>NC_134359.1:174733729-175478729 GCF_048569485.1 Anomaloglossus baeobatrachus | reverse complement strand
TACCTTTACTGGCAATGGAAAATCCAGGGAAGCATTTTTTATTTTTTTTGTCAAAAAACTTGCGCTTCGCCATATTTTTGTATGCTAGCCAGGTATAGCAGGCAGGTGCTGGAAGAGTTGGATACAGCGCCAGAAGATGGCTCTTCTATGAAAGTGCCATTTTCTGAGGCGGCTGCAGACTGCAATTCGCAGCAGTGGGGCCCAGAAAGCTCAGGCCAACCTGTGCTGCGGATTCCAATCCAGAGCTGCCTAGTTGTACCTGGCTGGACACAAAAATGGGGCGAAGCCTACGTCATTTGTTTTCTAATTTCATGAAATTCATGAAATAATAAAAAAAGGGCTTCCCTTTATTTTTGGTTCCCAGCCGGGTACAAATAGGCAATTGGGGGTTGGGGGCAGCCGTACCTGCCTGCTGTACCTGGCTAGCATAAATATGGCGAAGCCCACATAATTTTTTCAGGGGGCAAAAAACTCCTGCATACAGTCCTGGATGGAGTATGCTGAGCCTTGTAGTTCTGCAGCTGCTGTCTTTCTGTATGGAGAAGAGCAGACAGCAGCTGCAGAATTACAAGGCTCAGCATACTCCATCCAGGACTGTATGCAGAAGTTTTTTGCCCACCAAAAAAATGACGTGGGCTTCGCCATATTTTTGTATGCTAGCCAGGTACAGCAGGCAGCCACAGGCTGCCCCCAACCCCCAGTTGCCTATTTGTACCCGACTGGGAACCAAAAATATAGGGAAGCCCGTTTTTTTTAATTATTTCACTTATTTCATGAAATAATTAAAAAACAAATCACGTGGGCTGCACCCCATATTTGTGTCCAGCCAGGTACAACTAGGCAGCTGGGGATTGGAATCCGCAGCACAGGTTAGCCCGAGGTTTCTGGGCGCCTCTGCTGCGAATTGCAGTCCGCAGCCGCCCCAGAAAATGGTGCTTTCATAGAAGCGTCATCATCTGGCGCTGTATCCAACTCTTCCAACAGCCCTGAAGCCGGGTGGTTTGCTGGGTAATAATGAGTTAATACTAGCTTTGTTTTACTAGCTAGTATTAAGCCAGAGATTCTTAATGTCAGGCACGTTTGACCCGGCCATTAAGAATCTCCAATAAAGGGTTAAAAAAAAGACACCACACAGAGAAAAAATACTTTAATAGAAATAAATACACAGACACATTAGAGACTCCATCTTTATTACCCCCTGTCAGCCCTCCACGATCCTTGGTCTTCTGTCTTTCTCGTTCAACAAATGCAGCTCTGCTCCATCACTGCTGCATGGCGGAAGACGCTGCCTCCCATGCAGCCTTCACTCCGTGAAGGCTGCATGGGAAGCAGCGTGCAGCCTTCACTCCGTGAGTGATCAGTGCTGCTGGCTGTTAGCGGTAACAGCGGTAACGCTGACAGACGCGTTACCATAGCAATGGTGCTCCGATCATGTGATTCACGGAGCCGCGGTTAGCGGTGACGTCACCGTTAATTGCGTTGCTATGGCAACGGTGATCTCTGTTAATGACCGGCTGTGTCAGCCGGTCCCTAACGGAACGGGGAGTCGACCGTGTGCTAGAGCATGTCGCCGGTACACGGCGATGCACAAATGTGCACCGTGTACCGCAGAGTGCAATGACAGGACCTAGGACAGGACATGACGTCAAAGCCATGTGACCAGTCTGTAGCCAATGAGATAATAGCCACGTGACTGGTCACATGGCTATTTTGACGACGTCACGGAAGGACCTGTCAGTGCTGGTTATCGGGAGGACGCAGCGATCATCGGAAGGAATAGTGACAGGAGACAGAGTGCAGGACGCATCGCGGGCACTGGTAAGTGTTATGGCAATGTTTATTAACTGTATGTACATTTATAATGCGTTTTTATGTGTTTGTGATTGCCTCCCATTATTTCCTATTGGTTCGAGTTCGGTTCGTCGAACGTTCGCCGAACTGAACTCGAACGAGTCCTCCGTTCGACGAACCGAACTCGAGCCGAACCACGGCCGGTTCGCTCATCTTTAGTTATAAATAGCATAATCTTACAGGTAGATAGAAGAGTGACCAAGATTTTTAGAGGAATGGGTGGGCTGCAACACCAAGACAGGTTATTAAATTCGGGGTTATTTAGTTTGGAAAAACAAAGGCTTAGGGGGGATCTAATCACAATGTATAAACATATGAGGGGACAGTACAGAGACCTTTCCAAAGATCTCTTTACACCTTGGCCTGCGACTGGAACACGGGAGCATCCACTACGTCTTGAGGAAAGAAGGTTTAATCTCAATCACAGACGAGGATTCTTTACTGTACGAGCAGTGAGACTATGGAGCTCTCTGCCGCATGATATTGTAATGAGTGATTCACTACTAACATTTAAGCAGAGCCTGGACGCCTTTCTTGAAAAATATATTACCAGTTATGTATATTAGATTTTATGACAGAGTGTTGATCCAGGGAACTAGTCTGATTGCCGTATGTGGAGTCAGGAAGGAATTTTTTTCCCCATTGGAGCTTATTTGACACATTGGTTTTTTTTTGCCTTCCTCTGGATCAACATGTTAGGCTACGGGTTGAACTCGATGGACTTAGAGTCTCCCTTCAACCTTAAAAACTATGAAACTATGAACTGCCCCCTTAGAAAGGAGGCGGTTTGCCGGCAACAGCGTCGGCGCTAAGCAGGTAACTCCAAGTGGTGGCTCCAAACGATTTTGTGCACCATGGTCAACGATTTGCCTGTGACGCACAAACGACGGGGGCGGGTACGCTCGCTAGCAATATCGTTAACGATATCGCTGCGTGTAACGGGGCCTTTAGTTTCAGTCTATACCGCACTGACTGCAAACAGATATTTAAAAGGATAATCCACAGGAAATTATGTAACAACCAGAGCAGAGAAAAAAAAACACCAAGAAAATTCACAAAATAATCAAAGTAAATATTAACATTTCATAACACATTAAAAATTTCATTTTATATATTAATTCCAGAGGGCATCCTGGTTTCCAAAAGGAACATCAATTTTGCCTCTCTGCGATGCATGAGCTCAGTTAGATCACTTCCCCGCTTAGGTATACTGATTTTATCTAACGCATTAACCCTCAAGGATCCAAGGTCACCTGCACGAACACTGAGGAAATGCTGTGAGGCTCCTGAAAGACTCTTAGTTGTGATGTTATTAACATCATACACATGTTCCGATATTCTGCGTCTTAATGCACGTGTTGTGCTACCAACATATTGGATATCGCACACTGTGCATGTGATAACATACACAACATTGTTTGTCCCAGTGAATTGATTTTGTATTCTTTTTTGGAAACACTAGAAGTAATTATAGTTGTGTTAGTCATGAACCGACACAAACCACAATTTTTCTGGCCACATTTAAACGAACCAATAGATGGTAACCAATTAGCTGTTTGATTGTTCTTATTTTTATTTTTGTTTTTATTTGTATGTTCACTAGGGGAGATTCAGGTCTTAATAGTAATATTCCGCTTGGAAAGAAATTGAACCCCTCCATTTAAAATATCCTTGAGGACACTATCTGTTGTTAGTAATCACTGCTAAATGCGGTAGAAAAAAAACACTGGTGATCTTCCCATCAAATCAGATGTTTTTATATTATGCAAATACTGCTCTCTAATTAGTATCCGTTCTACTTTTGGCTGTTTCCAGAATTTATTTCGAATACCCTCTATTAATGAACCTTTTCTCAATGATATCACATTGTTTTTCATAGACATGTTGTGAGGTACAACATTTCTTTGCTCGCACAAATTTACCAGTTGGAATATTATTTATCACATGCCTAGGGTGACAGCTAGTGCAAAAGGGCATTGTCCGCCATGGGTGTATGATATATGTAACAGTCTACCGTCCAAGCAAGATTGTTGCCGGTAAGAATCACATCAAGGAAAGATCTCTCTCCTATCAAACTGAAACACAAAGACGAGATTGCAAGGGTTTTTATTCAGATAAAATATAAATCAGTCAACATCGATTTTCCAAATTATAATCACGTCATCTATATATCATAAAAAAAAAGAGATGCTTGACGCAAATGGATTTTTTGAAGAAAAAACTGAATTCTTCCTCCCACCAGGACAAAAATATATTTGCCAAAGATGGCAAAAATCTGGCACCCATGGCACAACCTTGCGTCTGGACATTTACGCAGAAAAGTAAAATTGAGCAACTTCAGTCATATAGTTCTGCAGTTCTGCTGAATAATTACTATGCTTATGGAGTTAACATTTTAATGCTAAAAGGGCAAACTCATGAGGAATGGACGTATAAAGACTTTGAATATCACATGTGAGCCAACTGTATGTATTTTACCATTTAATAAATGTTAATATATTAAATAAGTGTTTTGTATCACAAACAAAACTAGGTGTCAATTGGGCCAGAGGTTGTAACCTAGTATCCAGCCATTCTGACAGATGTTCAGTTAATGACCCTATTCCTGAAACTATTGGTCTAAAACTCATTGGAAATTGGTTCTTCTGTGTCTTTGGTAGCACATGAAACAAAGGTACTCTAGGGTACGGTGGATTTAAATACTCAAATTGTTTCTGATTAATGTTACCTAAGTGTAAACCATCACTCAATAACCATTCGAATGATGTTCTAATCACATTAGTCGGGTCCTGTGATATTCTTTCATAGATATTATTTTCCCTCAACATATTCCCCAATTCCTTTTCATACAATCCAATATCTAAGACAACTACAGCCCCCCCCCCCGTCAGAGTTCTTCACAACAATGTTATTATTCTCTGATAGTGTCTCCAAAGCCTTTCTCTCAGGAATAGAAAGATTACAATGTGATTTTTTTTGTCCTTGTTGATTTTGACAAGCTCCTCCTCCACAAAATGTAGAAAATCATCCATGGCCTGACTTTTTGATTGTAAAGCATAGTACTTTGGATTAAGCACTCTGTTTGAAAAACTACTATCATGTAGTTGCAATTTTCTGCATTCAGGATCAGCAAGGTCCCGTAAATGCTTGAGGGAAGTCTGTTCAACATAACATGTAGGATAAATTTCATCCACGGCAGGTGCAGTAGTAAACAAAGGATTCATCTCCTTTTGCTGAAAAAATGTTTTCTGATAATTAATTAATTATTAATCTCCTAATGAAATTATTTACATCCAATACTGGGTCAAAAACATTGAGTCTAAAGGGGGATTTACACGCAGCAACATTGTTAACGATGTCGCTCGTGAAAGCACTCGCCCCCATTGTTTGTGCGTCACGGGCAAATCCCTGCCCGTGGCGCACAATATCGCTAGGCCCCGTCACACGGACTTACCTGCCTAACGACATCACTGTGGCCGGCGAACTGCCCCTTTTCTAAGGGGGTGGTTCGTGCAACGTCACAGCGACGTCACACGGCAGCCGTCCAATTGAAGCGGAGGGGCAGAGAGCAGCCACAGGGAAGTGACGTCCACCTTGTTGCTGGAGGACGCAGGTACGGTGTTGTTCGTCATTCCTGGGGTGTCACACATAGGGATACGTGCTGCCTCAGGAATGACGAACAACCTGCATCCAGCACCATCAACGATATTTGGGATTTGAACAACGTGTCAGCGATCAACGATTAGGTGAGTATTTGTAATCGTTAGCAGTCGTTCATACATGTCACACTCAATAACGTTGCTAACGAGGACGGATGTGCGTCACGAATTCTGTGACCCCAACGATATCTGTTGTTGCGTGTAACGGGGCCTTTACTTGCCACAAAATTTAGCCCCTTCTCAAGAACTTTAATTGGTTGCTTGTCCAGAATATTGGCCGATAACGATAAGTTCATTACAGTAAAGTGATCTTGAAATTTTAATAATTCCTCCGGCGTGTGGAGTGTCTGAACACTTTTGTTATACTTCTGCCCGGCTCGTCTTCTTCTTCCCATCCATTTTTTGTCTTTTTGTTCTGTGGGGTTTTTTTTGGTTTCCAGATCGCGGATTAAATGAGCCTGCAGAGAGTAATGTCTCAATATCTAAAATATTCGTATTGGGATCTGTTGATTCTGGTTCCGTGGAAGAAAATATCACTCTATTATAATTGTCCCTTTTTTTCTTATTGCTATATTTCAAAATAGATTTTGGACCTGGTGATCGTCTTTCACGGAATTGATGCCATTATACGCATTATTATTTTCAGAATCCATAGTATCCCGTTTGAATTTTTTTTCCTTCAAGGAAGTGATAGAGTCCTCCCACTTGGATAAATTTGTGTTAATTTTTTCTTTCAAAATGTTTATCTGTGATACTGTGAAAAAGCAAAAAAAAAAAGTTTGTCTTGTGATTTAATTAGTAGTATTAGCCACACCTATTTCTAGAAGCTTCTGGTATTTCTTGTGGAACTATATAAACTAGCCAGAACAAGCGAGGTTGCTGAGCATGCGAGGTTCTGCAGCAAAGTTCAGGGATTGCAGCTAAGTGCATAGTTTAAACACTATCTCATAGTTTGACACAAGAACATAGTTTGAATTTATCCTTATACATTTCCCATTGTTTTTTCTTTCTTTGTTTTTCTACTTTACTGTTTATCCCCATTTAATAGGTGCTCCATGGACAATGCCAGCAGGTGTGTATCTTGTCAGATGTATGCATGCCTCGAGCAGCCGTTCGAGGGTGAATATGTCTGCACTTGATGCAAGCATGTTGCATATTTGGAAGCCCAGGTAACTGATCTAAATAAGCAGCTTGCAACACTCAAGGGCATTGCAAATCTGGAGAGGAGTTTAGCGCTCACTGAGCTTTCTCTGGCTGGGGCCAGTGATATAGAGGAGGGTGGAGATGGGGAAGGTCAGGACCCAGAAGTAGATAGCTGGGTAACAGTTAGAAGAAGAGGAAGGGGGAAAAAGTGTCAGGGAGCCTAGTCCTGATCTGCCACAACCTAGTAAATATGCCTTTTTTTGCTGATATTCAGAATGAAGGGCCAGGACTAGGGTCACTACAGCAGGACGTTGCTCCTAGCAACCAGGAAAATGACTGCTGTAGGAAGGAGGGAAATAGGAGTGCAGCAAAGCCCAGACAGATGTTGGTGGTAGGGGACTCTATAATTAGGCGGACAGACAGGGTCATCTGTCGCCGAGACTATCAATGCCGAACAGTGTGTTGTATGCTGGGTGCTCGGGTTTGGCATATTGCGGATAGGATAGACAGATTGCTGGGTGGGAGCTGGGGAAAACCCAGTGGTAATGGTGCACATTGGTACTAATGACAAAGTTAGAGGCAGGTGGAAGGTCCTTAAAAGTGATTACAGGGAACTAGGAGAGAAGCTGATGTCCAGGACTTCCAAGGGGGTGTTTTCAGAAATACTACCGGTGCCACAAGCATCAGTAGAAAGACAGCGGGAGCTTAGGGAGATAAATAGAAATTGGTGCAGGAAGGAAGAGTTCGGGTTCATGGAGAACTGGGCCAACTTCTCAGTCGGCTACAGGCTCTACGGTAGGGACGGGCTGCACCTCAATGGGGAGGGTGCAGCTGTGCTGGGGGAGAAAATGGTCAGACAGATGGAGGAGCTTTTAAACTAGGATCTGGAGGGAGGGAGGGTAGTGGAGCAAGTAAGGGGATAGATAGAGCAGATAGAGACAGTGAGACGGTAGGGGTCAATGAAGGATTGGGGGGGATAGGACATGCAAGGAACATAGGGAGGCTAGGAGTAATAAATGTGTTAATAGTATTAAATGTCTACTGGCAAATGCAAGAAGTCTTGGAAACAAAATGAAAGAATTGTAGACTTTTATGTCAACCATGGATTATGATGTGGTGAGCATTATGGAAACCTGGCTGGATGAAAGTCATGACTGGGTGACAAACATACAGGGTTATACTGCATTCAGGAAGGGTAAATGTACATGGGAAAGGGAATAATGGAAAAATGCTAATTGGAGTTTGCTATAAGCCTCCTAACTAAAGTTGAGCGATGTTCGAGGTTCGCCAATTTCATGCTCAAGATCGAATGTGAGCTTTATGCTAAAAGCTCAATAGCTCAAGTTACGTTCGAGAACGGTTCGATCAGCAAAAAGCCTAGCTAGTTACTAGCTGGCTTTTCACTGTAATAGTGTGAGTCACTCTGTGATTCACACTATTATCTAATTTCAGTGTATAGTGTGCGGGGACGGCGCGTTTAGATCAGTGCTGCTGGGATAATGGCGATCGCCATTTTTTTTTCCCTAAGCGCGCGTGCAGTGGGGCGGGCCAGCATGTTAGCCAATCCCAGACACACACACAGCTAAGTGCACTTTTTGCCAGACAAGCAAGGGCATGTGTCATAGGCTGTCACATGTCCTTGCATTATAAATATGGGCATTTTCCCTCACGGCACCATTATCTGCTTTCTGCGTGTAGGTGACAGTCACCGCTCACGCAGCTCCTGGTGCCGCTCCGGCTGTGTACGCTATTGTTTTGCTATATTTTTTAGCACTAAAGTTCAGATACGGCTTTAAAGAAGGCAAATAAGTAATTTTATTATAAAGGTTAATATGAAATACAAACTTAAAGGAAAAGTATGATATTGCGTACACTTTTGTATATTGAACATACAAAGGTTAAGTCCAGTTAAATATTTACATCACCAAGGAGTTTTGAACATCATCTGCCTGGAACATTAGTCAGAGAAGCATGACATAGACAGAGAACTCCTGGACATCACTGCCCGGACGTCTCACGGAGCAGGAAACATGAGCTTCTGTCTGTGCTATACTTTATCTGATCTTAAATAGAGGCTTGAACAATATTACAAGCCTTAATATCAATGTGTTGTATGTCTCACTGACCCATGCCCTTTGATGGCCAGTCTTTGAACATAGATCAAGTAGAGATAGAACACACATCAGACAATGGGGTAATTAACCCATAGACTTCAAATCTCCCAAGAATCCACATCACGTATTTGAGCTAGGTAAATCATAAAGTTTCTGTTACAATGGTATATTGTCTGTCCGTATGTTCAAGACAAACACACAGAAACCCTTAAGCATACACAAGATTTTGTAACCATGTACACTTTGTGTGTCTGATTATATATGTTATAGTTTAACATAATGTATAAACTCAAAAATAGCCATTTTTATATTTGCAATACATTCCACCCTTGGCTATTTTGAGCCAAACATTATTTATACCAGGTACCATACCATAATGGCATAGTTTTAGTGGATGATACAACAACACAAAGCTATGCATGCACAATAGCAAAAATTACTCCTAATATATAATGCATATATCCAAAAATCAGGTAACTAAGAAAGTACCCATTCCCAACATCTACCTCCATCTTGTGTAATGTAATTAATCTAGTATATCTATCTCTACTTGTGGTATTTATAAATGTAACCACCAAAAACAGAATCGGCCTTTTGCTTTAGCTGCATATGCCGCTACTGTGAGTGTTCCATAGCCTCCTCCTTCAATCTCCGAGCACAATCTTTCAATGTAAACCATGGTTTTTCATTGGATGGCCAGTCCGCCTCAGATGGGTATTTATGCTTCAGTGCCATAGCCACAACATCCAACATACTACACACCACATGTGGTCGCTGAACTATCAAGGAACAAAATGCCTCCTTCACTACAGGCTCATGGCTGAGTTGAACAAACTTTGGTCCATCCACACCATCCAGATGCACTCCATGAGCCCCCGTCTCCCATAAGTTGACTATCCAAGTTATCAAAGGTTCATTTGACCTTTGTGAAAAACGATCATTAAGCTGACTGCAATCCTCTACCATATTCCTGTTCTGTTTTCCTCTAGCTGTTTCTACAACTCGTCTCCGATATATAGGATGAACACTTATTGGGTCAAGAGGAGGATCAATTTCCTTCTCCCCACTGAAATGTTCATCCTTCTGGTCTGGATCTGTGACATTTTCAGAATCAGTTGAGTTATGTACGTTACTGTTCCACTCATCTGAGTTCTCTCCTGTCCCGGCTTTGGCTATGGCCAAAGCTACTTCCTTTCTATTCTCCTTCCCTCTCTTCTTTCTGTATTTATACTGCTCTATACATACAGCAGACTTGTCTGCATCATGCTTATATCCATCACATTTGTCTACTGACAACTTATTCTGACACTGTGCTGTGACCAATGCAGTCTGGACCTCACACAACTGTCTCTCTAATTCCTGAACTTTTGTTAACATACGTATCTTTTCCTCATACTGTTTTCTATATGCAGACAACAGGATCCATCCACGCCTACCAACAGCACCCAATTCTTTACCTTTTTACATTTTCACTTTCTGCAAGCATTCAACCACATCAACAGGTTCAGCATTTTTCAAACATTTGTCCCATGGTTCACTCAAACCAACACTGTGCGACCACTTGGTTGCCAAAATATCTTAGGGACTCTGTTCCCAACCTTGAATCTCAATGCATTCACTCACAACCACTTTTTTCTTAAAAAGAGGCATATTTTATGCAATATCAGACTAACAAAAATAACATTAGAGCCTTCTGCGTATATCCTGCCGACTACGCCAAATGTTTTGCTATATTTTTTAGCACTACGGTTAAGATACGGCTTTAAAGAAGGCAAATAAGTAATTTTATTATAAAGGTTAATATGAAATACAAACTTAAAGGAAAAGTATGATATTGCTTTCCCTTTGTATATTGAACATACAAAGGTTAAGTACAGTTAAATACTTACATCATCAAGGAGTTTTGAAAATCATCTGCCTGGAACATTAGTCAGAGAAGCATGACATAGACAGAGAACTCCTGGACATCACTGCCCGGACGTCTCACGAAGCAGGAAACACGAGCTTCTGTCTGTGCTATACTTTATCTGATCTTAAATAGAGGCTTGAACAATATTACAAGCCTTAATATCAATGTGTGGTATGTCTCACTGACCCATGACCTTTGATGGCCAGTCTTTAAACATCGATCAAGCAGAGATAGAACACACATCAGACAATGGGGTAATTATCCCATAGACTTCAAATCTCCCAAGAATACACATCAGGTATTTGACCTAGGTAAATCATAAGGTTTCTGTCACAATGGTATATTGTCTGTCCGTATGTTCAAGACAAACACACAGTAACCCTTAAGCATACACAAGATTTTGTAACCATGTACACTTTGTCTGATTAAACAATATGTTATAGTTTAACATAATGTATAAACTCAAAAATAGCCATTTTTATATTTGCAATACAGCTATACACACAGCGCTCTACAGATTAGGGACAGAAGTTTATTTCAGCCCTTTTCAGGGCTCATTTTCTCGGGCTCAGAGCCATAAGTGACAGTCAGGTCCGTGGAAACGCTGTATACAGCTTCAGATAACAGCGTCTGTGTACCTAAGCTCAGGGAATTCCTTGGTGCATTTCACCATTAGGAAAGATAGAAAGTTAGGCTTCCTTTCATGTCCACTAACCCAGAGAACCCAGCCACTGTACCCACCTGCCCACTTTTGCTACGCTATTTTTATAGCAAACAGTGCTGGACATAAGTGGCATCCAAACAGCTGCTATACTAATTTTGTGTCCTACCGGTGCCAAGCATTTTCCAGCACCTCTGCATTAAACCCTAATGCACATTTTGCTACGCTATTTTTATAGCAAACAGTGCTGAACATAAGTGGCATCCAAAAAGTGGCTGCTATACTAATTTTGTGTCCCATTGGTGCCAAGCATTTTCCAGCACCTCTGCATTAAACCCTCATGCACATTTTGCTACGCTATTTTTATAGCAAACAGTGCTGAACATAAGTGGCATCCAAAAAGTGGCTGCTATACTAATTTTGTGTCCCACCGGTGCCAAGCATTTTCCAGCACCTCTGCATTAAACCCTCATGCACATTTTGCTACGCTATTTTTATAGCAAACAGTGCTGAACATAAGTGGCATCCAAAAAGTGGCTGCTATACTAATTTTGTGTCCCACCGGTGCCAAGCATTTTCCAGCACCTCTGCATTAAAAACCTGATGCACATTTTGCTACGCTATTTTTATAGCAAACAGTGCTGCCAGTTTTAGGGCCATAGTTGCATTGTCAGGGATAATCAGTGTGGGTTCTTCAGCTGTCAATAAAGGTAGACCACCTATGCAATCTACACCACCTCTCAATTTTTGCTGCCACATTTTAAGTGACTAATCTTGTGGCTAACAAAATGAGTGGCAAAAGGACTGATGCTGGTGGAAAAGGGAACAGGCGTGTTGGTAAAGGAAAAAAAGTTTGTGTCTGTGGGGAAGGTGGCAAAGCTACATTAACATCTGCTGAAGATAAGCCATCTTCAAGCAAAAGTAAGATGTCTACTACTTTCCGTGGACAATCCGATGTGCTCCCTTTTTACGGACCCGAACAACTGTATTGAATGGATCTCAAGTGCTCCAACAAGTGCCCTCTCCTCCACCTCAACTACCACATAAAAAAAACCAAACCAGTCCTTTGAGTTGTCATCCCAATCACACTTGCTTTCTCCCAGCTATCAAGTCTCCACCCGACCTGCACAGTATGGTGGAACTGAGATGGCTGAGTCTGCAGAGCTGTTCAGTCACACTATAGCCTGGGAATCAGAGGTCTGCTCCCAAGCTACAGTGAGTACAGACCAGGAAATGGTCTGCAGTGATGCCCAGAACCTTTGTGACTCTGATTCAGGCCGTCAGGACCAAGTTTCTGAGCATAATGTTGACCCTTATTCACAAACTGAAACACCTGTTGTAATAGACAATGAGGAACATACTGATGACGATGAGACGCAGATACCAGATTGGGATGACAACTTAAATATTCGGTCAGGGCAGGAAGAGGCTAGGTCTGAGGGCGAGGGAAGTGCAAACACAACGCTTGATGATGAAGTTCTAGATCCCACTTACTGTCAATCCACAGTCACGCACTTGAGGAGGTCAACAGAGGCGGTGGAGGAGGATGCAACTGACGACGAAGTTACCTTGCGCCTTCCTGGACAGAGTCGGAGTACTGGTAGCACGTCTACAACTGCATCCTCAGCCACCACTCTGCCTCTGAGCACAAGTCGGGGTGGTTCTGCAGGTCGCATGTCCTCTAAGCCTTGCCTAGCCTGGTCCTTTTTTGACCTTGCAAAGGATCTCCCAAATCATGTGATCTGTAAAATTTGTCGGGAATCTATAAGTAGAGGCAAAAATCTCACCAGTTTGACAACTTCTTCCATGAATCGTCACATGAATACCAAGCATAATTCTCAGTGGGAAGCTCACTGTGCTGCAATGCGGCCTAGCGTAGCAGGCCAACCACCGCCTGCCCCTTCCAGTGCATCCGCGCGCTCTTCATCTTCTATTACTGTGGGGACAACTGTCACAACTGGTTTTCCACGCACACCTTCCACCACTGTAACCGCAACAGGCAGTTTGCTTGGTAGGTCGTCAGTTGGTTTGGTAGGGGAAACAGGTGCATGTGTACAGCTCTCTCAGACATCGATAGCACCAACGTTGGATGAAGGCAACATCATGTCTCCGCCTGCACTTTCCTCACAAACCTGCATTTTTCCAGGGACACCCTACTCACCACCGTCTACACACAGCAGCCAGATCTCTGTCCCTCAGATGTGGACAAATAAAAGGCCATTTCCTCCGACCCATGACAAAGCTAAGAGGTTGACTTTATCTCTCTGTAAGCTCTTGGCTACCGAAATGCTGCCTTTCAGCCTGGTGGACACAGAGGATTTTTGAGACCTTATGTCCCTCGCAGTGCCCCAGTACCAGATGCGCAGTCGCCACTACTTTTCCAAGAAAGGTGTGCCTGCGCTACTTCAGCATGTCGCACACAACATCACCGCTTCCTTGAGGAACTCTGTGTTGACCAGGTGCATTTCACCACCGATACTTGGAGCATGGACAGTGGCGTTACATGTCGCTGACTGGGCACTGGGTAACTATGGTGATAGATGGAGAAGGGTCTACTGAACAAGTCTTGCTGTCCCCACGACTTGTGCGTCAATCCTCTGTATGTATAAGTTCCTCCAACGCTTCTGCCTTCTCAACCTCATCTGGGTCCTCCACCTCCGCCCCAAGCCTGCCTGGTAAGGCCACCAGCGTTGTAACTGCGCACAAGGAATCACGCACACCTCCTTACTATGCTGGCAGCAGAGCGCAACGGCATCAGGCGGTCTTTAGCTTAAAATGTCTTGGAAATAAGAGTCACACAGTGGCTGAGTCGTGGGCAGCTCTGCTGTCCGAGTTTCATAAATGGTTGTCTCCACTCAACCTGCAGCCTGGTAAGGCCATGTGCGACAATGCTGCAAACCTGGGTGCGGCCCTTCGCCTGGGCAAGGTGACACACGTGCCTTGTATGGCTCACATGTTGAACCTTGTTGTCCAGCAATTTTTAACACACTATCCCGGCCTAGATGGCCTTCTGCAGAGGGCAGGAAAACTGTCTTCTCACTTCCGCCGTTCAACCGCCGCAACTGAGTGACTTGCATCGCTCCAGAAGTCTTTCGGCCTGCCAGTTCATCTTCTGAAATGCGATGTGCCGACACGCTGGAATTCGACTCTCCACATGTTACAGCGACTGTGGCAGCTCCGCCGAGCACTGGTGCAATACGTCATGACGTATAGCCTGGGCCAACGAGATGCAGAGGTGGGGAAGATCACCCTGATGGAGTGGTCTCAGATCAAGGACCTATGCACCCTTCTGCATAGTTTCGACATGGCGACAAATATGTTTAGCGCTGACAATGCCATTATCAGCATGACAATTCCAGTCGTTTTCATGCTTCAGCACACGCTAAACACTATTCGGAGTCAGGGGGTGGTTCAACAGGAAGGGAAGGAAGTTCATGAGGATTCATATGCGCAAGGGATAACAACTTCACCAAGGTCCAGACGTTTATCATCACCAAGGCGGCGGGCATGGGACGGTGGGGGAGAGGGATTAACAAGGGCGCATGGTAGCAGGCAAAATGTTGAGGAAGGTGCAGGAGAACATGAAGAAATGGAGGACGAACTGTCCATCGACATGGAAGACTCAGCAGATGAGGGAGACCTTGGTCACATTTCAGTTGAAAGAGGTTGGGGGGAGATGTCAGAGGAAGAAAGAACAGTTCGGACCTCTATGCCACAAACACAGCAAGAACTTGGTCCGCATGGATGCGCAAGACACATGAGCGCCTTCTTGCTGCACTACCTACAACATGACCCTCGGATTGTCAAAATTAGAAGTGATGATGACTACTGGGTTGCCACACTATTAGATCCCCGGTACAAGTCCAAATTTTGTGATATAATTCCAGCCATAGAAAGGGACGCACGTATGCAGGAGTATCAGCAGAAGCTGTTACTCAATCTTAGCTCGGCTTTTCCACCAAACCCCAGTGGTGCACGGAGTGAATCTCCCAGTGAGTCTCGTCATCAACAGTCTAACCGTACCAGAAAAACAAGAGAAATGCGGGGTTTCTGCTAGTGAAAACTTGCCCATCTGTGCTGAAAACCCGGCGTGGCGTGCTCCAAAGCACGCCCCGCCGGGTTGTCAGCACAGATGGGTAAGTTTTACATGTCCTCTGCTCACTAACGTGTATGTTCTGATTAATTTATGAGCATGGGCACTTTTTTATGGCTTGACATATATGCAAAGCTATTACTGGTATGCTGATTGGTAATGCTTTATACTCTGCTTGCTGTCAAGATAGGATTAATGTGTCAGCTTATGGTCTGACCATTTACTAAGTCATTCTGTATTATCGCTGTTTTTCAGAGTTAACTCTTTAAACTTTTTGTACCTTACACATATGTAATACTGTGCTTGCTGTCAAGATAGGATTAATGTGTCAGCTTATGGTCTGACCATGTACTAAGTCAGCCTGTATTATTGCTGTTTTTCAGAGTTAACTCTTTAAACTCTTTGTACCCTTTACATATGTAACTGGTCCTGTTTACACCTCTCAGTAGATTTGGGCTCTGTATTGGCTGTCTGATTAGTTTTATGTGGGGGTGCTCTACATATACCTTATTGATTTGCGGTTTACCCCTTAACATCCCTGCCATTTCTGACAAGAATCGAATCTGTTTGTCAGATTATTTGCTCTTTTCTAATGAAATTATGGGAGGTTTTCAGTCTTGATTGCTGCAGATTCCTTTCAGCTATCTATACCTTTTCAGCCATGGAGTGTATATTTTGTTTTCCCATCTGTGCATCGACCGACGTGTTCGGGTTTTGGTATTTTCCCGCCTTTACCTGGTTGTTCACTTATTTATGTAATTTATAAAATGTACTTTCTCCTCTTACAAATTGTAATTTTTTGATAATAAAAATCTCACTGTATTTCAAGAGGTTGACTAATTGTGTATAATTTTTTTTTCCTTTTTTGGTCTCACTAGCAGAAACCCCGCATTTCTCTTGTTTTTCTGTATAGCTTATTATGGGGTCTAGTGATATATATTAACTATGACAGATCTGAACGTCCCTATTTTTGTTTTATGAGTCTAACCATACCAGCAGCACCGTATCTGGTGCTGGTAACAGCAATTTTATTGAATAGTTTCATAATTTTTTTAGACCATCCTTTGCAAGGCCAACAGAGACAAGAAGTCTGACACATAGTCAACGGCTGCAGAGGAAGATACAGGAGTATCTCCAAATGAACATCGATGCCATGACTTTGCAACTGGAGCCTTGCTCATTTTGGGCTTCAAATCTTGAAAATTGTCCTGAGTTCGCCACTTACGCCTTGGAGATCTTGTCATGTCCAGCTGCCAGCGTTGTCAGAATGTGTCTTCAGTGCTGCTGGGTGTGTGCTGACAGATAAGCCCACGCGTCTGTCCAGTGACAATGTGGACAGATTAACGTTCATCAAAATGAACAAGTCATGGATCGGCAAGGACTTTACTACCCCTGTGTCATCCTGGGGAGAGTAAATGCTTGTGGATTTGGAATGTGCTTGATGCAAATGTACCTGTCAAGTTTGCAACTGGGGCACAAGTGCTGCCACTGAAGTGGTGTCTGTGGGGTCCAATTTTTGGAAAAAAGGGAGACTCCGCTTGGAGTAACCCTTGCTGTATTGTTAAAAATGAGCCAAGATGAACAAGTCATGGTTCAGCAAAGACTTTGCCACCTATCCCGGTGTCATCCTGGGGACAGTTAAGGCTGGTGTATTTTGGAATGTGCTTGATGCAAATCAAAACAACCTTTTTGCAACTAGGGCACAAGTGCTGCCACTGAAGTGGTGTCTGTGGGGTCCAATGTTTGGAAAAAAGGGAGACACTGCTTAGAGTAACCCTTGCTCTGTTTTTAAAAATGAGCCAAGATGAACAAGTCATGGTTCAGCAAAGACTTTGCTACCTATCCCGGTGTCATCCTGGGGACAGTTAAGGCTGGCGTATTTTGGAATATGCTTGATGCTAATCAACACATACAGTTTGCAACTGGGCCACAAGTGCTGCCACTAAAGGGGTGCCTGTGTGGCCCAATTTTTGGAAAAAAGGGAGAGTCTGCTTGGAGTCCCCTTGCTGAGTTTTACATGATTTTAGAAGGGCATTCCATGCCTATATCTGTGTCTCCTCCTCTTTTTCCTCATCCAGCTGTTTAGATTTTGCATGAGTATTTGTCCTTGTCACTTTCCCATGAGTTTGTGTTGTCTTGGGAGTTGTTTGGCACCTTTTGGACAACGTTGAGGGTGTTTTCCAGGTGTTTTTAGGTGTTTTGTGATTGCCTCCCATTGTTTTCAATGGGGTTCGAGAGGTTCGTCGAACGACTCGTCGAACAGGGTACCGTTCGACGAACTGAACCGAACTCGAACTCTAGGTGGGTGGCTCATCTCTACTCCTAACATACCTGAACAAATAGAGGGTGAAATGCTGGAACAAATTGACAAGGCAGCTAATAATAATAATCGGGTTCTTATTATGGGGGATTTCAACTATCCAGACATACAGTGGGACATAGAATCTTCTGGTTGTGCTAAAAGCTGTAAGTTCTTATCTACTATTCAACACAATTTCCTCTCCCAGATGGTAGATGAACTAACCAGGGGAGATAATTTGCTAGATCTAGTCCTGTCAAATAGACCGGATACAATTTCAGATCTACAGGTCCGGGAGCACCTGGGCACCAGCGATCATAATATGGTAAGCTTCAAAGTAATATTCAATAGAACATTTGAAGGGGGAAATGCTAAAACCTGGAATTTTAGGAAAGTTGATTTCAACAAATTAAGGGAAAAGTTTAAATGTGTAGATTGGGACAATGTTATGGTAACTGGAGATACTGAACATAAATGGGGTAAGTTTAAGGATATACTATTAGAGTCCTGTAAAAAAATTATACCCTTTTGTAAAAAAATGTCCAGGAATAAAAAGAAACCACTATGGATAAATAAAACTGTACAAAGTATAATAAAACAAAAACAAAGGGCGTTTAAAATCTTAAATGCTGAGAATATAGAAATAGCATTTCAGAAGTATAAAGATATCAATAGGAAATGTAAAAAAGAAATCAAGCAAGCAAAAATTAGCTACTGAAACTAAAATCGCCAATGACATTAAAATAAATCTGAAAATCTTTTATAAATACATTAATGCCAAAAGGAAAGCAAAAGATATTATATTTTAAGGGGCCAATACTAACAAGTTAGTTATAGAGGACAAACAAAAGACTGAGATCTTAAATAGGCATTTATCATCTGTGTTCACCAAGGAACTGACTGTACCAGGGATCATTCAACAAGTGAAAAATCAAAGTTCACCACCCGATATAATTAATTTAACACAATAAGAAGTACGCCTATGTCTGAGTAAATTAAACATTGACAAATCCCCAGGGCAAGATGGCATTCATCCACGAATATTGAGGGAATTGAGCTCTGTAATCAACAGACCGCTGTATCTCATCTTGTTAGACTCACTTGTAACAGGGTTGGTGCCTCAGGATTGGAGGATTGCTGATGTTGTACCGATATTTAAGAAAGGTAAGAGGGTAGATTTATGCAACTACCGTCCAGTAAGCCTGACATCAGTAGTATGCAAAGTTTTTGAGGGTCTTTTAAGGGATGATATGCAAAAATATATTGCAGAAAAGAATATAATAACTGACAAACCGCATGGATTCATGAAAGATAAGTCATGTCTAACCAACCTGTTGGAGTTCTGTTAGGGAGTAAGTGCAAACCTGGATATTGATAATGCAGCTGATGTGATTCATTTGGACTTTGCAAAGGCATTTGATACTGTACCACATAATAGCCTTATACTAAAGCTCCAGAAGCAAGGACTAGGGGAAACTATATGCAACTGGGTAAGGAATTGGCTAAAAGATAGGAAACAAAGAATAGTCATAAATGGTGCATTCTTGCATTCTCTAAATGGGCTATAGTCAGCAGTGGGGTGCCGCAGGGATCTGTGCTAGGACCGATTCTTTTTAATCTCTTTATTAATGACCTTGTGGATGGGATTGATAGTAAAGTGTCAGTCTTTGCTGATGACACCAAACTATGTAGGATATTAAAAACTGACCTTGATAGTACCATATTACAAAAAGATCTGGATAAGATGTCAGAATGGGAAGATACTTGGCAAATGAGATTTAATGTTGATAAATGTAAAGTAATGCACCTAGGACAGAGTAATCCTATAACTAGACCCCCGGAAGAAGGCATTAGATCGAAACCTATAGGTCGGGGTTTCTTGGATCCTCACTCCACGACTCAGGTATATGTTATATTATTACTGAATTTGAGAGTTTTTTTGTTTTTTTTGCTTTTTTCAATTGCACCTGCTTGATGTCCTCCAAATACCACCATTTTTTACCTTGGATACCTAATCTCTATGGTGTGTGGCAGTAGCCTTTTACATTTAACTTTGTAAGTGGTGGCTGGTGGACATTTTTGTATGGTGCTTTTGTCTAGCTGCAATTTTATGTTTCTTTCACTCTATATTTTCTTACAATACTACTGAGCTGTGGAGTGAGTACGCCACCTGCTGGTCCTCTCACCAAAGTCTTTTTTAATCCTTTTATGCAATTTTCCTGTTTATATTAAATACTCAATAAACTCATTTTCTAATTTAACAAAATTGCCGTTGTACAGCTTTTCTTCCTTTTTTCTGCATTTATGTTCTGTATATGGCTCTATCCATGCACACACTATGGCACGGCTCGATAACCCGTGTATGTTGTATGTTCTAACTTCTATCTTGTATATTAGAACTAGAGTTGAGCGCGGTTCGTGGTTCGTGGTTCTCCAGTTCGCGGTTCGAGTGATTTTGGGGGCTGTTCTAGATCGAACTAGAACTCGAGCTTTTTGCTAAAGCTCGATAGTTCTAGTTACGTTCGAGAACGGTTCTAGCAGCAAAAAGCCAAGCTAATTACTAGCTGGCTTTCCGCTGTAATAGTGTAAGTCACTCTGTGACTCACACTATTATGAAATTTCAGCGTATAGTCTGCGGGAACAGCGTGTTCAGATCACTGCTGCTGGGATAATGGCGATCACCATTTTTTTTTTTTCTTTTCTGTTCTTCCTTCCCTCCCTAAGCGCGGGTGTAGTGGGGAGGGCCAGCATGTCAGCCAATCCCAGACACACACACACAGCTAAGTGGACTTTTAGCCAGAGAAGCAACAGCATGTGTGATAGGATGTCCATGTCACATGTCCCTGCATTTTAAATACGGGCATCGGCCCGTCTAGACGCCATTATCTGCCTTCTGCGTCTGGGTGTCAGTCACCGCTGGTGCAGCTCCTGTCTCCGATACTGCTGTGTACGCTCTACACAAAGCGCTATACAGAATAGGGATAGAAGTTTCTTTCAGCCCTTGTAAAGGCTAATTACAGCAGGCTCAGAGCCATAGGTGACAGTCAGGTCCGTGGAAAGAGTTTTTAACAGCTACAGATAAGAACGTCTGTGTAGCTAAGGTCAGGGAGTTCCTTGCTGCATTTCACCATTAGGAGGGATAGAAAGTGAGGCTTCCTTTCCTCTACACTGACCCACAACCCGGCCACTGTACCCTCCTGCCCTTTGCACACTCAAGCTCATTGTTACTAAGCCATTATACTAGCAAACACTGAGTAAACTTAGTGGCATCCTAAAAGTGGCTGTTGGACTTCATTAGTGTCCCACTAGTGGAAAGATATTTGCAGCACCTCTGCATTGCACACTCAAGCTCATTGTTACAAAGCCATTATAATACCAAACACTGAGGAAACTTAGTGGCATACAAAAAGTGGCTGTTGTACTCCATTTGTACCCCACAGGTGCCAAGCTATTTACAGCACCTCTGCATTACACCCTCCTGCTCTGTTTTTAAAAGCTATAACAATAGCAAAACAAAAGCTGCAACTTAGTGGCATACAAAAAGTGGCTGTTGTACTCCATTTGTGCCCCAGAGGTGCCAAGCTATTTACAGCACCTCTGCATTACACCCTCCTGCTCTGTTTTTAAAAGCTATAATAATAGCAAAAAATGCTGCAACTTAGTGGCATACAAAAAGTGGCTGTTGTACTCCATTTGTGCCCCACAGGTGCCAAGCAATTTCCAGCACCTCTGCATTCTTCCCTCCTGCACATTTTTGCAAAGCAATTTTAATTTAAAAGAGTGCTGCCAGTTAGTGGCACCCAGATACAAAGTGAGGCTTCCGTTACTGTCCTGGTACCCACAGAACACGGCCACTGTACCCACCTGCCCACTTTTGCCACGCTATTTAATTTGCCCAAAGAGCTGACACTTTTTCTGCCATCATAAAATTGTCTGGAATACTAAGTTAGTGTTCCTTTGCTGTCAAGCAAGGTACAACACCTGTGCATTCTACACTCCTTTCCATTTGTGGAACTCAATTATTAACTGCAGGTAGTCCAGCCAATCTGTGACGAAGGTGCAGGCGTGGATATGATGTTGCCTTCATCCAATGGTGGTTCTCTCGCTGTCTGACAGCTCATCAATACCATCTGTTTCCACTTCCAAAACAAGTGACGACCTGCCAATCACACTCCCGCTTACGGGTAAAGGGGTGGAAGTCCAGCGTAAAAAAGCATGTGTGACTGCTGTCCCCACAGTCAAAGAAGATGAAGAGCATGCAGATGCACTTGATGGGGCAGGCGGTGGTTGCACAGCCCCGCTAGACCGCATTGTAGCACAGTGAAATTCCCATTGCGACTTATGCTTCATTTTAAGTCTTGTACTTGGTGGGCTCCCCAGTATGCAGCAAAACCATGCAACAGGAAAAGCACTCTAGGCAGTTGGGTTGATAAATGATTGTTTAATTTTCCCAAAACAAACAATAAGAACCATGCATAAAATTGAAATAATAGAACAATCTATTCAGTTGCCTACTACCTGCTAATCCCTCTGCGTAGCAGCAGTAATTGTGTGTTTGTGCATGTGTGTGTGTGTGTGTGCGAACATGACTTACCAGTGGCGCATCACAAGAGCTTCCCAGTTATCTACCTAAACATAGACAAAACACATTACCCCCACTGAATACCCTTGTTAGCTGAAGCCTCACAGATAAGGCAGATGATAACAGTGTGAATGCAAACCACACAGCTCTGCAACACAGTCATGGAAATCTTGAAAAGCAAAAGTCAATGCAAACATGTGTCGCTGTCCCTCTATGATTTAAACTGTATGTGACAATTTGACAGTGCAGAGGCAGCAAGTCTCATTGTCTATATAGCCTGCCTACCAAGAACAGATATGTGTTTTGGTAATAAAACAAAGTGTTGCGTGCACGCATTACTGTCTGGGCACAGCCTACTGTACCCAGGTACTGTGATGTCCAGTTGCCGTAACGCTCTTCTCATGGTAAACAGTATAGACAGCACCGGAAGAGTGTTGGTCTGTGGCACAGGATGCTGCTCACTGGCGTTACGGTACTTCTCACCAAACTCCAAAACGACTTCCCTCACAATTGAACGAAGTGTTTCCGCGGTGGCTCCTTGCTGTAACACACACCTTTTAGCTTTTCATTCTGTTCATAGACAGCATCTCCAAGTCCACACCCGAAGATCGTTTGCTATTGCTATATTGACCAAACAGACAAAGGCAGCTCCAAAAAAAACAGCAGCCCCTTGTGTGTAGTCTGCAACAATGCATACAATGAACGGCAAATAAGCATGTTGCATTGACAGTGGCTAAAGCTGGGCAATACATCCTGCAGATCTGCAGACTCAACCATCTCTGTTACCCCATACTGAGCAGGGCTGGTGGAAACGTGAGATCTGTTAGGAAGCAAGTGCGATTGGGTTGACACCACAGTGGAATGGAGTATTTGTGATATTGAACTTGAGGTGGAGGAGAGCCCACTTTATGGCGCACTTGACATCCATTGAAGCAGCTGTTGTTTTGGTGCCTCATCTACTTTTGTTAACGATGGTCGTGTCCGTGAAAAAAGGATCATATCAGATTATCTACGGGAAGAAGTACACCTGTTATTTTAGCTGTTATTTTTTGTTACGAATTGGTGCCGCTGTAAACGCAAGCAACCTGCTGCGGTTCCAGTTGCGCCCAGGCGTCAGCTGCCATTTAGGGCTGTGCCTCGGGTTGTCCAACTGGCTGCTTTCTCCTCCACGTCTAAGTGTGGAGAGGCGGCAAGTGAGTCATTCTGCGACCTGCGGTTCCACACACTTACACAGGGCCCTGGGGCTTGCCTCACTCTTGGGAGGCCACTACAACTAACTGCACCCAACATCAGCCCCAGGTGTCCCCTTACACTGCAGTGGCGGTCCACACTGACCGCAATACCAAGAGTGGCGTCACGAAACAACATATAAAGAAGCAACCTACCTGTGACCAGACTGTTCCTCCACGTGGAGTACCTGAAGGTAATGCACCATAACAACACCTGTGGGGCTTCACACTTAGTGCGAAAAGCCTCTTTGCACAGGTACTTGCACTTCGTGCCAGGTCTAAGTCCTGTGTTGTGCCTAGACAGCATGCTAAAGCGGATAGTCTTTTTTTCGGTGACTGTATTTCATGCTACTGAGCATGCTCAAGCACTTACTGCATCAGAGGCTAGGTCCGGTAATGAACTCTTTGGCCCTGCCCCTGATGTGGGGGGCCCATATAGACCACAGGGCATCAGGTGTCCTGACGATGTGGCCAGGCCACTCCCAACTGACTTGCCGAGGCCCGCCCCTATGACTTGTCACCTCATTATTGTTGGTCAGACGATGACTGGTGAGGTGTTTGGGTCGTGACAGCCATGAGGTCATCATTGAAGTGGCGGTTCCGAATAGGACGCTAGTTATGCCACTCATGACGTGTCACTCTGCTTTTGTCTCCAGGTGGTGCATTGTGGTCCACCCTGGTTTGTGGCGGACCCAGGTTATTAAAGGGGCTGGAGCCAACAAGGAGGTGCGCAGTCTTCTATTATGCTCTGAAAGAGCACACCTCCATGTGTTGAACCCATTGCGTCTTTAGGCCAGAGGAAGGCAGGGATAGGGCGTCGATGCAGGCTGCCACCACAGTTGGTAACACAGAACAGTTAAGACCAGCTCCTGTCCTACCAGTCCTGCTAGTGACATTAACAGGCCTGCTGCTGCTGATGCGCCTGCTGTCCACAGGTGTGCCCCTACGCACACGGACAGCGTGCCCAATGTCCCCTGTGTTGTTAACAGGGATTTCCTGGGCTGGGTGGGCGTGTGGACCCTGTGACGCTAACAGGTCTCCCAGTCTCCAGATCCGAGTGGCGTCTAACTCGGTTCAGGCTACTATTAGTTTCATAGCCACTCAGCGCTGTATCCTCCACCTAACCTTCCATTTGACAGCCTCTCCTTTTCCATTTGGGAGCACGGTGGACACCGACTGGCGATGGGGATATATACCTTTCTCTTTCTTTTCTTAATTTTTTTTATATAGCAGTAACATAGTATATACCACCTTATCCAAATCTGCCATTCCCACCATAACAAATGTTGTTTCTTCAGCAAATGTTACTGTTGCTTAACCACCAAATCCACGGACACAAACTTTTTTCACCTTTCCAACACACCTGTTCCCCTTTCCACCAGCATCTGTCCTTTATCAACTCATTTTGTATATGACCAAAAGTGCAACTCTGCAGGGACACCGTACTCAACGCCGTCTCAGCACAGCAGCCAGCCCTCGATCCCTCAGATGTGGACAAGTAAATGACCATTTCCTCCTATCCATGACAAAGCATTGAGATTCACTCTGTGCAGCACAGGTGTTTAGTGGAAAAGCAAATCTAATATTGCGTACCACCTTTTGCTGATACTCCTGCATACGTGCGTCCCTTTCTATGGCCGGAATTATTTTGCAAAATTTTGTGTTGTACCGGGGATCTAACAGTGTGGCAACCCACTAGTCAGCATTACTTCGAATTCGTACAATCCGAGGGTCATGTTGTAGGTAGTCCAGCAAGAAGGCGCTCATGTGTCTTGTGCATCAAGGAGGACCAAGTCCTTGCTGTGTTGGTGGCGGAGAGGTGAAAATCATGCCTCCTTCCTCTGCCCTCTCCCCTCAACCTCGGACAACCGAAATGTGAGCAAGCTCTCACTCATCTGCTGAGTCTTCCATGCCCATCGCCAGTTCGTCCTCCATTTCTTCATGGGCTCCTGCACCTTCCTCAACAGTTTTTGCTGATACTATGCGCCCTTGTTAATCCCTCTCCCCCACCATGACTGCCGCCTAGGTGCCGCTGAGCATCTGGACATCGTAGATCTTGTTATCCCTTCCGCATATGACTCCTCCTGTACTCCCTCCCCTTCCTCTTGTCCCAACACCTGACTCCGAATAATGCTTACAGTGTGCTCCATCATGTAGATGACCAGAATTGTCACGCTGACAATGGCATTGCCAGTGCTAAATATCTTCGTCGACATTTGTAAACTGTGTTGAAGGGTGCATAGGTCCTTGATCTGACACCACTCCAGCAGCGTGATCTGCACCACCTCTGGATCAAGTTAGCCCAGGCTATATGTCATAACGTATAACGTAATAACGTCATAACGGTAGGGTTCGGCGGTGCTGCCACAAACGCTGCAACATGTGCAGATTCACGTTCCTGCGTGTTGGCACATCGCATTTCAGGCGTTTAACCACCAGACCTAAAGACTTCTGTAGCGATGAAAGTTGTTGAGCTGCTGTGTGCGAACGATGGAAGTGAGCACATAGCGAGCGTGCCCGCTGCACAAGGCCATGTAGGCCGGAATGGTGTTTTAAAAATTGCTGGAGAATTAGATTCAACACGTGAGCCATACATGGCACATGTGTCACATTGCCCTGACGATTGCCCGCAGCCAGGTTTGCATCATTGCCGCACACGGCTGTTAAGTCACCAACGGAGTCCGCTCCGTCAATTTGTACTCCAGTCGCCAGGTGACAACGTGTTACTTTCATGCATAGTGCTGATGATGGGAGAGGAGTCGATGCCAGCGGCGCAGGTGGACGCAGGTTATGCTCACCCACTGGACTGCATTACCTTGACAGATGCAGAATCGCTGGCTGAATGTAGGTGGTGGGTATCTCACAGATGACGTACCATCATTCAGCTACAACCAATGGGAAGACACCACACCCTTTTTTATGCCCATCCTGTCTGCAGACCACTGCCAGACATAGCTATGAACCTCTGGTTACTTTTACCCCCAGTTCAGTTTTATGATTTTGTGTGCTTGTTACTAGAGTTGAGCGCGGTTCGTGGTTCTCCAGTTCTAGACTCGAGTGATTTTGGGGCCTGTTCTAGATCGAACTAGAACTCGAGCTTTTTGCAAAAGCTCGATAGTTCTAGAAACGTTCGAGAACGGTTCTAGCAGCAAAAAAACAGCAAAATCCTAGCTTGGTTTCTGCTGTAATAGTGTAAGTCACTCTGTGAATCACACTATTATGACATTTCAGTGTATAGTGTGCGTGAACAGCGCCTTCAGATCACTGCTGTTTGTATAATGGCGATCGCCATTTTTTTTTTTTTTTTTCTTGTCTTCCTTCCCTAAGCGCGCGCGTCTTGTGGGGCGGGCCAGCATGTCAGCCAATCCCAGACACACACACAGCTAAGTGGACTTTGAGCCAGAGAAGCAACGGCATGTGTGATAGGATGTCCATGTCACATGTCCCTGCATTATAAAACCGGACATTTTCTTCCAGGACGCCATTATCTGCCTTCTGCGTCTTTGATGTCAGACATCACTGTCGCAGCTCCGTCCTCCTGAGTCCTATAGCCGATACAGCTGTATGCGCTGCATACACAGCGTTAGACAGCATAGGGAGAGCACTTTATAGCAGTCCTTTTAAGGGCTCAAACCGGCAGGGTCAGAGAGCCATAGGTGACAGGTCCTGCAAACAGCAACAGCATCTGTAAAGCCAAGGTCAGGGATTTCCTCCCTGCATTTCACCATTAGGAGGGAATAGAAAGGCAGGCTTCCATTCCTCTACCCAGAGCACCACAATCCTGCCACTGTACCCTCTTGTCCTCTGCACACTCCAACTCATTATAACTAAGCCATTATACTAGCAAACACTCAGTGTACCTAGTGGCATCCTATCTGTGGCTATTGGACTTTGCTATAGTCCCACTAGTGCAAAGACATTTGCAGAGCACGTCTGCCTGCATTGCACACTCAAACTTTTTTAAACTAAGCAATTTTACTAGCAAACACTCAGTGTACCTAGTGGCATCCTAAACGTGGCTATTGGACTTTGCTATAGTCCCACTAGTGCAAAGACATTTGCAGAGCACGTCTGCCTGCATTGCACACTCAAACTTTTTTAAACTAAGCCATTATACTAGCAAACACTCAGTGTACCTAGTGGCATCCTAAACGTGGCTATTGGACTTTGCTATAGTCCCACTAGTGCAAAGACATTTGCAGAGCACGTCTGCCTGCATTGCACACTCAAACTTTTTTAAACTAAGCCATTATACTAGCAAACACTCAGTGTACCTAGTGGCATCCTAAACGTGGCTATTGGACTTTGCTATAGTCCCACTAGTGCAAAGACATTTGCAGAGCACGTCTGCCTGCATTGCACACTCAAACTTTTTTAAACTAAGCCATTATACTAGCAAACACTCAGTGTACCTAGTGGCATCCTAAACGTGGCTATTGGACTTTGCTATAGTCCCACTAGTGCAAAGACATTTGCAGAGCACGTCTGCTTGCATTGCACACTCAAACTTTTTTAAACTAAGCAATTTTACTAGCAAACACTCAGTGTACCTAGTGGCATCCTAAACGTGGCTATTGGACTTTGCTATAGTCCCACTAGTGCAAAGACATTTGCAGAGCACGTCTGCCTGCATTGCACACTCAAACTTTTTTAAACTAAGCAATTTTACTAGCAAACACTCAGTGTACCTAGTGGCATCCTAAACGTGGCTATTGGACTTTGCTATAGTCCCACTAGTGCAAAGACATTTGCAGAGCACGTCTGCCTGCATTGCACACTCAAACTTTTTTAAACTAAGCAATTTTACTAGCAAACACTCAGTGTGCCTAGTGGCATCCTAAACGTGGCTATTGGACTTTGCTATAGTCCCACTAGTGCAAAGACATTTGCAGAGCACGTCTGCCTGCATTGCACACTCAAACTTTTTTAAACTAAGCAATTTTACTAGCAAACACTCAGTGTACCTAGTGGCATCCTAAACGTGGCTATTGGACTTTGCTATAGTCCCACTAGTGCAAAGACATTTGCAGAGCACGTCTGCCTGCATTGCACACTCAAACTTTTTTAAACTCAGCCATTATACTAGCAAACACTCAGTGTACCTAGTTGTATCCTAAACGTGGCTATTGTACTTTTGTCTATTTACAGTATTGGAACGTTATTTGCAGCACGTCTGCCTGCATTGCACACTCAAACTTTTTTAAACTCAGCTATTATACTAGCAAACACTCAGTGTACCTAGTTGTATCCTAAACGTGGCTATTGTACTTTTGTCAATTCACAGTATTGGAACGATATTTGCAGCACGTCTGCCTGCATTGCACACTCAAACTTTTTTAAACTCAGCCATTATATTAGCAAACACTCACTGTACCTAGTTGTATCCTAAACGTGGCTATTGTACTTTTGTCTATTTACAGTATTGGAACGTTATTTGCAGCACGTCTGCCTGCATTGCACACTCAAACTTTTTTAAACTCAGCTATTATACTAGCAAACACTCAGTGTACCTAGTTGTATCCTAAACGTGGCTATTGTACTTTTGTCAATTCACAGTATTGGAACGATATTTGCAGCACGTCTGCCTGCATTGCACACTCAAACTTTTTTAAACTCAGCCATTATACTAGCAAACACTCACTGTACCTAGTTGTATCCTAAACGTGGCTATTGTACTTTTGTCAATTCACAGTATTGGAACGATATTTGCAGCACGTCTGCCTGCATTGCACACTCTAACTTTTTTAAACTCAGCCATTATACTAGCAAACACTCAGTGTACCTAGTTGTATCCTAAACGTGGCTATTGTACTTTTGTCTAGTCACACTAGTGCAAATCTATGTGCAGCACCTCTGCATGACACCCTCCTGCTCTGTTTTTTTTTTTTTTTTTTTATCATAAAGGTTTTTATTGAGTTTTCAGAAAAATACAAACTTCTCATACAACAACATCAAGAACAGGAGCATTGAGTAGCAAGAGGTGGAATAGCCTCGAGCCATTATCAGAATATCAATCTGGGACATTAAATACCCCTTACAACAACAACCTGAACATAGGAGCAGGGAGGGAGGGGGAAAGAGAGGGGGTGGGGGAAGCAGCTCTACAAGACATTCTTAGGCATAATCAATTTATTTATGGTGTAGGTGTCGGTATCTGGGGGAGGGCCGTTGCATAAAGGGAAGTGGCCCACGGGTGCCATTGTTTAAGTCTCACCGTTCTCTTCTCTAGGTTGGGGGCCAAGTTGGTTTCGTATAGCCAGTGTAGGTTGATCCTCTCAATTAGATCTCTTTTTGTAGGGGGGCTCACCGACCTCCACTTGTATGCCACACAGTACCTGCCAGCTATGAGAATGTGAGAAATGATGTTTTTTAAAAGATCCGGGATCCCATCTAAGCCAATGTGTAGCACCGCTAAGGTTGGGTTTGGAGAAAGGCGGAGACTAGTAACCTCATGGATTAGATTGAACACCTCCTGCCAGAAGTTAGATAACTTAGGGCAAAACCACCACATATGACATAAGGTGCCCCTGTGGTTGCAGCCCCTCCAGCACAGTGGTGACACATGTGGGGAAAAAGAAGCCAGTTTAGTAGGGGAGTTGTACCACCTCAGATGAACCTTTTTTAATTGCTCTATATGATTGAGACAAGAAGAGAACTTGTGGATCCATTTTGAGGCCGCGAACCATTCTTGCGGCGGAAGCGGAGAAGCTAGATCTTTTTCCCATTTGAGCATATACGGCAATTGTTTGTCCGGTTGTGGGGAGTTTAGCATATTATGGATATATGAAAGGCCTTTGATTTTGCTATTTTGAAAGAATTTTTTAATTGAGGCGTGGTCAGCTGTCGTGGGAGCCGGGAGATGAGGAGCGGACTGAAGAAAGTGACGTATTTGAAAAAACTGGAATAGACTGTGTCGGGGGAGGTTAAATTTATCACACATTTCTGAGTACGGGAGTAGGACGCCTTCTCTATAGAGATCTGCTAGGGTGATTGGACCTCCACGTGTCCAGGCGGCAAGATTCAAGTTCGGAATGAAGGCTTCTAGCGATCTAAGGGGAATGCTGGGACCTAAAGCATGTGACACTGGCTTGCTCCACAAGGACCAAGCTTTCTTTAGAGCTGCTGTGGTGGGTAGAAGATCGCCGGGGGGCGAAGGGGTTAGGAGCAGGGAGTCTATGAATTGTTTAGGGGAGTGGACCTGTGCCCAGGTGTACTCAATCTGTAACCATCTTAAGTCTGAATCATTCCTCCACCAATCTCCAGCCGGTTCCAGGATAGCGGCTCTGTGGTATGTTAGAATATTAGGAATACCCATTCCTCCACCACTTAACGGGGCATGCATGCATCTCAGGGCTATTCTAGGTTTTTTCCCAGCCCATATAAATTTACTCATTAGCGAATGAATTTTGGTGAGATACCGTTGCGGAATTGTTAGGGGCAGGCTCCGAAGTAAGTAGATAATTTTTGGGAGGCAGATAATTTTAAAGGTCTGCATTCTCGCCACCCAAGAGAGCGGGAGAAGAGAAAGGCGAGTAAGTTCTCTATCCAGTGAGGTGTGCAGGGTCAGCAGATTTTTCCGGATCACGGAGTGTAGCGGGGCCAGTATAATACCCAGGTAGGGGATACCCTCGTCTTCCCATTTGAAAGGGTAAAGATGAGAAAGAGTGGCTCTAGTTGAGGCGGGCAGGAAGAGCGGAAAAATTAAGGACTTGGTAATATTAAGCTTGTAATACGAGACTTGAGCGAAGGAGGACAGGATCTCCATTACGTGTTTTAGGGACACCTCTAAATTAGTGCAGGATAAAATCACATCATCCGCATATAGACTGATCACATGGTTTGTACTCCCCACTCGAATCCCCGAGATCCGAGGGCATTCACAGATAGTCTGCGCCAGAGGCTCTATAGCAAGGGCATAGATGATAGGGGAGAGCGGACACCCCTGGCGTGTCCCATTGGATAATTCAAAACTCCGAGATATAAATCCGGATGCCAGAACTTTGGCGTTAGGGTTAGAGTATAGTGCCATTATGGCGGTAAGTATGGGGCCTTCAAATCCAAACTTGGCCAGTACAGATTTCAGATATCCCCAGTGCACCCTGTCAAACGCCTTCTCTGCGTCCAAGGACAGGAATACACTGGGGATTTTCCTCCCCTCAGCCACTGCAATCAGGTCCAGCATACGTCTCGTCCCATCTTTCGCCTGCCTCCCCGCCACAAACCCCACTTGATCCGGGGAAATCAGTGATGGAAGGACTTTATATATTCTAGCTGAGATTATTTTGGCGTACAATTTTAAGTTGCAGTTTAGGAGGGATATTGGCCTGAAGTTTCCTGGTGATGTAGGGGGTTTTCCTGGCTTTGGCAGGGTAGTTACAATGGCCTCTAGATTATTTGGTGAAATATCTGCTGTGGCTCGCCAAGAGGAGAAAAGTCTCAGGAGGAAAGGAGACAGGGTTTCAGTGAATTGCCTATAATAGGAGTTAGTGAGGCCGTCTGGGCCTGGAGCTGAATTTCTTTTGGCTGTGATCACCGCCTGGCGAACCTCTTCCAGGGAGAAAGGGGAATTTAGTTGCTCTAGATGTACTGTAGATAACCGAGGAAGATTAATATTGTTTAAGAAGGAATTAATTGCCGATTGGGTAGGCTTTGGGGCAGTGGGGTCATTTTTAAGGTTGTAGAGAGACTGATAAAAATCAGCGAATGCATTGGCTATTTCCGTTGGGTTGCGTATTGTGGCATTAGAACCCGTCACGAGGTATTCAATTTTGTTTTGCATTTCTCGTTTTTTAACCCTCCTGGCTAGTAAGGCACCCGCCCTGTCACCCATCATATAGTACCGCTGTTTGAGGGATCTTAAATTTTTCTCATAGTCTACCATCAGCAATTGGCGGAGCTGTGTTCTTAGTTTCCTGAGTTCGTCAGATGTTGACATGTTTGGGGCAGATTTATTGTGGGCTTCTAAAAGCGCTATGTGGGACAGTAGAGCTTTGGAAGTTGCCTGACGCCTCCTTTTCTCCCTAGTGGCAATTTTGATGAATGACCCCCTAATAAAGGCCTTGTGTGCAGACCATAGCGTTTCCTCTGTCACCTCCTTGTTGTCATTAAATTTAAAAAACTCTGCGAGGTCGGCCTGCAACTCCTCAGAGATTTGTCTACAGGCCAGGAGGGAGTCATTCATGCGCCACCGGGTAAAAACGGGCGTGCGGCTTTGCTCCTGGACTGTCAGGTATATGGGGGCATGGTCCGACCAAGCTATAAGTCCAATTTTTGAATCTGAGCACTCCAAAATAAGTGAGCTTTCAACCAGAAAGTAGTCCAATCTGCTGTATGAGGTGAACCGAGGTGAGAAGAATGTGTAGTCCCTCTCATTTGCATGTTGGTATCTCCATATATCATGGAGATGCCTTTCTGAAATTATTGTGCTCATTTCCTTCCTCTTTACAGCAATATTGGAGCAATCCAGAGTGCTGGACATTAACATGTTAAAATCCCCGCAGATTATTTGCTTACCCTCTGTAACGGATGAAAGCTTGGAAAGAAACCTCCGCAGAAAGCTGATCTGACCAGAGTTGGGGGCGTAAAGGGTTGCAATAGTATACTTAGATCCATTTATGGAGCAATTAATAATGGCGTATCTACCTTCAGGGTCTAAATGTTGGGAATGTAGTGTGAACGCAACAGTATTTTTTACACAAATGAATACTCCAGCCTTTTTTTTTTTCCCACAAGCCAGCAGTATGAAAGGAAATTTAGCATTATTTAACCTGTGCGAGTCCCCCTGGAGGAGATGAGACTCTTGACCACAAATCACGTCACATTTGGATTTAACCACTTCCCGCCAAAACATGGATCTCTTGGCCGGCGAGTTCAGGCCCCTAACATTTATAGACATACAGTTCAGTACCATTGTACATGAAAAAAAGTCTCTTGCCTAGAGCTGCGGGGGGAGAAAGGAAGGTTAGGCAGGAAAGAGGTAACACTGACAACATTAACATCACTAACATTACTGATGTAGGGAGCATCAGTCCACATAGAAAAAAGCCCAAAAAGGGGGCCTGCGGTATGGTGGAAATGTACCGCCATGGGGGCTCAGGGTCCTGGTTGAACAGAACCAGCGGACCTTAAAAGTAGCAACTAAGTCTCAGCCGCGACTCAGACATATCACATAACTCACGCGACGGACCAATCTTCATTCACTTTATCCCTTTGGGATGATCCTGTGGCTCTTGGAGATCTGGCCGGGAGATTTGCCATGTTCCATGAGGATAGGAGCTTTGCCAACTGTTGTGGGGAATGGCAGACGTGGGTGTTTCCTGCATGGAAAAGCAGGATCTTTACAGGGAAACCCCATCTATAGGATATAGCTTCATCCCTGAGAATTTTGGTATAAGGGGCAAATTCCCTCCTTTTTGCCAGGGTTCCTGCAGACAGATCCAGAAAAATGGACAGGTGCCGGAATTGCTCAGACAGAGGCGGCCTCCTTCTCAGGGCTTGCAGCAGGGCTTCTTTGGTCTTGTAAACGTGCAGGCGAGCCAAAGTGTCCCGGGGGGCATCAGCACTGAGGGATTTAGGCTTAGGGACTCTGTGTATTCTGTCCACCAGGAAATCAGTTGCAGACAGGTCTGGGAGCAGCTCCTGCAGCAAGGAGCCTAGAAAGCTCTGCAGCCCCTTGTCTGGTATGGCCTCTGGAATTCCTCTGATTCTTATGTTGTTTCTGCGGGACCTGTCCTCTAAATCCAAGACCTTGGTATGGAGCTTTTGCACTTGTTCCTCCAGTGCTGCATTAGCATCAATGAGGCTATTGTGTGACTTGGTCAGCTCCTGCATTTTAGTTTCAATCTGTGCTGTGCGACTGCCTATGGCAGTGATATCTCCCCTCAGCTCAGCCACCATATCTTTCCAATCCTGCTGCAGTGATGAGCGGAGGGCACTGAGCAGTTTCTGCATGGTACCTTTGGTAAGCGGTATATCTGCAGCGTCTGTGTCCAAGTCTGGGCCTGCTGTGGATCCCCTCCTGCATGAGCGTGAGGAAGCTGTGGAGGAGGATGCTGCTGCCATTTTCCCTCGTCCCGTGCTGGAGAAGAAGTCTGTAACTTTCGCCGGGGACGGCTTCTTCTGGGACTTTCCCCTTGGCATGCCACGTTCCTGGGTACCTCCGCAGCACTTTCCCCCCGTGTGCAGAGAGATTGGTGCCACTGGTGAGCCGCAGTGAGCCGGTTAGGAGTCGAGGTGGCTGGAGCTCAGCAGCTAGGTGACCGGTGCCATTAGCAAGCAGGCCACGCCCCCTGCTCTGTTTTTAATAAGCTATAATGATAGCAAAAAATACTGCCATTTAGTGGCATCATAGAACTGGCTGTTGTATTCCATTAGTGCCCCACTGGTGCCAAGCTATTTCTAGCACCTCTGCATGACACCTTCCTGCTCTGTTTTTAATAAGCTATAATGATAGCAAAAAATACTGCCATTTAGTGGCATCATAGAACTGGCTGTTGTATTCCATTAGTGCCCCACTGGTGCCAAGCTATTTCTAGCACCTCTGCATGACACCCTCCTGCTCTGTTTTTAATAAGCTATAATGATAGCAAAAAATACTGCCATTTAGTGGCATCATAGAACTGGCTGTTGTATTCCATTAGTGCCCCACTGGTGCCAAGCTATTTCTAGCACCTCTGCATGACACCCTCCTGCTCTGTTTTTAATAAGCTATAATGATAGCAAAAAATACTGCCATTTAGTGGCATCATAGAACTGGCTGTTGTATTCCATTAGTGCCCCACTGGTGCCAAGCTATTTCTAGCACCTCTGCATGACACCCTCCTGCTCTGTTTTTAATAAGCTATAATGATAGCAAAAAATACTGCCATTTAGTGGCATCATAGAACTGGCTGTTGTATTCCATTAGTGCCCCACTGGTGACAAGCTATTTATAGCACCTCTACATGACACCCTCATGCACATTTTGCTACGCTAATGTTATAGCAAACTCATGGAATTCATTGCTGCATTTCATAATTCGGAAGGATAGAAAGTCAGGCTTCCTTTAGCTTTTCCTTCTTTTCATAGACAGCATCTCCAAGATCAATTTCCCCTCCACGTCTTTGTGTGGAGAGGCAGCTAGTGCGCATGCGTGTGCCGATTTACCCCAGCTGCAGCATAATTACAGTGTTTCGCCTAGTGAGTATGCTCAGCCTGACTGTGTTATTCCTGACGCTAAGTCTTCTTTTCGGGATACAGCGCATGCTCCCACACTAAGTGTGAAAAGCCTCTTTGCACAGGTGCTTGCATTCCGTGCCGGGTCTAAGTCCGGTTGTGTGCCTAGACACCATGCTAAAGCTGATAATCTTTTTTCAGAGACTGTATTTCATGCTACTGAGCATGCTCAGGCACTTCCTGCATCAGAGACTAGGTCCGGTAATGAACTCTTTGGCCCTGGCCCTGATGTGGGGGTCCCATATAGACCACAGGGCATCAGGTGTCCTCCCAAATGGCTTGCAGAGGCCCACCCCTATGACTTGTCACCGCATTATTGATGGTCAGACGATGACTGGTGAGGTGTTTGGGTCATGGCAGCCATGAGGTCATCATTGAAGTTGCGGTTCCAAATAGGACGCTAGTTATGCCACTCATGACGTGTCACTCTACTTTTGTCTCCAGGAGGTGCATTGTGGTTCACCCTGGTTTGGGGCGGACCCAGGTTATAAAAGGGGCTGGAGCCAACAAGGAGGTGCGCAGTCTTCTATTATGCTCCGAAAGAGCACACCTCCATGTGTTGAACCCATTGCGGCTTTAGGCCAGAGGTAGGCAGGGATAGGGTGTCGATGCAGGCCACCACCACAGTTGGTAACGCAGAACGGTTAAGACCAGCTCCTGTCCTACCAGTCCTGCTTGTGCAGCCCAGTGGCATTAACAGGCCTGCTGCTGCTGATGCGCCTGCTGTCCACAGGTGTGCCCCTACGCACACGGTCAGCGTACTCAATGGCCCCTGTGTTGTTAACAGGGAGTTCCTGGGCTGGGTGGGCATGTGGACCCTGTGACGCTAACAGGGCTCACAGTCTCCAGATCCGAATGGCGTCTAACTCGGTTCAGGCTACTATTAGTTTCATAGCCACACAGCTCTGTATCCTCCACCAAACCTTCCAGTTGCCAACCTCTCCTTTTCCAACTGGGAGCACGGTGCACACTGACTGCTGATGGGGATATATACCTTTCTCTTTCTTTTCTTATTAATTTTCGTTATATAGCGGTAACATAGTAATACCACTTTATCCAAATCTGCCAGTCCCACTGTAACAGATGTTGTTTCTTCAGCAAATGTTACAGTTGCTTAACCACCAAATCCACGGACCAAAACTTTTTTCCCCTTTCCAACACACCTGTTCCCCTTTCCAACAGCATCTGTCCTTTTTCAACTCATTTTGGGATATGACCAAAAGTGCAACTGTGCAGGGACACCGTACTCAACGCCATCTCAGCACAGCAGCCATCCCTCGGTCCCTCCGATGTGGACAAGTAAAAGACCATTTCCTCCTATCCATGACAAAGCGTTGAGATTCACTCTGTGCAGCACTGGTGTTTAGTGGAAAAGTAGATCTAAGATTGCGTACCACATTCTGCAGATACTCCTGTATACGTGCGTCTATTTCTATGGCAGGAATTAGTTCGCCAAATTTTGTCTTGTACCGGGGATCTAACAGTGTGGCAACCCAGTATTCAGGATTACTTCAAATTCATACAATCCGAGGGTTATGTAGGTAGTGCAGCAAGAAGGCGCTCATGTGTCTTGTGCATCCAGGAGGACCAAGTCCTTGGTGTGTTGGTGGCAGAGAGGTGAGAATCGTGCATCCTTCCTCTGCCCTCTCCCCACAACCTCGCACAACCGAAATGTGAGCAAGCTCTCACTCATCTGCTGAGTCTTCCATGCCCATCGCTAGTTCGTCCTCCATTTCTTCATGGGCTCCTGCACTTTCATCCACACTTTTTGCTGATACTATGCGCCCTTGTTAATCCCTCTCCCTCACCATGACTGCCGCATAGGTGCCGCTGACCATCTGAACCTCGTAGATCTTGTTATCCCTTCCGCATATGACTCCTCCTGTACTTCCTCCCCTTCCTCTTGTCCCAACACCTGACTCCGAATAATAATTACAGTGTGCTCCATCATGTAGATGACCAGAATTGTCACGCTGAGAATGACATTGCCAGTGCTAAACATCTTCGTCGACATTTGTGAACTGTGTAGCAGGGTGCATAGGTCCTTGATCTGACACCACTCCAGCAGCGTGATCTGCACCACCTCTTGATCAAGTTATCCCAGGCTATATGTCATACCGTATTTCAGCAGGGCTCTGCGGTGCTGCCACACACGCTGCAACATGTGCAGATTCAAATTCCTGCGTGTGGGCACATCGCATTTCAGGCGTTTAACCATCAGACCTAAAGACTTCTGTAGCGACGAAAGTTGTTGAGCTGCTGTGTACGCACGATGGAAGTGAGCACATAGCGAGCGTGCACGCTGCACAAGGCCATGTAGGCCGTGATGGTGTTTTAAAAATTGCTGGAGAATTAGGTTCAACACGTGAGCCATACAAGGCACGTGTGTCACATTGCCCTGACGATGGCCCGCAGCCAGGTTTGCATCATTGCCGCACACGGCTGTTAAGTCACCAACGGAGTCCGCTCCGTCAATTTGTACTACGGTCGCCAGGTTACAACGTGTTCCTTTCATGAATAGTGCTGATGATGGGAGAGGAGTCCATGCCAGCGGCGCAGGTGGACGCAGGTTATGCTCACCCACTGGGCTGCATTACCTTGACAGATGCAGAATCTCTGGCTGAATGTAGCTGGTGGGTATCTCACAGATGAAATACCATCATTCAGCTACAACCAATGGGAAGACACCACACCCTTTTTTATGCCCATCCTGTCTGCAGACCACTGCCAGACATAGCTATGAACCTCTGGTTAATTTTACCCCCAGTTCAGTTTTATGATTTTGTGTGCTTGTTACCTGACTACTTTTCCTGTTTGCTGTTTATGTACCTTGTTGGCCGATCCACATTTCACCTCTGCTTGTTTTCTGATTAAGTCCTGGCCGTCCCATTCTGTTCCTGTTCCTCAATTAATGTTTTGACCCTGCCTGACTCCTATTCTCTGGAATAGCGGTGTGACTCACACTTCCCATACATTTCAAAGTAAAACTTTGACCGCCTGATGGCATTGAGCTCTGCTGCCAGCATAGTGAGGCATAAGGCCGTGTAAGGCAGTGTGGTAGTCCTTGTGCGCAGTTGCTTGGAAGGGTGGCCTGACCACACAGGGTTTGCGCCAAGGTGGAGGACCCACACGAGGTTGAAGAGGCAGAAGCAGTGTATTAACTTCTACATACAGAACAAGGATTGAAACAACTCGTGGGGACGGCAAGACTTGTACAGCAGACCCTTCTCCATCTCTCACCATAGTTTGCCAGTGCCCAGTCAGCGACATGTAACGTCCCTATCCATGCTTACTGGTCCAAGTATCGGTGGTGAAATGCACCTGTTCACACACAGAGTTTCTCAAGGAAGCGGTGATGTTGTGTGCGACATGCTGGTGTAGCGCAGGCACACCTTTCTTAGAGAAGTAGTGGCGACTGGGCATCTGGTACTGGGGCACAGTGACAGACATAAGGTCTCTAAAATCCTGTGTGTCCAACATGCGGAAAGGCAGCATTTCCGTAGCCAAGAGCTTACAGAGGGATAAAGTCAACCTCTTAGCTTTGTCATGGGTAGCAGGAAATGGCCTTTTATTTGTCCACATCTGAGGGACAGAGATCTGGCTGCTGTCTGTAGACAGTGTTGAGTAGGGTGTCCCTGGAAAAATGCAGGTTTGTGAGGAAAGTGCAGGCGGAGACATGATGTTGCCTTCATCTTGCCTTCAGATCTGTTCATCTTGTATCATTTTTAAAAAACACAGCAAGCAAGGGTTACTCCAAGCGGAGCCTCCCTTTTTTCCAAAAATTGTGCCCCACACACACCCACCCATTCAGTGGCAGCACTTGTGACCTAGTTGCAAACAGGATGTTTTGATTTGCATCAAGCACATTCCAAATCCACAAGCATTTACTCTCCCCAGGATGACACAGGGGTAGTAAATTCCTTGTGGATCCATGACTTGTTCATTTTGATGAACGTCAGTCTGTCCACATTGTCACTGGACAGACGCGTGCGCTTATCTGTCAGCACACACCCAGCAGCACTGAAGACACGTTCAGAGACAACGCTGGCAGCTGGACACGACAAAATCTTCAAGGCGTAACTGGAGAGCTCTGGACATTTTTCTAGATTTGAAGCCCAAAAGGAGCAAGGCTCCATTTGAAAAGTCATTGCATCGATGTTCATTTGGAGATACTCCTGTATCATCCTCTCCATCCGTTGACTATGTGTCAGACTTGTTGTCTCTGGTGGCCTTGCAAAGGAGGGTCTAAAAAAATTATTAAAAGATTCCATAAAATTGCTGTTACCAGCACCAGATCCGGTCCTACTGGTACGGGTAGACTGTTGAAGATGACGAGGCCGTCCCATGTTTGTCAAGTTACAACTGGAAGAATCACTCCCTTCACCTGCACGGTTGTCTGGTGGAAAAGCCGAGCTAAGATCGAGTAACAGCTTCTGCTGATACTCCTGCATACGTGCGTCCCTTTCTATGGGTGGAATTATGTCACAAAATTTGGACTTGTACCGGGGATCTAATAGTGTGGCAAGCTAGTAGTCATCATCACTTCTAATTTTGACAATACGAGGGTCATGTTGGAGGTAGTGCAACAAGAAGGCACTCATGTGTCTTGCGCAGCCATGCGGACCAAGTCCACGCTGTGTTTGTGGCATAGAGGTGCTAACCGTTCTTTCTTCCTCTGACATCTCCCCCCAACCTCTTTCAACTGAAATTTGACCAAGCTCCCCCTCATCTGCTGAGTCTTCCATGTCCATGGACAGTTCGTCCTCCATATCTTCATGTCCTCCTGCACCTTCCTCAACATCTCGCCTGCTACCATGCGCCCTTGTTGATCCCTGTCCCCCATGGTCCCATGCCTGCCGCGTTGGTGATGATGAACGTCTGGACCTTGGTGATGTTGTTGTGTCTTGCGCATATGAATCCTCCTGTAGTTCCTCCCCTTCCTGTTGTCCCACCCCCTGACTCCGAATAGTGTTTAGCGTGTGCTCCAGCATGTAAATGACTGGAATCGTCATGATGATAATGGCATTGTCAGCGCTAAACATATTCGTCGCCATGTCGAAACTGTGCAGAAGGGTGCATAGGTCCTTGATCTGAGACCACTCCATCAGGGTGATCTGCCCCACCTCTGCATCTCGTTGGCCCAGGCTATACGTCATGACGTATTGCACCATGGCTCTGCGGTGCTGCCACAGTCGCTGTAACATGTGGAGAGTTGAATTCCAGCGTGTCGCCACATCGCATTTCAGGCGATAAACCGGCAGGCCGAAAGACTTCTGGAGCGATGCAAGTCCGTCAGCTGCGGCGCTTGAACGGCGGAAGTGAGCAGACCGTTTTCGTGCCCTGTTCAGAAGGCCATCTAGGCCGGGATAGTGTGTTAAAAATTGCTGGACGACAAGGTTCAACACGTGAGCCATACAAGGTACGTGTGTCACCTTGCCCAGGCGAAGGGCCGCACCCAGGTTTGCAGCATTGTCGCACACGGCCTTACCAGGCTGCAGGTTGAGTGGAGACAACCATTTATTAAACTCGGACCGCAGAGCTGACCACAACTCCTCAGCTGTGTGACTCTTATTCCCAAGACATGTCAAGCTAAAGACCGCCTGATGCCGTTGCGCTCTGCTGCCAGCATAGTAATGAGGGTTGCGTGATTCCTTCTGTGCAGTGAGAACGCTGGTGGCCTGACCAGGCAGGCTTGGGGCGGAGGTGGAGGACCCAGATGAGGTGGAGGATGCAGAAGCAGTGGCGGAACTTGGACAGACAGAGGATTGACACACAAGTCGTGGGGACGGCAAGACTTGTGCAGCAGACCCTTCACCATCTATCACCATAGTTACCCAGTGGCCAGTCAGCGACATGTAACGTCCCTGTCCATGCTTACTGGTCAAAGTATCGGTGGTGAAATGCACCCGTTCACACACAGAGTTTCTCAAGGAAGCGGTGATGTTGTGTGTGACATGCTGGTGTAGCGCGGGCACACCTTTCTTAGAGAAGTAGTGGCGACTAGGCATCTGGTACTGGGGCACAGCGACAGACATAAAGTCTCTAAAATCCTGTGTGTCCACTAGGCGGAAAGGCAGCATTTCGGTAGCCAACAGCTTACAGAGGGATAGAGTCAACCTCTTAGCTTTGTCATGGGTCGCAGTAAGTGGCCTTTTATTTGACCACATCTGAGGGACAGAGATCTGGCTGCTGTGTGTAGACGGTGTTCAGTAGGGTGTCCCTGGAAAAATGCAGGTTTGTGAGGAAAGTGCAGGCGGAGACATGATGTTGCCTTCATCCAACGTTGGTGCTATCGATGTTTGAGAGAGCTGTACACAATCACTTGTTTCCCCTTCCAAACCAACTGACGACCTAACAAGCAAACTGCCTGTTGCGGTTACAGTGGTGGAAGTTGTGGGTGGAAAAACAGGTGTGACAGCTGTCCCCACAGTCCTAGAAGATGACGAGCGCGCGGATGCACTGGAAGGGGCAGGCGGTGGATGGTTGGCTCCGCTAGGCCGCATTGCAGCACGGTGAGCTTCCCACCAGGCCATATGATATTTATTCATGTGACGATTCATGGAAGAAGTTGTCAAACTGCTGAGGTTTTGACCTCTACTAAGATAACCATGCCAAATGTTACAGATCACATAATTAGGGCGATCTTTTTTTATGTCAAAAAAGGACCAGGCTAGGCAAGGCTTAGAGGCCATGCGACCTGTTGATCCACCCCAAATAATGCTCAGAGGCAGAGTGGTGGCTGAGGATGCAGTTGTAGACGTGCTACCAGTGCTCCGACTGTGTCCAGGAAGGCGCAAGGTTACTTCGACGTCGGTTGCATCCTCCTCCACCGCCTCTGTTGACCTCCTCGAGTGTCTGACTGTGGGTTGACAGTAGGTGTGATCTAGGACTTCATCATCAATTGTTGTGTTTGCACTCCCCTCCCCCTCAGACCGAGCCTCTTCTTGCCCTGACCGAATATTTAAGTTGTCATCCCAATCGGGTATCTGCGTCTCATCTTCATCAGTATGTTCCTCATTGTCTATAACCACAGTTGTTGGAAAGGCAGCATTTTGGTAGCCAACAGTTTGCAGATGATGAAAGTCAACCTCCAAGCCATGTCATGCCCTTCTAAAAGCATGTAAAACACAGCGAGGGGACTCCAACCACAGTCTCCCTCGTTTCCACTAACTGGGCCACACACACCCCACTTGACTGGCATGGGTTGAGCCCCCTTTTGAAAAAGAAAAAGATGCTTTGCATGAAGCACTCTCAAAAATACACGTGCCTTTCCCGTCCCCTGGCTGACCCAGGGGAAGAAAAGTCCTCTGAGAGCCATGACTTGTTCATCTTGGTTCTTTTAGAGACACAGCGAGGGGACTCCAACCACAGTCTCCCTCGTTGCCACTAACTGGGCCACACACACCCCACTTGACTGGCATCGGTTGACCCCCCCTTTTGAAAAAGAAAAAGATGCTTTGCATGAAGCACTCTCAAAAATACACGTGCCTTTCCCGTCCCCTGGCTGACCCAGGGGAAGAAAAGTCCTCTGAGAGCCATGACTTGTTCATCTTGGTTCTTTTAGAGACACAGCGAGGGGACTCCAACCACAGTCTCCCTCGTTTCCACTAACTGGGCCACACACACCCCACTTGACTGGCATGGGTTGAGCCCCCTTTTGAAAAAGAAAAAGATGCTTTGCATGAAGCACTCTCAAAAATACACATGCCTTTCCCGTCCCCTGGCTGACCCAGGGGAAGAAAAGTCCTCTGAGAGCCATGACTTGTTCATCTTGGTTCTTTTAGAGACACAGCGAGGGGACTCCAACCACAGTCTCCCTCGTTTCCACTAACTGGGCCACACACACCCCACTTGACTGGCATGGGTTGAGCCCCCTTTTGAAAAAGAAAAAGATGCTTTGCATGAAGCACTCTCAAAAATACACGTGCCTTTCCCGTCCCCTGGCTGACCCAGGGGAAGAAAAGTCCTCTGAGAGCCATGACTTGTTCATCTTGGTTCTTTTAGAGACACAGCGAGGGGACTCCAACCACAGTCTCCCTCGTTTCCACTAAATGGGCCACACACACCCCTCTTGACTGACATCAGTTGATGCCCCTTTTCAAAATGAAAAAGATGCTTTGCATGAAGCACTCTCAAAAATACGCGTGCCTTTCCCGTCCCCTGGCTGACCCAGGGGAAGAAACGTCCTCTGAGAGCCATGTCCACATTGTCAGTGGACAGACACGTGTGCTTATCTGCCAGCAGACCCCCAGCATTACTGAAGACAGGTTCCGAGAGAACGCTGGCTGCAGGACACGACAAGATCCCCAAGACGTACGTGGCGAGCTCAGGCAATTTATCAAGATTGGAAGCCTAAAATGAGCAGGGCTCAAGTTGCACAATAATGGAATCGATGTTTCCTTGCATATACTCATATATCTGTGTGTCCTCCTCTTTTTCCTTGTCCAGCTGTTTTGTTTTCACATGAGTATATGTCCTTGTCACTTTCCCATGTGTTGTGAGTTGTTTGTGACCTTTTGGACACCTTTGAGGGTGTTTTCTAGGTGTTTTTCTGTGTTTGTGATTGCCTGCCATTGTTTCCTATTGGCTCGAGTTCGGTTTCTTCGAACGTTCGACGAGCCGAACTCGAACGGGAGGTCCGTTCGGCGAACCGACCTCGAGCTGAACCGGGACCGGTTCGCTCATCTCTACTTGTTACCTGACTACTTTTCCTGCTTGCTGTTTATGTACCTTGTTGGCCGATCCGCATTTCACCTCTGCTTGTTTTCTGATTAATTCCTGGCCATCTCATTCTGTTCCTGTTCCTCAATGAATGTTTTGACCCTGCCTGACTACTATTCTCTGGAAATGCAGCCTTCCACAGGTATTGATCACCTTGGGCCCTGTGTAATTCATAATCCCTGTACAGGGGTTAAAGGGTTTCAGGGTTCTGGGGGTCCTGCTTGGTGACTGGCTTCCCTCTAGCCTATCCTTTACAGCCCATCTGAGTGTGTGGATCAAGGAAGGCGTTACACCATGCTCTCTGCAGAAGGCCATGTAGGCCAGGATAGTGCTTTAAAAATTGCTGGACAACCAGGTTCAACACGTGAGCCACACAAGGCACGTGTGTCACATTGTCACGGCGAAGGGCCGCACCCATGTTTGCATCATTGTCGCACCTGGCCATCCCTGGCTGCTGGTTGAGTGGAGACAACCATTGATGAAACTCGGTCTCCAGAGCTAAACGTCCACAACTTCTCAGCGGTGTGACTCACATTTCCCATACATTTCAAAGTAAACATTTGACTGCCTGATGGCATTGAGCTCTGCTGTCAGCATAGTAAGGAGATCAAAAAGGTCAGTGGAGCCTCTGTTAGGAGTCTCAACACAGAAACCAGCCAGATATCCCTCCGGGAAGGGCCCAGCCAAGGGGTGACTCTTTTTAGGAGACCACCATAACCACCATATTAAGTGGCCCTTTTAGTCAATATCCAACTTTTTGACAAGTTTAAAGATATGACAAGGGAAATACCAAGGCCAGGTATCCATCCACAGACAGCTGTTTCGGGGTATTGCCCCTCATCAGTGTGGAGTAGGACTCTGGCTGGGTGGGAGCAATGCCTAGTAGACCAACAGGTCTTTCTGTGTTGAGACTTCTAACACAGTCTCCACAGACCTTTTTGATTTGCATATTTCCCAGGGGGCAATGTACCTAGGATTTCAGTGTCTTGAGCGTCCTCGCTGGCTGCTGGCAGTGTTTTCTCTGGCTGGTCTCCCCGAGATCAGTGGTTGTTTTGTTTTATTGGTCTACTAGGCATTGCTCTCACCCAGCTAGAGTCCTACTCCACACTGATGAGGGGCAATACCCCGAAACAGCTGTCTGTGGATGGATACCTGGCCTTGGTATTTCCCTTGTCATATCTTTAAACTTGTCAAAAAGTTGGATATTGACTAAAAGGGCCACTTAATATGGTGGTTATGGTGGTCTCCTAAAAAGAGTCACCCCTTGGCTGGGCCCTTCCCGGAGGGAAATCTGGCTGGTTTCTGTGTTGAGACTCCTAACAGAAGCTCCACGGACCTTTTCGATTTGCATATTTCCCAGGGAGCAATGTACCTTGGATTTCACTATCTTGAGCGCCCTCGCTGGCTGCTGGCAGTGTTTTCTCTGGCTGGTCTCCCCAAGATCAGTGATTGTTTAGCATAGTAAGAAGGTGTGTGGTATTCATTGTGCGCAGTTACAAGGAAGGGTGGCCTGACCACACAGGGTTTGGGCCGAGGTGGAGGACCCACACGAGGTTGAGGAGGCAGAAGCAGTGTATAAACTTCTACATACAGAGGAAGGATTGACACAACTCGTGGGGAAGGCAAGACTTGTACAGCAGACCCTTCTCCATCTCTCCCCATAGTAACCCATTGCCCAGTCAGCGACATGTAACGCCCCTGTCCATGCTTACTGGGCCAAGTATCTGTGGTGAAATGCACCCTGTCACACAGAGTTTCTCAAAGAAGCGGTGATGTTTGGTGCGACATGCTGGTGTAGCGCGGGCACGCCTTTGTTGGAGAAGGAGTGGCGCCTGGGTATCGGCTCTTGGGGCACTGCGATGGTCATAAGGTCTCGAAAATCCTCGGTTAAAAAGGTTGGAAAGGCAGCATTCTGGTAGCCAACAGTTTGCAGATGCTGAAAGTCAACCTCTAAGCCATGTCATGCCCTTATAAAAGCATGTACAACACAGCAAGGGGACTCCAACCACAGTCTCCCTCGTTTCCACTAATTGGGCCACACACACCCCACTTGACTGGCATCAGTTGACCCCCATTTTCAAGATGAAAAAGATGCTTTGCATGAAGCACTCTCAAAAATACACGTGCCTTTCGCCTCCCCTGGATGACTCAGGGGAAGAAAAGTCCTCTGAGAGCCATGACTTGTTCATCTTGGTTCTTTTTTCAAAAGCGAGGGGACTCAAACCACAGTCTCCCTCGTTTCCACTAATTGGGCCACACACACCCCACTTGACTGGCATCAGTTGACCCCCATTTTCAAGATGAAAAAGATGCTTTGCATGAAGCACTCTCAAAAATACACGTGCCTTTCGCCTCCCCTGGATGACTCAGGGGAAGAAAAGTCCTCTGAGAGCCATGACTTGTTCATCTTGGTTCTTTTTTCAAAAGCGAGGGGACTCAAACCACAGTCTCCCTCGTTTCCACTAATTGGGCCACACACCCCCCACTTGACTGGCATCAGTTGACCCCCATTTTCAAGATGAAAAAGATGCTTTGCATGAAGCACTCTCAAAAATACACGTGCCTTTTGCCTCCCCTGGATGACCCAGGGGAAGAAAAGTCCTCTGTGACCCATGACTTCCTCATATTGGTGAACGTTAGTATGTCTACATTGTCAGTGCACAGACGCGTGTGCTTATCTGTCAGCACACCCCCAGCAGCACTGAAGACACGTTCCGAGAGAACACTGGCTGCGGGACACGACAAGATCCCCAAGGCGTACGTGGCGAGCTCAGTCAATTTATCCAGATTGGAAGCCTAAAATGAGCAAGGCTCAAGTTGCACAGTAATGGCATCGATGTTCCTTTGCATATACTCATATATCTGTCTCCTCCTCTTTTTCCTTGTCCAGCTCTTTTGTTTTCGCATGAGTATATGTCCTTGTCACTTTCCCATGTGTTTGTGACGCCCTAGCAGCAGTCGGACTGCTCGGCAGACACTTTGATGAAAAACAAAAAGGTTTTTTATGGGGGAGAATATTTGTGACGCCACCTGCGGTGTGCGGTAATAAGGAATACCGCCGCTGCTGTATGGGAGTGCCGGGGCTGATGGTGTTGGGGCAGCCTGGTGGTGATTCCCTCCGCAGGTAGGGGCCCCGGGACTCAGGGTAGGGAATAGGTAGGAACAGCCTATATTGATATAGGGCCGGCAGGGCGCTGGGGAGCCAGGGTACTCACTCAGGTGTGATGACGCATTCAGTGGACACAGACTCTGAGGTAAACAAAGTCTCTTGGTACTGCTGCACTCGGTGACTGCACGTGCGGTGGTCCCTTTCAGTGATTCTGTGGTGGACTGGAGCCTTCCTCCATACACTGTATACTGTGTGTGTCCCTGGCCCCGTTGGCTTGAAACCTTCGGGTCCCGTCCCTCTTTTTAATTGGGACCTGCTCTTAGCAGCTGGCACGTGGGATTTTCTGTGACTGCTCTGTGTGGGAAGTCCTATCCCTCCGCTGTGCTGACGCCGCTAATCTCTGAGCCGTCAAGTACAGGCCACTGTCTGCGACCCAGCCAGGCTCTCCTCAGGGAGCTCTTAATCCCCAGGTCCTCTCTCTTTTTCAGTTACTACCAACTGTCTAACTGACTCCTCCCACCAGCCTGTCTGACTCATAGGTGGGCGGTTCCTTTCCCAGCTGGAACCACGCCCCTGGTGTGCCTGACAAGTGTAGTGTTTGGGTGACTAGGATTTGTGCTGTTAGTACAGAATCACTGTTGCGGACCCCGGAACCAAGGAGGGTGGGCCCTGCACCAAGGATAGAGAATAGTGCAGTTCCCTGTGACACCCTGGACTAGTCCAGGGGCGTCACATTCCCCCTTGGTTAAACGTAGCTCGTCCCCGAGCTACAGTGCACCCAGAGTGTTTATTTTTATCTGCAAAAAGTGAACATTTTAATAAGAAAAACATATCTATCCATCCCACGCAGGGGAGGCACTTGAACCCAACGTTTCGCTTTCCCAATCCTTCATCCCACCCCCAAAGTTCCAAAAGGAGGCAAGCCACCGCTCCTGTTGGTGGCCAGACCTGGGCCATATGTCTCCCAGGTCTCTCCTCCACCTGTGTCTTCTCCTGTAGGTGGGGATGCAGTCCGTGGCTATGAATGGGAAATAACCATTTACAATAGCACCAGTTCGTGCTGGCTACCACCAGTCCTGTAGCCAAAGGTCCATTTTCAATAAAACTTATCATTGGTCGTCAATCAGGTCATGAATCCAGGTAATTAAAATAAAATCAACATTCTTCTTATCAACACTCTATATCAACATGTCTTACATGACTATCTTTAGCATGGAAAATAGTAGAATTAAAAGCATGGAAAATACTAAACATTTTTAAATTTACTCTATATTTAGACTATTTACATTAGGGTAGAGTAGCCGGGTTCCGCTACCATTCCTCATCTCTGAACCTATGTGGGGGCTGACCAAAGTTCACACGGGTGGACCTTCTCAGCTCCTGGCTTCCCTCTAACCCTTGTACTGTGGTGTTTGCTACTACCTGTTCCCCACTACTGGTGCTAGGTGTTGTAGGTGGTAATCTACGTGTTCGTGGTGCTGGTATGGGTACTTCTCTAGGTGCAATGATTTCAGGCCTCCTTGGTTCTGGTTCTTCCGCGGGTTGCGGGAATGTGAGTACAGGCACAATCACTGCTCCATTGTACATAGGCCAATCTTCCGGGAAGTCACCTAGGATGGTGTGGATCACTCTCTTCTTTTTCTCAGTCACTTGAGGTTGGGGCTGTTCTTCCTTCTGGATGTTCAGGGGTTCAGGGCACTTTTTCAAGTGGTCACGGGAAATTACAGCTGTGGTTCTTCCTTGGTCCTTGCTGACAAGACAGGTCTTCTGGTTGTTGAAATTGGAAGGCTGGGCCACATATGGCTCTCTTTCCCACTGGTCGTCCAGTTTATGCATCTTTCTTTTTCTTTTTAAGACCACTTCTCCTGGTGAAAATGGAGGGGCTTGGGCTTGCTTGTTAAAGCTTCTTTCTTGCTTTTCCCTACTTTGGTCCAGATTCTCCTCGACATACTCTTGAATTTGCCTGTATTGAGCTCTACGCTTGGTATCCCAATCTGCATTTGGGGAATAAACTTCAGGCATCTCAACTTCCATCTCCAGATCCACTGGCAGTCTCCCAGGTCTAGCCCTCATGAGATAAGCGGGTGTGCATTTAGTGGAACTCACAGGAATACTATTGTACATGTCCACAAGATCTGGCAATTTTTCAGGCCACTCGTTCCGCTCCTCAAGGGGTAGAGTTTTCAGCAGGTTGATGACTACATAGTTCATCTTCTCACACATCCCATTTGTTTGTGCGTGGTAGGGGGCAGTGCGTATCTTCTTACACCCATACAATTTACAAAATTCCTGGAAGATTTCTGCTTCAAAAGCGGGACCTTGATCTGTTAGGACGTGATCTGGGTAACCGTGGGGTCTGCAGAAATGTGCCTGGAAAGCCTTCGCCGCAGTGCTGGCAGTTAGATCTTTGACAGGTACCACCACCAGGAATCTTGAATAGTGATCTACTATGGTGAGTGCATAGGTGTACCCATTCCTGCTTGGTGTGAGCTTGACGTGGTCTAAGGCAACGAGTTCTAGAGGCTGGGTAGTTACTATTGGTTGCAATGGCGCTCGCTGACTGGTGCTATCTTTTCTCCTTAATGTACATGGACCACAGTTCCTGCACCAAGCTTCTATGGTATCTCTCATCCCAGTCCAATAAAAGCGACTTCTCAGCAACATTTCCAACTTCTTCCAACCAAAGTGCCCAGCTCTATCATGATAGGCCTCCAACACCACTGGTGCATATGCTGTGGGTATTACTATCTGGCATATTCTCTCATGCGTTTTTGGATTAATGAGACTTCTGCACAACTTGCCTCCATGGAAACACAGACGACTTCTTTCTTTCCACAATTTCTTAGCTTCTTCTGGAGCATCTGGTTCAAGGTGTGAATCAGCCTCGGATATCAATGCCTTTATCAATCTGATTGCAGGGTCATTATCTTGGGCTTCTTGCCAACCATGGTGGGGCAATGGGTTGAAGGTCGCCTCTTGCTGATCACTATAATATCGGGGTTTCACTCTATCAGTAGGGCGATGGAAAGCAGGTATCTCAATCTCCTCCAGGTCATCTTCATGCCTCCCATCATCACACAACTGGGGCATCCTGGACAACGCATCAGCGTTAGCGTTCTTGCGACCAGCCCTGTACTTTATAGTGAAATCGTAATTTGCCAGTCGTGCTACCCACCGCTGCTCCAAAGCTCCAAGCTTCGCCGTGTCCAGGTGTGTCAACGGGTTATTGTCTGTATATACGGTGAATTTTGCAGAAGCCAGGTAATGCTTAAACTTCTCTGTCACTGCCTAAACAAGTGCTAAGAACTCCAGCTTGAAAGAACTATAGTTCTCAGGATTTCTTTCTGTTGGACGGAGTTTCCTGCTGGCGTATGCAATCACCTTTTCCTTGCCATCCTGTACCTGGGATAGAACAGCTCCCAGCCCCACGTTGCTGGCATCAGTGTACAGCACAAATGGGAGGTTATAGTCAGGATATGCCAGAATCTCATCTCCTGTCAAAGCTGACTTCATCCACTTGAAGGACTTCTCCTGCTCCTCACCCCATGTGAATGGAGAGCCAGAAGTCTTGCCGTGCTTTCTTTGTCCGACTAGGAGATCTTGTAAGGGGGATGCCATCTTGGTATAGCCTTTCACGAACCTCCGGTAGTACCCCATCAATCCCAGGAATTGGCGCACCTCTTTGATGTTCTGAGGCCTGGGCCAGTTCTGGATAGCTGTGATTTTCTCAGGGTCCGGAGCCACACCTTCGGCACTTACCACATGCCCCAGGTATTGGACTTTGGGCTTCAGCAGGTGACATTTGGAGGGTTTTAGTTTCATCCCGTACCTGGAAAGGGCTTCAAATACTTCTGCCAGATGTCCCAGATCCTCCTCATAGGTCTTGGAATATACAATTACGTCGTCCAGGTACAGCAGGACAGTCTCGAAGTTGCAATGGCCTAAACAGCTCTCCATGAGTCGTTGAAACGTACCAGGTGCATTGCACAGCCCGAATGGCATGCTGTTAAATTCACATAATCCCATCGGGGTGGCAAAGGCGGTCTTCTCGCGATCCTCCTCAGCAACGGACACTTGCCAATAACCACTAGTGAGGTCAAGGGTAGAGAAGTAATTTGCAGATCTTAATGCAGTCAAGGACTCTTCAATTCTGGGCAGTGGATAGGCATCCTTATGTGTGATGTTGTTAATTCTCCTATAGTCCACGCACATCCTCATAGTGCCGTCTTTCTTCTTCACTAGGACTAGCGGGGCTGCCCAGGGGCTGCAACTATCACGGATGACCCCAGCCTCCTTCATACTTCTCAGCATGTCTTTGGCACACTGGTAGTGAGCAGGTGGTATGGGCCTATACCTTTCCTTTATAGGTGGATGAATGCCTGTGGGTATATGATGCTGAACCCCTTTCACCCTCCCAAAGTCTAATGGGTGTTTACTAAACACTTGCTCATACTCCTGAACCACCCTGTAGACCCCTTGTTTTTGATGTAGTGGAGTGGAGTCAGTACCTACATGTAACTCTTGACACCACTGTTCTTGCTGAATCTGGGAACTGTCTGTGGCTGACTGATCTGGTGTGGCTGAGGACTTTACTGTCTGGATGAAATTCTCACTCACAGTGTACAATTTGGCTATGGTAGCATACCTGGGCAGTCTAACCTCTTCCTCCCCGCAATTCAACACTCGCACGGGCACTCTCCCCTTACGGACATCGACTACCCCTCTGGCTGTCAGTACTGTAGACCAGTGCTCTGAAGGTAGGGCCTCTACCACTGCCTGGTAATTCTGTCCACGGGAGCCTACAGCTGCCCTGCACCATATCATCATCTCACTCCGTGGGGGCACTACCACAGGAGCTGCATCCATTACTCGTACACCGCCAATTTCCCCACCAGACAAATTTACCTGTTGCCTCTGCTGGAGGTCTCGAATCTCTCTTTGCAGGACCCTCTGGCGTCCCGTTCCTGCAGTTTCAGAGAGCTGTTGGAGAAGAAACAATACTTCCCCCATACAATTCTCAATAACATTAGTCCCCAAAATCATCTTAGGGTTCCGGTCACTAGGGTCATTCTGCACTACTATGAGTCCTTGGCGTGCTAACTCCACCCTGCCCACCTTGATGGTTACCTCCTTGAACCCGAGTTGTGTTACTGGTAAACCATTTACAGCATAAATGGTGAGGTCATTGTCCGGTGGGGCGAGTTCCTCAGTTGACCAGAATTTGGTATACAGTACTTGGGGTATAGTTGTTACCTGGGAGCCGGTATCAAGAAGTGCTGAAGTCGGAATCCCATCCAAGGTGATGGAAACGATGGTCCTTCCTCCAACATACCGCTCCCGCCAGTCTGCTGGGCCTTGTTGATTTAGTCCTGGGGAGTGGCCCTTGGCCCCAGGGGTGGCCCGTTTAAAGGACAATAACGGGCGTAGTGACCAGTCTTGTTGCACCTATAACAAACAAGGTTTTCATACCGGTCACGGTTCCTTCCTCTGTATGTCGAGGTCCTCCCTCTCATCCAAGGGACGTCATCTGGGCAGTTAGCAAGCTGGATCTTCTCCGCCGGCTTGGTCTTGGGCTTGAGCTGCATTGCCTCTAGGATCCTTGCAACATCACTGCTCAGCTGCTGCACCTGTAAAGACAAATCACTGGTATCGCCTGCAGGCGCTGCTGGGGTCTTTGGCTCTGGCAGTGCTCTAACAGGAGGTGGCACATGTAGAGGAGAAGTGCCGGCTTGCCAGGACGTAGCAGGAGAATCAGTTGGCTCTGGGGTTTGCAAAGCCTTGATGGCTCGGTCTTTTAAAACAGCAAAGTCCATTGCAGGATATTCCAGAGTCCACAGCCGTAGCTGCTTGCGGTCCTCCACTGACCCCAGGCCTTGCAGAAACTGTTCAACAAGCACCTTGTTTCCTTCAGCTTCACTGATGGGAATGGTTAGTTTGAGAGTCCGTAGCGCTGATTGCAGCCTCAGAGCATAGTCTCTAATGCTTTCTTGTGGGCGCTGCTTGCAGTTGTAAAACTTTATCCGGAGTTCTGCCTCAGTGCGGTTTTCAAAGGAAAGTCGCAGACGTTCAAAAATGGCAGTTACTGAGGCCCGGTCCTGATCTGTCCAGGTCTCCGCCTCCAGCTCTGCGGCGCCTGATAACTGGCCGAGTAGTACGGACGCTTGCTGCCGGTCATTCATCCCAAACATATCCAGGAGTGTGCGGATTTTTCTTTTGAATCCTTGCAGAGCGTCAGGGGAACCATCATATTGTGGTAGCCAGGTAGCGCCTGGCACATACGGTAAAGTCATTGGCATTATCTGCGCGGTCGCACGTGCGTCCATGTCACCTTGATCTTGAGGGGGAACTGCCGCTGCGCTCGCTTCACCCGGCGCCGACATCTTTCTATGCCCCCTTGGTTTTCAGCAGCAAGATGGCGGCAACTGAATTTTTTTTTTTTTTTTTATTCACTTTGGGCTCAACAGTTTTGGAGAAGGCGCACGTCACCCAGGTTAGTGGGTCCAGTCCAATCCTGTTCGTGACGCCAAAAATCAATGTGTGACGCTCTAGCAGCAGTCGGACTGCTCGGCAGACACTTTGATGAAAAACAAAAAGGTTTTTTTACGGGGGAGAATATTTGTGACGCCACCTGCGGTGTGCGGTAATAAGGAATACCGCCGCTGCTGTATGGGAGTGCCGGGGCTGATGGTGTTGGGGCAGCCTGGTGGTGATTCCCTCCGCAGGTAGGGGCCCCGGGACTCAGGGTAGGGAATAGGTAGGAACAGCCTATATTGATATAGGGCCGGCAGGGCGCTGGGGAGCCAGGGTACTCACTCAGGTGTGATGACGCATTCAGTGGACACAGACTCTGAGGTAAACAAAGTCTCTTGGTACTGCTGCACTCGGTGACTGCACGTGCGGTGGTCCCTTTCAGTGATTCTGTGGTGGACTGGAGCCTTCCTCCATACACTGTATACTGTGTGTGTCCCTGGCCCCGTTGGCTTGAAACCTTCGGGTCCCGTCCCTCTTTTTAATTGGGACCTGCTCTTAGCAGCTGGCACGTGGGATTTTCTGTGACTGCTCTGTGTGGGAAGTCCTATCCCTCCGCTGTGCTGACGCCGCTAATCTCTGAGCCGTCAAGTACAGGCCACTGTCTGCGACCCAGCCAGGCTCTCCTCAGGGAGCTCTTAATCCCCAGGTCCTCTCTCTTTTTCAGTTACTACCAACTGTCTAACTGACTCCTCCCACCAGCCTGTCTGACTCATAGGTGGGCGGTTCCTTTCCCAGCTGGAACCACGCCCCTGGTGTGCCTGACAAGTGTAGTGTTTGGGTGACTAGGATTTGTGCTGTTAGTACAGAATCACTGTTGCGGACCCCGGAACCAAGGAGGGTGGGCCCTGCACCAAGGATAGAGAATAGTGCAGTTCCCTGTGACACCCTGGACTAGTCCAGGGGCGTCACATGTTTGTGTTGTGAGTTGTTTGTCACCTTTTGGACACCTTCGAGGGTGTTTTCTAGGTGTTTTTATGTGTTTGTGATTGCCTCCCATTGTTTCCTATGCGGTTCGCCGAACCGAACTCGAACGAGACCTCCGTTCAGCGAACCGAACTCAAGTCGAACCACGACTGGTTCGCTCATCTCTAATTAGAACAAAAGAAATTTTTTTTGAAAAAAATAAAATAAAAATCAAAAATAAACATCAAGCATAGTCTGAGTATAATCATAATGATGATCACATTGGTGTTCAGGTTTATATACGTACAGAAATTAAATGCAAAATATCACATTCTTGGTATCATAATTATTGAACTCTGTGTCTCAACGCCACCTGGCAGGTATAAACCTCACAAAAATTTAATGTGTCATAAATGAATTGGTACAGAGAGTACATATGAACACAAACAAACAAATATCAAGATCACATGATCTTGTGGAGAAACATAGCTAAAAGCATGTATTATGGGAAATGTCACACAATTGCTAATGATAACCCTCATATATAAACTGAACAGAAGGAAAGTACCTGTCATAAATGTTAGATGGATTAATTGCGGTCTGTTGTGAGACGCTGCTGAATACTGCAGCTGCGAAATCTATGGTAGTAAAAGAAGGAAAGATTAGTGCAGGGTCCATTGTGTAGGGAGGAAGGGCCAGCTACGATCCCTAGGAGGATTATGAAGAATAGAGTTGAGCGCGGTTCGCGGTTCGTGGTTCTCCAGTTCGTGGTTCGAGTGATTTTGGGGGCTGTTCTAGATCGAACTAGAACTCGAGCTTTTTGCTAAAGCTCGATAGTTCTAGTTACGTTCGAGAACGGTTCTAGCAGCAAAAAGCCAAGCTAATTACTAGCTGGCTTTCCGCTGTAATAGTGTGAGTCACTCTGTGACTCACACTATTATGAAATTTCAGTGTATAGTGTGCGGGAACAGCACATTCAGATCACTGCTGCTGGGATAATGGCGATCGCCATTTTTTTTTCCTTGTCTTCCTTCTCTAAGGCGGGCTTTGCACGTTGCGACATCGCAAGCCGATGCTGCACGCGATAGTTCCCGCCTCTGTCGCAGGTACGATATCTTGTGATAGCTGGCGTAGCAATAATAATCGCTACGCCAGCTTCACATGCACTCACCTGCCCTGCGACCGTCGCTCTGGCCGGCGACCCGCCTCCTTCCTAAGGGGGCGGGTCGTGCGGCGTCACAGCGACGTCACACGGCAGGCGGCCAATGGCGGCGGAGGGGCAGAGATGAGCAGGATGTAAACATCCCGCCCACCTCCTTCCTTCCGTATAGCCACTGGCGGCAGGTAAGGAGATGTTCCTCGTTCCTGCGGCTTCACACACAGCGATGTGTGCTGCCGCAGGAACGAGGAACTACATCGTACCTGTCGCGGCACCGGCATTATGGAAATGTCGGAGCCTGCACGCTTTTGCGCTCGTTCATCGTATCATCTAAGATTTACACACTACGACATCGCAAGTGACGCCGGATGTGCGTCACTTTCGATTTGACCCCACCGACATCGCACCTGCGATGTCGTAGTGTGCAAAGCCGCCCTAAGCGCTCGCGTGTAGTGGGGCGGGCCAGCATGTCAGCTAATCCCAGACACACACACAGCTAAGTGGACTTTTAGCCAGAGAAGCAACGGCATGTGTGATAGGATGTCCATGTCACATGTCCCTGCATTATAAAAACGGGTATCTGCCTGTCCGGACGCCATTATCTCTTCTGCGGCTGGGTGTCAGTCACCGCTGGCGTAGCTCCTGTCTCCGATACTGCTGTGTACGCTCTACACACAGTGCTATACAGAATAGGGATAGAAGTTTCTATTAGACCTTGTAAGGGCTAATAACAGCAGGCTCAGAGCCATATTTGACAGTCAGGTCCGTGGAAACAGATTTTAACAGCTACAGATAACAGCGTCTGTGTAGCTAAGGTCAGGGACTTCCTTGCTGCATTTCCCAATTAGGATGGATAGAAAGTGAGGCTTCCTTTCCTGTTCGCTGACCCACAACCCTGCCACTGTACCCTCCTGCCCTTTGCACACTCAAGCTCATTGTTACTAAGCCATTATACTAGCAAACACTGAGTAAACTTAGTGGCATCCTAAAAGTGGCTGTTGGACATCCATTATTGTCCCACTGGTGCAAAGCTATTTGCAGCACCACTGCATTGCACACTCAAACTCATTGTTACTAAGCCATTATACTAACAAACACTGAGTAAACTTAGTGGCATCCTAAAAGTGGCTGTTGGACTTCCATTAGTGTCCCACTAGTGCAAAGCTATTTGCAGCCCCACTGCATTGCACATTCAAACTCATTGTTACTAAGCCATTATACTAGCAAACACTGAGTAAACTTAGTGGCATCCTAAAAGTGGCTGTTGGACTTCCATTATTGTCCCACTGGTGCAAATCTATGTGCAGCACCTCTGCATTGCACACTCAAACTCATTGTTACTAAGCCATTATACTAGCAAACTATGCTGCCAGTTTAAGGGCCGTAGTAGCATTGTCAGGGATAGTTATTGTTTTTTATTCTGCTGTTAATAAAGATAGACCCCGCTGCAATCTACACCACCTCTCAATTTTTACTACCACATTTTAAGTGCACAATCTTGTCGCAATCAAAATGAGTGGCAAAATGACAGATGCTGGTGGAAAGAGGAAGAGGCGTGTTGGAAAAGGTAAAAAAGGGTTTGTCCGTGGGCAAGGTGGCAAAGCTCCATTAACATCTGCTGAAGATAGACCATCTTCCAGCAAAAGTAAGATGTCTACTACTTACCGTGGACAATCCGATGTGCTCCCTTTTTTACAAACACGAACAACTGGAACAAAGGTAGATGATGGCCAAAAAAAGAAAATGCTTGAATGGATCTCAAGTTGTCCAACAAGTGTCCTCTCGCCACCTCAACTACCGCATCCAAAAAACACCAGTCCTCTGAGTTGTCATCCCAATCACACTTGCTTTCTCCCAGCTCTGAAGTCTCCATCCGCCCTGCACAGTATGGTGGAACTGAGATGGCTGAGTCTGCAGAGCTTTTCAGTCACACTATAGCCTGGGAATCAGAGGTCTGCTCCCAAGCTACAGTGAGTACAGACCAGGAAATGGTCTGCAGTGATGCCCAGAACCTTTGTGACTCTGATTCAGGCCGTCAGGACCAAGTTTCTGAGCATAATGTTGACCCTTATTCACAAACTGTAACACCTGTTGTTATAGACAATGAGGAACATACTGATGACGATGAGACGCAGATACCAGATTGGGATGACAACTTAAATATTGGTTCACGTCAGGAAGAGGCTCGGTCTGAGGGTGAGGGGGGTGAAAACACAACACTTGATGAGGAAGTTCTAGATCCCACCTACTGTCAACCCACAGTCAGGCACTCAAGGAGGTCAACAGAGGCGGTGGAGGAGGATGCTACTGACGACGAAGTTACCTTGCGCCTTCCTGGACAGAGGAGTAGTACTGGTAGCACGTCTAAAACTGCATCCTCAGCCACCACTCTGCCTCTGAGCACTAGTCGGGGGGGCTCAGCAGGTCGCATGCCCTCTAAGCCTTGTCTAGCCTGGACCTTTTTTGACATATGACATGATTTGGGTGATCTTTTTCTATGTAAAATTTGTCGTGATTCTGTTAGTAGAGGGCAAAACCTCAGGAGTTTGACAACTTCTTCCATGAATCGTCACATGAATAAATATGATATGTCCCAGTGGGAAGCTCACGGTGCTGCAATGCGGTCTAGCGGAGCGAACCATCCACCGCCTGCCCCTTCAAGTGCATCCGCGCGCTCTTCATCTTCTAGGACTGTGGGGACAGCTGTCACACCTGGTTTTCCACGCACAACTTCCACCACTGTAACCGCAACAGGCAGTTTGCTTGGTAGGTCGTCAGTTGGTTTGGAAGGGGAAACAAGTGCGTGTGTACAGCTCTCTCAGACATCGATAGCATCAACGTTGGATGAAGGCAACATCATGTCTACGCCTGCACTTTCCTCACAAACCTGCATTTTTTCACGGACACCCTACTCACCACCGTCTACACACAGCAGCCAGATCTCTGTCCCTCAGATGTGGACAAATAAAAGGCCATTTCCTGCGACCCATGACAAAGCTAAGAGGTTGACTTTATCCCTCTGTAAGCTCTTGGCTACCGAAATGCTGCCTTTCCGCCTGGTGGGCACACAGGATTTTAGAGACCTTATGTCTGTCGCTGTGCCCCAGTACCTGATGCCCAGTCGCCACTACTTCTCTAAGAAAGGTGTGCCTGCGCTACACCAGCATGTCGCACACAACATCACCGCTTCCTTGAGAAACTCTGTGTGTGAACGGGTGCATTTCACCACCGATACTTGGACCAGTAAGCATGGACAGGGATGTTACATGTCGCTGATTGGGCACTGGGTAACTATGGTGATAGATGGTGAAGGGTCTGCTGCACAAGTCTTGGCGTCCCCACGACTTGTGTGTCAATCCTCTGTCTGTCCAAGTTCCGCCACTGCTTCTGCCTCCTCCACCTCGTCTGGGTCCTCCACCTCCGCCTCAAGCCTGCCTGGTCAGGCCACCAGCGTTCTAACTGCGCAGAAGGAATCACGCACCCCTCATTACTATGCTGGCAGCAGAGCGCAACGGCCTCAGGCGGTCTTTAGCTTGAAATGTCTTGGAAATAAGAGTCACACAGCGGCTGAGTTGTGGACAGCTCTGGAGACTGAGTTTAATAAATGGTTGTCTCCACTCAACCTGCAGCCTGGTAAGGCCATGTGCGACAATGCTGCAAACCTGGGTGCGGCCCTTCGCCTGGGCAAGGTGACACACGTGCATTGTATGGCTCACGTGTTGAACCTTGTTGTCCAGCAATTTTTAACACACTATCCCGGCCTAGATGGCCTTGTGAACAGGGCACGAAAACTGTCTGCTCACTTCCGCCGTTCAACCACCGCTGCTGAGCGACTTGCATCGCTCCAGAAGTCTTTCGGCCTGCTGGTTCATCGCCTGAAATGTGATGTGCTGACACGTTGGAATTCAACTCTCCACATGTTACAGCGACTGTGGCAGCACCATCGAGCCCTGGTGCAATACGTCATGACGTATAGCCTGGGCCAACGAGATGCAGAGGTGGGGCAGATCACCCTGATGGAGTGGTCTCAGATCAAGGACCTATGCACCCTTCTGCGCAGTTTCGACATGGCGACGAATATTTTTAGCTCTGACAATGCCATTATCAGCATGACAATTCCAGTCATTTACATGCTGGAGCACACGCTAAACACTATTCGGAGTCAGGGGGTGGGACAACAGGAAGGGGAGCAACTACAGGAGGATTCATATGCGCAAGACACAACAACATTTTCAAGGTCCAGACGTTCATCATCACCAACGCAGCAGGCATGGGACCATGGGGGACAGGGATCAACAAGGGCGCATAGTAGCAGGCGAAATGTTGAGGAAGGTGCAGGAGAACATGAAGGAATGGAGGTCGAACTATCCATGGACATGGAAGACTCAGCGGATGAGGGAGACCTTGGTCAAATTTCTGTTGAAAGAGGTTGGGGGGAGATGTCAGAGGAAGAAAGAATGGTTAACACCTCTATGCCACAAACACAGCGTGGATTTGGTCCGCATGACTGCGCAAGACACATGAGCGCCTTCTTGCTGCACTACCTCCAACATGACCCTCGTATTGTCAAAATTAGAAGTGATGATGAGTACTGGCTTGCCACACTATTAGATCCCCGGTACAAGTCCAAATTTTGTGACATAATTCCAGCCATAGAAAGGGACGCACGTATGCAGAAGCTGTTACTCGATCTTAGCTCGGCTTTTCCACCAAACAACCGTGCAGGTGCAGGGAGTGAATCTCCCAGTTGTAACTTGACAAACATGGGATGGTCTAGTCATCTTCAACAGTCTACCTGTACCAGTAGCGTAGCACCGTATCTGGTGCTGGCAACAGCAATTTTATTGAATCTTTTCATAATTTTTTTAGAACATCCTTTGCAAGGCCACCAGAGACAACAAGTCTGACACATAGTCAACGGCTGGAGAGGATGATACAGGAGTATCTCCAAATAAACATCGATGCCATGACTTTGCAAATGGAGCCTTGCTCATTTTGGGCTTCAAATCTTGAAAAATGGCCAGAGCTCTCAAGTTACGCCTTGGAGATTTTGTCGTGTCCAGCTGCCAGCGTTGTCTCTGAACGTGTCTTCAGTGCTGCTGGGTGTGTGCTGACAGATAAGCGCACGCATCTGTCCAGTGAAAATGTGGACAGACTAACGTTCATTAAAATGAACAAGTCATGAATCCACAAAGAATTTACTACCCCTGTGTCATCCTGGGGAGAGTAAATGCTTGTGGATTTTGAATGTGCTTGATGCAAATCTACCTGTGAAGTGTACAACTGGGGCACAAGTGCTGCCGCTGAAGGGGTGGGGGTGTGTGTGGCCCAATTTTTGGAAAAAAAAGGGAGACTCCGCTTGGAGTAACCCTTGCTTGCTGTGTTTTTTAAAAGGAGCCAAGATGAACAAGTCTTGGTTCAGCAAAGACTTTGCTACCTACCCCAGGGTCATCCTGGGGACGGTTAAGGATGGCGTATTTTTGAATGTGCTTGATGCAAATCTACCTGTAATGTGTACACCTGGGGCACAAGTACTGCCACTGAAGGGGTGGGGGTGTGTGTGGCCCAATTTTTGGAAAAAAGGTAGACTCCGCTTAGAGTAACCCTTGCTTGCTGTGTTTTTTAAAAGGAGCCAAGATGAACAAGTCATGGTTCAGCAAAGACTTTGCTACCTACCCCGGGGTCATCTTGGGGACGGTTAAGGATGGCGTATTTTTGAATGTGCTTGATGCAAATCTAGCTGTGAAGTGTACAACTAGGGCACAAGTGCTGCCACTGAAGGGGTGGGGGTGTGTGTGGCCCAATTTTTGGAAAAAAGGGAGACTCCGCTTGGAGTAACCCTTCGCCTACATTGTTTTTAAAAATTATCCAAGATGAACAGAGCTGGGATCAGGAAAGACTTAGCTACCTACCCCGGTGTCATCCTGGGGACGGTTAAGGATGGCGTATTTTTGAATGTGCTTGATGCAAATCTACCTGTGAAGTGTACAACTGGGGCACAAGTGCTGCCACTGAAGGGGTGGGTGTGTGTGTGGCCCAATTTTTGGAAAAAAGGGAGACTCCGCTTGGAGTCACCTTGCGGTGTTTTACATGATTTTAGAAGGGCATGCCATGCCTATATCTATGTCTCCTCCTATTTTTCCTTGTCCAGCTCTTTTGTTTTCGGCTTGAGTATATGTCCTTGCCACTTTCCCATGTGTTTGTGTTGTGTTGTGAGTTGTTTGTCACCTTTTGGACACCTTTGAGGGTGTTTTCTAGGTGTTTTTATGTGTTTGTGATTGCCTCCCATTGTTTCCTATGCGGTTCGAGTGGTTCGCCGAGCCAAACTGGATCGAGACCTCCGTTCGGTGAACCGAACTCGAGACGAACCGCGACCGGTTCGCTCATCTCTAGTGAAGAAGCAATCAACTTACCAGATCTGATGGAGCCGGTCGGCGTGGGGTGCAGCGAAATCGCTCTGATGCTTGGCGTGCAGGCTGTGTGTGAGGGCGAGCTTTTTGAGCCTCCTAGTGGACAGTGATTGGTGCTGCGAGACTGGAAGTGATGTGGGCACTCAAAACGTCATATCCTATGACGTGGCTGGTACCCTTATTGTGACTGGCAATGGCTGGCATTTCCTGTGTATGGAATAGTAGCGCTAGTGCGCATGCCTTAAACAGATATCCTCTGTGAGTGCACTAAGGACCCTATGTTAGAAACATTGCACATAAAAGGGACAGGATAATAAGGGATCAGAGGAAGATGGAAGAATAAGACATAGAAAATAGGGGGAAAAAAAGGGGAGAAAAGGGAGAAGGCAGAAAAGAAGAGAAAGAGGAGGGAGAATTGAAAGGTGAAAATTAGAAAACAAATCACAAGAATGGAATAAAGAGAAGAAAAGGGGGAAAAAAAAGAAAAATCTCGTGATAAAACCTGCAGATAAGGGCGGTGCCATTGTCATTATGGATAAAGATAATTAGATAAGGGAAATTTTATCCCAGCTATCCAATTGAGATGTTTACCAGATTTTATCTGGGAACCCCACATTTAAGATTGCAGAAAGAATCAAGAACCTGGTAGATCTACATTACCACTCAGGTACAATCGATAAAAAAAACACTGAATTTCTGATTGAAAAGGATCCCATCATACCAGTCCTATACACACTCCCAAAAACCATAAAAACCTAAATAATCCACTGGGCCGACCAATCGGCGCAGGCACTGATTCTATTCTTTCCCCCTTGGCCATAGTACTAGAGAAAATTCTAACTCCTCTAGTGAAATGCACTCCATCTTTTCTATTGGATACAGGGGACTTTTTGAGCACTATCAAAAATATAAATCAGGTTTCCCCACATGCATTGCTCATCACATGGGACGTGAGTAGCCTATACACGTCCATCACACATGAGAAGGGTATTGGGGCTGTACGGGAGCTTCTAGAACACAACAACATAGAGATAGGAGTCAGAGACTTTTGCATTGATCTACTGGAAGTGGTTCTTCATGAAAATGTCTTTATGTTCCAGGACACTTTCTATCTACAAATACAGGGCACCGCGATGGGGTCTAATGTGGCCCCTCCCTATACAAATTGCTATATGTCATTGTTTGAGTAACATCATGTATATTCTCATACTGGCTTTAGAAGATACTCTGTTGGCGACAATTTATTGATAACATTTTTTGCATTTGGGAGGGGCTTCATGAATCCCTCATGGAATTCTAGTCATACTTGAATGACGTTTGGCCTGAACTCTCTTTTGTCATTCACTCAGATCCCACTCAGATTAGTTTCCTGGACACTCTAGTATGTAAAGATGGGACAGGTTCCCTTTCCACTGACTTATACATCAAACAAACAGACAGGAACAATTTATTGCACTTCTCAAGTTGCCATCCCAGTGCCACCAAACGTGCCATACCAAGATCCCAATATATGAGGATTAACAGGATTGTCTCGAACCCCGAACCCCGAACCTCGAACAAAACAGGACAGGTTAAAAGAGATGCAGAACCGTTTTAGGACATGTGGGTACCCCAATCATGTTCTCAACCAGAGTAATGCACCAGAGATGAGACATAAATAGCCACTGGGTTTGTATAACAAATATCAAAACAAGACAGCAACAGTTATTTTGAAGCATCAGGTTCACCAAATGCACAATAGAATTATTAAAAATTAACTTTTACTAACTTCATTAAAATTAAGGTTAGTCCTCAATAATAAAATCAGACAAACAATACACATAAGGTTTGGCCCTTCTTGTCTATCCGAGGGTTATATGCAAACCAACAATTGAGCTAGTACCGATATAATGATTGGGACTTGTCTCACCAATTAACTAGGCGCCAGTTTCATCAAAAGTCCACTATCAATGAAATAATTGGATTTGTCTCACCAAATTTTCAAAGTACCAAATATTGGATTCAAATGGGTTCAGGCATTCTCGTGGCAGGTATGCCTCCCAACGCGTTTCGTTAGAAAAACAAACTCTTCATGGGAGCTTATAAATGTGGCAAATCCGTTTCAGGTCTCATTGAATAATGAGTCCATTATATCCAAAACATGCTGACAAAACATATAATATGACAATAAATATCAGCATGTGGAAAAACTCACCAATAAACATAGATTCATCAGGGAGTCATGTATGCGGTAAATCCAGTTCAGGTCCCATACACCACGGACCCAACACCAAATGACATGCTGAAACAGATTTATAAATAAATAAATACCAGCATGTCAGGACGATTTTTCATAACAGCACATATCCATAGATGGGGGAACTCACCACGTGGCAGGAGCACCCGTGCTTCTCGCTCTATCCAGAGAGCCACCGCATGCTGCCAGAGTTTAAATGTTCCCACCTCGCATTAGCGTGTGACGTTGTTTCCGCCAACCCGGTCACGTGACCGCAGCCGGGTATACCGCGTCATGATGTTTACGCGGTTACTATGGTAATATGCAACGTCTCCCCTTCAGCAGATCATGTGACATTACGTCACACGGCCAGAGCAGACAAACTCAATACTTCAAACACAATACAGAACACAGCGTCATTCCGTTTTTAAAACAACATCACAAAATCGTCCACTTCTCCAAAGGTGACTCTCAAATGACCTACAGGAGGGTATTGTTTGTGCAGATAAGAAACGTAATATAAACCGCTTATGACTTGGAAACTACTCCCGCTTAAAAAAGTCGGTTTAACCAGTGTTTATCACAAGCAGGTATTAGGTGATTGCATACCGTATTACCACAGATTATAGCCATATCACCAAAAAACCTACAAGATATACTCGTGGAGAACAATAGCCCCACATTAACAGTATATCACCCCGAAATATGGTGACTTCAACGTTAGTTCAATAATCAATATTACACTAAAAGGTCAAATTGCAAAGGAGCTCAGCAAACAAGATATCAAAATTGATGATCAAAATATAAACCAGCTACTGAAAGAGCTAATGAAAAACGTTTATCAAGGGTCTCAATAATAATAAAGTTATATCTCCCAGATGCCTATATCAATCATAACAAACCTTTAATACCTTCATTATTCATCAGATGATTAATTGATAGGGAACAAGAACTCACCAGAGGAGAGCGGAAAAGGAAACCAACACATAAAAAGGCTGCCCTTTCCCTAAGTGAACTAACTCTGAGGCCTAGCCCTGCCTATCATGTGGGGGTCGGTGCCAAATGATAGAACGGTGTGTGGGCGCACCCACTCGGCCGATGTCTCACCCTCCTCACTAGGATTCCCTACAACACCACTAGATAAAGGGTGCAAAAGAGAGCTCCTCATTCAAACCATAGGATGGAGTGTCTTCAACCAATATATCCATCTGGATTCCTGCTGTAATAGCCTCCTGTCCCAATTCCCTCCTCTAGGTAAAGGTTTGATATGATCGATACCCTGAAATGTCAAAACAGTGGAATCTCCATTATGTACATTATTAATGTGCCTTGCTAATGGTGTATCCTTATTTAGTCTGATATCCCTCAGATGTTCTCCAATCTGTCATCTTAATTCCCTGCGAGTCTTACCTACATACTCCAAATTGCATATACAGGTCGCTTTATATATCACACCTCGTATTCTGCAACTAATAAAGGACCGGATATCATACTCCTTGGTTACCTGGCTGAGGAATTTTTTCCCCACAGCGATCTAATTACAGGCAATACATCCACTACACTTCTAACAGCCCTTCAACATTGGCATAGCATCAAAGGGATTTTTTGGGGCGACATAGCTGTGGACCAGCCGATCTTTCAGCGATCTCGCTCTCCTATACGTAATGGATGGCCTGTCTGTGAGAAGACCTCCTATATCGCCAACCATTTTTAAAATGGGCCAATACTTTTCAAGGATATTTTTTACATCACCCGCTCCATTGTCGAAAGTTGTTATGAATCTCATGACATCCTTACCATCATCTTTCACCAATTTTTTAGGGGGATACAAGAGGTCTGTTCTTTCAACCTTCTTTATGTCGGCAGCCGCTCTACTTACCACTTGTCTTGGATATCCTCTTTCTAAGAATCTTCTCTCCAGATCCTCTGGTTTCTAAAATGCATTTCATCAGAACAGTTCCTCCGAATTCTAGCGAACTGTCCCTTTGGAATGCCTCTCTTCAGACTCAAAGGATGACTGCTTTCCCATTTTGATAACGAATTCGTTGAAGTAGGAAGAAATCCAGTCCTCAAGGTGTAGATTAAAAATCATCGACATTTATTTGTGAAATCCAATAAAAAACAAAATTGTGCAAAGCGGTCAGCAGGAAATACAGGGGATACAGGTAATCAGGACTCCATAGAACTACGCGTTTCGACACATAGTCTTACTCATGTTCAAATGAAGAGAGAATGTCGGTTTCCTAAATGGTGTAGCACACACCCTCCGTAATTGCATACACATGTGGGTTGCTCATATGGGTTCCATATACATAGTAAATGGTTGCAATGCGGTTTTATAAATACAGACAAAGAGAATGTGAATTAACAGAGAAAAAAACAGTGATTTAAAATAATGTTAAAATACACATGATTCTAGACATATATGTCTATGTATTCTATGCGTGCATTGGTTTTATATTATGTATTAATACCCTATGTATCATATTTATGAATTTAAAAATATATTCACAATATCTATAATTCAGTCATTAATGTAAAAACATTGTAAAATCCTGTAAATGCACGCATAATCTGACCCTTATTCTTATGCTAAATATATATATCGGTTATTTGTTATCTGTAATTAGGGGTTTTACTTATATTTATTTGTTGTGATGTTAATAAAAAAGGTTTTTTATTATCAAAAAGCAATATTGTGTCTAGATAAGTGGCTTTCTTATTTCTTTAGTAATATGCACTTTTGTTTTAACCAATTATTTTATACAGTTATTTTTTATTTTTTATTTATTATTTTTTATTATAATTTTTTATTACAGATATAGACAAATTAGCAATATCTCATTTATACATAAATTTAGGTTCATATTTGTATAAGATTATTTTAAAGTCTGTCTCATAAACTACACTATAAGATTTATACAAGACATTATAAGTTTAATATCTGTCCCCTATTATGGTTAAATCTAATATGATCATGTCCAAAACATTACCATAAATTCATCAATTTTTTAGGGGGGTCAATAGTAATACAGTATGATCTATATTGCAAGATTGCCACAATGATTCAACATATACCACTAATATTGGTTATAGTCTAGTTTATTTAATTAATTTATATCTATGTGTAGATCAATAAATCCATGTGGATCATAAAGGGAAAAATTTATACTAGACATTATAAGTTTAATATCTGTCCCCTATTTTAGTTGAATCTATTATGATCTTATCCAAAATATTACCACTAATTCATCAATTTTTTGAGGGGGTCAAAGTAGTACAGTATGATCTATATTGCAAAATTGTGACAATGATTCAACTTCTATCACTAATGATGATTATAGTATAATTAATTTAATTATTTTATATCCATGTGTAGATCAAAAAGTCCACACGGATCATAAAGAAAAAATATTATTATCATTTAGCAATGGATGTTAGATCCTATAAACATGTACAATTGCAATTTCTATCCATTTTAATAAAGTATCTATTTTGTCAAATGAATTTAAAAAATATATATACAACATCCTGGAGGAGAGCGCACCAGGGGGGGTCTCCACGGCTTCATATATTAATAGTGCAAAATGAGATCCTGGCGGTTGTTCATACCATATGGTGTTCTAGTCTCAAGGGTGAGGATCCAGTATATTTCTCTATTAAGGAGTTTCCTCCTATAATCATCTCCCCGGGCAGGTTTATATACCTTTTCTATACCCAGGAATTTGAAGCCATGGAGATCACCCCCGCGCACTGTCTGAAAGTGTCTAGACGCAGCTGAGACAGAAACAGCCTGGGGATTAAGGTACTGTCACACATAACGAGATCGCTAGCGAGATCGCAGCTGAGTCACTGTTTTGGTGACGCAGTAGTGATCCCGTTAGCGATCTCGTTGTGTGTGACACTTACCAGCGATCTGGCCCCTGCTGTGAGATCTCTAGTCGTTGCTTAATGGTCCAGGTCATTTTCTTCAAAGGTGATGTCCTGCTGTGCAGGACACATCGCTGTGTTTGACACTGTGTGACAGGGTCACAGTGACTGCTGAGATCGTTATACAGGTCGCTACTGCGACCTGTATTGTTCCTGCATCGCTGGTAAAATCTGACTGTGTGACATCTCACCTGCGACCTCCCAGCGACTTACCTGCGATCCCTATCAGGTCGCATCGTTTTCGGGATCGCTGGTAAGTCGTTGTGTGTGACTGGGCCTTTAACCACATCTGAAAGATGCTGTCTTATTCTGGTTTTAAGAGGTCCTGTTGTACATCCTGTATACTGAAGATTACAAATAGTACATATGATAAGATAGACGACATAATCTGTATTACAGTTAATAAATTCCCTGATATTAAATTCTTTAAGATTTTTATTAGATTGAAAAGTGCGACATTTTTGTGCATGATTACAAGCTTTACATTTTGTTGCTCCACACTTGAAAAATCCTCTTAGATCCAACCAGCACCCACTATTATGTTTATTATTTTCAGTACTAGAGAAAAGGCTAGGGGATAGGAGATTACCAAGTGTAGGAGCTTTTCTTGCTATACAGTTAGGTCCAGAAATATTTGGACAGTGACACACGTTTTGTTATTTTAGCAGTTTACAAAAACATGTTCAGAAATACAATTCTATATATAATATGGGCTGAAAGTGCACACTCCCAGCTGCAATATGAGAGTTTTCACATCCAAATCGGAGAAAGGGTTTAGGAATCATAGCTCTGTAATGCATAGCCTCCTCTTTTTCAAGGGACCAAAAGTAATTGGACAAGGGACTCTAAGGGCTGCAATTAACTCTGAAGGTGTCTCCCTCGTTAACCTGTAATCAATGAAGTAGTTAAAAGGTCTGGGGTTGATTACAGCTGTGTGGTTTTGCATTTGGAAGCTGTTGCTGTGACCAGACAACATGCGGTCTAAGGAACTCTCAATTGAGGTGAAGCAGAACATCCTGAGGCTGAAAAAAAAGAAAAAATCCATCAGAGAGATAGCAGACATGCTTGGAGTGGCAAAATCAACAGTCGGGTACATTCTGAGGAAAAAGGAATTGACTGGTGAGCTTGGGAACTCAAAAAGGCCTGGGCGTCCACGGATGACAACAGTGGTGGATGATCGCCGCATACTTTCTTTGGTGAAGAAGAATCCGTTCACAACATCAACTGAAGTCCAGAACACTCTCAGTGAAGTAGGTGTATCTGTCTCTAAGTCAACAGTAAAGAGAAGACTCCATGAAAGTAAATACAAAGGGTTCACATCTAGATGCAAACCATTCATCAATTCCAAAAATAGACAGGCCAGAGTTAAAATTGCTGAAAAACACCTCATGAAGCCAGCTCAGTTCTGGAAAAGTATTCTATGGACAGATGAGACCAAGATCAACCTGTACCAGAATGATGGGAAGAAAAAAGTTTGGAGAAGAAAGGGAACAGCACATGATCCAAGGCACACCACATCCTCTGTAAAACATGGTGGAGGCAACGTGATGGCATGGGCATGCATGGCTTTCAATGGCACTGGGTCACTTGTGTTTATTGATGACATAACAGCAGACAAGAGTAGCCGGATGAATTCTGAAGTGTACCGGGATATACTTTCAGCCCAGATTCAGCCAAATGCCACAAAGTTGATCGGACGGCGCTTAATAGTACAGATGAACAATGACCCCAAGCATACAGCCAAAGCTACCCAGGAGTTCATGAGTGCAAAAAAGTGGAACATTCTGCAATGGCCAAGTCAATCACCAGATCTTAACCCAATTGAGCATGCATTTCACTTGCTCAAATCCAGACTTAAGACGGAAAGACCCACAAACAAGCAAGACCTGAAGGCTGCGGCTGTAAAGGCCTGGCAAAGCATTAAGAAGGAGGAAACCCAGCGTTTGGTGATGTCCATGGGTTCCAGACTTAAGGCAGTGATTGCCTCCAAAGGATTCGCAACAAAATATTGAAAATAATAAATTTTTTTTTGGGTTTGGTTTATTTGTCCAATTACTTTTGACCTCCTAAAATGTGGAGTGTTTGTAAAGAAATGTGTACAATTCCTACAATTTCTATCAGATATTTTTGTTCAAACCTTCAAATTAAACGTTACAATCTGCACTTGAATTCTGTTGTAGAGATTTCATTTCAAATCCAATGTGGTGGCATGCAGAGCCCAACTCGCGAAAATTGTGTCACTGTCCAAATATTTCTGGACCTAACTGTATATCCTATTCCTCCTTGTATTATGCTTTTTAGTTTCGAATCCTCATTCAAGATAGGTAGATATTTCTTTATAATATTAATAATCTGTGGGAATTGGTTACTGTAATTTGTTGCAAAGCTAATATTATTGTGATGTTTCTTATTATTTTTATTTTTAAATAGTAAATCTTTTCTGTCCATTTTTTTCACTATATTTTTTGCTCTGTTTAATATCCAACTATGATATCCTCTATTAGCTAATCGGGCACAAACATTATTTTCTTCGATCACATAATCCCATATTCAGTGCAATTTTTTCTGGTACGAATCAGTTCTCCAACCGGTATATTAATTTTTGTATGAAATGTATGGCAGGAATTGACCGTTAAAATAGAATTACAAGCAGTCGGTTTTCTATATGGAGTTATATTCAAATGGTTAGTACTGTCCACTGATAGTGTTATGTCTGCGATCTGGTATTGACAAAAGGGGCATCATTTGAAGAGGCAGAAGTGTCCATGGTATCCTCTGAAGTAGAGGCATATGAAGCAGTAAGATTATTTTCTACTTGATCAAAAGCCACTCTATTGTAACTGGAATAACGTTTGTTTCTTCTTATAATGGAGCGAGGTCTATTGTTATAAGTGTAAATCTCATTTTTAGAGTAGTCTTCACTATCTCGTGCAAACTTGTTCTTTTTAATATCCATTATATTGCATTCCAGTTTATTCAACTTGGAATGCAACTTCAAATGATGTCAACACCAGATCAAAATCTTACAAGAATAAGAACAATCACGTGGCTATTATCTCATTGGCTACAGACTGGTCACATGACTATGACACGTCATGTAATACCAGCGAGTGCATCTCTCCAGTACACATTTGTGTATCGCCATGTACCGGCGACATGCTCTAGCACACGGTCGACTCCCCGTTCCGTTAGGGACCGGCTGACACAGCCGGTCATTAACGGAGATCACCGTTGCCACAGCAACGCAGTTAGCGGTGACGTCACCGCTAACCGCGGCTCCGGGAGCACCATTGCTATGGTAACGCGTCTGTCAGCGTTACCGCTGTTACCGCTGACAGCCAGCAGCACTGATCACTCACGAAGTGAAGGCTGCACGCTGCTGCATGGGAAGCAACGTCTTCCCGCATGCAGCAGTGATGGAGCAGAGCTGCATTTGTTGAATGAGAAAGACAGAAGACCATGGATCGTGGAGGGCTGACAGGGGGTAATAAAGATGGGGTCTCTAATGTGTCTGTGTATTTATTTCTATTAAAGTATTTTTTCTCTGTGTGGTGTCTTTTTTTTAACCCTTTATTGGAGATTCTTAATGGCCGGGTCAAACGTGCCTGACATTAAGAATCTCTGGCTTAATACTAGCTAGTAAAACAAAGCTAGTATTAACTCATTATTACCCAACAAGCCACCCGGCTTCAGGGCTGTTGGAAGAGTTGGATACAGCGCCAGATGATGGCGCTTCTATGAAAGCGCCATTTTCTGGGGCGGCTGCGGACTGCAATTCGCAGCAGAGGCGCCCAGAAACCTCGGGCTAACCTGTGCTGCGGATTCCAATCCCCAGCTGCCTAGTTGTACCCGGCTGGACACAAAAATTGGGCGAAGCCAACGTCATTTGTTTTTTAATTATTTTATGAAATAAGTGAAATAATTAAAAAAAACGGGGTTCCCTATATTTTTGGTTTCCAGTTGGGTACAAATAGGCAACTGGGGGTTGGAGGCAGCCCGTGGCTGACTGCTGTACCTGGCTAGCATACAAAAATATGGCGAAGCCCACGTCATTTTTTTGGTGGGCAAAAAACTTCTGCATACAGTCCTGGATGGAGTATGCTGAGCCTTGTAGTTCTGCAGCTGCTGTCTGCTCTTCTCCATACAGACAGCAGCTGCAGAACTATAAGGCTCAGCATACTCCATCCAGGACTGTATGCAGAAGTTTTTTGCCCCCTGAAAAAATTATGTGGGCTTCGCCATATTTTTGTATGCTAGCCAAGTACAGCAGGCAGCTACGGCTGCCCCCAACCCCCAGTTGCCTATTTGTACCCGGCTGGGAACGAAAAATAAAGGGAAACCCTTTTTTTATTATTTCATGAATTTCATGAAATAATTAGAAAACAAATGACGTAGGCTTCGCCCCATTTTTGTGTCCAGCCAGGTACAACTAGGCAGCTGGGGATTGGAATCCGCAGCACAGAATGGCCTGAGCTTTCTGGGCCCCACTGCTGCGAATTGCAGTCTGCAGCCGCCTCAGAAAATGGCACTTTCATAGAAGCGCCATCTTCTGGCACTGTATCCAACTCTTCCAGCACCTGCCTGCTATACCTGGCTAGCATACAAAAATATGGCGAAGCTCACGTCCTTTTTTTGTAGTTTTTTGGCAAAAAAAATAAAAAATGCTTCCCTGGATTTTCCATTGCCAGCGAAGGTAACACCAAGCAGTGGGGGATAGCAGCCAGTAGCTGCTTGGATTACCCTTAGCTAGCAATACAAAAAATGCAGCGGGAGCCCATATATATATATATTTTTTTAATTATTTATTTAAATAACTAAAAACAAAATGGGCTTCCCTGTATTTTGATTGCTGGACATCACAGTGCTGTAAAAATAAATCTTAAAAAAAAATGACGTAGCGCTCCGCGGTATTTTTGATTCTCAGCGCAGATAAAGCAGACAGCTATGGGTTGCCACCCCCATCTGCCTGCCGTTAGCTTGGTTGGCAATCAAAATACAGGGAAGCCCATTAATTTTTTCTATTTAAAAAATAGTTAAAAAAAAAATGACGTTGGGTCCCCCCATTTTTGATAGCCAGCTAGGGTAAAGCAGACGGCTGTAGACTGAAAACCACAGCTGGCAGCTTTACCGTGGATGGGGATCCAATGTGGAGGTCCCCCCAGGCTCTTTTTTTAGAATTATTTTATAAATATTAATAATTACACAATAAAAGTAGGGTCCCCCCCAAATTGGATCACCAGCCAAGGTAAAGCGGACAGCTGTGGTCTGGTATTCTCAGGGTGGGAAGGTCCATAGTTATTGGGCCTTCACAGCCTAAAAATAGCAGGCCGCAGGCACCCCAGACGTGGCGCATCCACTAGATGCGCCAATCCTGGCGCTTCACCCCAGCTCATCCCGTGCCCTGGTGCAGTGGCAAACGGGGTAATAAATCGGGTTGATACTAGCTGTAAAGTCACCTGAGATCAAGCCCAGCAGTTTGTGATGTCATGGCGTCTATTAGATACCCAACATCATAAACTGTCAGTACTAACAAAAAAAAAAAATCGACAAAAGAAATTAATTTGAAAAAACAGTCCCCAAAACATTTCCTCTTTCACCAATTTATTGTAAGAAAAAAAATAAAGGGGTCCCACGACGACTCTGGACCGTCTAGAATATGGGGGGGAGACACTCAAGGAACGTATCCCCCATTTTCTAGGAGTGCGGACCCTTCATGTGAGGAGTGTGGGTGCAATGAATCTGCACTCACTCTCCCCGGGTCCACAACAGTAGAGTCCATGTAGTAACTGTTGCTACCAAAGCTGCAATGTCCTGCTCATGAGGTAAGGACATGCCTAATCAGGAGAACTATTCTACATTTCCAAATATTGGTATTTGCTGATATTAATGCTATTCCACCTACTATATATTGGGGATAGGATCTTGGAGATGGAATACCCCTTTAAGTCCAGTTATCCAGCTGAATGAATACTTAACAACAGAGCTCGCTATTTAGATGTGTTTTCTTGTGGCGTATAACGGACTCTCATGTTTGGTAGTCGTTCAGCAGGGAAACTATAAAAGCAAATCCCTCCATTTGGAAATGTAGTATATAGCTCTCCTGATCAATTATGTTCCTTACCTCATGAGCAGGGCAATACAGTAATAATAATAATTTATTCATTTATATAGCGTTATTAATTCCATAGCGCTGTATGTCTTTGGAGTGTGGGAGGAAACCGGAGTACCCGGAGGAAACCCACGCAAACACGGGGAGAACATACAAACTCCTTGCAGATGGTGTCCTTGGTGAGACTTGAACCCAGGACCTCAGCGCTGCAAGACTGCAGTGCTAACCACTGAGCCACCGTGCCGCCCATTTAGCTTACAGATGCATAACCACCACTCACTGTGTCTGAACACAGGAAGCTGAGCTGACAGCCGCTCTGTGCATGCGGCAGCGTCTATTCTGAAGGAGAGGGCCGTGGGGGGATCAACGCTGCACAGGTACCGTGGGACACCAGGGAACTCCGGTGGGGTTATAGGGGGTGACCTGGCAGGGCCTGGGGAGGAGTTTTCTGTCGCATGTGTCATGGCACATGCGACAGAAATCAGAGGAGTAGGGTGAATGCAGCCGGCGCGCTGCTGTGCGCGCGGCCATCTTGGATTTCTGGGAGGGCATCAGGGGGGGCGACTTTGGCGACACCGGGGGACCGGAGGGGACCGGGGGGGAGATTTATCATGTATGTTCATGCCAGATGGGAGATAAATAATTTTTACCGGCGCTGTCATTTACTGTAACGTGATCATCGGTGTACGGTGTATACCTGTGATCATGTGAGCGGGGACCGGAAAAACCGTCCTGAATCATGATCTCCAGGGTCTCAGCTAGCCCTGAAACCCCGGAGATTTTCTGACGCTGGGGGGCGTTATTCACTTATTTCTGCCTGCTGTTTATAAACGGCAGATCAGAATAAGGCTACATTAAAACGACCGATCCATTTTTGCGGTCTGCAAAAAACAGTCCGTTTTTTTTTCACGGGTGCATCCGTGTGGCATCCGTTTCCGTTCCGTAGACGGTCCGTATGTCATATGTTTGTCATCCGTGTGCCTTCCGTTTTTTTTGTGTACTGCAAAAAAACTGAAGGAGGGTAAATGCATAAATTTACCCAGGATCCATAGCTTCATCCTACATGAGGCGGTCACATGTTCACTCCAGTGCCATTTTCTACTGCTTTTCACAGCGTAGAGCGCTCTGGTGATTTTTTTTGTGCTTGTGCACTTCATATCAGTCTTTTCTGTCATTATAATGGCAGAAAGACATATAATGTCCCACTCTCCTGCATTTTGTAAATTTGCACCCTTTGGTGCCTTTCATGTGGCACTAAGGGGTGCTTAGCTTTGTATTTAGCCAAAAAATGAAAAAAAAAAATGACGTAGGGTTCCCCCTATATTTGTACCCAGCTAGGGTAAAGCAGACGGCTGCAGCCTGCAGACCACAGCTGGCAACCACACCTTGGCTGGTAATCCAAAACTGAGGGCACCCCATGCTGTTATTTTAAATTAAATAAATAATTAAAAAAAAAAAAAAACACGTAGGGGTCCCCCCAAAATTGGATCACCAGCCAAGGTTAAGCAGACAGCTGGGGTCTGATATTCTCAGACTAGGGAGGTCCATGGTTATTGGACTCTCCCCAGCCTAAAAATAGCAGGCCGCAGCCGCCCCAGAAGTGGCGCATTCATTAGATGTGCCAATCCTGGTGCTTCGCCCCAGCTCATCCCGCGCCCTGGTGCGGTGGCAAACGGGGTGATATATGGGGTTAATACCAGATGTGTAATGTCACCTGGCATCAAGCCCTGGGGTTGGTGAGGTCAGGCGTCTATCAGATACCCGACATCACCAACCCAGTCAGTTATAAAAAAAAATAGACGACAAACACATTTTTATTTGAAAAAATTCCCTCTTTAACCAATTTATTACAAAGAAAAACAAATCCAGGTCTGGTGTAATCCAAGGGGTTGCCATGACGATCCACTGTCCCAGTCAATGAAGAGCAGGATGTTCCCCATTGGCTGGGAGAGCAGTGCAGTGACCTGAGCTAACATCAATGGGTCAGCCCAGGTCACTGCAGGGCATGACAAGTGCTGCTGTCAGCGAGGTACATTACCTGCGCTGATCTCCTGCACTGCTGACAGCCCCTGTCACTGAGTTCAATGACCGCTGCCTTCACAGCCAAGTATCGCAAGAGGCCCGTGACGTCACCGCTAGTCAGTCTCGGGTCAAAAGCGAGAGAAGGTGATGTGACAAGCGGCGGCCATGGACGACAGTGACAGCACTGAGGTCGGGACTTCATCACCGCAGGTAAGCCGAGCGGGACCATGTGTGCAGAGTGCCAGGATGACGGACGTGTGTGTGTGTGTGTGTGTACATGCCGCGTGCAGGAGGGGGCGGAGCGAGCTGAGCGGGGAAGTGTGGGCTTCCTGCACGTAACTAGGATAAACATCGGGTTACTAACCAAAGCGCTTTGCTTGGATACCCGATGTTTATCTTGGTTACCAGCTTCTGGCAGGCTGCCAGCGATGGTTCCTGCACACTGTAGCTGTAAAAAGCCCTGCTTTTTGCTGCTAGAACCGTTCTCGAACGTATCTAGAACTATCGAGCTTTAGCAAAAAGCTCGAGTTCTAGTTCTATCTGGAACACCCCCCAAAATCACTCGAACCGCGAACTGGAGAACCACGAACCACGAACCGCGCTCAACTCTACTTACAACAATAGACTTCGCTCCATTATAAGAAGAAACAAACGTTATTCCAGTTACAATAGAGTGGCTTTTGATCAAGTAGAAAATGATCTTAATGCTTCATATGCCTCTACTTCAGAGGATACCATGGACACTTCTGCCTCTTCAAATGATGCCCCTTTTGTCAATACCAGATCGCAGACATAACACTATCAGTGGACAGTACTAACCATTTGAATATAACTCCATATAGAAAACCGACTGCTTGTAATTCTATTTTAACGGCCAATTCCTGCCATACATTTCATACAAAAATTAATATACCGGTTGGAGAACTGATTCGTACCAAAAGAAATTGCACTGAATATGGGATTATGTGATCGAAGAAAATAATGTTTGTGCCCGAGGGTAGGAGAGAGAGGGACTGATCACGCAAGACTGGTTATGGGCATGCTCAGTAGAGCAAGCAGGATCCTGTCTATCAGCATGCCAGCGTTCACATGCGTTTGCATGCTGTTTAGTCAGGATCCAGCGATTTGTAGTATTTGGACGCAGCTCAAAAACGCTACATGTAGCGTTTTTGAAAGATGTTAAAAAACTGCAAGTCGCTGGATCCTCACTATAACGCACGCAAACGCAGGTAAACGCATGTTAACGCGAGTCCATTGCAAATGCATTGAAATGAAAACGCATTTGCACTGGATCCGTTTTTGCGTTAAAAAAACGTTCAGGACGCATGTTAAAAAGACGTAGTGTGAAAGCAGCCTTAGTGGTATATGTTGAATCATTGTGACAATCTTGCAATATAGATCATACTGTATTACTATTGACTAGAGATGAGCAAACCGGTCGTGGTTCGGCTCGAGTTCGGTTCGTCGAACGGAGGTCCCGTTCGAGTTCGGTTCGTCGAACGTTCAACGAACCAAACTCGAACCTACAGGATATAATGGGAGGCAATCACAAACACATAAAAATGCATGATAAATGTACACAAACAGTTAATAAACATTGCCATAACACTTACCGGTCCCCGCGATCCCTCCTGCACTCTGTCTCCTGCCGCTATTCCATCCGATGATCGCTGAATCCTCCCGGTGACCAGCACTGCCAGCAGTGATGCAGGACCTATCGTGACGTCAAAATAGCCATGTGACCAGTCACGTGGCTATTATCTCATTGGCTACAGACTGGTCACATGACTATGACGCGTCATGTAGGACCTGCGAGTGCATCTCTCCGGTACATGGTGCACATTTGTGTATCGCTGTGTACCGGCGACATGCTCTAGCACACGGTCGACTCCCCATTCCGTTAGGGACCGGCTGAGACAGCCGGTCATTAACGGAGATCACCGTTGCCATAGCAACGCAGTTAGCGGTGACGTCACCGCTAACCGCGGCTCCGGGAGCACCGTTGCTATGGTAACGCGTCTGTCAGCACAGAGTGATTTCTGCATGGGAAGCAGCGTCTTCCCCCATGCAGCAGTGATGTAGCAGAGCTGCATTTGTTGAACGAGAAAGACAGAAGACCATGGATCGTGGAGGGCTGACAGGGGGTAATAAAGATGGGGTCTCTAATGTGTCTGTGTATTTATTTCTATTAAAGTATTTTTTTTCTGTGTGGTGTTTTTTTAACCCTTTATTGGAGATTCTTAATGGCCGGGTCAAACGTGCCTGACATTAAGAATCTCTGGCTTAATACTGGCTAGTAAAACAAAGCCAGTATTAACTCATGATTACCCAACAAGCCACCCGGCTCCAGGGCTGTTGGAAGAGTTGGATACAGCGCCAGATGATGGCGCTTCTATGAGAGCACCATTTTCTGGGGCGGCTGCGGACTGCAATTCGCAACAGAGGCGCCCAGAAACCTCGGGCTAACCTGTGCTGCGGTTTCCAATCCCCAGCTGCCTAGTTGTACCTGGCTGGACACAAAAATGGGGCGAAGCCCACGTCATTTGTTTTTTAATTATTTCATGAAATAAGTGAAATAATTAAAAAAACGGGCTTCCCTATATTTTTGGTTCCTAGCCGGGTACAAATAGGCAACTGGGGGTTGGAGGCAGCCCGTGGCTGCCTGCTGTACCTGGCTAGCATACAAAAATATGGCGAAGCCCATGTCATTTTTTTGGTGGGCAAAAAACTTCTGCATACAGTCCTGGATGGATATACCAAGTAGTCTACAGACAATTGTTAGCGCTTGACCCCAATAACCATTAAATCTGCAGCTAGGTTTGTAGGCAAAAAATCCCCTTTAATTTGCCTGGAATCAGAAATGAATTTTAATTGAGATTTTTTAAAATAAAAAATCCCCAATAAACCAGCGCTGATAAGAGGTTTTTTTATTAATATTTTATACTTTTTATTGCTATCCTTGTTTTAGACACAAATTGATTCAAAACAATTCACACAATAGAACAAGGAAAAAGAAAGAAGAATAAACCACATATGGTAGAAATAAAAATAAAAGTAAAAATAAAGAATAAGTAATTGATAGTGCAGCAAACAGATACCAGGTGTCTGGTTGCAGTACCCCGGCCGGTAGTAGAGCAATTATTAAATCTAGTATAGTATATTAAGTGATGCTTCAAGGCATATGATATTTAATGCCAATTGAAACTATCACTGCAATATGATTTTTCAGATACCTGGAGAGTTTTTTTCAATCCATAAGCAAAAAGGTTTTTAACAGAGGCTTACATTTTAAGCATCAATTTCAGCTTTCCAAGTGCCTTTAAATGAATTTGAAGAAACTGCACTTCAGGATTGTAGTGAGGATGAGGTGCCCCAGCTCATCAAGTGTTCCAATAGGAGTTTACCTGCAGTCAAGTTCAGGCAGCAATTTCAGCGTTCCAAGTGCCTTTAAATGAATTTGAAGAAACTGCACTTCAGGATTGTAGTGAGGATGAGGTAAACTCCTATTGGAACACTTGATGAGCTGGGGCACCTCATCCTCACTACAATCCTGAAGTGCAGTTTCTTCAAATTCATTTAAAGGCACTTGGAACGCTGAAATTGCTGCCTGAACTTGACTGCACCCAAGCTCATCCCGTGCCCTGGTGCAGTGGCAAACGGGGTAATAAATCGGGTTGATACTAGCTGTAAGGTCACCTGACATCAAGCCCAGCAGTTTGTGATGTCATGGCGTCTATTAGATACCCAACATCATAAACTGTCAGTACTAACAAAAAAAAAAAAGACAAAAGAAATGTATTTGAAAAAACAGTCCCCAAAACATTTCCTCTTTCACCAATTTCTTGTAAGAAAAAAAATAAATGGGTCCCATGACGACTCTGGACCGTCTAGAATATGGGGGGGAGACACTCAGGGAACGTATCCCGCATTTTCTAGGAGTGCAGACCCTTCATGTGAGGAGTGTGGGTGCAATGAATCTGCACTCACTCTCCCCGGGTCCACAGCAGCAGAGTCCATGTCGTAATGGTTGCTACCAAAGCTGCAATGCCCTGCTCATGAGGTAAGGGCATGCCTAATCAGGAGAACTATTCTACATTTCCAAATATTGGTATTTGCTGATATTATTGCTATTCCACCTACTATATATTGGGGATAGGATCTTGGAGATGGAATACCCCTTTAAGTCCAGTTATCCAGCTGAATGAATACTTAACAACAGAGCTCGCTATTTAGATGTGTTTTCTTGTGGCGTATAACGGACTCTCATGTTTGGTAGTCGTTCAGCAGGGAAACTATAAAAGCAAATCCCTCCATTTGGAAATGTAGTATATAACTCTCCTGATCAATTATGTTCCTTACCTCATGAGCAGGGCATTGCAGTAATAATAATAATTTATTCATTTATATAGCGTTATTAATTCCATAGCGCTGTATGTCTTTGGAGTGTGGGAGGAAACCGGAGTACCCGGAGGAAACCCATGCAAACACGGGGAGAACATACAAACTCCTTGCAGATGGTGTCCTTGGTGAGAATTGAACCCAGGACCTCAGCGCTGCAAGACTGCAGTGCTAACCACTGAGCCACCGTGACACCCATTTAGCTTACAGATGCATAACCACCACTCACTGTGTCTGAACACAGGAAGCTGAGCTGACAGCCGCTCTGTGCATGCGGCAGCGTCTATTGTGAAGGAGAGGGCAGTGGGGGGATCAACGCTCCACAGGTACCGTGGGACACCGGGGAACACCGGTGGGGTTATAGGGGGTGACCTGGCAGGGCCTGGGGAGGAGTTTTCTGTCGCATGTGTCATGGCACATGCGATAGAAATCAGAGGAGTAGGGTGAATGCGGCCGGCGCGCTGCTGTGCGCGCGGCCATCTTGGATTTCTGGGAGGGCATCAGGGGGGGCACTTTGGTGACACCGGGGGACCGGAGGGGACTGGGGAGGAGATTTATCATGTTTGTTCATGCCAGATGGGAGATAAATAATTTTTTACCGGCGCTGTCATTTACTGTAACGTGATCATCGGTGTACGGTGTATACCTGTGATCACGTGAGCGGGGACCGGAAAAACTGTCATGAATCATGATATCCAGGGTCTCAGCTAGCCCTGAAACCCCGGAGATTTTCTGACGCTGGGGGGCGTTATTCACTTATTTCTGCCTGCTGTTTATAAACGGCAGATCAGAATAAGGCTACATTAACACGACCGATCCATTTTTGCGGTCTGCAAAAAACAGTCCGTTTTTTTTCACGGGTGCATCCGTGTAGCATCCGTTTCCGTTCCGTAGACGGTCCGTATGTCATCTGTTTGTCATCCGTGTGCCTTCCGTTTTTTTTGTGTACTGCAAAAAAACTGAAGGAGGGTAAATGCATAAATTTACCCAGGATCCATAGCTTCATCCTACATGAGGCGGTCACATGTTCACTCCAGTGCCATTTTCTACTGCTTTTCACAGCGTAGAGCACTCTGGTGATTTTCTTGTGCTTATACACTTCATATCAGTCTTTTCTGTCATTATAATGGCAGAAAGACACATAATGTCCCACTCTCCTGCATTTTGTAATTTTGCACCCTTTGGTGCCTTTCATGTGGCACTAAGGGGTGCTTAGCTTTGTATTTAGCCAAAAAAATGAAAAAAAAAATGACGTAGGGTTCCCCTTATTTTTGTAGCCAGCTAGGGTAAAGCAGACGGCTGCAGCCTGCAGACCACAGCTGGCAACCTCACCTTGGCTGGTAATCCAAAACTGAGGGCACCCCACACTGTTATTTTAAATTAAATAAATAATTAAAAAAAAAAAAAACACGTAGGGGTCCCCCCCCAAAATTGGATCACCAGCCAAGGTAAAGCAGACAGCTGGGCTCTGATATTCTCAGACTAGGGAGGTCCATGGTTATTGGACTCTCCCCAGCCTAAAAATAGCAGGCCGCAGCCGCCCCAGAAGTGGCGCATCCATTAGATGTGCCAATCCTGGTGCTTCGCCCCAGCTCATCTCGCGCCCTGGTGCGGTGGCAAACGGGGTAATATATGGGGTTAATACCAGATGTGTAATGTCACCTGGCATCAAGCCCTGGGGTTGGTGAGGTCAGGCGTCTATCAGATACCCGACATCACCAACCCAGTCAGTAATAAAAAAAACTAGACGACAAACACATTTTTATTTGAAAAAATACTCCCCAATACATTCCCTCTTTAACCAATTTAATAGACAATCAAATCCAGGTCTGGTGTAATCCAAGGGGTTGCCATGACGATCCACACTGTCCCAGTCAATGAAGAGCAGGATGTTCCCCATTGGCTGGGAGAGCAGTGCAGTGACCTGAGCTAACATCAATGGGTCAGCCCAGGTCACTGCAGGGCATGACAAGTGCTGCTGTCAGCGAGGTACATTACCTGCGCTGATCTCCTGCACTGCCCACAGCACCTGTCACTGAGTTCAATGACCGCCGCCTTCACAGCCAAGTATCATGAGAGGCCCGTGACGTCACCGCTAGTCAGTCTTGGGTCGGAAGCGAGAGAAGGTGATGTGACAAGCGGCGGCCATGGAGGACAGTGACAGCGCTGAGGTCGGGACTTCATCACCGCAGGTAAGGCTGCTTTCACACTACGTCTTTTTAACATGCGTCCTGAACGTTTTTTTGCTGCAAAAGCGGATCCTGCTTTTACAGCAAAAAACGCATGCTAACGCATGTGTTACTTTGCAGGATCCTGTCACTGGATGTTTAGGGGCGGGCATTGGAGTCATGTGATCGGGAGTGAGGGGAACTAAACGTGCCAGACTGGGAGCCGGCATCTGACAGCTGCGAGGCTCGTAACCAAGGTAAACATCGGGTATACTTGCTTGGATACCCGATATTTACTTTGGTTACAAGCGTCTGCAGCTGCTAGGAGCCGGGCTCCCTGCACACGTTACCAATGTAAACATCGGGTAACTAAGATAAGTGGTTACCCGATATTTACCTTGGTTACGAGTGTCCGCAGCTCTCAGGTGGGGGAGAGGGAGGGGGAGAGACAGAGAGAGAGGGGGAGAGAGATAGACTGATCACGGAGGCTGGTTCTGGGCATGCTCAGTAGAGCAAGCAGGATCCTGCCTATCAGCACGCCAGTGTTCACATGCGTTTGCGTGCTGTTTAGTCAGGATCCAGCAATTTGCAGAAGTTGGACGCAGCTCAAAAACGCTACAAGTAGCGTTTTTGAAAGATGTTAAAAAACTGCAAGTCGCTGGATCCTCACTATAACGCACGCAAACGCAGGTGAACGCATGTTAACGCGAGTCCATTGCAAATGCATTGAAATGAAAACGCATTTGCACTGGATCCGTTTCTGCGTTAAAAAAACGTTCAGCATGTTAAAAAGACGTAGTGTGAAAGCAGCCTAAGCCGAGCGGGACCATGTGTGCAGAGTGCCAGGAGGACGTCAGTGTCGTGGACTGCATGGCTGGGGACGTGTGTGTGTGTGTATGTATGTGTACATGCCGCGTGCAGGAGGGGGCGGAGCGAGCTGAGCGGGGAAGTGTGGGCTTCCTACACGTAACTAGGATAAACATCGGGTTAATAACCAAAGCGCTTTGCTTGGATACCCGATGTTTATCTTGGTTACCAGCTTCTGGCAGGCTGCCAGCGATGGCTCCTGCACACTGTAGCTGTAAAAAGCCCTGATTTTTGCTGCTAGAACCGTTCTCGAACGTATCTAGAACTATCGAGCTTTAGCAAAAAGCTCGAGTTCTAGTTCTATCTAGAACAGCCCTCAAAATCACTCGAACCGCGAACTGGAGAACCTCGAATTACGAACCGCGCTCAACTCTACTATTGACCCCCCTAAAAAATTGATGAATCATATTAGATTTAACCATAATAGGGGACAGATATTAAACTTATAATGTCTTGTATACATCTTATAGTGTAGTTTATGAGACAGACTTTAAAATAATCTTATACAAATATGAACCTAAATTTATGTATAAATGAGATATTGCTAATTTGTCTATATCTGTAATAAAAAATAAAAAATTATAATAAAAAATAATAAATAAAAAATAACTGTATAAAATAATTGGTTACAACAAAAGTGCATATTACTAAAGAAATAAGAAAGCCACTTATCTAGACACAATATTGCTTTTTGATAATAAAAAACTTTTTTATTAACATCACAACAAATAAATATAAGTAAAACCCTCCATTACAGATAACAAATAACCGATATATATATTTAGCATAAGAATAAGGATCAGATTATGCGTGCATTTACAGGATTTTACAATGTGTTTTTACATTAATGACTGTATTATAGATATTGTGAATATATTTTGAAATTCATAAATATGATACATAGGGTATTAATACATAATATACAACCAATGCACGCATAGAATACATAGACATATATGTCTAGAATCATGTGTATTTTAACATTATTTTAAATCACTGTTTTTTTCTCTGTTAATTCACATTCTCTTTGTCTGTATTTATAAAACCGCATTGCAACCATTTACTATGTATATGGAACCCATGTGAGTAACCCACATGTGTATGCGATTATGGAGGGTGTGTGCTACACCATTTAGGAAACCGACATTCTCTCCTCATTTGAACATGAGTAAGACTATGTGTCGAAATGCGTAGTTCTATGGAGTCCTGATTACCTGTATCCCCTGTATTTCCTGCTGACCGCTTTGCACAATTTTGTTTTTTTTTTGGATTTCACAAATAAATGTCGATGATTTTTAATCTACACCTTGAGGACTGCGCTGGATTTCTTCCTATATCCTGTATTTGGCTGCCAAGCTTTCCCTGCGCTGGGTCCACTTAAACAGTGGTGAACAGCAACTCGGTGAGCTGAACTTTTTTCTTTACTTTTGGAAATTCGTTGAAGTAGGTTTGCAATAAGTACTTGTTATCAAATTACCCCCTGAGTCTTTCTCGATCAATAGGTCCAGAAAGGATAACTTTGACTTGTTCATCTCAAATGTAAAGAAAAGGCCCAAGTCATTTTTGTTCAAATCATCCATAAACCTCTTCTGGGCTGGTGGGAGGAAACAGTGGTCTTCAAAGAAGATCGTGAGTCTGTTAATGAGAACATCGGAATCTGGTACAGATTCATTGATGATATTTTTATGGTGTGGAAAGGCAATGAAAATGGACTGAAGAGGTTTATGGATGATTTGAACAAAAATGACTTGGGCCTTTTCTTTACATTTGAGATGAACAAGTCAAAGTTATCCTTTCTGGACCTATTGATTGAGAAAGACTCAGGGGGTAATTTGATAACGAGTACTTATTGCAAACCTACTTCAACGAATTCGTTATTAAAATGGGAAAGCAGTCATCCTTTGAGTCTGAAGAGAGGCATTCCAAAGGGACAGTTCGCTAGAATGCGGAGGAACTGTTCTGATGAAATGCATTTTAGAAACCAGAGGATCTGGAGAGAAGATTCTTAGAAAGAGGATATACAAGACAAGTGGTAAGTAGAGCGGCTGCTGACATAAAGAAGGTCGAAAGAACAGACCTCTTATATCCCCCTAAAAAAATTGGCGAAAGATGATGGTAAGGATGTGATGAGATTCATAACAAGTTTCGACAATGGAGCAGGTGATGTAAAAAATATGCTTGAAAAGTATTGGCCCATTTTAAAAATGGATGGCGATATAGGAGGTCTTCTCACAGACAGGCCATCCATTACGTATAGGAGAGCGAGATCGCTGAAAGATTGGCTGGTCCACAGCTATCTCGACCCAAAAAAATCCCTTCGCTGCTATGCCAACGTTGAAGGGCTGTTATAAGTGTAGTGGATGTATTGCCTGTAATTCAATCGCTGTGGGGAAAAAAATCCTCAGCCAGGTAACCAAGAAGGAGTATGATATCCGGTCCTTTATTAATTGCAGAACACGAGGTGTGATATATAAGGCGACCTGTATATGCAATTTGAAGTATGTAGGTAAGACTCGCAGGGAATTAAGACGACAGATTGGAGAACATGTGAGGGATATCAGACTAAATCATGATACACCATTAGCAAGGCACATTAATAATGTACATAATGGAGATTCCACTGTTTTGACATTTCAGGGTATCAATCATGTTAAACCTTTACCTAGAGGAGGGAATTAGGACAGGAGGCTATTACAGCAGGAATCCAGATGAATATATTGGTGGAAGTAGAGAAAAAAAGTATTCAGCTCACCCATGTAAGGTCCTCCAGTCTGCGGTTGATGCACGTAGTCCTGCGGACAGGCAGGTCCGGCTTCAGAGTAAATGGTAAGAGCTCTCTTTTGCACCCTTTATCTAGTGGTGTTGTGGGGGAATCCTAGTGAGGAGGGTGAGACGTCGGCCGAGTGGGGGCGCCCACACACCGTTCTATCATATGGCGCCGACCCCCATATAATAGGCAGGGCTAGGCCTCAGAGTTGGTTCACCTAGGGAAAGGGCAGCCTTTTTTATGTGTTGGTTTCCTTTTCCGCTCTCCTCTGGTGAGTTCTTGTTCCCTATCAATTAATCATCTGATGAATAATGAAGGTATTAAAGGTTTGTTATGATCGATATAGGCATCTGGGAGATATAACTTTATTATTATTGAGACCCTTGATAAACATTTTTCATTAGCTCTTTTATATTTGGATCATCAATTTTGATATCTTGTTTGCTGAGCTCCTTTGCAATTTAACCTTTGAGTGTAATATTGATTATTGAACTAACGTTGAAGTCACCATATTTTGGGGTGCTATACTGTTAATGTGGAGCTATTTTTCTCCACGAGTATGTCTTGGAGGTTTTTTGGTGATATGGCTATAATCTGTGGTAATACGGTATGCAATCACCTAATAACTGCTTGTAATAAACACTGTTAAACCGACTTTTTTAAGTGGGAGTAGTTTCCAAGTCATAAGCGGTTTATTTTAAGTTTCTTATCTGCACAAACAATACCCTCCTGTAGGTCATTTGAGAGTCACCTTTGGAGAAGTGGACGATTTTGTGATGTTGTAGTAAAAACGGAATGACGCTGTGTTCTGTATTCTGTTTGAGGTATTGAGTTTGTCTGCTCTGGCCATGTGACGTAATGTCACATGATCTGCTGAAGGGTAGACGTTGCATATTACCATAGTAACTGCGTAAGCATCATGGCGCGGTATACCCAGCTGCGGTCACGTGACCGGGTGGGCAAAAACAACGTCACACGCTAATGCGAGGTGGGAACATTTAAACTCTGGCAGCATGCGGTGGCTCTCTGGATAGAGCGAGAAGCATGGCCGCTCCTGCCACGTGGTGAGTTCCCCCATCTATGGATATGTGCTGTTATGAAAAATCGTGCTGACATGCTGGTATTTATTTATAAATCTGTTTCAGCATGTCATTTGGTGTTAGGTCCGTGGTGTATGGGACCTGAACTGGATTTACCGCATACATGACTCCCCGATGACTCTATGTTTATTGGTGAGTTTTTCCACATGTGCATGTGTGATCAAATAGCTGACATGCTAATATTTATTGTCATATTATATGTTTTTTTCAGCATGTTTTGGATATAATGGACTCATTATTCAATGAGACCTGAAACAGATTTGCCACATTTATAAGCTCCCCTGAAGAGTTTGTTTTTCGAACGAAACGCGTTGGGAGGCATACCTGCTTATTTATGGGGTTCCGCCATGAGAATGCCTGAACCCATTTGAATCCAATATTTGGTACTTTGAAAATTTGGTGAGACAAATCCAATTATTTCATTGATAGTGGACTTTTGATGAAACTGGCACCTAGTTAATTGGTGAGATAAGTCCCAATCATTATAGCGGTACTAGCTTAATTGTTGGTTTGCATATAACCCTCGGATAGACAGGAGGGGCCAAACCTTGTGTATTGTTTGTCTGGTTTTATTATTGAGGACTAACCTTAATTTTAATGAATTTAGTAAAATTCTATTGTGCATTTGGTGAACCTGATGCTTCAAAATAACTGTTGCTGTCTTGTTTTGACCAGAGATCAGACTTAACAATATTGGCCCTGAGAATCGGATACGACTAGTACACACATATCATCCCTTTGCTTATGGTTTGCATAAGATTATTCGGAGACATTGGAAACTTTTGTCTGACAGCTACCCTGAGGTTCCAGAATTCAGGAATCCTTTTCTGCCCTGTTTCTGCTGACCAAATAACCTACAGAACAAGTTGATACGGGCTGATGTTGGACCAGGCTACACTGGTACAACACAGACACATCTCCACACACCAAGGACAGGCACGTTCCCATGTTTAGGCTATGTGCGCACAGTGCGTTTTTCGCGGCGTTTTTGCGCGTTTTTCGGGTGCGTTTTTGGCCTCAAAACTGCATGACTTTGCTTCCCCAGCAAAGTCTATGAGTTTTCATTTTTGCTGTCCGCACACAACTGTTTTTTTAAGCTGCGTTTTTGAGCTTGAAAAAAAAAAATGGACATGTCAGTTCTTTCCTGCGTTTTTCTGCGTTTTCCGCCCATGCAATGCATTGGAAAAACGCAGCAAAACGCAGAGATCAAAAACGCAGCAAAACGCAGCCAAAAACGCACCAAATCGCGGTAAAAACGCATGCGTTTTTCCGACGCAGGTGCGTTTTTGTGCGTTTTTAGCGGCCAAAAACGCAGCGTCAAAAAAACGCAGCGTGCGCACATAGCCTTAGGCTGTCTGCAGTGCAGTAATGTATTTAAAGGAAACAAGGTCCATCATCCATATATGGGACGTGGCTATCCAATGAAGGGGTACTTTACCTGCGAATCCTCATATGTGATCTATGCCATTAAATGCCCCTGTGGTTTGTTGTATATAGGGGAAACTACACAGCCAGTTAGGGACAGAATCTTGCAGCATAAGTCCACCATTCGCTGCGAGAGGCTGTCCCTACGTTTACCGTTTTACTTTCATCAGAAAGGTCACAGGCTCTCTCAATTACGATACCAAGTATTAGAGCAGATTCCAAGACATAGGAGGGGTGGCAATAGAACTGCCTTATTAAAAAAAAGAGAAGCGTACTGGATTTTTACATTACAGCCCTTAGAGCCAAAGGGACTCAATAGAGAGTTTGATGTTAGCAGTTTTTATTGAATGTGTCTAATGCTTGTTAATTTTCCTTCCCCACAGCACCTGTCATAGTGTTCCATAGACGTTGTCTCCACATCCACATTTTCATGGGATCGGTAGCACTTCTTCTCTATTTCTCCATTTTCTTCTATCTTTTTCAATTTTGTTTTTTGTTTTTCATTTTTATTTTTATTTTATTGTTTTTCATTTTTATTTTTTATTTTTTTATAATTTATTTTTTATTTTTATTTTATTTTCATTTTATTTTTATTTTTCTATTTTCATTTTTTCTATTTTTATTTTTTATTTTTTACTTTTTATTTTTTATTTTTATTTTTTCCCCTTTTTTCTTTATTTTTTCCCCTATGTTTTCATTCCCCATCCCTTTTCTTCTTTTTATTCCATTCTTGTGTTTTGTTTTCTAATTTTCACCTTTCAATCTCCCTCCTCTTTCTCTTCTTATCTGCCTTCTCCCGTTTCTCCCCTTTTTTTCCCTATTTTCTATGTCTTATTCTTCCATCATCCTCTGATCCCTTATTATCCTGTCCCTTTTATGTGCAATGTTTCTAATATACGGTTCTTAGTGCACTCAAGGAGGATATCTGTTTCAGGCATGCGCACTAGCGCTACTATTCCATACACAGGAAATGCCAATCATTGCCAGTCACAATAAGGGTACCGGCCACGTCATAGGATATGACATTTTGAGTCAGAGCCCACATCACTTCCGGTCTCGCGGCACCAATCACTGTCCACTAGGAGGCTCAAAAAGCCCGCCCTCACACACAGCCTGCACGCCAAGCACCATAGCGATTTCGCTGCACCCCACGCCGACCGGCTCCATCAGATCTGGTAAGTTGATTAACTGCTTCTTCACGATCCTCCTAGGGATCGTAGCTGGCCCTTCCTCCCTCCACAATGGACCCTGCACTAATCTTTCCTTCTTTTACTACCATAGATTTCTTAGCTGCAGTTGTGACGCCCTGGACCCCAAAGGTCACAGGTAATAACACCAGCCACATACACATACACCCCCATCCCCTGTGAGGTCACATACATGTCACCCGATAGGGAGACCTGATGCCTCCCCAAGGGCGAGTAGAGCACACCAGGTGGGCGGAGTCAGGCAGAAAGACACGCCCACCGAGGAGACTACTATCCTGGGGCAGGAAGTTCAAGGAGAACAAAGTAGAGAGTTGACAGTGACAGGTGGGAAAAGTGGAGAGAGACTGTCAGGGACCCAGGTTGAATCCTGGGCCCCTTGGAAAACGTCAGGCAAGCAGGCGGTGGTGGCCGTCTGCAGGAGTACTGGTACAGCAACCGGCGGAACCGTACGGACTGGGCTTGGGTTGGAGCCCGCCGGTCCCAAACCAAGGAGCCAAACGTGTACCGGAGCACCAAACAGAAGAAGGGTACTCAGACCCCATCCTAGCTTAGAAGCCACTGAGTATAGGCAAATTGACTGATTGCTGGCCGGACCTCAGGGGTTCATCCACAACCCAAGTCCCGAAAGAAGGCAAAAGCCCACCGAGACCGGGTGAGCGCCACCGCCAAGGGCCAAACACCCGACGGGCCAGCGCCTGCGGGCAACCGAGGGCTCCTTTTGGCAGCTCAACGCTGGGGAGCGGGCTACCACTGCTGAAGCAGGGGGAGCCGAAACACAAACATCCAGAGGTGCACGGGAAAAGGGGCCACCATCAACCACACAGGGGACAACAGCAGCCGGACGCGGGGACCGACCACTACAGAACTTTGGTTTACCAGTGACTCAGTGTGCATTAATCGTGAGTACAACAGTGCCATCCGGGCACGACACACCACACCGCGGCACGGCACCCTGCACCCCGACTACAACAACCACCAACTCCAACAGTCCCCCATCGGGCCCCGGGACACACTGCCCCTACCCACGGAGGGGCTAACATCTCGGCTGCGGCCGCAACACTGATCCCGGACGAGCCCTCCATTACTCCAGCCGCAGCGGTGGTGCTTCTCCGTCACCACGACCCGTGGGTGGCGTCACGACCCGTTACCCGACCACCATCCTCCCACCGCCTACTTCCCCCTTTAACAAGAGTGACGTGGCCCCTGGTCCGGAGGCGCTCACGCCACCGACAAACCCGAGCCTGGACCTCGAGCGGCTCGGCCCAAGCAAGCGGAGGAAGCGGCCGGGCCCCTCTCAGGGCGGTACACAGTCTTCAGCAGCATCTCACAACAGAGCGCAATTAAGCCATCTAACATTTATGACAGGTACTTACCTTCTGTACAGTTTATATATGAGGGTTATCATTAGCAATTGTGTGACATGCCCCATAATACATGCTTTTAGCTATGTTTCTCCACAAGATCATGTGATATTGATATTTGTTTGTGTTCATATGTACTCTCTGTACCGATTCATTTATGACACATTAAATTTTTGTGAGGTTTATACCTGCCAGGTGGCGTTGACACACAGAGGAGTCTTGCGAGGATAATTTGCATATTCCCAGTGCCTTCTGGGATAAGTGAAGAGTCACCGCGAGCTCAAGGAGAACCAGGTTTTGGCCGTTACAGCCGGAAGGAAGACTTCTGAAAGCCAGGGAAGGAGTCTTGCGAGGATAATTTGCATATTCCCAGTGCCTTCTGGGATAAGTGAAGAGTCACCGCGAGCTCAAGGAGAACCGGGTTTTGGCCGTTACAGCCGGAAGGAAGACTTCTGAAAGCCAGGGAAGGAGTCTTGCGAGGATAATTTGCATATTCCCAGTGCCTTCTGGGATAAGTGAAGAGTCACCGCGAGCTCAAGGAGAACCGGGTTTTGGCCGTTACAGCCGGAAGGAAGACTTCTGAAAGCCAGGGAAGGAGTCTTCCGAAGATAATTTGCATATTCCCAGTGCCTTCTGGGATAAGTGAAGAGTCACCGCGAGCTCAAGGAGAACCAGGTTTTGGCCGTTACAGCCGGAAGGAAGACTTCTGAAAGCCAGGGAAGGAGTCTTGCGAGGATAATTTGCATATTCCCAGTGCCTTCTGGGATAAGTGAAGAGTCACCGCGAGCTCAAGGAGAACCGGGTTTTGGCCGTTACAGCCAGAAGGAAGACTTCTGAAAGCCAGGGAAGGAGTCTTGCGAGGATAATTTGCATATTCCCAGTGCCTTCTGGGATAAGTGAAGAGTCACCGCGAGCTCAAGGAGAACCGGGTTTTGGCCGTTACAGCCGGAAGGAAGACTTCTGAAAGCCAGGGAAGGAGTCTTGCGAGGATAATTTGCATATTCCCAGTGCCTTCTGGGATAAGTGAAGAGTCACCGCGAGCTCAAGGAGAACCGGGTTTTGGCCGTTACAGCCGGAAGGAAGACTTCTGAAAGCCAGGGAAGGAGTCTTGTGAGGATAATTTGCATATTCCCAGTGCCTTCTGGGATAAGTGAAGAGTCACCGCGAGCTCAAGGAGAACCGGGTTTTGGCCGTTACAGCCGGAAGGAAGACTTCTGAAAACCGCGCGCCTGTCTTCTTCATTGTGAGCGTGAGTGAGCAAAGTGTGAGCAAAAGTAAGTGTGAGTAGAATTGTTTGTATTTAGTTGTTTAATTACTTAACATTTGTTTAGTGCTATCCCCATTAGAAAATGTGCTCCACTATTGCTAATGCGATCCAGTGTACATCTTGTCTCATGTATGCAGTCCTTGAAAAGCCGTTCAAGGGTGCATACTGTTGTTCAAGATGTGCGCAAGTTGCACATTTGGAAGCCCAGATACTGGATCTAAATGAGCAGCTGGCAACTCTGAGATGCATTAGCAATATGGAAAGGAGTGTGCTGCTCACTGAGCAGCAGCTTGCTGGGTCAGATGTGGGGGAGGATCGTAGTAGGGAGCGGCAGGACGGTGAGGTAGGTAGCTGGGTGACAGTTAGAAAGGGGGGTAAAGGGAAAAGTGCTAGGAAGGCTAGTCCTGAACTGACACACCCCAATAGGTTTGCAAACTTGGCAGATGAGGGGGATGTCATTACAGGGGTAGCATTGCTGCAGCAAGGCATGACCTCTGAACGCCAGAGGAGTGTCTGCTCCAGTAAGGGGGGGAAAAGGAGTGCAGGGCAGGCAAGACAGGTACTGGTAGTGGGGGACTCAATTATTAGGGGGACAGATAGGGCAATCTGTCACAAAGACAGGGATCGCCGAACAGTGTGTTGTCTTCCTGGCGCTCGAGTTCGGCACATCGCTGATCGGGTTGACAGATTACTGGGAGGGGCTGGGGAGGACCCAGTGGTCATTGTACACATTGGCACAAATGACAAAGTTAGAGGTAGGTGGAAGGTCCTTAAAGATGATTTCAGGGAATTAGGTTGTAAGCTTAAAGCATGGACCTCAAAGGTGGTATTTTCGGAAATACTACCTGTGCCACGAGCCACACCAGAGAGGCAAAGAGAGATCAGGGAGGTTAACAGGTGGCTCAGGAATTGGTGTAGGAAAGAGGGTTTTGGGTTCCTGGAGAATTGGGCCGACTTTTCAGTTGGCTACAGATTCTATGCTAGGGATGGGCTGCATCTTAATGGGGAAGGTGCAGCTCTGCTGGGGCAGAAAATGGCTAGAAGGTTGGAGGAGTGTTTAAACTAGGAATGGGGGGCGAGGGTATTCACTTTATAGAAGGGGAATGTAGTGCAGATAGTGACCAGGGCACAAGTAATGAAATTGGGGGTGGTACGGGGGGAAGGGTTAGAACAGTTAATACAGTAAGCAGGAATACAGGTACAGAATCATATGTAACGTGCATGTACACTAATGCCCGAAGCCTCACAAATAAGGTGGAGGAATTAGAATTAATATTGTTGGAAGAAAATTATGATATAATGGGGATATCAGAGACATGGCTGGATGAGAGCTATGACTGGGCTGTTAATTTACAGGGTTATAGCCTATTCAGGAATGACCGTACAAATAAGCGAGGGGGAGGTGTGTGTCTATATGTAAAATCATCCTTAAAACCCATCCTGCGTGACAACATATGTGAGGGTACTGAGAATGTAGAGTCCCTATGGGTGGAGATAAGGGGGGGGAGAATGAATAATAAAATACTGATAGGGGTGTGTTATAAGACGCCGAATATTATGGAAGAGGTAGAGAATCTCCTCATAAAGCAAATTGATAAAGCAGCGAGTCTCGGAGAGGTAATTATTATGGGGGACTTTAACTATCCTGATATAAATTGGGGAACAGAAACTTGCAGTTCTAGCAAAGGAAATAGATTTTTGATAACAATGAAAGATAATTACCTGTCACAAATGGTACAGGACCCCACAAGAGGGGGAGCACTACTAGACCTTGTACTAACCAATAGGCCAGACCGCATATCAAATATACAAGTTGGGGATTACTTGGGGAATAGTGATCACAAAATAATAAGTTTTCATGTATTCTTTAGTAAGATGTCTAGTAGAGGGGCTACAAGGACACTAAACTTCAGGAAAGCAAATTTTAAACGATTGAGAGATGATCTTAGTGCAATAAACTGGGATGATGTACTAAGTAATAAAAGTACACAAAGCAAATGGGAGACTTTTATGAGCATCCTGAATAGGGCTTGTGCAGAAAATATACCCTATGGGAACAAACATGCTAGAAATAGGAGGAAACCCCTATGGCTAAATAGAGCTGTAAGGGAAGCAATAAAAGAAAAACAGAAAGCCTTAAAAGAATTAAAGAGGGTAGGTAGTGATGAGGCATTATATAATTATAGAAAATTAAATAAAATATGTAAAAAGCAAATTAAGTTAGCTAAGTTTGAGACAGAGAGACTCATTGCAAGAGAAAGTAAAAATAATCCTAAAATATTCTTTAACTACATAAACAGTAAAAAACTGAAAAGCGATAGTGTTGGCCCCCTTAAAAATAGTCTTGGTGAAATGGTGGAAGGGGATGAGGGTAAAGCCAACCTGCTGAATGACTTTTTTTCTACGGTTTTTATACAAGAAAATGCCATGGCAGATGACATGACCAGTGATACCATAAATTCACCCTTGTATATTACCTGCTTAACCCAGCAGGAAGTACGCCGCCACCTCGAAATCACTAAGGTTGACAAATCTCCGGGCCCGGATGGCATACACCCCAGAGTACTACAGGAATTGAGTTCTGTGATAGATAGACCATTATTTTTAATCTTCTCAGATTCCTTAATAACAGGGTCGGTACCGCAGGACTGGCGCATAGCAAATGTGGTGCCAATATTCAAAAAGGGGACAAAAACTGAGCTGGGAAATTATAGGCCGGTAAGTTTAACCTCTACAGTTGGTAAAATCCTTGAGGGTTTCTTGAGAGATGCTATACTGGAGTATCTCAAGAAAAATAACTTTATGACAGAGTATCAACATGGGTTTATGAGGGATTGATCCTGTCAAACTAATTTGATCAGCTTCTATGAAGAGGTAAGTTCAAGCCTGGACCAGGGAAATGCAGTGGATGTTGTGTATATGGACTTTTCAAAAGCTTTTGATACGGTGCCACACAAAAGGTTGGTACATAAAATGAGAATAATGGGGATAGGGGAAAATATGTGTAACTGGGTTAAAAACTGGCTCAGTGATAGGAAACAAAGGGTGGTTATTAATGGTACGTACTCGGACTGGGTCTCAGTTCATAGTGGGGTACCACAGGGGTCAGTATTGGGCCCGCTTCTTTTCAACATATTTATAAATGACCTTGTTGGGGGCATGCGGAGTAGAATTTCAATATTTGCAGATGATACTAAACTCTGCAGGGTAATCAATACAGAGGAAGATAATTTTATATTACAGGGAGATTTATGTAAATTGGAGGATTGGGCTGAGAAGTGGCAATTGAAGTTTAATGTAGATAAATGTAAGGTCATGCACTTGGGTAGAGGAAATAACATTTATGATTATGTACTTAATTGTAGAACACTGGGTAAAACAGACACAGAAAAAGACTTGGGTGTATGGGTGGATGGTAAACTTCACTTTAGTGGACAGTGTCAGGCAGCTGCTGCCAGGGCTAATAAAATAATGGGATGTATTAAAAGAGGTATAAGTGTTCATGAAAAAAATATACTTCTACCTCTGTACAAGTCACTAGTGCGACCGCACTTAGAATACTGTGTACAATTCTGGTCACCGATATATAAGAAGGACATAGCTGAACTGGAGAGGGTGCAGAGAAGAGCCACCAAGATTATTAGAGGAATGGGTGGGCTGCAATACCAAGACAGGTTATTAAACTTGGGGTTATTTAGTTTGGAAAAACGAAGGCTTAGGGGGGATCTAATCACAATGTATAAATATATGAGGGGACAGTACAGAGACCTTTCCAAAGATCTTTTTACACCTAGGCCTGCGACTGGAACACGGGGGCATCCGCTACGTCTTGAGGAAAGAAGGTTTAATCATAATCACAGACGAGGATTCTTTACTGTACGAGCAGTGAGACTATGGAACTCTCTGCCGCATGATGTTGTAATGAGTGATTCACTACTAACATTTAAGCAGAGCCTGGACGCCTTTCTTTAAAAATTTAATATTACCAGTTATGTATATTAGATTTTATGACAGGGTATTGATCCAGGGAACTAGTCTGATTGCCGGATGTGGAGTCAGGAAGGAAATTTTTTCCCCATTGGAACTTGTTTGCCACATTGGGGTTTTTTTTGCCTTCCTCTGGATCAACATGTTAGGCTACGGGTTGAACTAGATGGACTTAAGCGGGCTTTACACGCTACGACATCGCTAATGCGGAGTCGTTGGGGTCACGGAATTCGTGACGCACATCCGGCCGCATTAGCGATGCCGTTGCGTGTGACATCGATTAGCGATTTTGCATCGTTGCAAAACAGTGAAAAATCGCTAATCGGCGACACGGTGATCCATTCCCAATTATCGTTACTTCAGCAGTAACGAGGTTGTTCCTCGTTCCTGCGGCATCACACATCGCTGCGTGTGACGCCGCAGGAGCGAGGAACGTCTCCCTACCTGCCTCCCGCCCGCTATGCGGAAGGAAGGAGGTGGGCGGGATGTTACGTCCCGCTCATCTCCGCCCCTCCGCTGCGATTGGGCGGCGGTTCAGTGACGTCGCTGTGACGTCGCACGGACCGCCCCCTTAGAAAGGAGGCGGTTCGCCGGTCACAGCGACGTCGCCGGACAGGTAAGTATGTGTGACGGCTCTGGGCGATGTTGTGCGGCACGGGCAGCGATATGCCCGTGTCGCGCAACAGATGGGGGCGGGTACGCACACTAGCGATATCGGGACCGATATCGCAGTGTGTAAAGTAGCCTTTAGAGTCTCCCTTCAACCTTAAAAACTGTGATACTATGATACTATGAATTATGATACCAAGAAATGTGATATTTTGCATTTCATTTCTGTACGTATATAAAACCTGAACACCAATGTGATCATCATTATGATTATACTCAGACTATGCTTGATGTTTATTTTTGATTTTTATTTTTTTCAAAAAAAAATTCTTTTGTTCTACTTTACAAGATGTAACAACCATTGTACTGGTTATGATATATTTTGATTAATGGTATCTATCTTTGTCAATTTTTTCAGTGTTTATATGAGGAAGGTCATTGATTGACCGAAACGTCGAAATTAAACACTGCTACTTGAATTACCCAATTAAAGGGATCTTTTGCTGTCAATTCAATTGAGTGCCAGATTATTTTTTCTATATGAAGTCTTATTATCCCACCACACCGTAAGTCGAGTGGCCATATATTTCTCTAGATCCCACATGAGTGTAATTAATTCACTACATGCACGTAAGTAATAATCTGTGTTTTGTTCATTAATATACTAGCTGCCTTACTTAGACAAAGATAGAGAGAAGAGAAATTGAGCGCACCACTATCAACAATAGTCAATATGATTGGGTGCACCCTTGTGAAACGGAGATGGGATATCAAACCAAAAAGGAAAAAGACACTGCACATGAAGTCAGGGGCACACCTATTGTAAATTTCAATATCAAAAAACACCTTTATTGAGTACAAGACAAAACATTTTAAAATCATTTAAAAATACATAAAGGACAATGCACACAGAGTGGAGCCAATCCCAAATAATTACATAAATATGCAAATGAATACATGAGAGTAGCCACAATAAACCCAGTGTTTATACAGTGTCAAGTACCTAATATCATGGAACCACCTGGTAGTATAAAAATATATAAGTCAAGGCTGCAAGATAAGTCCCCTGAGAGTGCTGATGCCCGGTCACATATCAGTAATGTGACCTGGTACAGACCAGGAAGGACTGGATGGATAGAAGGCAAGGTGTGTAAATTAATCAAATGCAAAAACTGATAAATCACCTATAACTAGATGGACTTAGAGTCTCCCTTCAACCTTAAAAAAAAAAACAACAAAAACTATGATACCTATATAGATGCTAGGCATGTAAGAGGAAATTAATGGAGGTCACAAGGTGATATTGCAAGATTGCAAGATCGTTATAAATACAATGGGGTTATTCAATATCAAAATAGTGCCGTAATAAGGAAAATATAGTATAGAAACATCAAACCCCAATAAATAATGAATCAAGCAATGAACGCCTGTAAGGAATATGGCACCATTGTTAGATGTCTATACATCCAGTACTGGGAGGCATTGCGTGTAGACGGCATGACAAACCACTGTGTAAGATGTAACAGGGTTACAAAATGCCTGTATATCTAGTGTTGATAAATCCTAAGTATAAATGCACAGCCAGTTGGGAAAAAAATATATATGAGCCTGAAAAGTGCAAGCTAGATTCAAATAAATATAAGCAAGGTGGCCTTATTTAGACAAGTCTGGTTGTTTATGTTAAAAACAATCAACCATATACTGTATGTTACTTCTGTGGTCTCCATAATCAAAGGTAAATTCCTTAGAAATTAAATATTTTGACAATGCTCATATTATAGAAAAAGGGGAGCACGGTAAAAGTTTGGCCATTCAATAATATGAGAAAAGAAAAAAATTCAACCAGCTCACCCGATCTAAAAGGAAACGACAAACCTAGGACGATGCATGGACAGGATTTCTAGTCGGCCAGACTGCAACAACGAAGGTGGACAAAAATCTAGCATCCAAGTCCAAGTGTTGCTATAAAACTAATGCGTTTAATAGATATGCATTAAAAAATACTTCCAGTGGTTTAAAATCAAGTGAACATAGCGGTAAATAGTACGCGTTTCGGACGTTCTGTCCTTAGTCTGTCTATTCCGCGCTGACTGCAAACACACATTAAAAAGGGTAATCCACAGGAAATTATGTAACACGATCAGAGCAGAAAAAAAAAAATAACACCAAGAAAATTCACAAAATAATCAAAGTAAATATTAACATTTCATAACACATTAAAAATTTCATTTCTTATATTCATTCCAGAAAGAACTCTGGTTTCCAAAAGGAACATCCATTTTGCCTCTCTGCGATGCATGAGCTCAGTTATATCACCTCCCCGCTTAGGTATACTGATTCGTGGTATATGTTGGGCACTGAGCAGGGTATGTGAGATGGGGTTGCAGGCTGTGTGGGATATTGGGGGGCACAATCTGTAAGTCAGGGGGCAAGGTGTGTGGGAAATGGGGGTGCAGGGTGTGTGAGATATGGGGTGTTGGGTGTGTGTGATACTGAGGTGCAGGTTGTTTGGGATATGGGGGTGCAGGGTCTTTAGGGGATATTGGATTGTAAGATGTGAGGGACATGAGTGGTGCTCGGTGTGTGAGGCACGGTGGTGCAGGCTATTTGGGATAGAGCACCACAAATGAGATGAAGATGAACGGTAAATGCTCCTCCATGGAGCTGAAGATGTGAGGAATTTTATGGGAGGCAGCATACAAAAGTAAGGGCAGTGTGAGGGCACAATATGTGGGGAGCAGCATATGAGGGACAGCAGAAAGGCACATTATTACATTATGGAGGCTGTATGATGTGAAAAGAAGGTGCACAATATGAAGAGAGTGTAGTGTGACGAGGAGCACGGAAGTTGTGGACAATGTTATTGCCATTGTTCATATTGCAGGTTTATTATGTTGTATAGACAGTATGTAGACCATGGTTCATAAGGGGGTATAGTTTGATGGATTTTTTTCATAAGGAAAGACAGGGTGATGGTCATAATTCATGGGGGATCAATGGTGCAGTGGTTGTAGTATATGAATGGGGCAGTGTGGAGGTCACGTTTAAGGCAGGAAGCATAGTAGGGCAAATATTTTTTTTAGATGGATAGTATACGGATTATTTAGTGCACAGAATATGTGGATATTTTTTATTTAGGTGTAATTATAATAACTCTGTTATTTTTTAGGGTATCACGTTAGAATGTGCTGCAAAATACAGGAGAAGATGGAAGTCTGCGGATACGAGCTGTGGTGGTCCAAAGTCATCATGGCCTCTGGACCAGATGAAGAAGAATAGGATGCTAAAAAAACAATCAGAGAAGTCAACCAGTAAAGTACCTGGATCTAGAGGTGCATTTATATTGGACAATTGCCGCCTTTAAATGCCCGTCGACCATTTCCTTATATGAAGCTAATCGGCAGTTGTTTAATGGCCTGTGACTGCAGACTTGTGAATCCTCATAGCATGTGCACAGCGCGCTCTCAGGGTTTTCTAGTGCTGATGGTGAGAACAGCCGTCATGTGACGACAAGTGTCGATTTGCATACTTCTGACCACATTCCGACTAGATGTGTGTTGCCTCACTCACTATACTTGCATCACATGGTAAACCTGGACAATGCTACTTCTGTGCACGTTATTAGAGATGAGCGAACCTTCTGCGGTTTTCTGAACCAAGCCAGGGGTGCGCTTGCGAACCTTTATCAAACCTTTCCAAATGCCATTGGATTCAATGGGAGGCCAAACGTAAGGCACAGAAAACACCTTTAGGGGAGTTGAAATGTTTCTGAAACAACAAAAATATGTTTTATCGTCCAGGACCAATGTTTTGGAATAGCCATTAGCTTCCTAGGCTATGAACAGAAAAAAAATATAGAGGTGGATGAGAGATAGGTGTACGGCTGGTGCTCACATACCCCTGCCAGTTCAGACAAGACACAACTTGGAGACCTATGTAGTCATCTTGACATTAAAAATCCTTCCAGGGATATAACGGTAAGCGGTACAGTAGCATCAATTGCCTTCCTCTACATCAGAGGTCTCAAACTCGGCTGGGTGTTTGGACCACACATAAAAAAAAAAAAATATTTAGGGGGCCGCATTCTTTGCAGGGCCAAGTGACATTTTAGTATTTTCTTCTATAGACCTTTGGATCACTTTTTGTGAACATTTTTTGCTTGTTTAATAAAACAAACTTGCACTTTTTTGTTTTTATTTCTACAGAACTCACTGCACAGGCCTGAGCCTCCCCAGCAGCTCTGTGCCGGTGGGCGGCGCTTACTCCTGCGAGGCTCCGGACCAGCGAGTGCGAGGGAAGGCTGTGCTCAGCATTTCTCTCCTACTCTGATGTATGGAACATGCAGCATATGTGCTATATCATGAAGGACAGACTATCAGGGCCCCAGTGGGATATCCATCGTCCAGCAGATGCACAAAGCCAGCGGCTGGGTGATCGCTGTGATCATAATCCCGCCAACCTCTCAGCATCAGCTTCAGTGGAAAGAGGTGGGCAGGATTTTGGGCGTGGAGAGCAGGAATTAAGCAACTATTTAAGTATCCAGGACATGTGTGAGTTCCAGAGCAGCTGCTGCCTCCTGAGACGCCTGTGTGGCGACACCTGCGACCGTGATTGTTCCGCTACTGTTTGGTATAGTGGAGAGAGCTCCTAGCGCGTGCTGTGCCGCAATGCATCCACTGTAGTAAAGCCGTGCCGGCCCCCTGCATAGTAACGATAGTCACGGGGTTTGCGGGCACTCGGCCGCAACAAGCAGCTTGCCACGTGTTTGAGATCTTTGCTCTACATGCTACAGTGACTGGCATAGCCCTCTTGGTCATAGAATCCTGGCACTACTCACCAGGCATAAGTTTCACCCCCCCACCCCATTTTGTAGGGCGTTACGGTCCATGCAACACAGGCAGTGGGCTTTTTTTTTTTTTTTTTTTTTTTTTAAATCAAGATATGCATTAATGGGCCAGTGGCAGGCATAGGCCTCTGTTTCCAATAACACTGGCAGTAACTTCTCCACAGCATTTGGAGACACATTTTGGAGTCTCTGCGTTTAAAAAAAAGGAGAACAACATCATCAATTGCCCCTGCCCCATCAAGAATTGCCCCTCCTCATATGGCCTTGAAACACCAGGGAGTTACGGTCCATGCAACACATAAGCTGTGGGCCGACATTTTTTTTTAAAACCGTGAAGATACACACATGTGGTCAAAATTGTTGGTGCCCCTCGTTTAATGAAAGAAAAACCCACAATGGTCACAGAAATAACTTGAATCTGACAAAAGTAATAATAAATTAAATAATCTGAAAATGGACAAATGAAAGTCAGATATTGCTTTTCAACCATGCTTCCACAGAATTTTTAAAAAAATAAAACTCTTGAAATAGGCCTGGACAGAAATAATGGTACCCTTAACTTAATATTTTGTTTCACAACCTTTTGAGGCAATCACTGTAATCAAATGATTCCTGTAACTGTCAATGAGACTTCTGCACCTCTCGACAGGTATTCGCCCTCTCCTCAAAAGCAAACTGCTCCAGTTGTCTTGTGTTTGAAGGTTGCCTTTTCCAGATAGCATGTTTTATCTCTTTCCAAAGTTGCTCAATAGGATTAGGTCAGGGATCATAGAAGGCCACTTCAGAATAGTCCAATGTTTTCCTCTTCAAAAAGGTCAGTGGAGCCTCTGTTAGGAGTCTCAACACAGAAACCAGCCAGATATCCCTCCGGGAAGGTCCCAGCCAAGAGGTGACTCTTTTTAGGAGACCACCATAACCACCATATTAAGTGGCCCTTTTAGTCAATATCCAACTTTTTGACAAGTTTAAAGATATGACAAGGGAAATACCAAGTCCAGGTATCCATCCACAGACAGCCGTTTCGGGGTATTGCCCCTCATCAGTGTGGAGTAGGATTCTGTCCGGGTGGGAGCAATGCCTAGTAGACCAACAAAACAAAACAATCACTGATCTCGGGGAGACCAGCCAGAGAAAACACTGCCGGCAGCCAGCGAGGGCGCTCAAGACAGTGTAATCCTAGGTACATTGCCCCCTGGGAAATATGCAAATCAAAAAGGTCCGTGGACCCTCTGTTAGGAGTCTCAACACAGAAACCAGCCAGATATCCCTCCGGGAAGGGCCCAGCCAAGGGGTGACTCTTTTTAGGAGACCACCATAACCACCATATTAAGTGGCCCTTTTAGTCAATATCCAACTTTTTGACAAGTTTAAAGATATGACAAGGGAAATACCAAGGCCAGATTTCGCTTTCTGCCCTCTACCTTTCATGACTTTTGTGAGGGTATAATAGGGATTTTTATAGGGACAGCCGTCGTCGAGTGGGGGCGCTAATTACGTTATCATTAGGGTGCCAACCTCCACGGTAGGTAGTGGACAGGAGGGAGGTGTATATAATAGGGTGAGAGCTTTACCTTTCTCCCTTTTTTTTTTCTTTTGTATTTGCACAGGGTTTTTGGATTGAATTTTAAGTGTATATTAAGAAAATTGACTTTTAAAGGGTTATATTATTATTTGTTATGTAACACTCCCTTTGTCACAAAGTGTGTTGTTGTAAATAGATCAAAAAGGAAGGTTTTTTTATTTTCAATTCTCACATACATTCTCACAATTAGGTTTTCAAAGCAAACAGAGTACATTTAAGGCACCAGGCTTTGTTAATGGTCAAAAAAATGTCCAAAGCGAACCTTGTGCAAATACATATCTACCGTATTTTTCGCTTTATAAGACGCACTTCTGTTCCCTCAAATTTTGGGGGAAAGTAGGGGGTGCGTCTTATAAGCTGAAACAAGGCCGTATTTACCATTAGGCACCCGTGGTCCCGTGCCTGGGGCGGCAGGATGCGGGGGGGCGGCACCTTCTAGCAGTAAAAAAAAAAAATAAATTTTTTTTTCTATTTACATATCCATTAAATCCGCTGTATTTTCGGAGGGGGGAGGGGCGCACCTCCATTTATTTGTATCCGCATCAATTAAGACGTGAATGCAGAGAAACTGCGGCGGCCGGGCACAGAGAGCTGATTGACCCCGGAACTGCCGGCGCCTGCACTTCCGGGGTCACAGGCACGCCAATCAGATCCTTCCTCTGTGCTGCGTCCAATGCTGTGTAGATTTCACATGCAGAGCTCACAGCAGGACGCCGCAGAGGATGCCGCGATGGAAGCTGGTGTCAGAAGAGGATACTCACGTGAGCCAGGAAGATGACAGCGGGCCCTGGAGCAGGTAAGTGCTCGCAGAGCTGAAGATTCATAAGGAGCGTGGGGGTGTCTCTAATGCAGACTGGAGATCTGCGCATGTGGTGGGGGGAGAGAGGCTGATATTGGGGGAGACTTGGGGGAAGAGAAGCTGATACTGGGGGAGGCTGGGAGGAGAGAGTCTGATGCTGGGGAGGCTGATGCTGGGGGAGGCTAGGAGGGGGGGAGGCTGATGCTGTGGGAGGCTGGGAGGGGGAGGCTGATGCTGGTAGAGGCTAGGAGGGGGGAGGCTGATGCTGGGGGAGGCTGACGCTGGGGAGGCTGGGAGGAGGGAGGCTGAGGCTGATGCTGGGGGAGGCTGGGAGGAGGGAGGCTGATGCTGGGGGAGGCTGGGAGGAGGGAGGCTGATGCTGGGGGAGGCTAATGCTGGGGGCGGCTGGGAGGGGGGAGGCTGATGCTGGGGGAGGCTGGGAGGAGGAAGGCTGATGCTGGGGGAGGCTAATGCTGGGGGAGGCTGGAAGGAAAGAGGCTCATGCTGGGGGAGGCTGATGCTGGGGGAGGCTGGGAAGAGGGAGGCTGATGCTGGGGTAGGCTGGGAGGAGGGAGGCTGATGCTGGGGGAGGCTGGGAGGAGGGAGGTTGATGCTGAGGGAGGCTGATGCTGGGGGAGGCTGGGAGGAGAGAGGCTGATGCTGGGGGAGGCTGAGAGGAGAGAGGCTGATGCTGAGGGAGGCTGGGAGGAAAGAGGCTGGGAGGAGAGGCTGATGCTGGGAGAGGCTAGGAGGAGAGAGGCTGATACTGGGGGAGGCTGGGAGGAGAAAGGCTGATGCTGGGGGAGGCTGGGAGGAAAGAGGCTGATGCTGGGGGAGGCTGGGAGGAAAGAGGCTGATGCTGGGGGAGGCTGGGAGGAGGGAGGTTGATGCTGAGGGAGGCTGATGCTGGGGGAGGCTGGGAGGAGAGAGGCTGATGCTGGGGGAGGCTGGGAGGAGAGAGGCTGATGCTGGGGGAGGCTGAGAGGAGAGAGGCTGATGCTGAGGGAGGCTGGGAGGAAAGAGGCTGGTAGGAGAGGCTGATGCTGGGAGAGGCTAGGAGGAGAGAGGCTGATACTGGGGGAGGCTGGGAGGAGAAAGGCTGATGCTGGGGGAGGCTGGGAGGAAAGAGGCTGATGCTGGGGGAGGCTTAGAGGGGAGAGGCTGATGTTGGCGGAGGCTGGGAGGAGGGAGGCTGATGCTGAGGGAGGCTGATGCTGGGGGACGCTGGGAGGAGAGTGGCTGATGCTGGGAGAGGCTGGGAGGAGAGAGGCTGATGCTGGGGGAGGCTGGGAGGAAAGAGGCTGATGCTGAGGGAGGCTGATGCTGGGGGAGGCTGGGAGGAGAGAGGCTGATGCTGGGGGAGGCTAGGAGGGGGAGGCTGTTGCTGGGAGAGGCTGGGAGGAGGGAGGCTGATGCTGGGGAGGCTGGGAGGAGAGAGGCTGATGCTGGGGGAGGCTGATGCTGGGGGAGGCTGGGAGGGGGAAGCTGATGCTGAGGGAGGCTGGGAGGAGAGAGGCTGATGCTGGGGGAGGCTGGGAGAAAAGAGGCTGATGCTGGGGGAGGCTGATGCTGGGGGAGGCTGGGAGGACAGAGGCTGATGCTGGGGGAGGCTGATGCTGGGAGAGGCTGGGAGGGGGGAGGCTGATGCTGGGGGAGGCTGACGCTGGGGAGGCTGGGAGGAGGGAGGCTGATGCTGGGGGAGGCTGGGAGGAGGGAGGCTGATGCTGGGGGAGGCTGGGAGGAGGGAGGCTGATGCTGGGGGAGGCTAATGCTGGAGGCGGCTGGGAGGGGGGAGGCTGATGCTGGGGGAGGCTGGGAGGAGGAAGGCTGATGCTGGGGGAGGCTGATGCTGGGGGAGGCTGGAAGGAAAGAGGCTCATGCTGGGGGAGGCTGATGCTGGGGGAGGCTGGGAAGAGGGAGGCTGATGCTGGGGTAGGCTGGGAGGAGGGAGGCTGATACTGGGGGAGGCTGGGAGGAGGGAGGTTGATGCTGAGGGAGGCTGAGGCTGGGAGGAGAGAGGCTGATGCTGGGGGAGGCTGGGAGGAGAGAGGCTGATGCTGAGGGAGGCTGGGAGGAAAGAGGCTGGGAGGAGAGGCTGATGCTGGGAGAGGCTAGGAGGAGAGAGGCTGATACTGGGGGAGGCTGGGAGGAGAGAGGCTGATGCTGGGGGAGGCTGGGAGGAAAGAGGCTGATGCTGGGGGAGGCTTAGAGGGGAGAGGCTGATGTTGGCGGAGGCTGGGAGGAGGGAGGCTGATGCTGAGGGAGGCTGATGCTGGGGGACGCTGGGAGGAGAGTGGCTGATGCTGGGAGAGGCTGGGAGGAGAGAGGCTGATGCTGGGGGAGGCTGGGAGGAAAGAGGCTGATGCTGAGGGAGGCTGATGCTGGGGGAGGCTGGGAGGAGAGAGGCTGATGCTGGGGGAGGCTAGGAGGAGAGAGGCTGATGCTGAGGGAGGCTGGGAGGAAAGAGGCTGGGAGGAGAGGCTGATGCTGGGAGAGGCTAGGAGGAGAGAGGCTGATACTGGGGGAGGCTGGGAGGAGAGAGGCTGATGCTGGGGGAGGCTGGGAGGAAAGAGGCTGATGCTGGGGGAGGCTTAGAGGGGAGAGGCTGATGTTGGCGGAGGCTGGGAGGAGGGAGGCTGATGCTGAGGGAGGCTGATGCTGGGGGACGCTGGGAGGAGAGTGGCTGATGCTGGGAGAGGCTGGGAGGAGAGAGGCTGATGCTGGGGGAGGCTGGGAGGAAAGAGGCTGATGCTGAGGGAGGCTGATGCTGGGGGAGGCTGGGAGGAGAGAGGCTGATGCTGGGGGAGGCTAGGAGGGGGAGGCTGATGCTGGGGAGGCTGGGAGGAGAGAGGCTGATGCTGGGGGAGGCTGATGCTGGGGGAGGCTGGGAGGGGGAAGCTGATGCTGAGGGAGGCTGGGAGGAGAGAGGCTGATGCTGGGGGAGGCTGGGAGAAGAGAGGCTGATGCTGGGGGAGGCTGATGCTGGGGGAGGCTGGGAGGACAGAGGCTGATGCTGGGGGAGGCTGATGCTAGGAGAGGCTGGGAGGGGGGAGGCTGATGCTGGGGGAGGCTGGGAGGGGGGAGGCTGGGAGGAGAGAGGCTGATGCTGGGGGAGGCTGGGAGAAGACAGGCTGATGCTGGGGGCAGAGAGGCTGATGCTGGGGGAAGCTGAGGAGAGAGGCTGATGCTGGGGGAAGCTGGGGGAGAGAGGCTGATGCTGGGGAAAGCTGGGGGAGGGAGGCTGAAACTGGGGGAGGCTGGGGGGAGAGAGGCTGATGCTGGGGGACGCTGGGGGGAGAGAGGTTGATGCTTGGGGGGGTGGGGAAGAGAGGATGATGCTGGGGGAGAGGCTGCTGCTGAAGGTGGGGGAGAGAGGCTGCTGCTGGGGGAATGGGAGAGAGGGGCCAATGCTAGAGACAGAGGACAAGGGTTGAGGGATAGTGCAATGACAAAAATCGATGGGGGGAGTGTAAGGACTCAGAATGAGAGGGGGGCAGCATTGGGAGCTCATTATGGAGAAGGGGCAGCATGTATGGGCTCAGTATGGAGTGGAGCAATGTAGGGGAGTCAATATCAAGAGTGGGGTAGTGTGTGTGTGTGTGGGGGGGGTGTCTCAGCATAAGCGCTAGTGTGGTGGTCTTAGTATGATGAATGGGGCAGCATGGAGGTGTCATTATGGAAAAGAGGAAGGCAGCATTAGGAGCTCATGGAGAGGGGCAGCATGCATGGGACATGGTGAGGAGGGGGAAGCATGCATGGGACACTGTGAGGAGGGGGCAGCATGCATGGAACATTGTGAGGAGGGGGCAGCATGCATAGGACATTGTGAGGAGGGGGCAGCATGCATGGGACATTGTGAGGAGGGGGCAGCATGCATGGGACACTGTGAGGAGGGGGCAGCATGCATGGGACATTGTGAGGAGGGGGAAGCATGCATGGGACATTGTGAGGGGAGGGCAGCATGTATGGGACATTGTGAGGAGGGGGCAGCATGCATGGGACACTGTGAGGAGGGGGCAGCATGCATGGGACACTGTGAGGAGGGGGCAGCATGCATGGGACATTGTGAGGAGGGGGCAGCATGCATGGGACACTGTGAGGAGGGAGCAGCATGCATGGGACACTGTGAGGAGGGAGCAGCATGCATGGGACACTGTGAGGAGGGAGCAGCATGCATGGGACACTGTGAGGAGGGAGCAGCATGCATGGGACACTGTGAGGAGGGAGCAGCATGCATGGGACATTGTGAGAAGGGGGTAGCATGCATGGGACATTGTGAGAAGGGGGTAGCATGCATGGGACATTGTGAGGAGGGGGTAGCATGCATGGGAAACTGTGAGGAGGGGGCAGCATGCATGGGACATTGTGAGGAGGGAGCAGCATGCATGGGACACTGTGAGGAGGGGGCAGCATGCATGGGACATTGTGAGGAGGGGGCAGCATGCATGGGACATTGTGAGGAGGGAGCAGCATGCATGGGACACTTTGAGGAGGGGGCAGGATGCATGGGACATTGTGAGGAGGGGGCAGCATGCATGGGACACTGTGAGGAGGGAGCAGCATGAATGGGACATTGTGAGGAGGGGGCAGCATGCATAGGACATTGTGAGGAGGGGGCAGCATGCATGGGACATTGTGAGGAGGGGGCAGCATGCATGGGACACTGTGAGGAGGGGGCAGCATGCATGGGACATTGTGAGGAGGGGGAAGCATGCATGGGACATTGTGAGGGGAGGGCAGCATGTATGGGACATTGTGAGGAGGGGGCAGCATGCATGGGACACTGTGAGGAGGGGGCAGCATGCATGGGACACTGTGAGGAGGGGGCAGCATGCATGGGACATTGTGAGGAGGGGGCAGCATGCATGGGACACTGTGAGGAGGGAGCAGCATGCATGGGACACTGTGAGGAGGGAGCAGCATGCATGGGACACTGTGAGGAGGGAGCAGCATGCATGGGACACTGTGAGGAGGGAGCAGCATGCATGGGACATTGTGAGAAGGGGGTAGCATGCATGGGACATTGTGAGAAGGGGGTAGCATGCATGGGACATTGTGAGGAGGGGGTAGCATGCATGGGAAACTGTGAGGAGGGGGCAGCATGCATGGGACATTGTGAGGAGGGAGCAGCATGCATGGGACATTGTGAGGAGGGGGCAGGATGCATGGGACACTGTGAGGAGGGGGCAGCATGCATGGGACATTGTGAGGAGGGGGCAGCATGCATGGGACACTGTGAGGAGGGAGCAGCATGAATGGGACATTGTGAGGAGGGGGCAGCATGCATAGGACATTGGGAGGAGGGGGCAGCATGCATGGGACATTGTGAGGAGGGGGCAGCATGCATGGGACATTGTAAGGAGGGGGCAGCATGCATGGGACATTGTGAGGAGGGAGCAGCATGCATGGGACACTTTGAGGAGGGGGAAGCATGCATGGGACATTGTGAGGAGGCAGCATGCATAGCACATTAGGAGGAGGGGGCAGCATGCATGGGACATTGTGAGGAGGGGGCAGCATGCATGGGACATTGTGAGGAGGAGACAGCATGCATGGGACATTGTGAGGAGGGGGCAGCATGCATGGGACATTGTGAGGAGGGGGCAGTATGCATGGGACATTGTGAGGAGGGGGCAGCATGCATGGGACATTGTGAAGAGGGGGCAGCATGCATGGGACATTGTGAGGAGGGGGCAGCATGCATGGGACATTGTGAGGAGGGGGCAACATGATGTGAGGTCAATGTGCAGATCATATTTCATAATTGAAGAAGGTGTGGTGGGTATAATTTATAAGGGAGGGCAGTGTGTAGTTGATTAGGGGCAGTGTGACAGTCACAGTATATAAGTGGGGACGGTGTGGTGGGAATATTTTATACTCATGCTATGTTTTGATGTGCCTGTGATGATCCCCATTGGAGGGGGGTTAGTACCCTTCATTTCTCATTGATACTTTTTCAAGTGTTTTACAGAGTAGATCTGCCTTAAACAGATGTCGTGTGTGAAAACTCATAGTGTTACGTTGTCACTAAGGGGCGCGACCACTTAAAGTGCCTAGGGCAGCACGAAGGCAATATACAGCCCTGGGTATATATATATATATTTATATATATGCATATACACTGCAGGGTCCAGGGGAGGTGGGGGCGCTGCTGGGGTCAGGTGAACGCTGAGGCGGCAGCGTTTGATCTCCTGCTCCCGCTCATATAATATGCACAGCCGCTGTCCATCTCCGGTGGTGCTGTAATCGCACCGCAGTGACGGGCTGGGGGGGCGGTGCATATTATATGTCCCTGCGCCCCCCTGTGATGGCACATGCACCCCCCTGTGTTAGATATGGCCCCCATGCTGCTACTCATTCTAAAATAAAAAAGCTTTACTTACCTCCTCCAGCGTTTCTCCCCGGTGTCCCTGCTTCCACTGTGATCAGGCACGCAGAGATCACAGTCTGCTGTGCCGATCACATGACCGGCACTAGAACCAGGAAGTAGAGGAAGAGAAGCACGGAGGGAGACGGGAGGGGGATCAGCGCTGGAGGAAGTAAGGAAAGAGTGTTTTATTGTACTATGGGCAGCAGCCTGGGGGCGATATCTAACACAGGGGGACTTGTGCGATCTATAGGGGCCATGGGCAGCACCATTGGGGCGATATCTAACACAGGGGGACTTGTGCGATTTATAGGGGCCATGGGCAGCATCATGGGGGCGATATCTAACACAGGGGGACTTGTGCGATCTATATAGGGGCCATGGGCAGCACCATGGGGGTGATATCTAACACAGGGGGACTTGTGCAATCTATATAGGGGCCATGGGCAGCACTATGGGGGCGATATCTAACACAGGGGGACTTGTGCGATCTATAGAGGCCATGGGCAGCACAGGGGAACGTGTGCCATCACAAGGGGGCTATATTCAATGTAAGGGGTAGAGTTGAGCGCGGTTCGTGGTTCGTGGTTCTCCAGTTCGCGGCTCGAGTGATTTTTGGGCTGTTCGAGATCGAACTAGAACTCGAGCTTTTTGCTAAAAGCTCGATAGTTCTAGATACGTTCGAGAACGGTTCTAGCAGCAAAAAGCAGGGCTTTTTACAGCTACAGTGAGCAGGAGCCATCGCTGGCAGCCTGCCACAAGCTGGTAACCAAGATAAACATCGGGTATCCAAGCAAAGCGCTTTGGTTAGTAACCCGATGTTTATCTTAGTTACGTGCAGGAAGCCCACACTTTCCCGCTCAGCTCGCTCCACCCCCTCCTGCCCGCGGCATGTACACATACATACACATACACAAACACACACACACACACACATCCACCCCCCCCCCCCCGCCCGCCCGCCCGCCCGCTCGCTCGCTCGCTCGCTCGCTCGGCTTACCTGCGGTGATGAAGTCCCGCCATCCCGACCTCAGCGCTGTCACTGTCCTCCATGGCCGCCGCTTGTCACATCACCTCTCGCTTCCGACCCGAGACTGACACTGGCGGTGACGTCACGGACCTCTCGCGATACTTGATGTGAAGGCGCCGGTCATTGACCTCAGTGACAGGGGCTGTCAGTGTGCTGGAGATCAGCGCAGGTAATGTACCTCACTGACAGCAGCACTTCTCATGCCCTGCAGTGACCTGGGCTGACCCATTGATGTTAGCTCAGGTCACTGCACTGCTCTCCCAGCCAATGGGGAACATCCTGCTCTTCATTGACTGGGACAGTGTGCATCGTCATGGCAACCCCTTGGATTACACCAGACCTGGATTTGTTTTTCAATCTAATAAATTGGTTAAAGAGGGAATGTTTTGGGGAGTGTTTTTTCAAATAAAAATGTGTTTGTCGTGTATTTTTTTTTATTACTGACTGGGTTGGTGATGTCGGGTATCTGATAGACGCCTGACCTCACCAACCCCAGGGCTTGATGCCAGGTGACATTACACATCTGGTATTAACCCCAAATATTACCCCGTTTGCCACCGCACCAGGGCGCGGGATGAGCTGGGGCGAAGCACCAGGATTGGCGCATCTAATGGATGCGCCACTTCTGGGGCGGCTGCGGCCTGCTATTTTTAGGCTGGGGAGATTCCAATAACCATGGACCTCCCTAGTCTGAGAATATCAGGCCCCAGCTGTCTGCTTTACCTTGGCTGGTGATCCAATTTTGGGGGACCCCTACGTGGTTTTTTTTTTTAATTATTTATTTAATTTAAAATAACAGCGTGGGGTGCCCTCAGTTTTGGATTACCAGCCAAGGTGAGGTTGCCAGCTGTGGTCTGCAGGCTGCAGCCGTCTGCTTTACCCTAGCTGGCTACAAAACTAGGGGGAACCCTATGTCATTTTTTTTTTCATTTTTTTGGCTAAATACAAAGCTAAGCACCCCTTAGTGCCACATGAAAGGTACCAAAGGGTGTTCCACTTTTTCTCCATTTTTTTCTCCACTTTCTCTCCACTTTTTCTCCACTTTTTCTCCATTTTTTTCTCCACTTATTCTCCACTTTTTCTCCTCTTATTCTCCACTTTTTCTCCACTTTTTCTCCACTTTTTCTCCTCTTATTCTCCACTTTTTCTCCACTTTTTCTCCACTTTTTCTCCATTTTTTTCTCCACTTTCTCCACTTTTTTCTCCACTTTTTCTCCTCTTATGCTCCACTTTTTCTCCACTTTTTCTCCACTTTTTCTCCTCTTATGCTCCACTTTTTCTCCACTTTTTCTCCACTTTTTCTCCATTTTTTTCTCCACTTATTCTCCACTTTTTCTCCTCTTATTCTCCACTTTTTCTCCACTTTTTCTCCACTTTTTCTCCTCTTATTCTCCACTTTTTCTCCACTTTTTCTCCACCACTTTATCTCCATTTTTTTCTCCACTTTCTCCACTTTTTCTCCACTTTTTTCTCCACTTTTTCTCCTCTTATGCTCCACTTTTTCTCCTCTTAATCTCCACTTTTTCTCCACTTTTTCTCCACTTTTTCTCCACTTTTTTCTCCACTTTTTCTCCTCTTATGCTCCACTTTTTCTCCACTTTTTCTCCACTTTTTCTCCACTTTTTCTCCTCTTAATCTCCACTTTTTCTCCTCTTATGCTCCACTTTTTCTCCACTTTTTCTCCACTTTTTCTCCTCTTATGCTCCACTTTTTCTCCACTTTTTCTCCTCTTAATCTCCACTTTTTCTCCTCTTATGCTCCACTTTTTCTCCACTTTTTCTCCACTTTTTCTCCTCTTATGCTCCACTTTTTCTCCACTTTTTCTCCACTTTTTCTCCTCTTATGCTCCACTTTTTCTCCACTTTTTCTCCACTTTTTTCTCCACTTTTTCTCCTCTTATGCTCCACTTTTTCTCCACTTTTTCTCCACTTATGCTCCACTTTTTCTCCACTTTTTCTCCACTTTTTTCTCCACTTTTTCTCCTCTTAATCTCCACTTTTTCTCCACTTTTTCTCCACTTTTTCTCCACTTTTTCTCCACTTTTTCTCCACTTTTTTCTCCACTTTTTCTCCACTTTTTCTCCTCTTATGTTCCACTTATTCTCCACTTTTTCTCCACTTTTTCTCTACTTTTTCTATGGTCGGTCTACCCATTAGCTCTGCCATGCATAGTGTAGCTCTACACCTACTGCACATGTTACTTTATGATTGACATCTCTTTCGTACCAGAGCTGTCTAAGTCTACTCTGACCCCATATTTGTCATTACTATATTGTCCTTGTACTGTATTATGACATTTGTATCATGTGTTTCATTTCTTGCTGTGTTGCAATTTTTTTGCTGCATCCCAATTGTACCTCTACATTGTTCGAGTTTATGTTATTGTTCTCTCACTCTTATGTGATACTGATTATTGTCATTTTTCATGATTACATGCAGATAAGTCCAATCTGACGAAGGCTCAGGCCGAAACGTCATTTGTAACTTGTTTTGGACAAAAACATATATGCTTATGAAAAAAAAATTTTCTTAATACGGACCAATAAAGAGTGATTTTGCATTACTATCCGTTGTGACTTACTGACTTAGTCTGGGAGATATAGAGTGCCGAGGTTACTCACTAATTTTATCTATTATTACCTCTGAGCACCTATATACCAGTGAGCAGAGCTTCCTCTACAGTAGTTCTCCTGATTAGGCATGCCCTTACCTCATGAGCAGGGCATTGCAGCTTTGGTAGCAACCATTACGACATGGACTCTGCTGCTGTGGACCCGGGGAGAGTGAGTGCAGATTCATTGCACCCACACTCCTCACATGAAGGGTCCGCACTCCTAGAAAATGGGGGATACGTTCCCTGAGTGTCTCCCCCCCCATATTCTAGACGGTCCAGAGTCGTCGTGGGACCCCTTTATTTTTTTTCTTACAATAAATTGGTGAAAGAGGAAATGTTTTGGGGACTGTTTTTTCAAATAAATTTCTTTTGTCGATTTTTTGTTTTTGTTAGTACTGACAGTTTATGATGTTGGGTATCTAATAGACGCCATGACATCACAAACTGCTGGGCTTGATCTCAGGTGACTTTACAGCTAGTATCAACCCGATTTATTACCCCGTTTGCCACTGCACCAGGGCACGGGATGAGCTGGGGTGAAGCGCCAGGATTGGCGCATCTAGTGGATGCGCCACGTCTGGGGTGCCTGCGGCCTGCTATTTTTAGGCTGTGAAGGCCCAATAACTATGGACCTTCCCACCCTGAGAATACCAGACCACAGCTGTCCGCTTTACCTTGGCTGGTGATCCAATTTGGGGGGTCCCCTACTTTTATTGTGTAATTATTAATATTTATAAAATAATTATAAAAAAGAGCCTGAGGGGACCTCCACATTGGATCCCCAACCACGGTAAAGCTGCCAGCTGTGGTTTTCAGGCTACAGCCGTCTGCTTTACCCTAGCTGGCTATCAAAAATGGGGGGACCCAACGTAATTTTTTTTTTTTAACTATTTTTTAAATAGAAAAAATTAATGGGCTTCCCTGTATTTTGATTGCCAACCAAGGTAACGGCAGGCAGATGGGGGTGGCAACCCATAGCTGTCTGCTTTATCTGCGCTGAGAATCAAAAATACCGCGGAGCGCTACGTCATTTTTTTAAAGATTTATTTTTACAGCACTGTGATGTCCAGCAATCAAAATACAGGGAAGCCCATTTTATTTTTAGTTATTTAAATAAATAATTAAAAAAAATATATGTTAGCTCCCACTGCATTTTTTGTATTGCTAGCTAAGGGTAATCCAAGCAGCTACTGGCTGCTAACCCCCACTGCTTGGTGTTACCTTCACTGGCAATGGAAAATCCAGGGAAGCATTTTTTTTTTTTTTTGCCAAAAAGCTACAAAAAAAGGACGTGAGCTTCGCCATATTTTTGTATGCTAGCCAGGTATAGCAGGCAGGTGCTGGAAGAGTTGGATACAGCGCCAGAAGATGGCGCTTCTATGAAAATGCCATTTTCTGAGGCGGCTGCAGACTGCAAATCGCAGCAGTGGGGCCCAGAAAGCTCAGGCCAACCTGTGCTGCGGATTCCAATCCCCAGCTGCCTAGTTGTACCTGGCTGGACACAAAAATGGGGCAAAGCCTACGTCATTTGTTTTCTAATTATTTCATGAAATTCATGAAATAATAAAAAAAGGGCTTCCCTTTATTTTTGGTTCCCAGCCGGGTACAAATAGGCAACTGGGGGTTGGGGGCAGCCGTACCTGCCTGCTGTACCTGGCTAGCATACAAAAATATGGCGAAGCCACATAATTTTTTCAGGGGGCAAAAAACTTCTGCATACAGTCCTGGATGGAGTATGCTGAGCCTTGTAGTTCTGCAGCTGCTGTCTGTCTGTATGGAGAAGAGCAGACAGCAGCTGCAGAACTACAAGGCTCAGCATACTCCATCCAGGACTGCATGCAGAAGTTTTTTGCCCACCAAAAAAATGACGTGGGCTTCGCCATATTTTTGTATGCTAGCCAGGTACAGCTGGCAGCCACGGGCTGCCTCCAACCCCCAGTTGCCTATTTGTACCCGGCTGGGAACCAAAAATATAGGGAAGCCCGTTTTTTTTAATTATTTCACTTATTTCATGAAATAATTAAAAAACAAATGACGTGGGCTTCGCCCTATTTTTGTGTCCAGCCGGGTACAACTAGGCAGCTGGGGATTGGAATCCGCAGCACAGGTTAGCCCGAGGTTTGTGGGCGCCTCTGCTGCGGATTTCAGTCCGCAGCCGTCCCAGAAAATGGCGCTCTCATAGAAGCGCCATCATCTGGCGCTGTATCCAACTCTTCCAACAGCCCTGGAGCCGGGTGGCTTGTTGGGTAATCATGAGTTAATACTGGCTTTGTTTTACCAGCCAGTATTAAGCCAGAGATTCTTAATGTCAGGCACGTTTGACCCGGCCATTAAGAATCTCCAATAAAGGGTTAAAAAAAGACACCACACAGAGAAAAAATACTTTAATAGAAATAAATACACAGACACATTAGAGACTCCATCTTTATTACCCCTGTCAGCCCTCCACGATCCTGCTCTTCTGTCTTCTTTCTTTCTAGTGTAGTAGTAGTGACGATTGTAGTGAGGGGCATCACTTGGGGCTGGGGAACCTCCATCCTAACTACAATGCTCACTACAATCGGGAAGCAGCGTGCAGCCTTCACTCCGTGAGTGATCACTGCTGGCTGCTAGCGGTAACAGCGGTAACGCTGACAGACGCGTTACCATAGCAACGGTGCTCCCGGAGCCGCGGTTAGCGGTGACGTCACCGCTAACTGCGTTGCTATGGCAACGGTGATCTCCGTTAATGACCGGCTGTGTCAGCCGGTCCCTAACGGAACGGGGAGTCGACCGTGTGCTAGAGCATGTCGCCGGTACACGGCGATACACATATGTGCACCGTGTACCGGAGAGATGCACTCGCAGGTCCTACATGACGTGTCATAGTCATGTGACCAGTCTGTAGCCAATGAGATAATAGCCACGTGACTGGTCACATGGCTATTTTGACGTCACGATAGGTCCTGCTTCTCTGCTGGCAGTGCAGGTCACCGGGAGGATTCAGCGATCATCGGATGGAATAGCGGCAGGAGACAGAGTGCAGAAGGGATCGCGAGGACCGGTAAGTGTTATGGCAATGTTTATTAACTGTTTGTGTACATTTATAATGCATTTTTATGTGTTTGTGATTGCCTCCCATTATAGCCTATTGGTTCTAGTTCGGTTCGTCGAACGTTCGACGAACCGAACTCGAACGGGACCCCCGTTCGGCGAACCGGCCTCGAGCCGAACCGGGACCGGTTCGCTCATCTCTAGTAAGGGGGCCATATCCAAATTAAGGGGGGCTAATTTAAGGATGGGGGGCTATGAGGGACATATACCCTATATGATTTGTTAGAGGGACACTGGCATTATAAGATGGACCCCATTTAACATGAAAAAAAAAATTCTCTTTTCCTTCACCAAATTTGGGGGTGCGTCTTATAATCAGGTGCGTCTTTTAAAGCGAAAAATATGGTAGATTTTATTTATAGCAAAGTGGCAAACAGACACATACATGGTTAAAATCACTTAACATCAAACATATACACAATACACTTCCATCCAATTATATTTTCAATTCTCACATAAATATATCACAATTAGGTTTTCACACAAAAATTCAATAATAGACAGCACACATAAATCAGGATAAGCTATATTCAGGATGTACTAGCTGTAATGATAAAGGTATAAGTGGAGCCACCGGCCTGTGGCTACCACCTTTAGCAAAATTTAAAATAAAAAAGGGTTAATTTTCCTTTAGGTTTTTCTGCAGAGTTTCTTTTATAAAAAGTTAGAATAATTCACTGCATATACAAATATAGTCCTGTTGAATAGATTTAGATAAAACAGTCTCTCTTGGTTAACTATTCCCCAGATGTTTATATTAGCCTTCAGTGATCATTCCCACTGAATGCTTACTTCACACATCCAATTGCTTGAGGTAGTGCTATGTGGAGACCTTGCTTCCCCTGGTGTGTCAGATCTCCCCACACTCACAATGTGCCAGCCAGCCTGTGGCCACATGGAGTATAGTAGGGATATGGCAGTACACCATGCACCTTTGGCATATGCCCAGTGCAGATTACCTGGTCTATGACCACTGTCCAGAGGGCTGTTCTTGTTGCAGGAATTTGCAGTAGTCTCTGCACTGTGTGCGGTCCCAGTGCTCAGAAGCAGCAGTTCACCCAAGGTCATCCTCAGGCTGAAGCACTGCACATGGATGTCTCGGGGGAAACCTATTCTCCTTCCAGAGAGTTACAAACTAATCTGGCTGTTAGTGGTGAGGAGTCTTATAGCTGCAATGCTCCTCTGGGAAATATTCAAATTGTCTCTTCAGGGAGGAAGGAGACCAACTCTAACGCCACCTACTTCCAATAGGTGGCGGTAGAGTTTGTCTCCTTCCTCCCTGAAGAGACAATTTGAATCAATGTGGAGGAGCAGAGAGAGACGCACTGACTTTAATATTCCTTCAGGAGCACAGATTCACAGGGTATCCTGGGTAGAGATGAGCGAACCGGTCCCGGTTCGGCTCGAGGCCGGTTCGCCGAACGGGGGTCCCGTTCGAGTTCGGTTCGTCGAACGTTCGACGAACCGAACTAGAACCAATAGGCTATAATGGGAGGCAATCACAAACACATAAAAATGCATTATAAATGTACACAAACAGTTAATAAACATTGCCATAACACTTACCGGTCCTCGCGATCCCTTCTGCACTCTGTCTCCTGCCGCTATTCCATCCGATGATCGCTGAATCCTCCCGGTGACCTGCACTGCCAGCAGAGAAGCAGGACCTATCGTGACGTCAAAATAGCCATGTGACCAGTCACGTGGCTATTATCTCATTGGCTACAGACTGGTCACATGACTATGACACGTCATGTAGGACCTGCGAGTGCATCTCTCCGGTACACGGTGCACATATGTGTATCGCCGTGTACCGGCGACATGCTCTAGCACACGGTCGACTCCCCGTTCCGTTAGGGACCGGCTGACACAGCCGGTCATTAACGGAGATCACCGTTGCCATAGCAACGCAGTTAGCGGTGACGTCACCGCTAACCGCGGCTCCGGGAGCACCGTTGCTATGGTAACGCGTCTGTCAGCGTTACCGCTGTTACCGCTAGCAGCCAGCAGTGATCACTCACGGAGTGAAGGCTGCACGCTGCTTCCCGATTGTAGTGAGCATTGTAGTTAGGATGGAGGTTCCCCAGCCCCAAGTGATGCCCCTCACTACAATCGTCACTACTACTACACTAGAAAGAAAGAAGACAGAAGAGCAGGATCGTGGAGGGCTGACAGGGGTAATAAAGATGGAGTCTCTAATGTGTCTGTGTATTTATTTCTATTAAAGTATTTTTTCTCTGTGTGGTGTCTTTTTTTAACCCTTTATTGGAGATTCTTAATGGCCGGGTCAAACGTGCCTGACATTAAGAATCTCTGGCTTAATACTGGCTGGTAAAACAAAGCCAGTATTAACTCATGATTACCCAACAAGCCACCCGGCTCCAGGGCTGTTGGAAGAGTTGGATACAGCGCCAGATGATGGCGCTTCTATGAGAGCGCCATTTTCTGGGACGGCTGCGGACTGAAATCCGCAGCAGAGGCGCCCACAAACCTCGGGCTAACCTGTGCTGCGGATTCCAATCCCCAGCTGCCTAGTTGTACCCGGCTGGACACAAAAATAGGGCGAAGCCCACGTCATTTGTTTTTTAATTATTTCATGAAATAAGTGAAATAATTAAAAAAAACGGGCTTCCCTATATTTTTGGTTCCCAGCCGGGTACAAATAGGCAACTGGGGGTTGGAGGCAGCCCGTGGCTGCCAGCTGTACCTGGCTAGCATACAAAAATATGGCGAAGCCCACGTCATTTTTTTGGTGGGCAAAAAACTTCTGCATGCAGTCCTGGATGGAGTATGCTGAGCCTTGTAGTTCTGCAGCTGCTGTCTGCTCTTCTCCATACAGACAGACAGCAGCTGCAGAACTACAAGGCTCAGCATACTCCATCCAGGACTGTATGCAGAAGTTTTTTGCCCCCTGAAAAAATTATGTGGCTTCGCCATATTTTTGTATGCTAGCCAGGTACAGCAGGCAGGTACGGCTGCCCCCAACCCCCAGTTGCCTATTTGTACCCGGCTGGGAACCAAAAATAAAGGGAAGCCCTTTTTTTATTATTTCATGAATTTCATGAAATAATTAGAAAACAAATGACGTAGGCTTTGCCCCATTTTTGTGTCCAGCCAGGTACAACTAGGCAGCTGGGGATTGGAATCCGCAGCACAGGTTGGCCTGAGCTTTCTGGGCCCCACTGCTGCGATTTGCAGTCTGCAGCCGCCTCAGAAAATGGCATTTTCATAGAAGCGCCATCTTCTGGCGCTGTATCCAACTCTTCCAGCACCTGCCTGCTATACCTGGCTAGCATACAAAAATATGGCGAAGCTCACGTCCTTTTTTTGTAGCTTTTTGGCAAAAAAAAAAAAAAATGCTTCCCTGGATTTTCCATTGCCAGTGAAGGTAACACCAAGCAGTGGGGGTTAGCAGCCAGTAGCTGCTTGGATTACCCTTAGCTAGCAATACAAAAAATGCAGTGGGAGCTAACATATATTTTTTTTAATTATTTATTTAAATAACTAAAAATAAAATGGGCTTCCCTGTATTTTGATTGCTGGACATCACAGTGCTGTAAAAATAAATCTTTAAAAAAATGACGTAGCGCTCCGCGGTATTTTTGATTCTCAGCGCAGATAAAGCAGACAGCTATGGGTTGCCACCCCCATCTGCCTGCCGTTACCTTGGTTGGCAATCAAAATACAGGGAAGCCCATTAATTTTTTCTATTTAAAAAATAGTTAAAAAAAAAAAATTACGTTGGGTCCCCCCATTTTTGATAGCCAGCTAGGGTAAAGCAGACGGCTGTAGCCTGAAAACCACAGCTGGCAGCTTTACCGTGGTTGGGGATCCAATGTGGAGGTCCCCTCAGGCTCTTTTTTATAATTATTTTATAAATATTAATAATTACACAATAAAAGTAGGGGACCCCCCAAATTGGATCACCAGCCAAGGTAAAGCGGACAGCTGTGGTCTGGTATTCTCAGGGTGGGAAGGTCCATAGTTATTGGGCCTTCACAGCCTAAAAATAGCAGGCCGCAGGCACCCCAGACGTGGCGCATCCACTAGATGCGCCAATCCTGGCGCTTCACCCCAGCTCATCCCGTGCCCTGGTGCAGTGGCAAACGGGGTAATAAATCGGGTTGATACTAGCTGTAAAGTCACCTGAGATCAAGCCCAGCAGTTTGTGATGTCATGGCGTCTATTAGATACCCAACATCATAAACTGTCAGTACTAACAAAAACAAAAAATCGACAAAAGAAATTTATTTGAAAAAACAGTCCCCAAAACATTTCCTCTTTCACCAATTTATTGTAAGAAAAAAAATAAAGGGGTCCCACGACGACTCTGGACCGTCTAGAATATGGGGGGGGAGACACTCAGGGAACGTATCCCCCATTTTCTAGGAGTGCGGACCCTTCATGTGAGGAGTGTGGGTGCAATGAATCTGCACTCACTCTCCCCGGGTCCACAGCAGCAGAGTCCATGTCGTAATGGTTGCTACCAAAGCTGCAATGCCCTGCTCATGAGGTAAGGGCATGCCTAATCAGGAGAACTACTGTAGAGGAAGCTCTGCTCACTGGTATATAGGTGCTCAGAGGTAATAATAGATAAAATTAGTGAGTAACCTCGGCACTCTATATCTCCCAGACTAAGTCAGTAAGTCACAACGGATAGTAATGCAAAATCACTCTTTATTGGTCCGTATTAAGAAAAATTTTTTTTCATAAGCATATATGTTTTTGTCCAAAACAAGTTACAAATGACGTTTCGGCCTGAGCCTTCGTCAGATTGGACTTATCTGCATGTAATCATGAAAAATGACAATAATCAGTATCACATAAGAGTGAGAGAACAATAACATAAACTCGAACAATGTAGAGGTACAATTGGGATGCAGCAAAAAAATTGCAACACAGCAAGAAATGAAACACATGATACAAATGTCATAATACAGTACAAGGACAATATAGTAATGACAAATATGGGGTCAGAGTAGACTTAGACAGCTCTGGTACGAAAGAGATGTCAATCATAAAGTAACATGTGCAGTAGGTGTAGAGCTACACTATGCATGGCAGAGCTAATGGGTAGACCGACCATAGAAAAAGTAGAGAAAAAGTGGAGAAAAAGTGGAGAATAAGTGGAACATAAGAGGAGAAAAAGTGGAGAAAAAGTGGAGAAAAAAGTGGAGAAAAAGTGGAGAAAAAGTGGAGAAAAAGTGGAGAAAAAGTGGAGAAAAAGTGGAGATTAAGAGGAGAAAAAGTGGAGAAAAAAGTGGAGAAAAAGTGGAGAAAAAGTGGAGCATAAGTGGAGAAAAAGTGGAGAAAAAGTGGAGCATAAGAGGAGAAAAAGTGGAGAAAAAAGTGGAGAAAAAGTGGAGAAAAAGTGGAGCATAAGAGGAGAAAAAGTGGAGAAAAAGTGGAGAAAAAGTGGAGCATAAGAGGAGAAAAAGTGGAGAAAAAGTGGAGAAAAAGTGGAGCATAAGAGGAGAAAAAGTGGAGATTAAGAGGAGAAAAAGTGGAGAAAAAGTGGAGCATAAGAGGAGAAAAAGTGGAGAAAAAGTGGAGAAAAAGTGGAGCATAAGAGGAGAAAAAGTGGAGATTAAGAGGAGAAAAAGTGGAGAAAAAGTGGAGAAAAAGTGGAGAAAAAGTGGAGCATAAGAGGAGAAAAAGTGGAGAAAAAAGTGGAGAAAAAGTGGAGAAAAAGTGGAGAAAAAGTGGAGATTAAGAGGAGAAAAAGTGGAGCATAAGAGGAGAAAAAGTGGAGAAAAAAGTGGAGAAAAAGTGGAGAAAGTGGAGAAAAAAATGGAGATAAAGTGGAGAAAAAGTGGAGAAAAAGTGGAGAATAAGAGGAGAAAAAGTGGAGAAAAAGTGGAGAAAAAGTGGAGAATAAGAGGAGAAAAAGTGGAGAATAAGTGGAGAAAAAAATGGAGAAAAAGTGGAGAAAAAGTGGAGAAAAAGTGGAGCATAAGAGGAGAAAAAGTGGAGAAAAAGTGGAGAAAAAGTGGAGCATAAGAGGAGAAAAAGTGGAGAAAAAAGTGGAGAAAGTGGAGAAAAAAATGGAGAAAAAGTGGAGAAAAAGTGGAGAAAAAGTGGAGAATAAGAGGAGAAAAAGTGGAGAAAAAGTGGAGAAAAAGTGGAGAATAAGAGGAGAATAAGTGGAGAATAAGTGGAGAAAAAAATGGAGAAAAAGTGGAGAAAAAGTGGAGAGAAAGTGGAGAAAAAAATGGAGAAAAAGTGGAACACCCTTTGGTACCTTTCATGTGGCACTAAGGGGTGCTTAGCTTTGTATTTAGCCAAAAAAATGAAAAAAAAAATGACATAGGGTTCCCCCTAGTTTTGTAGCCAGCTAGGGTAAAGCAGACGGCTGCAGCCTGCAGACCACAGCTGGCAACCTCACCTTGGCTGGTAATCCAAAACTGAGGGCACCCCACGCTGTTATTTTAAATTAAATAAATAATTAAAAAAAAAAACCACGTAGGGGTCCCCCAAAATTGGATCACCAGCCAAGGTAAAGCAGACAGCTGGGGCCTGATATTCTCAGACTAGGGAGGTCCATGGTTATTGGAATCTCCCCAGCCTAAAAATAGCAGGCCGCAGCCGCCCCAGAAGTGGCGCATCCATTAGATGCGCCAATCCTGGTGCTTCGCCCCAGCTCATCCCGCGCCCTGGTGCGGTGGCAAACGGGGTAATATTTGGGGTTAATACCAGATGTGTAATGTCACCTGGCATCAAGCCCTGGGGTTGGTGAGGTCAGGCGTCTATCAGATACCCGACATCACCAACCCAGTCAGTAATAAAAAAAAATACACGACAAACACATTTTTATTTGAAAAAACACTCCCCAAAACATTCCCTCTTTAACCAATTTATTAGATTGAAAAACAAATCCAGGTCTGGTGTAATCCAAGGGGTTGCCATGACGATGCACACTGTCCCAGTCAATGAAGAGCAGGATGTTCCCCATTGGCTGGGAGAGCAGTGCAGTGACCTGAGCTAACATCAATGGGTCAGCCCAGGTCACTGCAGGGCATGAGAAGTGCTGCTGTCAGTGAGGTACATTACCTGCGCTGATCTCCAGCACACTGACAGCCCCTGTCACTGAGGTCAATGACCGGCGCCTTCACATCAAGTATCGCGAGAGGTCCGTGACGTCACCGCCAGTGTCAGTCTCGGGTCGGAAGCGAGAGGTGATGTGACAAGCGGCGGCCATGGAGGACAGTGACAGCGCTGAGGTCGGGATGGCGGGACTTCATCACCGCAGGTAAGCCGAGCGAGCGAGCGAGCGAGCGAGCGGGCGGGCGGGCGGGCGGGGGGGGGGGGTGGATGTGTGTGTGTGTGTGTGTTTGTGTATGTGTATGTATGTGTACATGCCGCGGGCAGGAGGGGGTGGAGCGAGCTGAGCGGGAAAGTGTGGGCTTCCTGCACGTAACTAAGATAAACATCGGGTTACTAACCAAAGCGCTTTGCTTGGATACCCGATGTTTATCTTGGTTACCAGCTTGTGGCAGGCTGCCAGCGATGGCTCCTGCTCACTGTAGCTGTAAAAAGCCCTGCTTTTTGCTGCTAGAACCGTTCTCGAACGTATCTAGAACTATCGAGCTTTTAGCAAAAAGCTCGAGTTCTAGTTCGATCTCGAACAGCCCAAAAATCACTCGAGCCGCGAACTGGAGAACCACGAACCACGAACCGCGCTCAACTCTAATCCTGGGTCTCTGCCCATGTCACTCCAACAGCCAGCATTGCGATTGTGCAATCCACTCCACTTTAGTACCTCCCCCCTAGCATTCTGATTTGTTTTAGGGTCCTTTTAAACATGGCGTTTTTGTGCCCTGTGTATGCAGCATAGTGGTGGATACCACTGCCTTTACTACTACCCTGACAGTCTTAACCCCTTCACGACCGCGGGCAGTAAAATTACGTCCTATTTTAACGTGACTTAACGACCAGGGACGTAATTTTACTGCCTAAACTTCATTTGATTGCCGTGGCCATAGCAACAGCTTTCAAATGATGTCCCCTGCTGTTTCTTACAGAAGGGGACCTTTGCTTGACCCCAGGGGGGGTGGCATCGCCACCCCCTATCGACGATCGATGTGATTGGCTGTTCAAATCTGAACCGCCAACCACATCGATCGCACTAATTTCGGCAAAAATAATGCCCGAATTAGTGCGATCCTGTGAGATCCAGCTATGAGATGCCGCAGCTGCTGCAGCATATCATAGGTGGACCTCAAACATGTCGCCCCCAGCCCCTGCAGCACTGATTGGAGCGATCGTGCTATGACGCGCAATCGCTCCAATCAGTGTGCAGTGGGGCGGTCTGATCTGCCGGTGGCCGCCCTCCCCAGGCCTGTACTGCTCTGGGGACCCTCCCCCAACATGGCTGCAGCGTGGAGTGGCTGGTACTTTTGGTACCACGCCACCGCTGCTGCCGCCGCAGACGCCGCCTCTGCTGTCACCGCGCCAGCTCCAAAGGTAAGTATTGCGCTCCGGCGATGGCCCCTGCGCGCTCCCGTGAAGGCCCCTGCGCGCTCCCGTGAAGGCCCCTGCCCGTGCCCCCCCAGATCTGCCCCCCTACGCCCCGATCTGCCCCCCTACGCCCCGATCTGCCCCCCGGCATCCCGATCTGCTCCCCACGCGATCTGCCTGCCTCCTCTGTCATCTCTATTCTGCTTCCAAGGTTCCTTCCTTCTGCCTTTGCTTCTCCGCCCCCTCTGCTCTCCCTCTAACCCCCCCCCCCATCTGCCCCCCCTCTGCCCCCCCCTCTCCCCATCCCCCCCTGCCCCCCCCGACGTCCTCTTACCTGCCTTCACGGGTCGTCCGAGGTCTTCACTGGCCCGATCACATCTGCCTCCATCGCTGGGTCCTTCTGCTGATCTGTCCAACGTCCTGCCTGCTGCTGGTGTAAAGCTGTCTATCTCACTGCCTTCTTGTTCCTCTGCAACTCTTCTGGTCAGTGATCCTCTTGGTACTGTGAGTATAACTTTTTTTTTTTTTTTTTTCTTGTATCCTGTCCATTTTTACACCTCATCTGTCCGTGCGTCCCGCCAAGCGCTGATCAGGGATGCAGATAACGGATCTGCATCCGTGGTCAGTTTTTGGCATGACTTTTTTCCGTATTCGCGACGCTTTTTGTATCGCGTCCGTCCGTGCGTCCCGCCGAGCGCTGATCAGGGATGCAGATAACGGATCGGCATCCCTGCTCAATTTTTGGCGTGACTTTTTTCCGTATTCGCGACGCTTTTTGTATCGCGTCCGACCGTGCGTCCCGCCGAGCGCTGATCAGGGATGCAGATAACGGATCGGCATCCCTGCTCAATTTTTGGCGTGACTTTTTTCCGTATTCGCGACGCTTTTTGTATCGCATCCGTCCGTGCGTCCCGCCGAGCGCTGATCAGGGATGCAGATAACGGATCGGCATCCCTGCTCAATTTTTGGCGTGACTTTTTTCCGTATTCGCGACAATTTTTGCATGGCATCCGTCTGTGCGTCCCGCCGAGCGCTGATCAGGGATGCACATAACATATCTGCATCCATGGTCAATTTTTGGCGTGACTTTTTTTTTTACGTATCCCCGACGCTTTTTTTATCGCATCCGACCGTGCGTCCTGCAGCGGCCGATCAGTGCACTGCGTCTGTGCGTTTGAAAAGTCAAATGGCGCTCCTTCTCTTCTGAGCCCCGCCATGCGCCCAAACAATTACTTTCCACCACATATGAGGTATCTGCGTACTCAGGAGAAAATGCACAATACGTTTTATGTTGCATTTTTTCCTGATAGCCTTGTGAAAAAAAAAGCTACCTAGTTGAAGCAACCGTTTTGTGGTAAAAAAAATTTTTTCTTTTCACGGCTCAATGCTATAAACTTCTGTGAAGCCCCCAGGTGTTCAAAGTGCTCACCAAACATCTAGAAAAATTATTTGAGGGCTCTAGTTTCCAAAATGGTGTCACTTGTGGGGGAGCTCCACTGTTTAGGCACCATAGGGGGTCTCCAAACGTGACATGGCGTCCGCTAATGATTCCAACCAATTTTGCTGTCAAATGGCGCTCCTTCTCTTCTGAGCCCCGCCATGCGCCCAAACAATTACTTTCCACCACATATGATGTATCTGCGTACTCAGGAGAAAATGCACAATACATTTTATGGTGCATTTTTTCCTGTTACCCTTGTGAAAAAAAAAGCTACCTAATTGAAGCAACCGTTTTGTGGTAAAAAATTTTTTTTTTTCTTTTCACGGCTCAACGCTATAAACTTCTGTGAAGCCCCCAGGTGTTCAAAGTGCTCACCAAACATCTAGAAAAATTATTTGAGGGCTCTAGTTTCCAAAATGGGGTCACTTGTGGGGGAGCTCCATTGTTTAGGCACCTCAGGGGGTCTTCAAACCTGACATGGCGTCCGCTAATGAGTGCAGCTAATTTTGCATTTAAATGGCGCTCCTTGCCTTCCGAGCACTGCCGTGTGTCCAAACATTTGATTTCCACCACATATGAGGTATCTGCGTACTCAGGAGAAAATGGACAATACATTTTATGTTGCATTTTTTCCCAATACCCTTGTGAAAAAAAAAGCTACCTAGTTGAAGCAACAGTTTTGTGGTAAAAAAAAATTTTTTTCTTTTCACGGCTCAACGTTATAAACTTCTGTGAAGCCCCCAGGTGTTCAAAGTGCTCATCAAACATCTAGAAAAAATATTTGAGGGCTCTAGTTTCCAAAATGGGGTCACTTGTGGGGGAGCTCCATTGTTTAGGCACCTCAGGGGGTCTTCAAACCCGACATGGCGTCCGCTAATTAGTGCAGCTAATTTTGCGTTCAAAAATTCAAATGGCGCTCCTTGCATTCCGAGCACTGCCGTGTGTCCAAACATTTGATTTCCACCACATATGAGGTATCTGCGTACTCAGGAGAAAATGGACAATATATTTTATGTTGCATTTTTTCCCAATACCCTTGTGAAAAAAAAAGCTACCTAGTTGAAGCAACAGTTTTGTGGTAAAAAAAATTTTTTTTCTTTTCACGGCTCAACGTTATAAACTTCTGTGAAGCCCCCAGGTGTTCAAAGTGCTCATCAAACATCTAGAAAAAATATTTGAGGGCTCTAGTTTCCAAAATGGGGTCACTTGTGGGGGAGCTCCATTGTTTAGGCACCTCAGGGGGTCTTCAAACCCGACATGGCGTCCGCTAATTAGTGCAGCTAATTTTGCGTTCAAAAATTCAAATGGCGCTCCTTGCATTCCAAGCACTGCCGTGTGTCCAAACATTTGATTTCCACCACATATGAGGTATCTGCGTACTCAGGAGAAAATGGACAATACATTTTATGTTGCATTTTTTCCCGATACCCTTGTGAAAAAAAAAGCTACCTAGTTGAAGCAACAGTTTTGTGGTAAAAAAATTTTTTTTTCTTTTCACGGCTCAACGTTATAAACTTCTGTGAAGCCCCCAGGTGTTCAAAGTGCTCATCAAACATCTAGAAAAAATATTTGAGGGCTCTAGTTTCCAAAATGGGGTCACTTGTGGGGTAGCTCCATTGTTTAGGCACCTCAGGGGGTCTTCAAACCCGACATGGCGTCCGCTAATGAGTGCAGCTAATTTTGCGTTCAAAAATTCAAATGGCGCTCCTTCCCTTCCGAGCTCCGCTGTGCACCCAAACAATTGATTTTTACCACATATGGGGTATCGGCGTACTCAGGAGAAAATGCACAATAAATTGTAGGGTGCACTTTCTCTTTTCTCCCTTGTGAAAATGAAAATTTTATGGCTAAAGTAACATTTTTGTGTTAAAAAGTAAAATTTTCATTTTTTCCTTCCACATTGCTTTGGTTCCTGTGAAGCACCTAAAGGGTTAATAAACTTTTTGGATGTGGTTTTGAGCAGAGTGAGGGGTGCAGTTTTTAGAATGGGGTCACTTTTGGGTATTTTCTGTCACCTCGGTCTCTCAAAGTCACCTCAAATGTGATGTGGTCCCTAAAAAAAATTATTTTCTAAATTTTGTTGGAAAAATGAGAAATTGCTGATGAACTTTGACCCCTTCTAACTTCCTAACGAAAAAAAAATTTGTTTCGAAAATTGCGCTGATGTAAAGTAGACAAGTGGGAAATGTTATTTAGTAACTATTTTGTGTGACATATTTCTCAGATTTATGGGCATAAATTTTCAAAGTTTGAAAATTGCGAAATTTTCAAAATTTTCGCCAAATTTCCTAAATTATCACAAATAAACGCAAAAAATATCGGCCTAAATTTACCACTGACATGAAGTACAATATGTCACGAAAAAACAATCTCAGAATCGCCAGGATCCGTTGAAGCGTCCCAGAGTTATAACCTGTCAAAGTGACACTGGTCAGAATTGCAAAAAATGGCCCGGTCATTAGGGTGTTTTAGTGGCCGGGGGTGAAGGGGTTAATAACAAGGTGAGATTCATTGGAGCTTGGTGACACTCAGTCTATGTATAGCTGCTAGCGTTTCTGCAGCACTGCCACTATTTACACAGCATCTCTTGCAATCCCTCTGTGTTTCTGGTCTCTCTGGGAATCTCCCCCTCCCCCCTTTTTTCCCCTTCTTTATATCTGCTATATATATAATGTATACATCCATGCTGCTCAAGTCACTTTTCTTAGTGTTTTTTACTTTTCACCAATCCTTTTTTTTTTTCTTGTCTGCTTTATAAGCTATATGCTGTAACTTTTTTTGTAATTTCTATGAATTTGAGTCTTGTGTAAGATTCATATGAAATATTGTTTATTGCAGTTGTTTGATGAAGGCCAACCGGCCGAAACGTCACATGTTGCTTTAAGACTTATGGAATAAATTCTTCGTTTGTATCACCATTTGAGAGTGCCTTGTTTCTAATTCTCCGGACATATGGTGTGGAAACCTACAAGTGCACCTCAACATCTCCTACACTGTGGCTGTGCCTTATCTTGCTATTAAAATCTGGACTAAACACAAACAACATGGGAAGGTTGTTAAAGGCAAACATACTGGTAGACCAAGGAAGACATCAAAGCGTCAAAACAGGAAACTTAAAGCAATATGTCTCCCAAACAGGAAATGCACAACAAAACAAATGAGGAACAAATGTGAGGAAACTGGAGACACTGTCTGTGACGGAACTGTAATAAATGGACTAAAGGAAATGGGATTTACATACAGAAAAGTCATTGATGATATGGGGCTGCATGTCAGGTAAAGGCACTGGGCAGATGGCTGTCATTACATCTTCAATAAATGCCCAAGTTTACATTGAAATTTTGGACACTTTTCTTATCCCATCAATTGAAAGGATGTTTGGGGATGATGAAATCATTTATCAAGATGATAATGCATCCTGCCATAGAGCAAAAACTGTGAAAGCATTCCTTGAAAGAAGACACATAAGTAGAGTTGAGCGCGGTTCGTGGTTCTCCAGTTCGCGGTTCGAGTGATTTTTGGGGCTGTTCTAGATCGAACCAGAACTCGAGTTTTTGCTAAAGCTCGATAGTTCTAGTTACATTCGAGAACGGTTCTAGCAGCAAAAAGCCAAGCTAATTACTAGCTGGCTTTCCGCTGTAATAATGTAAGTCACTCTGTGACTCACATTATTATGAAATTTCAGCGTATAGTGTGCGGGAACAGCGCATTTAGATCACTACTGCTGGGATAATGGCGATCGCCATTTTTTTTTTCTTGTCTTCCTTCCCTAAGCGCGCGCGTGTAGTGGGGCGGGCCAGCATGTCAGCCAATCCCAGACACACACAGCTAAGTGGACTTTTAGCCAGAGAAGCAACGGCATGTGTGATAGGATGTTCATGTCACATGTCCCTGCATTATAAAAACGGGTATCTGCCTGTCCGGACGCCATTATCTCTTCTGCGTCTGGGTGTCAGTCACCGCTGGCGTAGCTCCTGTCTCCGATACTGCTGTGTACGCTCTACACACAGCGCTATACAGAATAGGTATAGAAGTTTCTATTAGCCCTTGTAAGGCTCAGAGCCATAGGTGACAGTCAGGTCCGTGGAAACCGATTTTAACAGCTACAGAAGATAAGAGCGTCTGTGTAGCTAAGGTCAGGGACTTCCTCGCTGCATTTCACCATTAGGAGGGATAGAAAGTGAGGCTTCCTTTCCTCTACACAGACCCACAACCCTGCCACTGTACCCTCCTGCCCTTTGCACACTCAAGCTCATTGTTACTAAGCCATTATACTAGCAAACACTGAGTAAACTTAGTGGCATCCTAAAAGTAGCTGTTGGACTTCCATTAATGTCCCACTAGTGCAAATCTATTTGCAGCACCTCTGCATTGCACACTCAAACTCATTGTTACTAAGCCATTATACTAGCAAACACTGAGTAAACTTAGTGGCATCCTAAAAGTGGCTGTTGGACTTCCATTAGTGTCCCACTAGTGCAAAGCTATTTGCAGCACCACTGCATTGCACACTCAAGCTCATTGTTACTAAGCCATTATACTAGCAAACTATGCTGCCAGTTTACGAGCCGTAGTTGCATTGTCAGGGATAGTTATTGTTGTTTATTCTGTTGATAATAAAGATAGACCACCGCTGCAATCTACACCACCTCTCAATTTTTAATACCACAATTTTAAGTGCACAATCTTGTCGCAATCAAAATGAGTGGCAAAAGGACAGATGCTGGTGTTAAGGGGAAGAGGCATGTTGGAAAATGAAAATAAGGGTTTGTCCATGGGGAAGGTGGCAAAGCTCCATTAACATCTGCTGAAGATAGACCATCTTCCAGCAAAAGTAAAATGTCTACTACTTACCGTGGACAATCCGATGTGCTCCCTTTTTTACGGACACGAACAACTGGAACAAAGGTAGATGATGGCCAAAAAGAAAAAAATGCTTGAATGGATCTCAAGTGGTCCAACAAGTGCCCTCTCCGCCACCTCAACTTCCGCATCCAACAAAAACGGAACGCGACAGGGATGCCCACTGTTCCCCCTGCTTTATGTTCTCACAATGGAGCATCTGGTCATGGCAATAAGGAGTAACAAATCAATTAGGGGTGTCCTGGCTCATTGCAGGGAGAACAAGTTGGCTCTTTTCGCAGATGACCTTCTGTTGTTCATAACAAATCCAGTGATGAGTATACCAAACATCATGCATGAATTGCACAGATTTGGCTCACTGAACAACTTTAAAATGAGCACACACCAGTTGGAGGCTCTCAATATCTCCCTCACGTGACAGGTGGTCGAATAGTTTCGGGCGTCATTCCCCTTTCGCTGGCTAGAGAAGTCATTGCCATATCTCAGAGAGCGGTAGAGATGGGTTTGAAAGCCGCGCCAATGACCAACAAATCATGAAAGCTTAAGATTAATGTTGCTTTATTTCATGCACAGGTCTACGCGTTTCAGGAGACTCAGCTCCCTTCCTCAGGACAAACTGGCAAAGAACATCAAATCTGCTGTATAGAGAGCCTACACAACATTATATACCTTAGAGATGACGTCATGACACACCCCTAAAGAAAAAAATCGGCGGGAATCTATACCTTTCAAGATCACAAATGACGTAGTACATTGTAATAAAAGAATAATACAATTTATCTCTTTATAAGCTCTCTCTTTCATCCCAAGACATTAAAAATAATGAATAAAAAATTGTATTGAAAAAATATGTAAGAGTGGAATAATTGTGTTCTAAAAAAAAAATATATATATATATATATTGTGAGACTGTGACCGGGGTTATCTATGACGGCCGGTATGTCTCGCCCCGGTTGTGCTCACTTCATGATAGAAAGTAAATCCACTCTAGGGTTAATGCTGTTTCCCTACAGGCTGAAGGAAGGGTTAAATAGAATCAGGAACAAGGGCAGGTGTGCCGGGTGTGGGGGAGTGAACAGAACTCCCTGAGCTCTCTGCTGGAGAGGCACATGTATATTGTTGTGGACTTTTGTTTTGGACATTAAACCGTGTGCTGTGAACCTTAATGCCTGGATCCCGTGTCTTCTGCTGCGCAGCCGACCGTGCTACCTCACATATGGTGGAGAATGCGGGCATGACAGCCGGTGAGGTGAAGCATCCATCCCTGGTGACCCAGTAGCACATGTCCTGGATTCGAGCGGCTATACTACAGCCCAAACCCGGCGACGCCATGGAGGACATACCAAAGCAGCAGCAACAGACTAATGCACAGCTGCAAGAGGCTAATGCACAGCAGCAACAGACCAATGCACACCTGCTCCGGGCGTTGGAACGTCAGCAGCAATCCTTGCAAATGCAGGACAAAAGGCACCAAGAACAGCTGGTTCAGGCCAATACACGTCAGCAGCAAGCCTTGCAATTGCAGGAACAAAGACATCAAGAACAGATGATTCTCCTGGCCAAGTCGATCCGTGCCGGACCGGCAGCAACAACCCCGGGACCGGGTGACGACGGCAGCGTCCGGAAAGCGGTGAGACAAGCGTTGCAAAAGATGACCCCGGGGGATGATGTGGAAGCGTTCCTGGCGGTGTTTGAGCGGGTGGCCGAGCGGGAAAAGCTGCCGACCCCCCAGTGGGCTGAGGTATTGTCGCCCTATCTGACGGGGGAACCCCAAAAAGCGTACCTGGACCTCTGTACCGAGGACGCCATTGACTATGTGACCCTGAAAGCCGAAATACTGGCTCGGTTGGGGGTGAATACCTATGTACGGGCTCAGCGGGTAAATCAGTGGTTCTATGAGGAAGCCAAACCCGTACGCTCCCAGGCCTATGACTTGTTGCATCTTGTAAAAAAGTGGTTCCAGCCTGACACTCTGAGCCCGGCGCAAATGGTGGAAAGGGTAGTAGTGGATCATTTTGTGCGCACTTTACCCGTCACCGTTCAACGGTGGGTCGGTCAGGGTGACCCGAGTACCCTGGACCAATTAGTGTCCCTGGTAGAGCGGCATGTGGCTACGCAGGACTTGATACGGGACACTGAGACTTTGCGTACCGCCCGTCGGTCCGGCCCCTCCAAGCCTAGGGCCAAGGACCCACCGCTGACAACTGTGCAGGAGTCCCCTACCGTCCCGTCTGAGGCCGCGGCCGCCATTCCTGAGGTCCGGAAGGTTCTGTACCCTAAACGACAACCCGTAAAGGGGGTTTCCATCCCCATTAGATGTTGGCAGTGCCAGCGGGTGGGACATATGGAAGCCCAGTGTCCACTCACCACGGAGCCCATGGATTGTGGGGTTACCCGGCGGGGTTCAATGTATGCTCAGGTGGTGTGTACCGCTGACCTTGTCTCCCCAGAGACGGAGCCCCACTTGTGCCAAATACAGGTGAATGGATGTCCGGTTACAGGATTGTTGGATTCCGGAAGCTTAGTGACCCTTGTGCGATCCACCTTGAGGGCTAAAGTAAAGGCCACAGGACGTTCCGTGGGGGTGGTTTGCATACATGGGGACCGCCGAGACTATCCCACGGGGATTGTCACCATCACAGCACCTTGCGGTCAGGTGCAACATGAGGTGGGACTTCTTAACACTCTTCCTTATGACATGATCCTAGGAAGGGATCTGCCCTATTTTTGGACTTTATGGAGGGGACCCCCTAAGTCCCCTCAGATATTGGTCAGTCCGGGACCTGAGCCCTACAATCCTGAATCCGGGACTCCTGCCGTAGGGGTCCCCAAGATAGGGACAGAGTGTGAACCCGATAGGTCACCCCTAGAGGTATTGGCAGGAGAGGCTGAGATGGTCGAGCCCATCCCGGAGTTGGAGGCGTCCCCGGATACGTTTGGGACAGCCCAACTCCAGGACCCTACGTTAATACATGCCCGGAGTCGGGTGACAGTAGTTGACGGGGTGGCACAGCTGCCCGGTGCCCAGCTAAGGTACCCCCATTTCGCTCTTAAGCAAGATTTACTCTACCGGGTAGATGAAATACGGGGCGTGGGGGTAGAACAGTTGGTGGTGCCCCAGCCGCATCGCCGGCGGGTCCTCGACTTGGCTCATAAACACCTGATGAGTGGCCACCTAGGGGTCAAGAAAACGCAGGAGCGAATATTGCAAAGGTTCTATTGGCCCGGGGTCTTTGGGGAGGTAAAACGGTTCTGCGAAACCTGTCCGGAGTGTCAGCTTACCGCACCCCTGACCCACTTTCGCAGTCCGTTGGTACCGTTACCCATTATAGAAGTCCCTTTTGAACGGATAGGGATGGATCTGGTGGGGCCCCTCGTAATGTCCGCTCGAGGGCACCAACACATCCTAGTGATCGTTGACTATGCCACCCGGTATCCAGAGGCGATACCTCTCAGACATACTGCAGCAAAGCTTATAGCTCGGGAGTTGTTTGCTGTGTTCTGCCGGGTGGGGTTGCCCAAGGAGATCCTTACGGATTAGGGGACCCCATTCATGTCTAAAGTGACCAAAGAGCTATGCCGGCTACTCCAGATCAAGCAGTTGCGTACGTCTGTGTATCATCCTCAAACGGACGGTTTAGTTGAGCGTTTCAATAAAACTCTGAAAACCATGCTCAAAAGGGTGATTTCAAAAGACGGGAAAGACTGGGATATGATGCTTCCCTATTTGATGTTTGCCATACGAGAGGTGCCACAGGCATCCACGGGGTTTTCGCCTTTTGAATTGTTATACGGGCGACATCCCCGGGGATTGTTGGACCTGGCAAAGGAAACATGGGAGCAAGAGCCCACCCTCCACAAAAGTGTGATTGAACACATTTTGGGTATGCAGAACCACATAAGCGCGGTCATGCCAATTGTGAAGGAGCATTTACAGGAGGCTCAGGCCGCGCAAAGCGGCCGCTACAATAGACAAGCCACCGTGCGGACCTTTAAACCCGGGGATCGGGTGTTGGTATTAATCCCCACGGTGGAGAGTAAATTCCTGGCTCAGTGGCAAGGCCCCTACGAGATAAAGGAAAGAGTAGGGGTGGTTAACTATAAAGTATTGCAGCCCGGTAGGCGGAAACCTGAACAAATATACCATGTCAACCTATTAAAACCTTGGCAGGAACGGGAAAGCCTGATAGCTGTTTTTTCCCCACCTCCCTCCTCTTCGGGTCGTTCACATCCGGCTCCAGCGACCTCCGGAGAGGACGAACCGGAAGTAAGGATTGGAGAAGCCCTCACCAAGACTCAGAGGCGAGAGGCCAGACGGTTGGTTCAGCAGAACCCCGATGTCTTCTCCGAGCTGCCCGGTAGGACCAGTCTGATACGACATGATATTGTCACCGAGCCCCACCTGAAGGTACGCCTGAAGTCATACCGGGTACCGGAGGCTCGACGACAAGCCATATCGGAGGAAGTAAAGACAATGTTACGCCTGGGGGTCATCGAAAAATCCCGGAGTGAATGGGCTAGTCCGATTGTCCTAATACCAAAACCCGATGGCTCCTTAAGGTTCTGCAATGACTTTAGGAGATTGAACGAAATATCCAAGTTCGATCTCTACCCCATGCCCCGGGTGGATGAGCTAATTGATAGGCTGGGACAGGCGCGATATTTTACCACGCTCGACCTGACCAAGGGGTACTGGCAGGTGCCACTAACGGAGTCCGCCAAGGAGAAAACCGCTTTTGTTACGCCGGAGGGTCTCTTCCACTATGTTGTCTTGCCTTTTGGGTTACATGGCGCTCCGGCCACGTTCCAGAGGTTGATGGACTTAGTGCTGGAACCCCACCAGGCGTATGCATCAGCGTACCTGGATGACATCATTATTTACAGCTCCGATTGGCAGACCCACTTGGAACAGGTACAAGCGGTGGTGGACGCGCTTCGAACAGCCGGATTGACAGCCAATCCCGAGAAATGTGCATTGGGACTCACGGAAGCCCGCTACTTGGGCTACGTGATAGGCCAAGGAGTGATTAAGCCCCAAATTAACAAGGTTGAGGCGATCCAGAAGTGGCCTAGACCCCTGACCACGAAGCAGGTTAGGGCCTTCCTGGGTATCGTGGGGTACTACAGGAGGTTTGTAAAGGATTTTGCAGGACTATCAGCCCCCTAGACGGACTTTCTTAAAGGCAAGAAGTCCGTCATTGTGCGCTGGACTCCGCAGGCCGAGAACTCCTTCCGGGCCCTGAAGGAGGTCCTGTGCGGACAGCCCGTTCTTGTACACCCTGATTTCCGGAAGGAGTTCATAGTACAGACTGACGCCTCAGAGGTCGGCCTGGGGGCAGTGCTGTCTCAGGTGGTTCAGGGGGAGGAACACCCCGTCACCTTCTTGAGTAGGAAGCTCACCCCTTCCGAGCGGAATTATAGCGTAGTGGAGAAGGAGTGCCTGGCGATCAAGTGGGCCTTGGAGTCCCTACGCTATTACCTGCTGGGACGGCAGTTTCGCTTGGTGACGGATCACTCTCCGCTGGTCTGGATGAGGTCCGCCAAGGAACGGAATGCCCGGGTTACCCGGTGGTTCCTTTCTCTGCAGAACTTCCGGTTTACGGTTGAACACCGGGCCGGTAGGTTGCAGGGCAACGCCGATGCCTTGTCCCGCGGCCCGTGTTTGATGGCGGGAGTTCAACCCCGCACGCTTGAACTGAGGGGGGGGGGTATGTGAGACTGTGACCGGGGTTATCTATGACGGCCGGTATGTCTCGCCCCGGTTGTGCTCACTTCATGATAGAAAGTAAATCCACTCTAGGGTTAATGCTGTTTCCCTACAGGCTGAAGGAAGGGTTAAATAGAATCAGGAACAAGGGCAGGTGTGCCGGGTGTGGGGGAGTGAACAGAACTCCCTGAGCTCTCTGCTGGAGAGGCACATGTATATTGTTGTGGACTTTTGTTTTGGACATTAAACCGTGTGCTGTGAACCTTAATGCCTGGATCCCGTGTCTTCTGCTGCGCAGCCGACCGTGCTACCTCACAATATATATATATATAAATGTATCTATATGTGTGTATACAAATATATCAGTGTATCGCAGGTTGCCTAGGACACTATAGATAGCGTCAGGCACTTATCAACCCAGGAGCCGGGAACAGTGTGCAGGGAACGTACAGCAGATTGTGCCACTCATTATATGTGGATCAGTTTACTAACCGATCCTGTTGAGGGTATACATCCCCCTTAGGAGGAAAGAAGAGGAGGGAACAGGAAAAAGAAATAGGGTGAAGAATAATGTGAAAAAACGGTAGTATGGAGAACGCAAGTGCTGGTTACAGTGAAGTAATACACGCTGTGATATTAACATAATCTATTGCAAGAGCGTCAGTGAAAAAGTGATTACATTTCAGGGGTTAAAAGACATCTCGTTTGCTAGCATCAATAAAAGGACAAGTGTGTGTGTTTGTACCAATATATGAAATATGGACCACAACATTTAGCACGTAGCTAAAAGGACTCAAATTGAAAGGTACGGCAAGTGTGAGCAGAATATACCACAGTGTATGCAAGTATAATTTTTATTAGAAAAGGGACAGCAAGACGGGACCAAATTAAATAAAAGCATAGTGAACGGACTTTGCTTGGAACGTGCATAGATTATATTACGGCTCACAGGCCGTTCAAATTACAGATTCACTGAAGTGAACAACGAATCGGACAAGTAAGCGGGGTGGAATGAGTTCAAGACCATGGGAAACTATTCAGTGCACATGCTCAATTGAAAGATATGAAGCCGGTGCTCCATAGAGGACTCTGAAAGAATGACAGGGTCAAGTAAGTTCAGGAGCGTGGGAAAATTTATAGTGCGCATGCCCTAGTGGACCAAATGTCCTATGTAGCTGAAAACAAAGAGAATATGATATAGATTAAAGGAGGGAAAGCAATCCCCCCAAAACGGGCCAAGTCAGAGAGCCTCTCGGTCCCGGTTCAAGCCTACAGTATGGCATCAAGATCAGTATAAATATCATAAAAACCTTTTGTGGATACGTGAAAAAAATAATAAATAAATGATGGATAAATATATGTGTAAATTTAGGTGGTGTATGTACATGTATTAAAATTTGCGTAATTAAGACCTGACATGTAAAAGAAACTACATTATTATACATGGATAAAAAGGAAACAGGCATAAAAAAACCACACTTAAAACCATGAATATAATATTATAAAAAGAATAAAAATAAAAATAAGTACCGGAGATCATTACAGATTAATTATAAAATATTAGAATGACAATAAATATCTAAAAATAGTGCCTCAGTAAAATAGATCTGTAACCTTATTGAGACCAAAGGGTTTTAGAGTGTTCAATTTGTAGATCCAGTATGTTTCTTTTTTCTTCAATAATTCAATACGGTTATGAGCAAGAGGGGGTATCTGTTCAATGGGAGTGATCCTAAGTTTTGATTTCCCATCGTGGCATATGGTAACATGTCTAGAAAGGACATGTAGCATGAACCCTATTTTTATATTATGTCTATGGGAGTTCAATCTGTTGTGCAGTGCCTGAGTCGTTCTTCCTATGTACTGTTTGTTACATTCACACTCAATCAGATATATGACAAAGTCTGACTGACAGGTAAGGTGAGTTTTGATAGAAAAAACATCTCCCCCTACTGAGGAATTGAAATTAACCCCATTGTGTTGAATGGACTTGCAGCATAAACAGTTTTTTGCTAGACATTTAAAGGCCCCCACCGTATTAATAGTGGTTTCTGTAACAATTTTATTTCTCAATCTACTTGGGGCCAATTGATTTTTAGACTAGAGGCCCTGGTACCTCCGGTATAGCATCCTTCAAGAAGGGATCATTCTGAAGGATTTTCCAGTGTTTGCGAATGATGTTCTTAATCAAGTCCCCATCATTGCTATAAGTAATCAAGAGATTTGAGGAAAAGGCCTGATCAGATTTCTTATCTGAAAATTTATTCTGTGTAATTAGATCCGTCTGTGTTAGAATTTTACTATCTTTATATGCTTTTTAATCAATGAGAGGGGGTAATCTTTATCCAAGAATCTCTCCTTCAGGATAGTGGCCTGTGTGAGAAAATCTCCATCTGATGTGCAATTTCTACGGATTCTTTGGAATTGATTTTTCGGGACATTTCTGAGCCATTTATTATAATGGTTACTGGAGAAATGGATATAACCGTTACTATCCATCTTTATAAAAAAGGTTTTTGTATGAATTGCTCCCTTTATGTGCATAATAGTCAGATCCAAAAATGCAATCATATCATTTTTAACATTAGGGGAGAAAGTGAGACCCCAATTATTAATACCTATATGGCCCAGGAAAGTATCTATATTGTCACCTGAATTGTCCCAGATTAGGAACAGGTCATCAATATATCTTTTATATACAATTACATTTTTGAAATATTCAGAATTATATATATATATATTGTAATTCGAACATACCCATGAAGAAATTAGCGAAGGTAAATGCGACCTTTGACCCCATCGCGGTGCCGCAACACTAATGATATAGTCTATCTTGAAAGGTGAAATAATTGTTAGTTAATATAAATCTCATCCCTTCTAGGAGAAACTCTTTTTGAGCCTCAGGCAGCCGGTCATCTGCCAAAAGAAACTGTCTGAAACACTCTAAACCTAAATCATGGGAGATATTTGTATATAAAGCTGATATATCTAGACATACAAATAAAAAGGAGTCTTTCCACTCAACATCCTTAATAATATTAATGAGATGTGTAAAATCACGTAGATAGCTTCTCAAGTTGGTTACATGGACTCTCATAACCCGGTCTATATAGGCAGCCAAGTTTACTGTTAGGGAGTCAATCCCAGAGATGATGGGCCTCCCTGGAGGGTTTTGAAGGCTCTTGTGTATTTTGGGCAAGTGATAGTAGAATGCCACTTTTGGGTTCTTAATTTCAAGAAATTTCCTCTCATCTTTATTCAGTATGCCTGCTGTTAGGGGTGCTTCACACACAGCGATATCGCTGCTGAGATCGCTGCTGAGTCACAGTTTTGGTGACGCAGCAGTGACCTCATTAGCGATCTCGCTGTGTGTGACACTGAGCAGCGATCTGGCCCCTGCTGTGAGATCGCTGCTCGTTACACACAGCCCTGGTTCATTTTTTTATTGTTGCTCTCCCGCTGATAAGCACACATCGCTGTGTGTGACAGCGAGAGAGCAACAATCCTGAATGTGCAGGGACCAGGAACCGGCTTCTGACAGCCTGCGGTAAGCTGTAACTAAGGTAAACATCGGGTAACCAAGGTGGTTACCCGATATTTACCTTCGTTACCAGCGTCCGCCCTGGCTGACAGTGCCGGCTCCTGCTCTCTGCACATGTAGCTGCAGTACACATCAGGTAATTAACCCGATGTGTACTGTAGCTAGGAGAGCAGGGAGCAAGCGCTAAGCAGTGTACGCGGCTCCCTGCTCTATGCACATGTAGCTGCAGTACACATCGGGTAATTAACCCGATGTATACTGTAGCAAGGAGAGCAGGGAGCCAGCTCTAAGTGCGGCTCCCTGCTCTCTGCACATGTAGCACAGTGTCGTTATGATCGCTGCTGCTTCTGCTGTGTTTGACAGCTAAGCAGCGATCATAACAGCGACTTACAAGGTCGCTGTTACGTCACAGAAAATGGTGACGTAACAGCGACGTCGTTGTCGCTGTCGCTATGTGTGAACCCAGCCTTACTGCTTTTAGTATCAAGGAGTGGTAGTCCACAATGGACTGATCATAGTGGACCATGTCAACCACCTCATAGTGTAAGGGGTTTGACAGGTTTCTTAGAGCCTCTTGTGTAGCGCCTGGTCCCACCAGACCCCATGGGGGGCGCGCTCCCTCACATTTGCCCAGTCCCAGCATGGCTCCCACTAGCACTCCCAGTCATAGCCCCAGGCAGCGACGGCCTTCCTCTTACCGGTCCCATGGCTCTGCAGGCGCTGCTCCTGCTCCCAGGCATGCTGCAGCCTCTTCCTGTCTCCCTTCCTTACACAGAGCTGCAGTAAGTGACTCTAGGCTGCGCGCGAGGCCACGCCCCCTTTCTTAAAGCGGTATGCCCCGTTTTCTGGAAGTGACCTCAGAGGTCACCTGTTACCTAATGGGTATTTAGGTTCACCTCCCCCAGCAGCAGGCGCCAGAACAACGCTTCCATTAGAGCCTTGCCAGTGTTCAGACCCCTTGTGCTGTTATCTGTTTTCTGTGCATTGATACCTGGTTCTAATCCCTTGTCTCACCGTAGTGCCATCCGTACCATTCCGGCTGGGGACGTCACCGCTCATACCGACAGTGGACGTCACCGTGCCCTACCTACCGTGGACATTATCTGTGCCGTACCTGCTGTGGACGTCACCGCTCATACCGACAGTGGACGTCACCATGCCCTACCTGCCGTGGATATTATCCGTGCCATACCTGTGGCGGACGTCACCTGCTGTGAACATCTTCCGTGTCCTGCCGGCTGTGGACGTCACAACCTTGCTACACCTGGCCCTACAGAGACTCCTACTACCGGTTCCTGGCTGCCGTGCATTTAGGCCTTCTTGGGAGGCGCCGCACAGTCCCTGTATAGGGGTTCGCTGCTGGTCGCCTTCTCAAGGGAGTCCGGTGCACGGTCCAGTGGGTCCACCTCCGGACGCTCGCCGCTCCTCGGTGAGCGTAACAGTTTGCTCGGGCCATGGACTCCGCCGGGATCAAGGTTAACCCGCTGACTGACCTGCAACAGGAGCTCTCCCGCCAACGCGAGACCCAAGCAAGATTAGTGGCTCACATGAAGTCTGTGGAATCCCGTCTGGCATCCATGCAAACCTCCGGATCCTCCGACGGCTCCCAGTTAAGTGAACTACAGAAGGAACTGTCCTGCCAGCATGAGGCCCATTATCGACATGCATGTCTCCTTCCCGCCTGGCCTCCCCACCCATGTATGGAGGGGATCCCCGTTTGTGTCGCGGTTTCTTAAACCAGTGCTCCCTGCACTTTGAGCTGTCGCCGCTGCAGCGAGCGACTGATCGCTCGAAAATCGCATTTATCATGTCTCATCTGACATTTCAGGCTCTGGCTTGGATGAATCCGCTCTGGGAGAGGAATGACCCGACCGTTCAAGTCCTGTCCGTCTTTCTGACCAACTTCCGTAAGGTGTTCGATGAGCCAGGCCGTCTCTTGTCTACTGCCTCTTCGCTCATGAGAATCCACCAGGGGAATCTCACCGTGGGACAGTATGCAATCGAATTCCGCACTCTGTCCTCCGAACTCAAGTGGAACAGTGACGCCTTGGTAACTGCCTTCTGGGAAGGGTTATCCGGTAAAATCAAGGATGAACTGGCCGGCCGGGATGAACCTAACACCCTGGAAGAGCTGATCTCTCTGGCTACCCGTATTGATCTCCGTTTCCAAGAGCGTGCCAGAGAAGTCACCCGGGCGAGAAGAACCCCGCGCCTTGCACCCACCTTCCAAAGGCCGTTGTCACCTCCCTCCACCCGGCCTACTGCTCCGCACGAGCCCATGGAGGTCGATCGCGTCAGTGTGTCAGGTTTCCAGGTTTTCCAGTTCTCTTTTGAATGAGCTTGCCCTCAGTTAACATGGAGTTTTAAGGTTCTGTTGCCCTACTTCCTGTCCAGCTGCTTAAAAGGCCGCCTCTCAGCCCAGTCCAGTGCCAGAGTATACTGCTTGCTGTGTGCTCCTGCTTTGCTGCTGCTAATCCTGATTGCTTTTGGATCCTCCTAAAGACTACCGACCGACCGACTCTGGACCTTACCCGGTTTCTCAAGCTGTGCCCGGATTCCGTCTGCCATCTTCGGTCAGCACTCTGCCCGGTTCTCTCTGGTTCGTAACCACTCTGGACAATCATCCCGTACGGACACTCCTGGACTTTTACCGCTTGCCCCTTGTGTCCCGGCTGCTGCGCATTTAGGCCTTCCGGGGTGATTGCCGGACAGTCCCTGTATAGGGGTTCGCTCTGGTGGTCTCCCTGGGGGAGTCCGGTGCGTGGCCCCGGGAATTCCCTCCGCTCCGTTTCGGGAAGGTATTGTGTGTATTTGTATTGCTGTGTTTGTTCCGTTGTTATCTACCGTGGTTACAGATTATAAAACATCTTGTATCAAAAACTCGTCTCTGCTGATCATTGCCCTACGCTATCGAAATCCTCAGAACATATAATAAGTATTACATTATACTCAGGCCTAAAAAAGAGGATTTCGCTGGGGCAATGACTGAGACACGAGGAGTAGATCAGCTCTTTTCTATGATTAACTCCTTGCAGCAGGAGATGGAGGTGGTGCAGACTAAACTGAGAGATGTGGAGGCACAGCTGGGTCATGATCACCAGGTACTGGGTCCGGCTATACAGGATTTGCAAGTCAGAGTAGAGGCTCAGGAAGCCGGCCCCACTACGTCCGTATCAACTGCCGGTATGCCTAGGTTACCCCCATTCCGTTTCAATGGTGACCGTGGTCAGTTTCGTGGATTTGTGAACCAATGTATACTGTTTTTTGATGTACATGCTGATTATTACCGTTCTGACCGGTCCAAAGTGTTATGTATAATTATGTTATTAACCTCACGAGCACTGGCTTGGGCTAATCCTATGATAGAGAACCGAGACATCCGTTTAAATCACCTAGATGATTTTCTGACCGCAATGGCGCAAATGTTTGATGATCCGAATCGCCGTGCTACCGCTGAATCGGCTCTCCTTTCCTTACGTCAGGGAAAGCGTTCTGTCGTTGAATACGCCACTGAATTCAAGAGGTTAGTGGTAGACACCGACTGGGGAAACAATGCATTATTGTCTGTTTTCAGAAAGGGGTTGTCCGGTACCATCAAGGACGAGTTAGCTCGTTCTGAATCTCCAGGGGATTTTGAACTGTTTCTCCAGCACTGTGTGCGTATTGATACCCGCTTGACGGAACGTAGACAGGAAAAATGGGCGGCTGTAAACCGTGTAAATAACTTTACATTTCCTTCCAGAGAACCCGCTCTCAGGACGCCACGGGAGGCCGAGGACGTTCCTATGCAAGTAGACTCTCTGCAAAAGCGAGAGACCAATGAACGTCGCGAACACCGGCTCCGTGAGCGTTTGTGTTTCTATTGCGGTCAATCGGACCATTTCTTGATCGACTGCCCGAAACGTCCAAATCGCCCAAATAAGGTATTGGCAGCCATGGCAGAGTGTGACAACACGGACGCAGAGTCCGATATCTCTGAGGCAAGTGGACACTTGGATGCGGTATTTCCCTTGACTGTAATGTCAACCTCACCGAAGGACTCGGAAGGGAAATATACCCATTGCTCGCTCCCCATTCAGATCCGGTGGGAGGGACAGCTAATACCTACCTCTGCAATGATAGACTCTGGGGCAGGGGGAAATTTCATGGACTCTTCTTTTGCCAGGAAACACGGTATCCGGACTCAGCAAAGATCCTCACCGGTTACCATGGAGACGGTAGACGGATCTCCGTTAATCTCTGGACCAGTCGATCGGGAAACCGTACCGCTAGAATGCGTCATGAAGCCAGGTCAGCAGGAGACCCTTGTTTTCATGCTAATTTCATCTCCTCATTTTCCGATTATTTTAGGTATTCCGTGGCTACGGTCTACAAATCCGGTCATCGATTGGGAAACTAAGGAAATATCCTTCCCACCGCAGAATATTCCGACCATTAGTCCAACTGTTCCGGTTCCAGTACCACCAAATACGGAGAGCACTGTACAGGTACCTGTTTTACCCCCGGTTTACCGTGACTTCGCTGATATATGCGACAAAAGAAAAGCCGACCGACTTCCCCCGCATAGACCGTATGATTGCCCCATAGACTTACTCCCAGGGGTGGAGATTCCGTTTGGTCATGTCTACCCGTTGGCGGCACCTGAGCTAGCAGCACTAAAAGAGTATATTGATGAAAGCCTAGCCAAGGGATTTATTCGTCCGTCTACCTCCCCCGCAGGGGCACCCATCTTTTTCGTGAAAAAGAAGGAGGGGACTCTGAGACCCTGTATTGACTACCAGGAACTGAATAAAATAACCATCCGGAACCGGTATCCGTTACCGTTGATTCCTGAGCTATTGGAGAGGGTCCAACAGGCAAAAATATTCACCAAATTGGACCTCCGTGGGGCATATAATCTGCTTCGTATACGTCCCGGAGACGAGTGGAAGACCGCGTTCCGATGTCGGTACGGACATTTTGAGTACCTAGTGATGCCTTTTGGACTTTGTAACGCTCCCGCGGCATTTCAACATCTAGTTAACGATATTTTTAGGGATATCATGGACCAATTCATGGTGATCTATCTGGACGATATCCTAATCTTTTCTGATTCTCTACAGGAACACCAGGAGCACGTCAAGACCGTACTTACCCGTCTGAGGGAAAACCACCTGTACATTAAGCTGGAGAAATGCGAGTTCCACTGCTCACAAATACAATTCTTAGGTTATGTCATCTCTCCTCAGGGACTAAACATGGAATCTAGCAAGATACAAGCCATTCTGGACGGGCCGGAACCGGGAAACATCAAGGAGGTACAACGCTTTGTCGGTTTTGCCAACTTTTACCGACGCTTTATCCGTAACTTTTCAGAGATTGTCCGTCCCATCACTCTGTTAACCAAGAAAGGACAGAAGTTTGTGTGGTCCGCCCAGGCCCAGGAAGCATTCCATCGTCTCAAGGTATGTTTTACCTCAGTGCCAATATTAGTCCATCCGAATCCCGCACTTCCCTTTATCGTGGAGGTCGACGCTTCCGACTATGCATTAGGGGCCATTCTTTCTCAAAGGACCGGGGACAAGAGTCTCTTGCATCCGTGTGCCTTCTTTTCCCGCCGGTTGTCCCCTGCAGAAAGGAACTACGACATTGCGGACAAGGAATTATTGGCGATTATTTCCGCTTTCAAGGAATGGAGACACCACTTACAGGGAGCCGCGCAGCAAGTGATAGTACTCACGGATCATCGTAATCTGGAATTTCTTAAGTCTGCCAGGTGCCTGTCTCCACGGCAAGCCCGTTGGAGCCTATTTCTTAACCAATTCAATTTTATTGTTACATACCGTCCAGGTTCACGTAATGGGAAAGCCGATGCCTTGTCCCGAATCCACGCCGTGGACTCCGTGCCTGGAACCCCGTCTCAGACCGTGTTATCGGATGCCAATTTCGTTGGAGTAATCCAGGACCAGGACTTGTGGAAGGACATCAAGCTGGCCTATGATGGTGACGTATTTCTTGCTGCCCCCCCGAATGATGTAACGCTTGTTCTTCGGAATGGTGTGTGGTTGAGAGAGCGACGCATTTATGTCCCGGAGGCCGTAAGACTTCGGGTTCTCAAGTTGGTCCATGACTCCGTGTTGGCTGGTCATAGGGGGGTACAGAAGACGCAAGAATTTCTGAGCCGTTTTTTCTGGTGGCCTACTTGCTTAAAGGATGTGAAGGACTATGTCCACTCATGTGTGGTTTGTGCCCGGTGCAAGGTTCCTCGTGTGGCTCCTACGGGACTCCTCCAACCGTTACCCGTGCCATCTCGCCCTTGGGGGTCTATCTCCATGGATTTTATTGTGGAGTTGCCAGTCTCATGCGGACACAATACCATTTTAGTGGTGGTAGATCGATTGACTAAAGCTGCTCACTTCATTCCGTGTACCGGTCTTCCCTCAGCCGCAGAGACAGTGGATTTGGTTATCCAGAATGTATTCCGATTGCATGGGGTACCAGACGAGATCATCTCTGACCGGGGCGTGCAGTTCACGTCTAGATTCTGGAAGGGGTTTTGTACGGCACTCCAGATTGATGTCTGTTTGTCTTCTGCATACCATCCTCAGACAAATGGGCAGACCGAACGGACCAATCAAACCCTGGAACAATACCTTCGCTGTTATGTCAGCCATCTGCAGGACGATTGGTTGAAGATGCTTCCGTTGGCGGAGTTCTCGTATAACAACACTCAGAGCAGCTCCACTAAGGTAACGCCCTTTTTCGCTAACTTGGGTTACCATCCGAATGTTTTGCCTAGGTCACCGGTTGCGGTTTCGGTGCCAGCGGTGGAGGACAGATTGACAGAGCTACGACAAAATCTGGAGGTTCTGAAGGACACTGTGGCTACGGCCCAGGAGCGTTACAAGAGGTCGGCCGACACTCACCGGAAACCGGCACCCATGTACAAGGTAGGGGACTCTGTATGGTTGTCCACCAAAAACCTGAGATTGGGTGTTCCTTCGCAGAAGCTGGGACAAAAATTCATCGGTCCATTTAAGATCACCGGGATCGTGAGCCCTGTGGCCTGTCGGCTACGGTTGCCGCACCATCTAAAGGTACACCCGGTCTTTCATGTGTCTCTCCTCAAACCTGTCTCCCCTAATACGTTTCGTGGTCGTGTTGTGCCTCCTCCTCCGCCTGTGATGGTCGACGGCGAGGAGCAGTTCGTGGTTGAGGACATTATTGACTCCCGGCTCCATCGTCGTCGGCTTCAATATCTGGTACGTTGGCAGGGGTACGCCCCCGAGGACGATTCCTGGGAACCGGTGGGTAACATTCGGGCACCCCGGAAGATCGCTCAGTTTCATCGACGGTTCCCGGACAAGCCGGGCCCTGATCCGTCCTGAGACCGTCTCTGGGGGGGGGGAGTAATGTCAGGTTTCCAGGTTTTCCAGTTCTCTTTTGAATGAGCTTGCCCTCAGTTAACATGGAGTTTTAAGGTTCTGTTGCCCTACTTCCTGTCCAGCTGCTTAAAAGGCCGCCTCTCAGCCCAGTCCAGTGCCAGAGTATACTGCTTGCTGTGTGCTCCTGCTTTGCTGCTGCTAATCCTGATTGCTTTTGGATCCTCCTAAAGACTACCGACCGACCGACTCTGGACCTTACCCGGTTTCTCAAGCTGTGCCCGGATTCCGTCTGCCATCTTCGGTCAGCACTCTGCCCGGTTCTCTCTGGTTCGTAACCACTCTGGACAATCATCCCGTACGGACACTCCTGGACTTTTACTGCTTGCCCCTTGTGTCCCGGCTGCTGCGCATTTAGGCCTTCCGGGGTGATTGCCGGACAGTCCCTGTATAGGGGTTCGCTCTGGTGGTCTCCCTGGGGGAGTCCGGTGCGTGGCCCCGGGAATTCCCTCCGCTCCGTTTCGGGAAGGTATTGTGTGTATTTGTATTGCTGTGTTTGTTCCGTTGTTATCTACCGTGGTTACAGATTATAAAACATCTTGTATCAAAAACTCGTCTCTGCTGATCATTGCCCTACGCTATCGAAATCCTCAGAACATATAATAAGTATTACACAGTGAGTCCAGACTGCGACAGAGGAATCGGAGAATGGCAGGAGAGTGCTTCTACTGCGGAAGTGCCAAACTTCTGATTCAGGACTGTCCAGTAAAGCCGGGAAACTACAGATCCTAGGGTCCATCGGAGAGGCTAGCCTAGGTCATGCCAAGTCCTCTCCTTTTCTCCATGTACCTGTATCCCTGTCCTGTGGTTCCATCCGGTTGTCAGAGCATGCGTTCCTGGATTCAGGCTCTGCCGGGAACTTTATCCAACAAGCTGTGGTGGACCTACACCAGATTCCCGTCCGATGTCTTGCTACCCCCATCAGTCTTTCTTCCGTGGATGGATAACCGCTATCCGAACCCATCCGGTACATCACGGAGAACTGTACTATGCAAGTGGGGTTGCTACACTCTGAGACCATCGCCTTCCACGTACTCCCTGGCATGACGCATGCCCTACTGGGAATACCCTGGCTTCGGTCGCACAAGCCAGTACTGGACTGGGATTCTGGAGACATCCTGCAATGGGGTGCGTCTTGCCACAGGAACTGCCTGAAACCAGTGCATCCTCCGCACCGACCCGTTGAACCGGTCACCCTTCCCGGGTTACCCCCTGCCTATTGGGCCTATGCCGGTGTCTTTGACAAGAAGGAGGCTGAGACGTTGCCGCCACACAGACCCTACGATTGTCCCATCGACCTGCTCCCGGGGCAACCCCTCCGCGTGGACGCATCTACCCTCTGTCCCAAGAAGAGACCCAAGCCATGTCTGATTACATAAAGGAAAATCTAGCACGAGGCTTCATCCAAAAATCCTCCTCTCCTGCCGGAGCGGGCTTCTTCTTTGTGGGGAAAAAGGACGGGGGTCTACGGCCTTGCATTGACTACCGCGGCTTGAATAAGATCACGGTGAAGAACAGATAACCGCTACCCCTGATACCAGAACTGTTCGACCGCTTTCAAGGTGACAAGATCTTCTCCAAATTAGATCTCTGGGGTGCGTACAATCTGGTCCGCATTCGGTCGGGAGACGAATGGAAGACTGCGTTCAACACTCGGGATGGGCACTATGGATATCGAGGGATGCCCTTCGGGCTCAGTAACGCTCCAGCGGTCTTCCAGGAGTTCGTGAACGACATCTTCTGTGACCTTCTATACACCTGTGTGGTTGTGTATTTAGACGACATCCTTATCTTCTCTCCGGACTTGCATACCCACCGAAGACATGTCCGTCTTGTCCTGCGCAGATTGAGAAAGAATTGCCTTTACGCCAAACTCGAGAAATGCCTGTTTGAGCAGACCTCGCTACCCTTCCTTGGCCACATAGTCTCTGATACTGGCCTGAAGATGGACCCCGATAAGGTATCAGCCGTACTGAATTGGTCCCGTCCGGAAGGGTTGAAGGCTATCCAGCAATTCCTGGGATTCGCCAACTATTACCGGCAATTAATTCCACACTTCTCGTCTTTGGTGCGTCCCATATCCTCTCTCACTCGCAAAGGGGAGAACCCTAAGAAATGGACCCTGGAAGCTGAAGAATCGTTCATGTCCCTTAAACGAGCCTTCGCTTCTGCTCCAGCCTTAAACAGACCCGACACTAACAAGCCGTTTATCCTTGAGGTAGATGCCTCCTCATCCGGAGCCGGTGCGGTTCTTACACAGAAAACGTCAGAGGGTAAGACAGTAACCTGTGGCTTCTTTTCTAAGGCTTTCTCCCCAGCAGAACGAAACTACTCAATCGGAGACCGTGAGTTGCTGGCAATCAAGCTGGCCCTGGAAGAGTGGCGATACCTGCTGGAAGGGTCATTACATCCAGTTACCATCTATACTGACCACAAGAATCTGGCATATCTCCAGACAGCCCACAGGCTAAACCCCCGACAGGCCCGATGGTCATTATTCTTCGCCCGCTTTGATTTTGTTCTGCATTTCCGTCCAGCCGAGAAGAACCTGAAGGCCGATGCGCTGTCTCGATCATTCCTGTTAGAGGATCAGGAAGATGAACCTCGGCACATCATTGAACTTTCCAAGCTAATGGTGGCACCAATTGACGTGCACTACCTTCCTCCCGGTAAGACGTTTGTTGCTGAGGTCGATAGGGAACGTGTACTCCGGTGGGGACACTCTTCCCGAATAGTAGGTCATGTGGGTCAAAATAAATCTCTGTAATTGATATCCCGATATTATTGGTGGCCAGGGCTACGTCAAGACGTCCAGGACTTTGTTTCATCCTGTTCCTCCTGTGCCCGGAACAAGTTCCCGAAGACTCTTCCGGCGGGCCCTTTGCTTCCTTTACCCGTACCATCCGCTCCATGGCAACATATCGGCATGGATTTCATCACGGACCTGCATTATCATCTGGCTGCACAGTCATCTGGGTGGTGGTGGACCGTTTCTCCAAGATGGCCCACTTCACACCACTCTCCGGGCTACCGTCCACTCCGGTTCTTGCTGACTTATTCATTCAACATATCTTCCGGTTTCACGGCTTGCCTCTCCATATCGTGTCCGACAGAGGGGTCCAGTTCACCGCTCGGTTTTGGAGAGCAGTCTGCAAAATGATGGAGGTACAATTGGACTTTTCTTCTGCCTACCACCCTCAGTCCAATGGGCAAGTGGAGCGCATTAACCAAGTCTTGACTAATTATCTCCGCCACTTCGTGGACGAACACCATAGCAACTGGGTCAACCTGCTTCAATGGGCCGAGTTCTCCTACAACAATCATGACAGTGAGTCCTCTGCTAAATCCCCGTTCCAGGTGGTGTATGGACAGCGACCCAAAGTGCCGTGCCCTGTGACATGTTCTTCCGGCAACCCTGCAGCTGATGACCTTGTGAGGTCCTTCTCCGCCGTCTGGGCTGAGACCAAGTCGGCTCTGGAACATTCCTCTGTCCGCATGAAGAAACACGCTGACAAGAAACGTCTGGATGTTCCTTTCTTTCAACCCGGAGATAAAGTCTGGCTCTCATCCAAGTATGTCCGCCTGAAGATGCCATCCTACAAGCTGGGTCCCCGCTTTATTGGTCCCTTTGAAGTGCTCCGACGGATCAATGAGGTATCCTACAAGTTGAAGCTGCCATCTACACTTCGCATCCCGAACTCCTTCCATGTGTCCCTCCTCAAGCCGGTGGTCCTGAGCCGTATCCACAGTGATCCTGGTAATACGCCTCCTTCTGTTGGTGGTGACGACGTCTATGAGGTAAAAGCCATCCTTGCGGCTAAGGAGGTCCGAGGTAGAACCTACTATCTGGTAGACTGGAAGGGGTTCGGTCCTGAGGAGAGGACGTGGGTTCCTGCGGAGGACGTGGATGCTCCTCATCTCCTCCGGAGCTTCCTGAGGAGGGGGGGTCTTCAGGGGGGGTACTGTAGTGCCTGGTCCCACCAGACCCCGTGGGGGGCGCGCTCCCTCACATGTGCCCAGTCCCAGCATGGCTCCCACTAGCACTCCCAATCATAGCCCCAGGCAGCGACGGCCTTCCTCTTACCGGTCCCATGGCTCTGCAGGCGCTGCTCCTGCTCCCAGGCATGCTGCAGCCTCTTCCTGTCTCCCTTCCTTACACAGAGCTGCAGTAAGTGACTCTAGGCTGCGCGCGAGGCCACGCCCTCTTTCTTAAAGCGGTATGCCCCATTTTCTGGAAGTGACCTCAGAGGTCACCTGTTACCTAATGGGTATTTAGGTTCACCTCCCCCAGCAGCAGGCGCCCGAGCAACACTTCCATTAGAGCCTTGCCAGTGTCCAGATCCCTTGTGCTGTTATCTGTGCATTGATACCTGGTTCTAATCCCTTGTCTCACCGTAGTGCCATCCGTACCATTCCGGCTGGGGACGTCACCGCTCATACCGACAGTGGACGTCACCATGCCCTACCTGCCGTGGACATTATCCGTGCCGTACCTGCGGCGGACATCACCTGCTGTGAACATCTCCGGTGCAGTTTCCGTGTCCTGCCGGCTGTGGGAGTCACAACCTTGCTACACCTGGCCCTACAGAGACTCCTACTACCGGTTCCTGGCTGCCGTGCATTTAGGCCTTCTGGGGAGGCGCCGCACAGTCCCTGTATAGGGGTTCGCTGCTGGTCGCCTTCTCAGGGGAGTCCGGTGCACGGTCCAGTGGGTCCACCTCCGGACGCTCGCCGCTCCTCGGTGAGCGTAACATCTTGGATGTAAGTATCTTTATCCTGTATCACTATACCCCCACCTTTATCAGCACTCCTGATGACAAGGTCGGGATTGTTTTTGAGTGAGAGAAGGGCTTTCCTTTCCTCAGTAGTTAGGTTCGATTTAGCAGCAATACTATAGTTATTAAGTTTTTTAAGGTCCTCCAGCACTAGGTCGCTGAAGGTTTTTAAATGATGACCTTTGCTCTGTAAAGGGTAGAAGTTAGATTTTAATTTAAGATCTGTATGGTGAAAATCATCAGATCCCTCCTTATTAATGTTAGGGTTAAATTTGTGAATTTGAAAATGTCTGGTTAATGTCAGCTTCCTAACAAACCTCTGGAAGTCCAGATATAAATCAAAGTCATTGGCACCAGTGGCCGGACAGAAAGATAGTCCTTTACTGAGAATTTTGATCTCCCCTTTAGATAGAGTGTAGTTTGATAAATTAAATATACCCATGTTTTTATTTTTATTTATTGCTGTGGACCCAGTGGCGTAACTATCGCGGTCGCATAGGTTGCGACTGCGATCGGGCTCGGCAGCTTAGGGGCCCGCGGCCGCCCGGCAGTTCATCAGCCAGCTCCTTTCTGTGAGAGGAGCTGCGCTGATCTAGGGCAGACCACGCGGCTGGTATATGACCCGGTGCCGGGCCGCCGCTGACACCGGGCCCCCCTCCCCCATCATCGCGCACAGGAACAATTTATCGTGGAGCGGCCAGTGCAGCTCCACGCTCCATCATCACTCCCCTCCCGTGCGGTGACGTCACTCCTGTGCGTCGGCTGTGCTCAGAGCACAGGGCGCAGGACGGGAGGACGCCGACAGCAGCAGCAGGGGAACGGAGGAGAGCTGAGGACGCAAGAGAGCTGAGGACGGAGCAGCGCTGGAACGAGGAGAGGTAAGAAGAACTTTTTTTTATTTATTTTTTATTAAATCAGCATGTATACGGTGGCCATGGGGGACTGCATTATACATGGAGCATGGGGCAGCTTGCATTATACATGGAGCATGGGGGCAGCTTGCATTATACATGGTGCATGGGGGCAGCTTGCATTATACAGGGAGCATGGGGGCAGCTTGCATTATACAGGGAGCATGGGGGCAGCTTGCATTATACAGGGAGCATGGGGGCAGCTTGCATTATACAGGGAGCATGGGGGCAGCTTGCATTATACAGGGAGCATGGGGGCAGCTTGCATTATACATGGAGCATGGGGGCAGCTTGCATTATACAGGGAGCATGGGGGCAGCTTGCATTATACAGGGAGCATGGGTCAATTTGTATTATACAGGGAGCATGGGGGAAGCTTGCATTGAGCATGGAGCAGCTGGCATTATACATGGAGCATGGGGCAGATGTGTCACGGCCAGGTGTACGGGCAGGGAGGACTGGTAAGCCCAGGAGGTGGATCCACTGGATCGAGTATCCCACCGGAGGGCAGGGTACACGGCAGCCGGAGCACTGGCGTGGCCGGGACAGGTATAACCAGGTCAGCAGAGTCACAAAGTTCTTCAGGACGGTAAGGAAGACAGGCACAGGTACCAGGGAGCAAAGACAAGAAGTCTACAGGACACGGCACCAGGGGGCCTGAGCACCTAGCACAAAAGACAAAGCTTCTAGACACGTTGATCAGGCAACGCCCCTATGGAAAGGCCAGTCTTATATATCCAGCACAGCCGTATGTCACATCCTGCTTCAGGTGTGCTGGGTCCATAAAACCAGGAGAGTGGGCGCGGCCTGGTCCTATACAGAGGCATGAGGCTAATACTCAGAGTCAGACTCATGAGACCAGGAGCAGGACACAGGAGAGCACGAGCGGCAGCCATGACCGGTGGACACATGGAGTGGATCAGTGGGTAAGGAGCAGTGCAATGACGGTGAGGCCGGATCAGTGGGTATGGAGCGGTGGTGCGATGCAGGTGCGACTGGATCAGTGGGTACAGAGCGGTGGTGCAATGCAGGTACGACTGGATCAGTGGGTATGGAGCGGTGGTGCGATGCAGGTGCGACTGGATCAGTGGGTACAGAGCGGTGGTGCAATGCAGGTACGACTGGATCAGTGGGTACAGAGCGGTGGTGCAATGCAGGTACGACTGGATCAGTGGGTACAGAGCGGTGGTGCGATGCAGGAACCGGCTCAGTGGGTAAGGAGGGCTGCTGGGACACCGGGAGCGTGACAGTACCCCCCCCTTGAAGCCCCCCTCCCCGCGGCCGGGACATGTAGGCGCGCCGAAGAGGGGCAGCAACGTACTTCCGGGACAACCAGGACCGAGCCTCGGGGCCGCAATCCACCCAATCAACCAGGAAGGACTGCCTACCCCGGACCGTTTTCATGGCCACTATGTCCCGTATCGGAGAACCCAAGTCAGCGGCAACGGAGGCAACGGATAAGGGAAGACAGTCAGAAGCAGGACTGGAGTCGTGGGCGACCGGTTCGGGCGTCTCGGACCGGGTACAGGAAGGTGTGTCATCCTCAGTAGCAGGGGGCATCAAAGTCTCAAGTGCCAGGGATGGTGGAACGACGCTGGACTGCGTCGACTGTGCTTCTGGATCCGGTGGCACCACAGGCACAAGTGCCAGGAGCTGTGGTACACCGCTGGACTGAGTCGTCGCCTCTTCTTCTTCCTGCGGCATAGCAGGCTCGGGTGACAGGGGCCGAGGAACGGGCTGTAGGCAGTGGTCATGACACGAGGACCCCCAGCGGTTAATAGCGCCAGAGTGCCAACTAATGGCAGGGTCATGAAGTTGAAGCCAGGGCAGGCCCAACAGGAGCTCAGGAGCCATCCTCGGGATCACAAAGAAGGTGATGGTCTCAGTATGCAATGTGCCAACCTGGAGTCTTACTGGTTCAGTGGTATATCGGACAGGTTCGTATAGCAGTTTGCCGTCCACGGAGGCGAACCAGAGGGGCTTGGCAAGCGGGATCACAGGTACTTGGTATCGGTCCACTGCAGACTGGCGTATGAAATTACCCGCCGCCCCAGAATCGATGTGGGCCTCTGCTGTGAACCTGGTCTTCTTCGTCGTCACCTGGACAGTCTGTGTAAGTGGAACGGAGGGGATTCCGGTGCCAAGGGTAGCGGTTCCCACCATCCCTTGGGCCTGGGGTCTACCAGGTTTCTCAGGGCATGTCCGAAGCATGTGTGACCCGTCTCCACAATAGAAGCACAGGCCCAGGGCGAGCCGTTCTGCACGGCGTTGCTTGGCTTGGTTCAGTCGGTCAATTTGCATGGGTTCCGGGAACATGTCACAGGAAGGCAGGGGCAAAGGAGCGGTAGGCCTCTGCGGGGACAAGGCGTGACGGGGTGGTAGCTTCTCCCGGAATACCTCTTTGGTTCGCTCCTGGAAACGGAGGTCAATCCGGGTGGCTAAGGATATTAAAGCGTCCAAGGTGCGTGGAACGTCACGGCCAGCAAGCTCGTCTTTGACGCGGCCAGAGAGTCCTTCCCAAAAGGCCGCCGTCAAGGCCTCATTGTTCCAGCCCAGCTCAGAGGCGAGCGTGCGGAACTGGATGGCGTATTGGCCGACGGTCAGGGTCCCTTGGCGTAGCCGGAGGAGTGAAGAGGTCACTGTGGTGGTACGTCCGGGTTCATCGAATGTACTTCGGAAAGCGTGCAGGAATTCCCGGATGTTAGTGGTCATTGGATCCTCAGTCTCCCACAGGGGGTTAATCCAGGCTAGAGCTTCGCCTTCCAAGTGCGACATCAGGAACGCCACTTTAGCCTGGTCTGAGACAAACAAATGAGGAAGCAACTTGAAATGCAGGGAGCACTGGTTCAAGAAGCCGCGGCAGGACTTGGGATCCCCTGCATAGCGAGGCGGAGCAGCGAGGCGAAGTTGCGAGGCCGTGGCGGAAACTGGTTCGGAGCCTGAGACTGGTTGCTGCGTGGACTCAGACGAGGCAGCGGTCTGCAGCGTATATAACCGGTGGTCCATGGACGCCAGGAATTTCAGCATCCGGTGTAAGGTGTCACGCTGTTGCACCAGTTCCTGGCGTAGTTCGGCCAGCTCAGATGTTTGTGCTCCAGCGGGATCCATGGCCTGATCAAACTGTCACGGCCAGGTGTACGGGCAGGGAGGACTGGTAAGCCCAGGAGGTGGATCCACTGGACCGAGTATCCCACCGGAGGGCAGGGTACACGGCAGCCGGAGCACTGGCGTGGCCGGGACAGGTATAACCAGGTCAGCAGAGTCACAAAGTTCTTCAGGACGGTAAGGAAGACAGGCACAGGTACCAGGGAGCAAAGACAAGAAGTCTACAGGACACGGCACCAGGGGGCCTGAGCACCTAGCACAAAAGACAAAGCTTCTAGACACGTTGATCAGGCAACGCCCCTATGGAAAGGCCAGTCTTATATATCCAGCACAGCCGTATGTCACATCCTGCTTCAGGTGTGCTGGGTCCATAAAACCAGGAGAGTGGGCGCGGCCTGGGCCTATACAGAGGCATGAGGCTAATACTCAGAGTCAGACTCATGAGACCAGGAGCAGGACACAGGAGAGCACGAGCGGCAGCCATGACCGGTGGACACATGGAGTGGATCAGTGGGTAAGGAGCAGTGCAATGACGGTGAGGCCGGATCAGTGGGTATGGAGCGGTGGTGCGATGCAGGTGCGACTGGATCAGTGGGTACAGAGCGGTGGTGCAATGCAGGTACGACTGGATCAGTGGGTATGGAGCGGTGGTGCGATGCAGGTGCGACTGGATCAGTGGGTACAGAGCGGTGGTGCAATGCAGGTACGACTGGATCAGTGGGTACAGAGCGGTGGTGCAATGCAGGTACGACTGGATCAGTGGGTATGGAGCGGTGGTGCGATGCAGGAACCGGCTCAGTGGGTAAGGAGGGCTGCTGGGACACCGGGAGCGTGACAAGATGGCATTATACATGGAGCATATGGGGGCAGCTTGCATTATACATGGAGCATATGGGGGCAGCTTGCATTATACAGGGAACATGGGGTAGCTTGCATTATACAGGGAGCATGGGGGCAGCTTGCATTGAGCAGCTGGCATTATACATGGAGCATGGGGCAGCTTGCATTATACATGGAGCATATGGGGGCAGCTTGCCTTATACATGGAGCATGGGGGCAGCTTGCCTTATACATGGAGCATGGGGCAGTTTGCATTATACAGGGAGCATGGGGTAGCTTGCATTATACAGGGAGCATGGGGCAGCTTGCCTTATACATGGAGCATGGGGCAGCTTGCATTATACAGGGAGCATGGGGTAGCTTGCATTATACAGGGAGCATGGGGCAGCTTGCATTATACAGGGAGCATGGGGGCAGCTTGCATTATACATGGATCATGGGGCACCTTGCATTATACAGGGAGCATGGGGGCAGCTTGCATTATACAGGGAGCATGGGGGCAGCTTGCATTATACAGGGAGCATGGGGGCAGCTTGCATTATACAGGGAGCATGGGGGCAGCTTGCATTATACAGGGAGCATGGGGGCAGCTTGCATTATACAGGGAGCATGGGGGCAGCTTGCATTATACAGGGAGCATGGGGGCAGCTTGCATTATACAGGGAGCATGGGGGCAGCTTGCATTATACAGGGAGCATGGGGGAAGCTTGCATTATACAGGGAGCATGGGGGCAGCTTGCATTATACAAGGAGCATGGGGCAACTTGCATTATACATGGAGCATGAGGCAGCTTGCATTATACAGGGAGCATGGGGGAAGCTTGCATTGAGCATGGGGCAGCTGGCATTATACATGGAGCATGGGGCAGATGGCATTATACATGGAGCATATGGGGGCAGCTTGCATTATACATGGAGCATATGGGGGCAGCTTGCATTATACAGGGAACATGGGGTAGCTTGCATTATACAGGGAGCATGGGGGCAGCTTGCATTGAGCATGGAGCAGCTGGCATTATACATGGAGCATGGGGCAGCTTGCATTATACATGGAGCATGGGGGCAGCTTGCCTTATACATGGAGCATGGGGCAGCTTGCATTATACAGGGAGCATGGGGTAGCTTGCATTATACAGGGAGCATGGGGAAGCTTGCTTTTTACATGGAGCATGGGGCAGCTTGCATTATACAGGGAGCATGGGGTAGGTTGCATTATACAGGGAGCATGGGGCAGCTTGCATTATACAGGGAGCATGGGGTAGCTTGCATTATACAGGGAGCATGGGGGCAGCTTGCATTGAGCATGGGGCAGCTGGCATTATACATGGAGCATGGGGCAGCTTGCATTATACATGGAGCATATGGGGGCAGCTTGCATTATACATGGAGCATGGGGGGGCTGGCTGCATTATACATGGAGCATGGGCTGGCTGCATTATACATGGAGCATGGGCTGGTTGCATTATACATAGAGCATGGGGGGGCTCCCTGCATTATACATGGAGCATGGAGGGGCTCCCTGCATTATACATGAAGCATGGGGGGCTGCCTTCATTATACTTGGAGCATGGGGGAGGCTGCCTGCATTATACATGGAGCATGAGGGGCTGGCTGCATTATACATAGAGCATGGGCTGGCTGCATTATACATGGAGCGTCTGCATTATACATGGAGCATGGGGGGCTGGCTGCATTTATATGGAGGTCTATGGGGCTGCATTATACAACATGATGGACACTTTATACATGGACTATATGGGTGAATTATACACATTATACATGGAGGAGTATGGGGCTGCATAACACAATATGAAGGTATTATGGGGCTGCATTATAATACATATAGGACTATGGGGGCTACATTATAATATATGGAGGACTATGAAGGCTACCTTATACATGGACTATGGGGGTGCGTTATAAAACATGGAGGACTATGTGGTGCAGTATAATATATGAAGTACTATGGGGCGCATTCTAATATATGGAGAACTATGGAGTGAATTATAACATATGGAGAACTATGGGGTGAATTATAATACATGGAGAACTTTGGTAAATTCATTATAATTGGAGGGCTATGAGGGCTACTTATACATGGAGGACTGTGGGGTGAATTATAATACATGGAGGACTGTGGGGTGAATTATAATACATGGAGAACTATGGGAAATGCATTATAATACATGGAGGACTATGGAGCTGCATTCTAATATATGAAGGGTTATGTGGGACCCTTTATACTATATAGAAGGCTATCCAGGGGCCATTATTGTATTTGGAGAACTATATACGAGGGGGGACAAAGATACAAGAATGGGATGGGAACGTTTTGTGCTGAGTGAAAAGGCTCTTTCCCTCAGCAACCTGCTTTCCTATGTTCTGCTGTACATCTCTCAGCACCCAGCTTTCCCATGTTCTGATATGGGAAAGCTGGGTTCTGAGGGAATGATGTATAGCATAGCATGGGAAAGCTGAGTGCTGAGGACAAGATGGATTTCAGATTATGGGAAATCTGGGTGCTGAGGGTAAGAGCCAAGTGTCAGCGTCATTATCCCGTACCCTTAGTGTCGGTGTAGGTGGAGGGGGGCCCCGGTCCAAATTTTGCACCAGGGCCCCTCAAACTCTAGTTACGCCACTGTGTGGACCTCTCCTCTTTTTTTTTGCTGGATCCTAGATACAGCTCTTGTTCCTCTGTAGTACTTTTTCTTTTTCCTGTTCTGGGTGCCAGGAAATTTGTAATATGGCTCTGTGTGTTTCTGGCCATCGATAAAAAAGGTACACAAGTGTTCCCTTTTTGTGTGTTGTCAATTATAATCGTATTCCCTTTATGGTCAACTACAAGGGGTTCTTTAGAGTCCTTTTAGCTACGTGCTAATTGTTGTGGACCATACTTCATATATTGGTACACACACACACACTTGTCCTTTTATTGATGCTAGCAATCGAGATGTCTTTTAACCCCTGAAATGTAATCACTTTTTCACTGACGCTCTTGCGATAGATTATGTTAATATCACAGCGTGTATTACTTCACTGTAACTAGCACTTGCGTTCTCCATAGTACCGTTTTTTCACATTATTCTTCACCCTATTTCTTTTTCCTGTTCCCCCCTCTTCTTTCCTCCTAAGGGGGATGTATACCCTCAACAGGATCGGTTAGTAAACTGATCCACATATAATGAGTGGCACAATCTGCTGCACGTTCCCTGCACACTGTTCCCGGCTCCTGGGTTGATAAGTGCCTGACGCTATCTATAGTGTCCTAGGCAACCTGCGATACACTGATATATTTGTATACACACATATGGATACATTTTTTATATATATATATATATATACATATATATATATATATATATATATATATATATATTTTAGAACACAATTATTCCACTCTTACATATTTTTTCAATACAATTTTTTATTCATTATTTTTAATGTCTTGGGATGAAAGAGAGAGCTTATAAAGAAATAAATTGTATTATTCTTTTATTACAATGTACTACGTCATTTGTGATCTTGAAAGGTATAGATTCCCGCCGATTTTTTTCTTTGGGGGGGTGTCATGACGTCATCTCTAAGGTATATAATGTTGTGTAGGCTCTCTATACAGCAGATTTGATGTTCTTTGCCAGTTTGTCCTGAGGAAGGGAGCTGAGTCTCCTGAAACGCGTAGACCTGTGCATGAAATAAAGCAACATTAATCTTAAGCTTTCATGATTTGTTGGTCATTGGCGCGGCTTTCAAACCAATCTCTACCGCTCTCTGAGATATGGCAATGACTTCTCTAGCCAGCGAAAGGGGAATGACGCCCGAAGCTATTCGACCACCTGTCGCGTGAGGGAGATATTGAGAGCCTCCAACTGGTGTGTGCTCATTTTAAAGTTGTTCAGTGAGCCAAATCTGTGCAATTCATGCATGATGTTTGGTATACTCATCACTGGATTTGTTATGAACAACAGAAGGTCATCTGCGAAAAGAGCCAACTTGTTCTCCCTGCAATGAGCCAGGACACCCCTAATTGATTTGTTACTCCTTATTGCCATGACCAGATGCTCCATTGTGAGAACATAAAGCAGGGGGAACAGTGGGCATCCCTGTCGCGTTCCGTTTTTGTTGTCAAAGGGTTGAGAAACGCCTCCATTAACCCTAATCTGGGCAGTGGGGGTTGAGTAGAAGGCCGAAATTTTATGTAACATTGTTTATTGTAGATCAGTTGCCTCCAGGGCCCGAAACATAAAGTCCCAGTGCACCCTGTTGAAGGCCTTCTCTGCGTCTACTGACGGAATGCACATGGGCAGCCCAGCCCTCCTTACTATGTAAACCAGGGATATGGTGTCGTGTTATCTCTTGACTCTTGCCCTCGGACGAACCCACCTTCATCAGTACTAATCAGCTGGGGAAGGGACGACTGTAATCTGTTCGAGATGAGCTTGGCGTATACTTTAATGTCTATGTTGATCAATGATATTGGTCTATAGATACCACATTGGGAGGAATCTTTGCGAGGTTTGGGAAGGACAATTATATGCGCTACCAATGCCTGTTTTGGGAAGAATCCATGATGGTTACATGTGGACAGGAACTGAGGACTCAGTGGGTCTATGAAGCGCTTATAAAAACCTGATAAAAAAAATTTGTTTAAAAGAACAGAGAGTCCTCAGTGGTTGATACCTTTTAATGGCTAACTGAAAAGATGTAATAATTGCAAGCTTTCGAGACTACTCAGGTCTCTTCATCAGGCATGGTATAACACAAAATCTGAAGAGTCACATATTTATACACAACAGGACATAGAATGGGGCAGTAAAAAAAAACACAAAAACAACCAAGTTATATAAAACAGAACTCTCTCTATGGCAGGGGGACAAACTGTTGTAGCCATAAATTTTGCTGCAGTTCAGTGTGAAAGTTTTATAGTCCTGTGATCAGGGTCTGGTCCAGGCTGTGACATGCTCGGATGGTCAGAGGAGCACATCTTTTAACTGATGTAAAAAGACAATACAGGACATAGAATGGGGCAGTAAAAAAAGATGTCTTTTTACATCAGTTAAAAGATGTGCTCCTCTGACCATCCGAGCGTGTCACAGCCTGGACCAGACCCTGATCAGAGGACAATAAAACTTTCACACTGAACTACAGCAAAATTTATGGCTACAACAGTTTGTCCCCCTGCCATAGAGAGAGTTCTGTTTTATATAACTTGGTTGTTGTTTTTTTTTTTACTGCCCCATTCTATGTCCTGTTGTGTATAAATATGTGACTCTTCAGATTTTGTGTTATACCATGCCTGATGAAGAGACCTGAGTAGTCTCGAAAGCTTGCAATTATTACCATCTTTTCAGTTAGCTCTTAAAAGGTATTAACCACTGAGGACTCTCTGTTCTTTTAAACAATTTTTTTTTATCTCTACTGGCTAACACGGTACAAAGATATATTTTACTTGTATAAAAACCTGTCATGAATCCGACAGGCCCTTGGCTCTTCCCCGACTTTAGTTCTTTAATGACTTCCATTATCTCCTCCAGTGAGAAGTCCTCTTCTAAGCCTGCCAGGACTTACGGAGCTAGCTCAGGTAGTTTGGTAGATTGGATATATGTTCTTATTTTTTCCATTAAGGGCACTTTCACACTTGCGTTGTGCGGCATCCGCCACAATGCGTTGTGTGATGCATGTGATGGATGCCTTGCAAATAGTGTGATAATAAAGGCATGGATTCCTGTGAAATAACACGTTGCGTTAAGTTTTCTAGCCGCGAGAGAGAGCCCCCATCATCACCGCACACGCAGGTACTACCGCACTCATCATCATCACACACCACGGCACTACAGCCCCCTTCATCACCGCACACACCCCGGCACTACCACACTCATCATCATCACACACACCCCAGCACTACCGACTCCATCATCACCGCACACACCTCGGCACTACCGAACTCATCATCACACACACCCCGGCACTACCGCCGTCATCATCATCACACAGTCCCCGGCACTACCGCCCCTATCATCACCACACACACCCTGGTACTACCGCTCCCATCATCACCGCACACACCCCGGAACTACCGTACCCATCATCACCGCACACACCCTGGCACTACCACACCCATCATCATTGCACACACCCCGGCACTACCGCACCCATCATCACTGCACACACCCTGGCACTACTGCCCCCATCATCACTGCACACACCCCAGCACTACCGCACTCATCATCCCCGCACACATCCCGGCACTACTGCGCCCATCATCACTGCACACACCCTGGCACTACCGCACTCATCATCACTGAACACTAGAGTTGAGCGCGGTTCGCCAGTTCGCGGTTCGAGTGATTTTGGGGGGTGTTCTAGTTAGAACTCCAACTCGAGCTTTTTGCTAAAAGCTCAACAGTTCGAGTTACGTTCGAGAACGGTTCTATCAGCAAAAGCAGGGCTTTTTACAGCTACAGTGTGCAGGGAGCCATCGCTGGCAGCCTGCGGTAAGCTGGTAACCAAGATAAACATTGGGTATCCAAGTAAAGCGCTTTGGTTAGTAACCCGATATTTACCCTGGTTATGTGTGCAGGGAGCTGACACTTCCCCGCTCAGCTCGCTCCGCCCCCTCCTGCATGTACACACACACACTCACACTCACCTGTCCCCAGCCATGCAGTCCCCGCCACTGATGTCCTCAGCGCCACAAGGCCCCGCTAGGCTCCACCCACTTCGCACTCCACCTCCCGCACACATGACCCCGCTATGCTCCGCCCACCCGGCACTCTGCACACATGGCCCCGCTAGGCTCCGCCCACACGGCACTCTGCACACATGGCCCCGCTAGGCTCTGCCCACCCGGCACTCTGCACACATAGCCCCGCTAGGCTCCGCCCACCCGGCGCTCTGCACACATGGCCCCGCTAGGCTACGCCCACCCGACACTCTGCACACATGGCCCCGCTAATCTCCGCCCACCCGGCACTCTGCACACATGGCTCCGCTAGGCTCCGCCCACCCCGCACTCTGCACACATGGCCCCACCCACCCAGCACTCTGCACACATGGCCCCGCTAGGCTCCGCCCACCTGGCACTCTGCACACATGGCCCCGCTAGGCTCCGCCCACCCGGCACTCTGCACACATGGCCCCGCTAGGCTCCGTCTACCCGGCACTCTGCACACATGGCCCCGCTAGGCTCCGCCCACCCGGCACTCTGCACACATAGCCCCGCTAGGCTCCACCCACTTGGCACTCTGCACACATTACCCCACTAGGCTCCGCCCACCTTGCACTCCGCACACATGGCCCCGTTAGGCTCCGCCCACCCGGCACTCTGCACACATTACCCCGCTAGGCTCCGCCCACTTAGCACTCTGCACACAATACCCCACTAGGCTCCGCCCACCTAGCACTCCGCACGCATTACCACGCTCGGCTTACCTGCGGTGATGAAGTCCCGCCCTCCCGACCTCAGCGCTAACACCGTCTTCCATGGCTGCCGCTTCACATCTCTCACTGTGGCCCGAGACTGTCACTAGCGGTGACGTCACAGACTCTCGCGATACTTGGCTGTGAAGGTCATTGAACTCAGTGACAGGTCTGCTGTCAGCAGTGCAGGAGATCATCACCGCAGGTAATGTACCTCGCTGACAGCAGCATTTGTCATCCTCTGCAGTGACCTGGGCTGAAATATTGATGTTAGCTCAGGTCACTGCATTGCTCTCCCACCCAATGGGGAACATTCTGTTGTTCATTGGCTGGGACAGTGACTATGGTATGGATCGTCATGGTAACTGCTTGGATTACAGCAGACCTGGATTTGTTTTTCTTTCTAATAAATTGGTGAAAGAGGGAATGTGTTGGGCAGTGTTTTTTCAAATAAAAATGTGTTTGTCGTCTTTTTTTTTTTTATTACTGACTGGGTTGGTGATGTCAGGTATCTGATAGATGCGTGACCTCACCAACCCCAGGGCTTGATGCTTGACATTAGACATCTGGTATTAACCCCATATATTAACCCGTTTGCCACCGTACCAGGGCACTGGATGAGCTGGGGCGAATCCCCAGGATTGGCACATCTAATGGATGCGCCACTTCTGGGGCGGCTGCGGCCTGCTATTTTTAGGCTGGGGAGAGTCCAATTACCAAGGACCTCCCTAGTCTGAGAATATCAGACCCCAGCTGTCCCCTTTACCTTGGCTGGTGGTCCAATTTTGTGGGGACCGCTATGTGTTTTGTTTTTTTTTTTAATTATTTATTTAATTTAAAATAACAGTGTGGGGTGCCCTCAGTTTTGGATTACCAGCCAAGGTGAAGCTGCCAGCTGTGGTCTGCAGGCTGCAGCCGTCTGCTTTACCCTAGCTGGCTACAAAATTAGGGGGAACCCCACGTCATTTTTTTTTTAAATTTATTTATTTATTTTGGTAAATACAAGGCTAAGCACCCCTTAGTGCCACATGAAAGGTACCAAAGGGTGCAAAATTACAAAATGCAGGAGAGTGGAACATTATGTGTCTTTCTGCCATTATAATGACAGAAAAGACTGATATAAAGTGTACAAGCACAGGAAAATCACCAGAGCGCTCTACGCTGTGAAAAGCAGTAGAAAATGGCACTGGAGTGAACATGTGACCGCCTCATGTAGGATGAAGCTATGGATCCTGGGTAAATTTATGTATTTTCCCACCTTCAGTTTTTTGGCAGTACGCCAAAAAAACGGAAGGCACACGGATGACAAACGGTTGACATGCGGACCGTATACGTGTCACGCTCCCGATGCCTCGGCACTGCTCCTTACCCACTGATCCGGTCGCACCATCCCGCCACCACTCCTTACCCACTGATCCGGTCGCACCTGCACGGCACCGCTCCTTACCCACTGATCCGGTCCACGTGTCCACCGGTCACGGCTGCCGCTCCCGCTCGTGCTTTCCTGTGTCCTGTCCCCAGTCTCATGTGTCTGACTCATGCTTCTGTATAGGGTCACGCCGCGCCCACTCACCTGGTCTTATGGGCCCAGCACTGCTGCAGCAGGATATGACATGAGGCTGTGCTGGGTATATAAGACTGGCCTTGCCATGTGGGCGGGGCTTGATCAACGTGTCTTGTAAGCCTTGTCTTGAAAGCTAGGAGCTCAGGTCCCCCTTGTGCCGTGTCCTGTGATCAATACTATTGCCTGACATTCCTACCCAGCACCTGTGTCGGATTCCTGCACTGTCTCCAGGAACTCTGAAGCCCCAGGCCCTACCACGCTAGTGCTCCGGCTAACGTGCACCCAGGCCTCCGGTGGGGTGCACGGCCCAGTGGATCCACCACCCGGACTTAACAATACAGAACGGAAACGGATGCCACACGGATGCACCCGTGAAAAAAACAGACCGTTTTTTACGGACCGCAAAAACAGATTGGTCATGTGAATGTAGCCTTATTCCAATCTGCCGTTTATAAACAGCAGGCAAAAATAAGTTATTAGCGCCCCCCAGCGTCAGAAAATCTCCGGGGTTTTAGGGGTAGCTGAGACCCTGGAGATCATGATTCAGGTCGGTTTTTCCGGTCCCCGCTCACGTGATCACCAGTATACACCGTATACCAGTGATCATGCTACAGTAAATGACAGCGCTGGTAAAAAATTATTTATCTCCCATCTGGCATGAACAAACATGTCAGATGGGAGAGAAATCTCCTCCCCGGTCCCCCCCGGTCCCCCGGTGTCGCCAAAGTGCCAGCCCCCCGGACTTCTCCCGAAAATCCAAGATGGCCATGCGCACAGCAGCGCGCTGGCCGCATTCACCCTACTCTTCTGATTTCTGTCGCATGTGCCATGACACATGCGACAGAAAACTCCTCCCCAGGCCCTGCCAGGTCACCCCCTATGACCCCACCGGTGTCCCACGGTACCTGTGCAGCGTTGATCCCCCGCGGCCCCCTCCTTCCCAATAGACGCTGCCGCATGCACAAAGCGGCTGTCGGCTCAGCTTCCTGTGTTCAGACACAGTGAGTGGCGGTAACCATGCATCTGTAAGCTACTGCAATGCGCTGCTCATGAGGTAAGGAACATAGTTGATCAGGAGAGCTATACTATATTTACAAATGGAGGGATTTGCTATTTCTGTTGCCCTGCTGAACGACTACCAAACATGAGAGTCCGTTATACGCCACAAGAAAACATGTCTAAATAGCGAGCTCTGTTTAGTATTCATTCAGCTGGATACCTGGACTTAAAGGGGTATTCCATCTCCATGATCCTATCCCCAATATATAGTAGGTGGAATAGCAATAATATCAGCAAATACCAGTATTTGGAAATGTAGAATAGTTCTCCTGATTAGGCATGTCCTTACCTCATGAGCAGGGCATTGCAGCTTTGGTAGCAACAGTTACAACATGGACTCTACTGCTGTGGACCCGGGTAGAGTGGGTGCAGATTCATTGCACCCACACTCCTCACATGGACGGTCTGCACTCCTAGAAAATGGGGGATACGTTCTCTGAGCGTGTCCCCCCCATATTCTAGATGGTCCAGAGTCATCGTGGGACCCCCTTATTTTTTTTCCTTACAATAAATTGGTGAAAGAGGGAATGTTTTGGGGAGTGTTTTTTCAAATACATTTTTTTTCGTCTATTTGTTTTGTTAGTGCTGACAGTTTGTGATGTCGGGTATCTGATAGACGCCATGGCATCACAAACTGCTGGGCTTGATGTCAGGTGACCTTACAGCTAGTATCAACCCCATTTATTACCCCGTTTGCCACCGGACCAGGGCACGGGATGAGCTGAGGTGAAGCACCAGGATTGGCGCATCTAGTGGATGTGCCAATTCTGGGGCGCCTGTGGCCTGCTATTTTAAGGCTGTGAAGGACCAATAACTATGGACCTTCCCACCCTGAGAATACCAGACCACAGCTGTCCGCTTTACCTTGGCTGGTGATCCAATTTGGGGGGGACCCTACATTTTTTTTGTAATTATTAATATTTATAAAATAATTATAAAAATAGAGCCTAGGGTGACCTCCACATTGGATCCCCAACCATGGTAAAGCTGCCAGCTGTGGTTTTCAGGCTACATCCATCTGCTTTACCCTAGCTGGCTATCAAAAATGGGGGGACCCAACATCATTTTTTTTTTAAACTATTTTTTTAAATAAAAAATAAAAAAAATTAATGGGCTTCCCTGTATTTTGATTGCCAGCCAAGGTAACGCCAGGCAGATTGTGGTGGCAACCCATAGCTGTCTGCTTTATCTGCGCTGAGAATCAAAAATACCGCGGAGTGCTACGTCATTTTTTTTAAAGAATAATTTTTACAGCACTGTGATGTCCAGCCATCAAAATACAGGGAAGCCCTTTTTGTTTTTAGTTATTTAAATAAAAAATTAAAAAAAATATGTATGGGTTCCCACTGCATTTTTTGTATTGCTAGCTAAGGGTAATCCAAGCAGCTACTGGCTGCTTGGTGTTACCTTCACTGGCAATGGAAAATCCAGGGAATTATTTTTTATTTTTTTTTGCCAAAAAACTACAAAAAAAAAATGACGTGAGCTTCGCCACATTTTTGTATGCTAGCCAGGTACAGCAGGCAGGTACGGCTGCCCCCAACCCCCAGCTGCCTATTTGTACCTGGCTGGGAACTACAAATATAGGGAAACCCTTTTTTTACTTAATTCATGAATTTTATGAAATAATTAAAAAAAAACAAAACGACGTGAGCTTCGCCCCATTTTTGTGTCCAGCCGGGTACAACTAGGCAGCTGGGGATTGGATCCGCAGCACAGGTTAGCCCGAGGTTTCTGGGCCCCTCTGCTGTGAATTGCAGTCCGCAGCCGCCCCAGAAAATGGCGCTCTCATAGAAGCGCCATCATCTGGCGCTGTATCCAACTCTTCCAGCAGCCCTGAAGCCGGGTGGCTTGCTGGGTAATCATGAGTTAATACTAGCTTTGTTTTACTAGCTAGTATTAAGTCAGAGATTCTTAATGTTAGGCACATTTGACCCGGCCATTAAGAATCTCCAATAAAGGGTTAAAAAAAACACCACCACACAGAAAAAAAATACTTTAATAGAAATAAATACACAGACACACTTAGAGACTCCATCTTTATTACCCCCTCTCAGCCCTCCATGATCCTGCTCTTCTGTCTTCTTTCTCCTTCAACACATGCAGCTCTGCTACATCAGACAGCACAGCTGCATGGGAGAAAGGATACTGTGCTCCATGCAGAAATCACTCTGTGAGAGTGACCACAGGCTCCAAGCTGTAAGCGGTGGCACGGGTTGCCATAGCAACGCTGCTTCGATCACGTGATTCTGGTGCCGCTGCGTGCTGGAAGAGGGACGTCACTGTCACCGCTACCAAGCGCGTTGCTATGGCAACGGTGATCTCCGTTATTGACCGGCTGTGTCAGCCGGTCAGGAGCAGGCTTCTGCGGACGCTGGTAACTACGGTAAACATCGGCTAACCAAGAAGCCCTTTCCTTGGTTACCCGATATTTACCTTCGTTACCAGCGTCCGCCACTCTCACGCTGCCAGTGCCGGCTCCCTGCACACATAGCGTGAATGAAAAAGAAAAAAATTCAGCTCACCTGCTAGCCAGACTGCTCAGATCTTCAGGGTGCATGGATCTGCTGGTGGGTCCAGGCCAGCCTGAGGTAAGTGGTAACAATGAAGGGGAAGGAGGATCCAGCACAAATTCTTTTAGTTAAAAATAATTTCTTCCTTTATTTAATGTATTAAAAACATTCTGAGACCGAAGATGAAGACATATTATAACGCACAGGTACTCTTTACGCGTTTCGGACTTAAAAATTAAAAACAACAAAGTCCTTAGTCATAATTGACCTATGCCAGACTGGAAGCTGTTCATATAGGGGAGGAAAACCAGCCCAAAACCAGGAAATGAGCGAAAAATATGGTAATTGCCTGTGGGGAGGGTATAATTAATCAATTCACCAGCCTAGCTAGTTAGGATAAGGTGGAATAAGGGCTGAAAAATAACAAAGTAGTATCAAAGATAAAATAGAGTATCCAAAAGTTCCAAGGATACATACATGAATAAATAAACAAATAAATGAATATAGGTGCACACATATTCATAGCATGCAGATAGGAGAAAAAAAAAATGTTTTTGAAAGAAATATACAAGCAAATCGATATATACATATATATATATATATATATATATATATATATATATATGTAGATAATTAATCTGGTTTTGTTTTATCCAATTTAAATCAAATCTCCTGGTATGCCAGGTATGTGGATGATCAGTTGCTAATATGCAATATTCATAAACAGGGTACACTTCAAGAATTTTCTGATTCCTTGAATGCATATTTTAATAGCAACAGTTTGAATTTAAAATTTACAGTGAATATCTATAATCAGCTGGCACCATTTTTAGACATCCAACTATTTGGTAACCCCATAACTGGAACCATCGATTCTACTCTCTATAGGAAGCCGATAAGTGGCAACGCGTCTCTCCACGCAAGTAGTTGTCATACGCCCCACAAGTTGCAGGGCTTGACCTGTGGGGGAACTTCTGCGAGCCAAAAGACTGTGTTCCTCTGAGCTGTCTTATTCCAAAGAGGCTGCCCATATTAAGCACAGATTAAGGAAGAGAGGCTACTCCAATCGGATTATTAACAGGGCATCATCTATTGCAGATAGTAAAGCCCGTTCAGATCTATTGCAGGATTCTAATAAGTCTGCCAAACAAATGAACAGAATCACTTTTTCTTCTCCATTTAGTGTGGATTTTTTTCGCATTAAGGAGGTTATTCTCTGTTTTCTCCCCCTTCTTCGGCAGGATGTGGTGTTAGATTCTATCCTCTCACAGGGTGTTAATGTGGTAGCGAAAAGAGCATGTACTGTGGGTAACATGGTCACACCAAGCATGTATACAGCCCAAAAACAAAAAAAAACCTGGCTTAGCATTATAGGCTCTCACAAGTGCGGCTCTAGCCGCTGCGGCTTATGCAAATTCATGCACACAACTAAAACAATCAGTGATAGTGACAATAAAATTCACAAAATTAATTCCTTCATTAACTGCTCTACCACACATGTTGTGTATAAAGCCAAATGTACTACGTGCGGTAAAACTTATATAGGCTGCACCTCTAGACCCCTGAGAGTAAAGCGGGCTTTACACACTGCGATATCGCCCGAATTTTGTCGTTGGGGTCACAGTTTTGGTGACGCACTTCCGCAATCGTTAGCGATATAGCTTTGTGTAACAGCGTTCAGCGATGTAAAATCGTCGCAAAAGCGTGATTTATCGCTAATCGGCTACACGGGTCCTAATTCCCAAAAATCGTTACTTCAGCAGTAACGAGGTTGTTCCTCGTTCCTGCGGCATCACACATCGCTGCGTGTGACGCCGCAGGAGCGAGGAACGTCTCCCTACCTGCCTCCCGGCCGCTATGCGGAAGGAAGGAGGTGGGCGGGATGTTACGTCCCGCTCATCTCCGCCCCTCCGCTGCGATTGGGCGGCGGTTCAGTGACGTCGCTGTGACGCCGCACGGACCGCCCCCTTAGAAAGGAGGCGGTTCGCCGGTCACAGCGACGTCGCCGGACAGGTAAGTATGTGTGACGGCTCTGGGCGATGTTGTGCGGCACGGGCAGCGATATGCCCATGTCGCGCAACAGATGGGGGCGGGTACGCACACTAGCGATATCGGGACCGATATCGCAGTGTGTAAAGTAGCCTTTAGGATATCTGAGCATACTAGAGTTGCACAAAATCAAAATTCATTCACCCCCAGTGAACTTCCTTCACAAAAAAGATCTTTATCAGGCCTTACTAAGCATTTTATAGACCATCATTCAGCGGATTTTTGCTCTCTTACAGCCACGGGTATAGAATATGTTTCAACCCCCCCCCCCGTGGTGGCAATTGGTTTCAAGCATTGTTACATACTGAGGCGGAATGGATCCTCACGCTGAATACCAGACACCTGGGAGGTCGGAACTACCGTTCAGACCTACGCTACATTTTCTGAATGTATAATGAGGTTTCTTCTATAAGGCAATGCAGCATTATGAAAGAACGTATGACAAATTTGTCAGGGGGAGGGTGTGGTACACACGATTTGAACAAGCTATGTGAATAGTGGAATATGTGTGTTTTTTTTTTTGTTTTTTTTTCATGCAGGAATATATTTTTCAGACATGTTGCTTAGCAGTAGGTTAATATTATATCATTATATGTTTGAGTGACTACAGGCTTAACGATAATACATTGTTTTGAACACATATGACTATTTTTAAATAATGATAATTTTCTGGAACATTTTAATTCCTAATGTATAGTCTCTTCGATATGAATATCTAATACATCATCTGATTAATATAATCAATTCACAGTATTGATTGTCCCTTCTTGCCGTTATAAGTTCGTTATTGCCTGTTTTTCACTCATTCATAGGATTTAAATTGGATAAAACAAAACCAGATACCTATATATATATATATATATATTTTTTGATTTGCTTGTATATTTCTTTCAAAATTTTTTTTTTTTCTCCTATCTGCATGCTATGAATATGTGTGCACCTATATTCATTTATTTGTTTATTTATTCATGTATGTATCCTTGGAACTTTTGGATACTCTTTTATTTTATGTCATGTCTTGATATCTTTGATACTACTTTGTTATTTTTCAGCCCTTATTCCACCTTATCCTAACTAGCTAGGCTGGTGAATTGATTAATTATACCCTCCCCACAGGCAATTACCATATTTTTCGCTCATTTCCTGGTTTTGGGCTGGTTTTCCTCCCCTATATGAACAGCTTCCAGTCTGGCATAGGTCACTTATGACTAAGTACTTTGTTGTTTTTAATTATTAAGTCCGAAACGCGTAAAGAGTACCTATGAGTTATAATATGTCTTCATCTTCGGTCTCAGAATGTTTTTAATACATTAAATAAAGGAAGAAATTATTTTTAACTAAAGGAATTTGTGCTGGATCCTCCTTCCCCTTCATTGTTACCACTTCCCTGCACGCATAGCCAGACTACACATCGAGTAAAATTAACCTGATGTGTACTCTGGCTAGGAGTGCAGGGAGCCAGCGCTAAGCGGTGTGCGCTGGTAACCAAGGTAAATATCGGGTTGGTTACCCGATATTTACCTTAGTTACTAGGCGCAGCATCGCTTCCACGCGTACTGCTGGCTGGGGGCTGGTCACTGGTTGCTTGTGAGATCTGCCTGTTTGACAGCTCACCAGCAACCCGTGTAGCGACGCTCCAGTGATCCCTGCCAGGTCAGGTTGCTGGTGGGATCACAGGAGCGTCGCTTAGTGTGACGGTACCTTAAGGGAATGGGGAAGCAGAGTGGGGAGTCGACCGTGTGCTAGAGCATGTCGCCGGTACACAAACGTGCATCGTGTAACAGAGAAATGCAATGACAGGTCCTAGCATGACGCGTCATAGTCATGTGACCAGTCTGTAGCCAATGAGATAATAGACACGTGACTGGTCACATGGCTATTTTGATGTCACGATAGGTCCTGCATCACTGCTGGTGTTCCCGGAGGACGCAGCGATTACCAATGGAAAAGCTGCAGGAGACAGAGTGCAGGACGCATCCCTGGGACAGGTAAGTGTTATGGCAATGTTTACTAACTGTATGTGTACATTTATAATGTGTTTCTTTGTGTTTGTGATTGCCTCCCATTGTTTCCTATGAGGTTTGAGTGGTTCGCCGAACCGGTCCGCCGAACCGAACTCGAACCAGACCTTGGTTCGGCGGACCAAGCTCGAGCCGAACCGCGACCGGTTCGCTCATCTCTACTGCACACACCGGCACTACCGCCACCATCATCACTGCACACATTACCTCAGTGACGTCCCCGCTGACAGCGCGACTCACTTCAGTTGCTGTGTAGAGCTCACAGGAGCGGTGGTGTTCTACGGCCGCTCCTGTCAGCTTCATGTAGCAGAGCTGGATGAGTCGAGGGACCTCGTGTGGATTACGCTGGACCTGGAGGGGTATTTGGGGATTAATAAAATGGTGAAAGTGTTTGTTTTTTTTTTATCTCTTATTCCAAATAAAGTATTTTTTCGGGTGTATGTGTTTATTTACTTTCACTTACAGGTTAATCATTGTGGGTGTCTCATAGACGCCTGCCATGATTAACCTAGGACTTAGTGGCAGCTATGGGCTGCTGCCATTAACTCCTTATTTCCTCAATTGCCACCACATCAGTGCAATTCGGGATGAGCCAGGTAGAGTCCCGGGACTGTTGCATCTAATGGATGCGGCAATTTCGGGCAGCTGCTGGCTGATATTTTTAGGCTGGGGGCCTCCCCATAACATGGGGCTCCCCATCCTGAAAATACCAGCCTTCAGTCATGTGGCTTTACCTTGGCTGGTATCAAAATTGGGGGGAACCGCACGCTGTTTTTTAAAATTATTTATTTATTGTACTGCACGATATAGACCCGCCCACCGGCGGCTGTGATTGCTTGCAGTGAGACAGCTGTCACTCAGCGTGGGGGCGTGTCTGACTGCAACCAATCATAGGCGCCGGTGGGCGGGGGAAGCAGTAAATACTAAATGGAATAATGAGCGGCCGGCATTTTTAAAAGAGGAGAACCCGCCAGAGAAATGTGACATCTGTGCAGTGCCGCGACGGTGATCAGTGAGTATGAGAAAGAGGGAGAGACAGACTGACAGAGAGAGAGACTGACATTGACAGAGAGAGAGATATAGACCGACATTGACAGAGAGAGAGAGATAGACCGACAGAGAGATAGAGACCAAGAGAGACCAACAGACCGACCGACAGAGAGAGAGACCAGGAGTGCTTTTAAATGATTTAGAATGTTCTGCTGGACATGCTGAGCAAGCTCAGAAGAACATGATGGAATCCTACACTGGAATCCATCGCCAAACACATGGCGACGGAATCCAGCACCATAGACAATCATTATGCCTCGTAACGGATCCCAACGGAATTCTGCGGAGTGCGTTTTTTTACAGCAACTAAAAACGCTACATTCAGTGTTCCTTCTGCCCAACGGTCACTGCCGGTCACCGACAAATCAACTAATGTGCCGCGGGGCGGATGCAACGCAAAACCATCCGTTCCAATCTGCCCTTAATAGAAGCCTATGAGGAATAAACGGTTTCCTGTAACGGTTACCATAATTCCTCAAGGCATCGGATAGCAATGAATGCCGTTCAACGCAAGTGTGAAAGCAGCCTAACTGTTGTTTAGGGAGGTCAGTAAACTTGCCCCTGATATTGTAGAGGTCTTGGTAATAGTCCCTGAAGCATTGTAATATCCCCTTTGTGTTTTGAATCTTTTCCCATATTTATCCTTTATGAGTGGTACGTGATTGGCTAGAGTGTGTGGGTGTAGTGCTCTAGACAGAAACTTGCCGCTCCAGTTGCCCAGCTGGAAGAAACGACTCTTAAGTTTGTCCCTCCAGCATCGTGACTGCTAATCCAATATAGATAATAATTTCTGTCTAGCTGTAGATAGTTGACTATATACATCTTGGGCATGTGTGTTTATGGAGAATTTCCAGGTCAAAGATCTGAGAGCAAAGCCGTTTCATCTCCTCCGACCTATCTTTTTTAAGCCGATTACCATGCTTAATGAGAACTCCTATCAGGACACACTTTAGTGCCTCCCATTTCATGGGTGGGGCAGACTGGTCAATCTCATGATCCAGAGTAAAGTTCGAGATTATCTGGGTCACATCTGCTAAGCAGACCACATCTTGCAATAAGTTCTCATTGAGACGCCATCTGATGCCTGGTCTCTTAACTGAGTCAAGCTGAATGGAGACATATACAGGTGCATAGTCAGACCAAACAATTGAGCTTAATTTTGAGTAAATGTGAAGGTCTAAAGCAGGCTTTACACGCTGCGATATCATTAATGTTTTATCGTCAGGGTCACGCCGTTAGTGACACACATCCGGCGTCATTAACGATATCGCAGCGTGTGACACTTTTGTGGGACCTAAAACGATTGCAAAAGTGACACAAATCGTTTCCCATGGAGAGGTCGTCCTAAAATCAAAAATCGGTCACCTCTCATTAGCGATGTTGTTCCTCGTTTCTGCGGCAGCACACATCGCTGTGTGTGACACCGCAGGAGCGAGGAACATTTCCTTACCTGCCTCCACCGCCAATGCGGAAGGAAGGAGGTGGGCACGATGTTTACATCCCGCTCATCTCCGCCCCACCGCTTCTATTGGACGCCTGCCATGTGACGTCGCTGTGACGCCGCACGACCCGCCCCCTTAGAAAGGAGGCGGATTGCTGGCCATAGCGATATCACAGGGCAGGTAAGCCGTGTGATGGGGGAGCGCGATTTTGTGCACAACGGGCAGCGATATGCCTGTGTCGCACAAACAAGGGGGCGGGTACGCACGATAGCAATATTGGTAACGTTGTGCCAGATGCGAAATATTGACTACAGGAACGCTGACACTCGGTCAGACTTGATCCAGAAATTAGTCCGTTGGGATGCCCAGAATGATGCAGGGGACGATGAGGATCCTGCCGATATTGACCCAGAGGATTTAAACTGTGTGTCTCATCCTAGATCTAGTGACAATCTGGAAACAAACGAAGCCCAAGCGGACCGAGTCAAGGAATTGTTGACTGCATTGGGGCCTGAAGCTTAAAGGGAAGAGAGGGCTGGTGTTCTGCAATTAGTGTTGGGAGTTCCAATTTCCTTACCACCAGCACCTACCTCCAGGATAGACCACCACCAAGGAAGTCATCTTCGCTACAGGGACGTGCCAGTGTTTAATGATTCCAACACTGACATAGATGAACAATTGCAAAACTTTGAGGTGCTAATGCGTATGCACCAGGTGCCCACAGCCAGCTGAGTGGTCCAAATACCTGTGGACAAGCTTGCCGGTCCGGGCCCAGGAGGCTGTCCGGTCACTTGGGCCTCAGGACTGCTTGGACTATGGAATTATTAAGGACACTTTGTTGGCCCTTTTTACATAACACCCGAGATACATCGCACTAAGGTTCCGGACTATGTCTCGCCAGGGTGTCTCGTACGTCGAATTTGGCAGTCAACTCCGACGACACTGTAACCGCTGGCTCAATGGTCGGGCTCCCCACTCCGTTGCTGCCCTCCGGGATGTGATGGTGCTCGAACAGCTGCTGGAGAAAATGGACCCGGAAATCCAAGAATGGGTAGCTGACAGGAAGCCCGAAACCCCAGAGCAAGCAGCGCGATTGGCTGATGAATTTACAGCCAACCGACCCAGCTGGAGGCCCAATAGGCCCACCGATCCGAGGAGGTCCCTCAACCATGGATCCAAGCGACCCCCAGACTCCCGTGCTAAACTATCTCATTACCCCACAGCAGCCCCAACAAGATAAAGGTTTACTAACAGGGCCGGTGACTTGTCTAACCCACGGTGCTGTTATGCGCGTGGGCGCCTGGGACACATGGCCAAAGAGTGTCTTCAAAGCCAGGGCCCCATGCCTGGAGCCCATCTGTAAGTCCAACCAGTCAACATATGCCGAGATGAACCAACGAGACCTGAGGAATGCTACTCCCGAGAAACACCAATAGCTGAGGAAGTGGTTTACCCAGTACACACTCTACGGCAGGCTGGACACCGTACACCAACCAACCTCCATCCCCACATCCAGACAGTCAAGGTCGGTGATATACAAGCTCAGGGACTTCAAGACACTGGATCTTCCATCACCCTGGTCAGCCCAGATATTGTTCCCACAGAACATCATTTACCTGGCCACCAAGTGACCATCACCCTTGCTGGGGGCCAGTGCTCGAACATCCCTCTGGCACAAGTGCAGTTGGACTGGGGAACTGACCAAGGGGAGGTTGAAGTGGGGCTCATGGACGGCCTCCCCACCGCTGTTATTTTGGGAAATGACCTAGGACAAGGACTATCCAGCCAGTTTGTTACCGCCATCACCCGCAGCCAAGCCAATCACCATCCTGGTGCAGGTCTTTCTTCCAACCCATCAGAGGAGAACCCTCTTCCTCAATCTTCAGCCTCCTCATCAGAGCCAACAAATGTGAGTACATCAGACCCAACTGTGGCCATTGACTGGGAGGACATAGATCGTAAGGAATTCAGGGAAGCCCAACTGACAGATCCCACCCTAGAGCTTATCCGTAGTGCGGCCGCCTAACCTGGGGGAGGAAATCAGGGGGAGGTGTATAGATGGAAAAAGGCCTCTTATATCAGGAGAAGCCCGCATCCTACCCAGAAAAACCCTAGATCCGTGTACATCAGCTTGTGGTACCCCAGCAATCCCGACCCCAACTATTGCGTTTAGCTCATGATGTTCCTGCGGCTGGGCACATGGAGACCAAAAAGACTTGGGCCCGCCTTTTGCGTAGTTTTTTCTGGCCAAAGGTCACTCAAGAAGTGCAAAAATACAGAGCCTCTTGCCCAGTGTGTCAGCGTATGGGGGAGCCCCATGTCGAGCCCCACTTCAACCCATGCCCTTGATAGGAGAACCATTCCAGAGAGTTGCCATTGATATAGTAGGCCCCTTAGCCATCCCCAGCCGCAGTGGAAAAAGATTGATCCTTACCCTGGTAGACTTTGCCACCCTTTATCCAGAAGCCATTGCCTTAACCGCCATAGATGCAGAGCACGTGGCTCAAGCTCTACTGGACATCTTTAGGCGGGTAGGGTTTCCACAGGAAGTATTGACTGACCAGGGGGCAAAGTTCCAAAGTGAACTGATTCAGACCCTGTGGAAGAAACATGAAGTCCGCCCCATGCGCACAACCCCTTACCATCCTGAAACAAATGGATTGTGTGAGCGCTTCAACGGAACGCTCAAACAACTCATTAACCGTTATGTAGAGTCTGAGGGGGGGACTGCAGCAGCTCCTTTTTGCTTACCAGGAGGTGCCGCAGGACTCCACTGGGTTCTCCCCCTTCGAATTGCTGTACGGCCGAAAAGTACAAGGGCCCCTAGAGCTGGTACGAGAGAGTTGGGAGGGCACCTTCCCCACAGAAGAGGTTCCCATACTGGACTATATTCAAAAGTTTAGGGAAAGGATGAGGCACCTCACGGCGTGAGACCACGGTAATTTAGAAGTGGCTCAGGAAAGGCAAAAACAATGTTACAACTAGAGATGAGCGAACCGGTCGCGGTTTGGCTCGAGCTTTGTTTGTCGAACGGAGGTCTAGTTCGAGTTCGATTCGGCGAACCACTCGAACCCATAGAAAACAATGGGAGGCAATCACAAACACATAAAAACACCTAGAAAACACCCTCAAAGGTGTCCAAAAGGTGACAAACAACACAACACAAACACATGGGAAAGTAACAAGAACAAATTCTCATGCGAAAACAAAACAGCGTTACGAGGAAAAAGAGGACGAGACACAGATATAGGCATGGCATGCCCTTCTAAAATGATATAAAACACCGCAAGGTGACTCCAAGCGGAGTCTCCCTATTTTCCAAAAATTGGGTCACACAGACACCACTTCAGTGGCAGCACTTGTGCCCCAGTTGTACACTTCACAGGTAGATTTGCATCAAGCACATGCAAAATACACAAGCATTTACTCTCCCCAGGATGACACTGGGGTTGTAAATTCCTTGTGGATCCATGAATTGTTCATTTTGATGAACGTTAGTCTGTCCACATTGTCACTGGACAGACGCGTGCGCTTATCTGTCAGCACACACGCAGCAGCACTGAAGACACGTTCAGAGATAACGATGGCAGCTGGACACGACAAGATCTCCAAGGCGTAAGTGGACAGCTCTGGCCATTTTTCAAGATTTGAAGCCAAAATGAGCAAGGCTCCATTTGCAAAGTCATGGCATCGATGTTCATTTGGAGATACTCTTGTATCATCCTCTCCAGCCGTTGACTATGTGTCAGACTTGTTGTCTCTGGTGGCCTTGCAAAGGATTGTCTTAAAAAAATTATGAAAGAGTCAATAAAATTGCTGTTACCAGCACCAGATACGGTGCTGCTGGTACGGGTAGACTGTTGAAGATGACGAGACTGTCCCATGTTTGTGAAGTTACAACTGGGAGATTCACTCCGTGCACCACGGTTGTTTAAAGAAAAGCCGAGCTAAAATCGAGTAACAGCTTTTGCTGATACTCCTGCATATGTGCGTCCCTTTCTATGGCTGGAATTATTTCACAAAATTTGGACTTGTACCGGGGATCTAATAGTGTGGCAAGCCAGTACTCATCATCACTTCTAATTTTGACAATACGAGGGTCATGTTGGAGGTAGTGCAGCAAGAAGGCGCTCATGTGTCTTGCGCAGCCATGCGGACCAAGTCCACAGAGTGTTTGTGGCATAGAGGTTGTAACCATTCTTTCTTCCTCTGTCATCTCCCCCCAACCTCTTTCAACTGAAATTTGACCAAGGTCTCCCTCATCCGCTGAGTCTTCCATGTCCATGGACAGTTTTTCCTCCATTTCTTCATGTTCTCCTGCACTTTCCTCAACATTTTGCCTGCTACCATGCGCCCTTGTTGATCCCTGTCCCCCATGGTCCCATGCCTGCCGCCTTAGTGATGATGAACGTCTGGACCTTGGTGATGTTGTTGTGTCTTGCGCATATGAATCCTCCTGTAGTTCCTCCCTTCCTGTTGTCTCACCCCCTGACTCCGAATAGTGTTTAGCGTGTGCTCCAGCATGTAAATGACTGGAATTGTCATGCTGATAATGGCATTGTCAGTGCTAAACATTTTCGTCGCCATGTCGAAACTGTGCAGAAGGGTGCATAGGTCCTTGATCTGAGACCACTCCATCAGGGTGTTGTGCCCCACCTCTGCATCTCATTGGCCCAGGTTATAAGTCATGACGTATTGCACCAGGGCTCAGCGGTGCTACCACAGTCGCTGTAACATGTGCAGAGTCGAATTCCAGCGTGTCGGCACATCGCATTTCAGGCGATGAACCGGCAGGCCGAAAGACTTCTGGAGCGATGCAAGTCACTCAGCTGCGGTGGTTGAACGGCGGAAGTGAGCAGACAGTTTTCGTGCCCTGTTCAGAAGGCCATCTATGGGATAGTGTGTTAAAAATTGCTGGACAACAAGGTTCAACACGTGAGCCATACAAGGCACGTGTGTCACCTTGCCCAGGCGAAGGGCCGCACCCAGGTTTGCAGCATTGTCGCACACGGCCTTACCAGGCTGCAGGTTGAGTGGAGACAACCATTTATTAAACTCAGTCTCCAGAGCTGCCCACAACTCAGCCGCTGTGTGACTCCTATTTCCAAGACATTTCAAGCTAAAGACCGCTTGATGCCGTTGCGCTCTGCTGCCAGCATAGTAATGAGGGGTGCGTGATTCCTTCTGCGCAGTTACAACGCTGGTGGCCTGAGCAGGCAGGCTTGGGGCGGAGGTGGAGGAGCCAGATGAGGTTGAGGAGGCAGAAGCAGTGGAAGAACTTGGACAGACAGAGGATTGACACACAAGTCGTGGGGACGGCTAGACTTGTGCAGCAGACCCTTCACCATCTATCACCATAGTTACCCAGTGCCCAGTCAGTGACATGTAACGTCCCTGTTCATGCTTACTGGTCCAAGTATCGGTGGTGAAATGCACCCGTTCACACACAGAGTTTCTCAAGGAAGCGGTGATGTTGTGTGCGACATGCTGGTGTAGCGCAGGCACACCTTTCCTAGAGAAGTAGTGGTGACTGGGCATCTGGTACTGGGGCACAGCAACAGACATAAGGTCTCTAAAATCCTGTGTGTCCACCAGGCGGAAAGGCAGCATTTCGGCAGCCGAGATCTTACAGAGGGATAAAGTCAACCTCTTAGCTTTGTCATGGGTCGCAAGAAATGGCCTTTTATTTGTCCACATCTGAGGGACAGAGGTCTGGCTGCTGTGTGTAGATGGTGTTGAGTAGGGTGTCCCTGGAAAAATGCAGGTTTCTGAGGAAAGTGCAGGCGTAGACATGATGCTGCCTTCATCCAACGTTGGTGCTATCGATGTCTGAGAGAGCTGAACACACGCACTTGTTTCCCCTTCCAAACCAACTGACGACCTACCAAACAAACTGCCTGTTGCGGTTGCAGTGGTGGAAGTTGTGCGTGGAAAACCAGGTGTGACAGCTGTCCCCACAGTCCTAGAAGATGAAGAGCGCGCGGATGCACTGGAAGGGGCAGGCGGTGGATGGTCCGCTCCACTAGGCCGCATTGCAGCACGGTGAACTTCCCACTGGGACATATGATATTTATTCATGTGACGATTCATGGAAGAAGTTATCAAACTGCTGAGGTTTTTTCCTCTACTAACAGATTCCCCACAAATTTTACAGATCACATGATTTGGGCGATCCTTTGCAAGGTCAAAAAAGGACCAGGCTAGGCAAGGCTTAGAGGCCATGCGAGCTGCTGATCCACCCCGACTAGTGCTCAGAGGCAGAGTGGTGGCTGAGGATGCAGTTGTAGACGTGCTACCAGTATTCCTCCTCTGTCCAGGAAGGCGCAAGGTAACTTCGTCGTCAGTTGCGTCTTCCTCCACCGCCTCTGTTGACCTCCTCGAGTGCCTGACTGTGGGTTGACAGTAGGTGGAATCTAGAACTTCCTCATCAAGCGTTGTGTTTGCACTATCCTCACCCTCAGACCGAGCCTCTTCCTGCCCTGACCGAATATTTAAGTTGTCATCCCAATCTGGTATCTGCATCTCATCGTCATCAGTATGTTCCTCATTGTCTCTACCAAAAGGTGTTACAGTTTGTGAATAAGGGTCAACATTAGGCTCAGAAACTTGGTCATCACGGCCAGAATCTGAGTCACAAAGATTTTGGGCATCACTGCAGACCATTTCCTGGTCTGTACTCACTGTAGCTTGGGAGCAGACCTCTGATTCCCAGGCTATAGTGTGACTGAACAGCTCTGCAGACTCAGCCATCTCTGTTCCACCATACTGTGCAGGGCGGATGGAGACTTGAGAGCTAGGAGAAAGCAAATGTGATTGGGATGACAACTCAGAGCACTGTTTTTTTTGGATGAGGTGGAGGAGAGGGCACTTGTTGGAGCACTTGAGATCCATTCAAGCATGTGCTTTTTTTGTGCATCATCTACCTTTGTTCCAGTTGTTTTGTTCCGTAAAAAAGGGAGCACATCAGATTGTCCACGGAAAGTAGTAGACATCTTACTTTTGCTGGAAGATGGCCTATCTTCAGCAGATGTTAATGTAGCTTTGCCACCTTCCCCACGTACAGAAACTTTTTTTCCTTTTCCAACACTCCTGTTCCTCTTCCCACCAGCATCTGTCATTTTGCCACTCATTTTGATTGCAACAAGATTGTCCACTTAAAATGTGGTAGTAAAAATTGAGAGGTGGTGTAGATTGCAGAGGTGGTCTAGCTTTATTGGCAGCAGAAGAAACAACAAAGACTATCCCTGACAATGCAACTATGGCCCTTAAACTGGCAGCACAGTTTGCAATTATAATGGCTTAGTAAAAATGAGCTTGAGGGTGCAATGCAGAGGTGCTGGAAATAGCTTGGCAACAGTGGGACACTAATGAAGTCCAACAGCCACTTTTAGGATGCCACTAAGTTTCCTCAGTGTTTGCTATTATAATGGCTTAGTAAAAATGAGCTTGAGGGTGCAATGCAGAGGTGCTGGAAATAGCTTGGCACCAGTGGGACACTAATGATGTCCAACAGCCACTTTTAGGATGCCACTAAGTTTCCTCAGTGTTTGCTATTATAATGGCTTAGTAAAAATGAGCTTGAGGGTGCAATGCAGAGGTGCTGGAAATAGCTTGGCACCAGTGGGACACTAATGATGTCCAACAGCCACTTTTAGGATGCCACTAAATTTCCTCAGTGTTTGCTATTATAATGGCTTAGTAAAAATGAGCTTGAGGGTGCAATGCAGAGGTGCTGGAAATAGCTTGGCACCAGTGGGACACTAATGATGGCCAACAGCCACTTTTAGGATGCCACTAAGTTTGCTCAGTGTTTGCTATTATAATGGCTTAGTAAAAATGAGCTTGAGGGTGCAATGCAGAGGTGCTGGAAATAGCTTGGCACCAGTGGGACACTAATGATGTCCAACAGCCACTATTAGGATGCCACTAAGTTTCCTCAGTGCTTGCTATTATAATGGCTTAGTAAAAATGAGCTTGAGGGTGCAATGCAAAGGTGCTGGAAATAGCTTGGCACCAGTGGGACACTAATGAAGTCCAACAGCCACTTTTTAGATGCCACTAAGTTTCCTCAGTGTTTGCTATTATAATGGCTTAGTAAAAATGAGCTTGAGGGTGCAATGCAGAGGTGCTAGAAATAGCTTGGCACTAGTGGGACACTAATGATGTCCAACAGCCACTTTTAGGATACCACTAAGTTTGCTCAGTGTTTGCTATTATAATGGCTTAGTAAAAATGAGCTTGAGGGTGCAATGCAGAGGTGCTGGAAATAGCTTGGCACCAGTGGGACACTAATGATGTCCAACAGCCACTTCTAGGATACCACTAAGTTTGCTCAGTGTTTGCTATTATAATGGCTTAGTAAAAATGAGCTTGAGGGTGCAATTCAGAGGTGCTGGAAATAGCTTGGCACCAGTCGGACACTAATGATGTCCAACAGCCACTTTTAGGATGCCACTAAGTTTCCTCAGTGTTTGTTATTATAATGGCTTAGTAAAAATGAGCTTGAGGGTGCAATTCAGAGGTGCTGGAAACAGCTTGGCACCAATGGGACACTAATGTTGTCCAACAGCCACTTTTAGGATGCCATTAAGTTTGCTTAGTGTTTGCTATTATAATGGCTTAGTAAAAATGAGCTTGAGGGTGAAATGCAGAGGTGCTGGAAATTGCTTGGCAACAGTGGGACACTAATGAAGTCCAACAGCCACTTTTAGGATGCCACTAAGTTTCCTCAGTGTTTGCTATTATAATGGCTTAGTAAAAATGAGCTTGAGGGTGCAATTCAGAGGTGCTGGAAACAGCTTGGCACCAATGGGACACTAATGTTGTCCAACAGCCACTTTTAGGATGCCATTAAGTTTGCTTAGTGTTTGCTATTATAATGGCTTAGTAAAAATGAGCTTGAGGGTGCAATGCAGAGGTGCTGGAAATAGCTTGGCACCAGTGGGACACTAATGAAGTCCAACAGCCTCTTTTTGGATGCCACTAAGTTTCCTCAGTGTTTGCTATTATAATGGCTTAGTAAAAATGAGCTTGAGGGTGCAATTCAGAGGTGCTGGAAACAGCTTGGCACCAATGGGACACTAATGTTGTCCAACAGCCACTTTTAGGATGCCATTAAGTTTGCTTAGTGTTTGCTATTATAATGGCTTAGTAAAAATGAGCTTGAGGGTGCAATGCAGAGGTGCTGGAAATAGCTTGGCACCAGTGGGACACTAATGAAGTCCAACAGCCTCTTTTTGGATGCCACTAAGTTTCCTCAGTGTTTGCTATTATAATGGCTTAGTAAAAATGAGCTTGAGGGTGCAATTCAGAGGTGCTGGAAACAGCTTGGCACCAATGGGACACTAATGTTGTCCAACAGCCACTTTTAGGATGCCATTAAGTTTGCTTAGTGTTTGCTATTATAATGGCTTAGTAAAAATGAGCTTGAGGGTGCAATGCAGAGGTGCTGGAAATAGCTTGGCAACAGTGGGACACTAATGAAGTCCAACAGCCACTTTTAGGATGCCACTAAGTTTCCTCAGTGTTTGCTATTATAATGGCTTAGTAAAAATGAGCTTGAGGGTGCAATGCAGAGGTGCTGGAAATAGCTTGGCACCAGTGGGACACTAATGATGTCCAACAGCCACTTTTAGGATGCCACTAAGTTTCCTCAGTGTTTGCTATTATAATGGCTTAGTAAAAATGAGCTTGAGGGTGCAATGCAGAGGTGCTGGAAATAGCTTGGCACCAGTGGGACACTAATGATGTCCAACATTCACTTTTAGGATGCCACTAAGTTTGCTCAGTGTTTGCTATTATAATGGCTTAATAAAAATGAGCTTGAGGGTGCAATGCAGAGGTGCTGGAAATAGCTTGGCACCAGTGGGACACTAATGATGTCCAAAAGCCACTTTTAGGATGCCACTAAGTTTCCTCAGTGTTTGGTATTGTAATGGCTTAGTAAAAATGAGCTTGAGGATGCAATGCAGAGGTGCTGGAAATAGCTTGGCACCAGTGGGACACTAATGAAGTCCAACAGCCACTTTTTGTATGCCACTAAGTTTCCTCAGTGTTTGCTATTATAATGGCTTAGTAAAAATGAGCTTGAGGGTGCAATTCAGAGGTGCTGGAAACAGCTTGGCACCAATGGGACACTAATGTTGTCCAACAGCCACTTTTAGGATGCCATTAAGTTTGCTTAGTGTTTGCTATTATAATGGCTTAGTAAAAATGAGCTTGAGGGTGCAATGCAGAGGTGCTGGAAATAGCTTGGCACCAGTGGGACACTAATGAAGTCCAACAGCCTCTTTTTGGATGCCACTAAGTTTGCTCAGTGTTTGCTATTATAATGGCTTAGTAAAAATGAGCTTGAGGGTGCAATGCAGAGGTGCTGGAAATAGCTTGGCAACAGTGGGACACTAATGAAGTCCAACAGCCACTTTTAGGATGCCACTAAGTTTCCTCAGTGTTTGCTATTATAATGGCTTAGTAAAAATGAGCTTGAGGGTGCAATGCAGAGGTGCTGGAAATAGCTTGGCACCAGTGGGACACTAATGATGTCCAACAGCCACTTTTAGGATGCCACTAAGTTTCCTCAGTGTTTGCTATTATAATGGCTTAGTAAAAATGAGCTTGAGGGTGCAATGCAGAGGTGCTAGAAATAGCTTGGCACTAGTGGGACACTAATGATGTCCAACAGCCACTTTTAGGATACCACTAAGTTTGCTCAGTGTTTGCTATTATAATGGCTTAGTAAAAATGAGCTTGAGGGTGCAATGCAGAGGTGCTGGAAATAGCTTGGCACCAGTGGGACACTAATGATGTCCAACAGCCACTTTTAGGATACCACTAAGTTTGCTCAGTGTTTGCTATTATAATGGCTTAGTAAAAATGAGCTTGAAGGTGCAATTCAGAGGTGCTGGAAATAGCTTGGCACCAGTCGGACACTAATGATGTCCAACAGCCACTTTTAGGATGCCCCTAAGTTTCCTCAGTGTTTGTTATTATAATGGCTTAGTAAAAATGAGCTTGAGGGTGCAATGCAGAGGTGCTGGAAATTGCTTGGCAACAGTGGGACACTAATGAAGTCCAACAGCCACTTTTAGGATGCCACTAAGTTTCCTCAGTGTTTGCTATTATAATGGCTTAGTAAAAATGAGCTTGAGGGTGCAATTCAGAGGTGCTGGAAACAGCTTGGCACCAATGGGACACTAATGTTGTCCAACAGCCACTTTTAGGATGCCATTAAGTTTGCTTAGTGTTTGCTATTATAATGGCTTAGTAAAAATGAGCTTGAGGGTGCAATGCAGAGGTGCTGGAAATAGCTTGGCACCAGTGGGACACTAATGATGTCCAACATTCACTTTTAGGATGCCACTAAGTTTGCTCAGTGTTTGCTATTATAATGGCTTAGTAAAAATGAGCTTGAGGGTGCAATGCAGAGGTGCTGGAAATAGCTTGGCACCAGTGGGACACTAATGATGTCCAACAGCCACTTTTAGGATGCCACTAAGTTTCCTCAGTGTTTGGTATTGTAATGGCTTAGTAAAAATGAGCTTGAGGATGCAATGCAGAGGTGCTGGAAATAGCTTGGCACCAGTGGGACACTAATGAAGTCCAACAGCCACTTTTTGTATGCCACTAAGTTTCCTCAGTGTTTGCTATTATAATGGCTTAGTAAAAATGAGCTTGAGGGTGCAATTCAGAGGTGCTGGAAACAGCTTGGCACCAATGGGACACTAATGTTGTCCAACAGCCACTTTTAGGATGCCATTAAGTTTGCTTAGTGTTTGCTATTATAATGGCTTAGTAAAAATGAGCTTGAGGGTGCAATGCAGAGGTGCTGGAAATAGCTTGGCACCAGTGGGACACTAATGAAGTGTGAAGCCCCACAGGTGTTGTGTCGGTGCATTACCTTCAGGGACTCCACTCGGCTGGATCTCGTCACAGGTAGGGAATCTTCTATTTGATTGTCGTGACGCCACTCTCAGATTTGCGGTCAGTGGGGACCGCCACTGCAGGTTAAGGGATGCCTGGGGCTGATGGTGGGTGCAGCCAGTTGTAGTAGCCTCCTGAGAGTGAGGCAAGCCCCAGGGCCCTGTGTAGATGTGTAGAACTACAAGGCACAGAATGACTCAACACAGGCAGGATGTCTTTCAGGGTTTTTACTCACAGTTGATGGCAGGGTGAGTGACCCGGGCGTAGCTGGGATGAACCAAGTGGGAACCAGGTGTCCTTCAGGCTGACTTGTGAGGGTGACTACTAACTCGCCTTCCTTAGCCCTTGGTGGTTTGGGGTAACCCCGACTTTGAGTCCCTATGGGGGTCACCCAGGGAAGATGCTGCAGCCTCTCTCCCCTTCGTTTGCCGTTTGCTTGTCGCCTGGACCAGGCCACTCCAGCTGCTTGCCTCCTGTGACCTATGGGCCCTAACTGTGGCTACGTGGCTGCGGCTTTTGTGGTGTTGTGGCGTGGGCTTTGAGAGCCCCACACCGGCAGGTTTAGCAAAAGAAAGCTGGATCTATCTCCGCTTCGGGATCTGCCGCCCGTTTGGGCCTGGTACTCTCTAGCAGTCTCCTTACTTCCCACTCCGTTGCTCTCTCTCTAGCTGAAGATGGATTTCGGGTAGCACTCCTAGTTGACCGTTCTCCCCCGTCGGTAGCCACTGCGCGGACGCTGTCAGACTACAGCAGCCCACGGGATCTGCTCCTCACTCGAGCTCCCTGGACTCTGCACTGCCTGGCTCACTGCTCCTCCTCTCCTGTTCTTGCCTACGCCACCTAGCAACCAGACTCTCTTACCACACCCCTTGAGAGGAGATGGAGGCTTTTGGCCCCCTCCACTATTCCAGTGAAGGTGAAGGCTTTTCCCCCTCCTGGGATCCCCAGGGGTCCTCTCAAAGGTACATGTGTGAGACCTGATCACTATGCGCCTGTGTACCACACCCCAGTCAGCCTTCTGGATTACCTGTGTTGTACTGTCCCCAGCATGGGTGCAGTACTCAGTGGTGCCTGACCAGGTCAGGGGCGCCACATTCCCCCTTAGTTATCACCAGCACGTCCTCGGGCTGCAAGACAACATTTTAAAATGCATAAAACATTAAAACATGGTAAAACATTTTAAGACCACCAGCTATCATACATCACCACCCTCCACCCACAAGTCCGTTAACCCACCCAAACCCTTTCAGGAGGCAGGTCACCGGTCCTTTTGGTAACCAGATCTGGGCCATCTACTTCCCCAGACCTTTCCTCCAATCTGCCTCTCCCGTTGGCCGCGCCTTCAGCCACTTCTGGCAGGATGTAGAGGCGGCTTTCATGGGCTGGTGGTTTCAGGGTATACTTGGCCTGGTGGATCCGCGCCTTCAGCCACTTCTGGCAGGATGTAGAGGCGGCCTCCACAGTTGGTGCTGACCAGGTACCCTCTTTGTGGTGGAGAGCCAGGCCCCATAAACAGGCATGCTCTCTGGTCGCAGGTGAGCCAAGGCCCTATATACGGACGGGCTCCTCCTGGTTGCAGACGAGCCAAGCCCCTAAACAGGCTGGCTCTGGTAGTGGTGCCTCTGGTGTAACTATTTACACTGCGAGAGTTTGTGGCTATAGCCAGTTCATAGCCTTAAGGTTTATGGTTTTCTCACACAAGTTTATGTGGGCACATACTTAAACGTAAACGTTGCAAAACTTCCAACTTTTCAAAACTTTAACTTGCTGTATGCTTTACTTTATGCAGATTCCTCTACTCTTCCTTACCAGGGCTTGGGCCTGTAGGGCTGCGGCACCTGTTGGTTTCTTGATCTCTTTCTTCGTCTGTGGGTTCGTTGTATTTTCTTTCTTCTTCAGTGTCTCTGTCTTCATCTTCTGTTGTGACTGCAGGGCTTCTGCAAGGACTTCTAGAACATGGTGCAACATCTTGGGCATACCAGCCTCTTTCTCCCTGATGCATAGTGAACTCCACTGAGTCTCCTATCTTCAAATTTCTTCCAGGGTGTCCTCTGGGCAGGTGGGCTCTCACATCCCTTCGATTGACAAAAATCCCTTCCTTCACACCAGGTGATACTATAAAGCCGTACCCTGATTTGAGGCTGAAATCTTCGACAATTCCTCGACGCAGGGGTCCTCTGATCTGTGCTTTGGCTCTTCTCAGGAACCGTTTTTCTTGTAGGTCTCTGGCCGTGACTTCTCTCTGCTCTGGGGATGGCGGTGCAGGGAAAGACTGGGTTCTACTGCGGCGCTGTGTCTTGCGGGCTGGATTCTGCGAAGTGCAGCTTACAAGCTCCCAGGTGGGGCGGTTGGGCAGGTCTTCTTCAGCAGGAGGTGTCAGGTCTTCCTCGTCCCAGCGGGAATATGGCAGCATCTCCGGCTCTGGGACTAGCACTGCTGCTGGCTCCGGGGGCAACTCCTCAACTTCTTGCCCTCCTCTCCCCCTTAGTTCTTCGCTGCACTCTGGTCGTGGCAGCGCTGGGGATGAGTGTTCCTCAGCTGGCCCAGGCGGTGGACTCTTCGGCGTGGTTGCCGCAGGGGTTGCCTTAGGGGTGTGCGGAGGGAGCATGTACTGATCCACCATCTCCTGTGGGAACTTGGCCTCCAGGTCAGCCTTCAGCTGCCAGTATGCGGAGTCTTCACCTATCAGGGATTTCCTTGCAGGGACCTCCTTAGACTGGGGAGCGGTGTCTGCTCTGGCCTTGCAGGCCGGGGTAAATGGTGATGTAGACTTTTCTTGGCGGGCCGCGCAGGGCATCGCTGCGGCGGCCTGGTCTTGGCGGGCCGCGCCTGGCATGGCGGCGGCCTGGTCTGTGCGGGCCGAGCCTGGCGTGGCGGCGGCCTGGTCTGTGCGGGCCGAGCCTGGCGTGGCGGCGGCCTGGATCTGCGTCGCTGTTGCGGCCAGTTCTTGGCGGGCCGGACTGGGCATTGCAGCCGCAGTCTGAATTGGCGTCGCATCCTCAATGGGGTCCGTGCAGGTGGAGCTGGGCGTCGCTGCAGTGATCGGGGCTTGACGGGCCGCACCTGGCGGGGCTGCGGCCTGGTTCAGCATCTCACTTGCGGCTCGGACGAGCGTCGCTGCTGCGGTGGGGTCTTGGCGGACTGGGCTCAGCAGGGTGGCAGCCTGGGTCAGCGTCACACCTGCGGCACGGATGAGTATCGCCGTGGCAGTCGAACCTTTGCGGGCCAGGCGGGATGTCGCTGCGGCGGCCTGGATTTGGCGGGCCGCACCTAGCGTGGCTGCGGCCTCGCTCAGCGTCGCCGCGCCAGGCGCCTCTTCTGGGACCGCGGTCGTAGCAGCAGGGGTCGGAGCACTTGCGCTGGCCGGGGCAACTCTGGACTCACCCATCGGTGGCACCATCGGGATCTGAGTCGTCGCCGCTCGATCTGGCATGCGTCGCGCGGCTCCCTCCTCGTAGGTCCGAACCGCCGCCGCCATCTCCAGAAGCTCCGTGCGTCCCTCACTGAGCTGTCGCATAATCCTGGCCTCCAGCTGATCGCAGAAGATAGCAAGCTCCCGGCACCACCAGGCAGCAGAGCCTGGTTCTGGGTATCCACGTCCGGACTCCATTTCTTCTCTCTGCAGCAGCAGGCTTGTGGCTCCCTTTCCTTCCCGCCGTCTCCGGACGCTTCCGCTCTCTTCACAAGCGAGGTCAGAACTCTGCAGGGGATCTCTGGGTAGCCACACCTCTTCGTGGGCGGTAACTTCTTCCAGCGCGGGCTGCTGTTGTTTTTCAGCGCGCTTTTCATGGTGGCAATATGGCGGCGCTTCCAATTTTTCAAGCGGACCGCCCAGGCACATGGTCACCTGTCTCAACAGGTCTAGTCCTTATCCTGTTCGTGACGCCAGATGTGAAGCCCCGCTGACGCTGTGTCGGTGCATTACCTTCAGGGACTCCACGTAGATGGATCTGTCTGGTCACAGGTAGGAAACCTTCTTTGTAGTTTGTCGTGACGCCACTCTCAGATTTGCGGTCAGTGGGGACCGCCACTGCAGGTTAAGGGATGCCTGGGGCTGATGGTGGGTGCAGCCAGTTGTAGTAGCCTCCTGAGAGTGAGGCAAGCCCCAGGGCCCTGTGTAGATGTGTAGAACTACAAGGCGCAGAATGACTCAACACAGGCAGGATGTCTTTCAGGGTTTTTACTCACAGTTGATGGCAGGGTGAGTGACCCGGGCGTAGCTGGGATGAACCAAGTGGGAACCAGGTGTCCTTCAGGCTGACTTGTGAGGGTGACTACTAACTCGCCTTCCTTAGCCCTTGGTGGTTTGGGGTAACCCCGACTTTGAGTCCCTATGGGGGTCACCCAGGGAAGATGCTGCAGCCTCTCTCCCCTTCGTTTGCCGTTTGCTTGTCGCCTGGACCAGGCCACTCCAGCTGCTTGCCTCCTGTGACCTATGGGCCCTAACTGTGGCTACGTGGCTGCGGCTTTTGTGGTGTTGTGGCGTGGGCTTTGAGAGCCCCACACCGGCAGGTTTAGCAAAAGAAAGCTGGATCTATCTCCGCTTCGGGATCTGCCGCCCGTTTGGGCCTGGTACTCTCTAGCAGTCTCCTTACTTCCCACTCCGTTGCTCTCTCTCTAGCTGAAGATGGATTTCGGGTAGCACTCCTAGTTGACCGTTCTCCCCCGTCGGTAGCCACTGCGCGGACGCTGTCAGACTACAGCAGCCCACGGGATCTGCTCCTCACTCGAGCTCCCTGGACTCTGCACTGCCTGGCTCACTGCTCCTCCTCTCCTGTTCTTGCCTACGCCACCTAGCAACCAGACTCTCTTACCACACCCCTTGAGAGGAGATGGAGGCTTTTGGCCCCCTCCACTATTCCAGTGAAGGTGAAGGCTTTTCCCCCTCCTGGGATCCCCAGGGGTCCTCTCAAAGGTACATGTGTGAGACCTGATCACTATGCGCCTGTGTACCACACCCCAGTCAGCCTTCTGGATTACCTGTGTTGTACTGTCCCCAGCATGGGTGCAGTACTCAGTGGTGCCTGACCAGGTCAGGGGCGCCACAGAAGTCCAACAGCCTCTTTTTGGATGCCACTAAGTTTCCTCAGTGTTTGCTATTATAATGGCTTAGTAAAAATGAGCTTGAGGGTGCAATGCAGAGGTGCTGGAAATAGCTTGGCAACAGTGGGACACTAATGAAGTCCAACAGCCACTTTTAGGATGCCACTAAGTTTCCTCAGTGTTTGCTATTATAATGGCTTAGTAAAAATGAGCTTGAGGGTGCAATGCAGAGGTGCTGGAAATAGCTTGGCACCAGTGGGACACTAATGATGTCCAACAGCCACTTTTAGGATGCCACTAAGTTTCCTCAGTGTTTGCTATTATAATGGCTTAGTAAAAATGAGCTTGAGGGTGCAATGCAGAGGTGCTAGAAATAGCTTGGCACTAGTGGGACACTAATGATGTCCAACAGCCACTTTTAGGATACCACTAAGTTTGCTCAGTGTTTGCTATTATAATGGCTTAGTAAAAATGAGCTTGAGGGTGCAATGCAGAGGTGCTGGAAATAGCTTGGCACCAGTGGGACACTAATGATGTCCAACAGCCACTTTTAGGATACCACTAAGTTTGCTCAGTGTTTGCTATTATAATGGCTTAGTAAAAATGAGCTTGAAGGTGCAATTCAGAGGTGCTGGAAATAGCTTGGCACCAGTCGGACACTAATGATGTCCAACAGCCACTTTTAGGATGCCACTAAGTTTCCTCAGTGTTTGTTATTATAATGGCTTAGTAAACATGAGCTTGAGGGTGCAATGCAGAGGTGCTGGAAATTGCTTGGCAACAGTGGGACACTAATGAAGTCCAACAGCCACTTTTAGGATGCCACTAAGTTTCCTCAGTGTTTGCTATTATAATGGCTTAGTAAAAATGAGCTTGAGGGTGCAATTCAGAGGTGCTGGAAACAGCTTGGCACCAATGGGACACTAATGTTGTCCAACAGCCACTTTTAGGATGCCATTAAGTTTGCTTAGTGTTTGCTATTATAATGGCTTAGTAAAAATGAGCTTGAGGGTGCAATGCAGAGGTGCTGGAAATAGCTTGGCACCAGTGGGACACTAATGAAGTCCAACAGCCTCTTTTTGGATGCCACTAAGTTTCCTCAGTGTTTGCTATTATAATGGCTTAGTAAAAATGAGCTTGAGGGTGCAATGCAGAGGTGCTGGAAATAGCTTGGCACCAGTGGGACACTAATGATGTCCAACAGCCACTTTTAGGATGCCACTAAGTTTCCTCAGTGTTTGCTATTATAATGGCTTAGTAAAAATGAGCTTGAGGGTGCAATGCAGAGGTGCTGGAAATAGCTTGGCACCAGTGGGACACTAATGATGTCCAACAGCCACTTTTAGGATGCCACTAAGTTTCCTCAGTGTTTGCTATTATAATGGCTTAGTAAAAATGAGCTTGAGGGTGCAATGCAGAGGTGCTGGAAATAGCTTGGCACCAGTGGGACACTAATGATGTCCAACATTCACTTTTAGGATGCCACTAAGTTTGCTCAGTGTTTGCTATTATAATGGCTTAGTAAAAATGAGCTTGAGGGTGCAATGCAGAGGTGCTGGAAATAGCTTGGCACCAGTGGGACACTAATGATGTCCAACAGCCACTTTTAGGATGCCACTAAGTTTCCTCAGTGTTTGGTATTGTAATGGCTTAGTAAAAATGAGCTTGAGGATGCAATGCAGAGGTGCTGGAAATAGCTTGGCACCAGTGGGACACTAATGAAGTCCAACAGCCACTTTTTGTATGCCACTAAGTTTCCTCAGTGTTTGCTATTATAATGGCTTAGTAAAAATGAGCTTGAGGGTGCAATTCAGAGGTGCTGGAAACAGCTTGGCACCAATGGGACACTAATGTTGTCCAACAGCCACTTTTAGGATGCCATTAAGTTTGCTTAGTGTTTGCTATTATAATGGCTTAGTAAAAATGAGCTTGAGGGTGCAATGCAGAGGTGCTGGAAATAGCTTGGCACCAGTGGGACACTAATGAAGTCCAACAGCCTCTTTTTGGATGCCACTAAGTTTCCTCAGTGTTTGCTATTATAATGGCTTAGTAAAAATGAGCTTGAGGGTGCAATGCAGAGGTGCTGGAAATAGCTTGGCAACAGTGGGACACTAATGAAGTCCAACAGCCACTTTTAGGATGCCACTAAGTTTCCTCAGTGTTTGCTATTGTGAAGCCCCGCAAACGCTGTGTCGGTGCATTACCTTCAGGGACTCCACGTAGATGGATCTGTCTGGTCACAGGTAGGAAACCTTCTTTGTAGTTTGTCGTGACGCCACTCTCAGATTTGCGGTCAGTGGGGGACCGCCACTGCAGGTTAAGGGATGCCTGGGGCTGATGGTGGGTGCAGCCAGTTGTAGTAGCCTCCTGAGAGTGAGGCAAGCCCCAGGGCCCTGTGTAGATGTGTAGAACTACAAGGCGCAGAATGACTCAACACAGGCAGGATGTCTTTCAGGGTTTTTACTCACAGTTGATGGCAGGGTGAGTGACCCGGGCGTAGCTGGGATGAACCAAGTGGGAACCAGGTGTCCTTCAGGCTGACTTGTGAGGGTGACTACTAACTCGCCTTCCTTAGCCCTTGGTGGTTTGGGGTAACCCCGACTTTGAGTCCCTATGGGGGTCACCCAGGGAAGATGCTGCAGCCTCTCTCCTCTTCGTTTGCCGTTTGCTTGTCGCCTGGACCAGGCCACTCCAGCTGCTTGCCTCCTGTGACCTATGGGCCCTAACTGTGGCTACGTGGCTGCGGCTTTTGTGGTATTATGGCGTGGGCTTTGAGAGCCCCACACCGGCAGGTTTAGCAAAAGAAAGCTGGATCTATCTCCGCTTCGGGATCTGCCGCCCGTTTGGGCCTGGTACTCTCTAGCAGTCTCCTTACTTCCCACTCCGTTGCTCTCTCTCTAGCTGAAGATGGATTTCGGGTAGCACTCCTAGTTGACCGTTCTCCCCCGTCGGTAGCCACTGCGCGGACGCTGTCAGACTACAGCAGCCCACGGGATCTGCTCCTCACTCGAGCTCCCTGGACTCTGCACTGCCTGGCTCACTGCTCCTCCTCTCCTGTTCTTGCCTACGCCACCTAGCAACCAGACTCTCTTACCACACCCCTTGAGAGGAGATGGAGGCTTTTGGCCCCCTCCACTATTCCAGTGGAGGTGAAGGCTTTTCCCCCTCCTGGGATCCCCAGGGGTCCTCTCATAGGTACATGTGTGAGACCTGATCACTATGCGCCTGTGTACCACACCCCGGTCAGCCTTCTGGATTACCTGTGTTGTACTGTCCCCAGCATGGGTGCAGTACTCAGTGGTGCCTGACCAGGTCAGGGGCGCCACATTCCCCCTTAGTTATCACCAGCACGTCCTCGGGCTGCAAGACAACATTTTAAAATGCATAAAACATTAAAACATGGTAAAACATTTTAAGACCACCAGCTATCATACATCACCACCCTCCACCCACAAGTCCGTTAACCACCCAGACCCTCTCACGTTGGCCGCGCCTTCAGCCACTTCTGGCAGGATGTTGAGGCGGCTTTCCTGGTCTGGTAGTTTCAGGGTATACCTGGCCTGGTGGAGTCGCGCCTTCAGCCACTTCTGGCAGGATGTAGAGGCGGCCTCCACAGTTGGTGCTGACCAGGTACCCTCTTTGTGGTGGAGAGCCAGGCCCCATAAACAGGCATGCTCTCTGGTCGCAGGTGAGCCAAGGCCCTATATACGGACGGGCTCCTCCTGGTTGCAGACGAGCCAAGCCCCTAAACAGGCTGACTCTGGTAGTGGTGCCTCTGGTGTAACTATTTACACTGCGAGAGTTTGTGGCTATAGCCAGTTCATAGCCTTAAGGTTTATGGTTTTCTCACACAAGTTTATGTGGGCACATACTTAAACGTAAACGTTGCAAAACTTCCAACTTTTCAAAACTTTAACTTGCTGTATGCTTTACTTTATGCAGATTCCTCTACTCTTCCTTACCAGGGCTTGGGCCTGTAGGGCTGCGGCACCTGTTGGTTTCTTGATCTCTTTCTTCGTCTGTGGGTTCGTTGTATTTTCTTTCTTCTTCAGTGTCTCTGTCTTCATCTTCAAACTTTTCAAAACTTTAACTTGCTGCATGCTTTCTTCTTGCTTTATGTGAACTTTGCTCCTGTTTCCTCCTTACCAGGGCTTGGGCCTGTAGGGCTGGGGCATCTGTTACTTCCTGTGCTTTTATCGTCTGTTTCTTGATCCTTTCTTTCCTCTTCTTCAGAGTCTCTGTCTTCATCTTCTGTTGTGACTGCAGGGCTTCTGCAAGGACTTCTAGGACATGGTGCAACATCTAGGGCATACCAGCCTCTTTCTCCCTGATGCATAGTGAACTCCACTGAGTCTCCTATCTTCAAATTTCTTCCAGGGTGTCCTCTGGGCAAATGGGCTCTCACATCCCTTCGATTGACGAAAATCCCTTCCTTCACACCAGGTGATACTATAAAGCCGTATCCTGATTTGAGGCTGAAATCTTCGACAATTCCTCGACGCAGGGGTCCTCTGATCTGGGGTTTGAACCTTCTCAGGAACCGTTTCTCCTCTAGGTCTCTGGCGGTGACTTCGTCTTTCTGCTCAGGAGATTGTGATGTTGGAGGATACTTTGTACTACCGCCTCGGCGCCGTGTCTTGCGGGCTGGATTCTGCGAAGTACAGCTTACAAGCTCCCAGGTGGGGCGGTTGGGCAGGTCTTCTTCAGCAGGAGGTGTCAGGTCTTCCTCGTCCCAGCGGGAGTATGGCAGCATCTCCGGCTCTGGGACTAGCACTGCTGCTGGTGGCTCTGGAGTCAGCTTCTCAGCTTCCTGGCCTCCCCTCCCCCTTAGTTCTTCGCTGCACTCTGGTCGTGGCAGCGCTGGGGATGAGTGTTCCTCAGCTGGCCCAGGCGGTGGACTCTTCTGCGTGGTTGCCGCAGGGGTTGCCTTAGGGGTGTGCGGAGGGAGCATGTACTGGTCCACCATCTCCTGTGGGAACTTGGCCTCCAGGTCAGCCTTCAGCTGCCAGTATGCGGGGTCCTCACCTACCAGGGATTTCCTAGTAGGGACTTCCTTAGACTGGGGAGCGGTGTCTGCTCTGGCCCTGCAGGCCGGGATAAATGGTGATGTAGTCTTTTCTTGGCGGGCCGCGCAGGGCATCGCTGCGGCGGCCTGGTCTTGGCGGGCCGCGCCTGGCATGGCGGCGGCCTGGTCTGTGCGGGCCGAGCCTGGCGTGGCGGCGGCCTGGATCTGCGTCGCTGTTGCGGCCAGTTCTTGGCGGGCCGGACTGGGCATTGCAGCCGCGGTCTGAATTGACGTCACATCCTCAATGGGGTCCGTGCAGGTGGAGCTGGGCGTCGCTGCAGTGATCGGGGCTTGACGGGCCGCACCTGGCGGGGCTGCGGCCTGGTTCAGCATCTCACTTGCGGCTCGGACGAGCGTCGCTGCTGCGGTGGGGTCTTGGCGGACTGGGCTCAGCAGGGTGGCAGCCTGGGTCAGCGTCACACCTGCGGCACGGATGAGTATCGCCGTGGCAGTCGGACCTTTGCGGGCCAGGCGGGGTGTCGCTGCGGCGGCCTGGATTTGGCGGGCCGCACCTAGCGTGGCTGCGGCCTCGCTCAGCGTCGCCGCGCCAGGCGCCTCTTCTGGGACCGCGGTCGTAGCAGCAGGGGTCGGAGCACTTGCGCTGGCCGGGGCAACTCTGGACTCACCCATCGGTGGCACCATCGGGATCTGAGTCGTCGCCGCTCGATCTGGCATGCGTCGCGCGGCTCCCTCCTCGTAGGTCCGAACCGCCGCAGCCATCTCCAGAAGCTCCGTGCGTCCCTCACTGAGCTGTCGTATAATCCTGGCCTCCAGCTGATCGCAGAAGATAGCAAGCTCCCGGCACCACCAGGCAGCAGAGCCTGGTTCTGGGTATCCACGTCTGGACTCCATTTCTTCTCTCTGCAGCAGCAGGCTTGTGGCTCCCTTTCCTTCCCGCCGTCTCTGGACGCTTCCGCTCTCTTCACAAGCGAGGTCAGAACTCTGCAGGGGATCTCTGGGTAGCCACACCTCTTCGTGGGCGGTAACTTCTTCCAGCGCGGGCTGCTGTTGTTTTTCAGCGCGCTTTTCATGGTGGCAATATGGCGGCGCTTCCAATTTTTCAAGCGGACCGCCCAGGCACATGGTCACCTGTCTCAACAGGTCTAGTCCTTATCCTGTTCGTGACGCCAGATGTGAAGCCTCGCAAACGCTGTGTCGGTGCATTACCTTCAGGGACTCCACGTAGATGGATCTGTCTGGTCACAGGTAGGAAACCTTCTTTGTAGTTTGTCGTGACGCCACTCTCAGATTTGCGGTCAGTGGGGGACTGCCACTGCAGGTTAAGGGATGCCTGGGGCTGATGGTGGGTGCAGCCAGTTGTAGTAGCCTCCTGAGAGTGAGGCAAGCCCCAGGGCCCTGTGTAGATGTGTAGAACTACAAGGCGCAGAATGACTCAACACAGGCAGGATGTCTTTCAGGGTTTTTACTCACAGTTGATGGCAGGGTGAGTGACCCGGGCGTAGCTGGGATGAACCAAGTGGGAACCAGGTGTCCTTCAGGCTGACTTGTGAGGGTGACTACTAACTCGCCTTCCTTAGCCCTTGGTGGTTTGGGGTAACCCCGACTTTGAGTCCCTATGGGGGTCACCCAGGGAAGATGCTGCAGCCTCTCTCCCCTTCGTTTGCCGTTTGCTTGTCGCCTGGACCAGGCCACTCCAGCTGCTTGCCTCCTGTGACCTATGGGCCCTAACTGTGGCTACGTGGCTGCGGCTTTTGTGGTATTATGGCGTGGGCTTTGAGAGCCCCACACCGGCAGGTTTAGCAAAAGAAAGCTGGATCTATCTCCGCTTCGGGATCTGCCGCCCGTTTGGGCCTGGTACTCTCTAGCAGTCTCCTTACTTCCCACTCCGTTGCTCTCTCTCTAGCTGAAGATGGATTTCGGGTAGCACTCCTAGTTGACCGTTCTCCCCCGTCGGTAGCCACTGCGCGGACGCTGTCAGACTACAGCAGCCCACGGGATCTGCTCCTCACTCGAGCTCCCTGGACTCTGCACTGCCTGGCTCACTGCTCCTCCTCTCCTGTTCTTGCCTACGCCACCTAGCAACCAGACTCTCTTACCACACCCCTTGAGAGGAGATGGAGGCTTTTGGACCCCTCCACTATTCCAGTGGAGGTGAAGGCTTTTCCCCCTCCTGGGATCCCCAGGGGTCCTCTCATAGGTACATGTGTGAGACCTGATCACTATGCGCCTGTGTACCACACCCCGGTCAGCCTTCTGGATTACCTGTGTTGTACTGTCCCCAGCATGGGTGCAGTACTCAGTGGTGCCTGACCAGGTCAGGGGCGCCACACTATTATAATGGCTTAGTAAAAATGAGCTTGAGGGTGCAATGCTGTCACGCTCCCCGGGTCCTCGGCTCCCCTCCCCGGGTCCTCTGCTCCGCTCCCCGGGTCCTCAGTCCCGCTCCCCGGCTCACCTGCCACGCTCCCCGCTCCCCAGCATCCGGTGCCCGTCCTTCCCAGGCCCCCTGGTCTCCGATCCCGGCGCCCGACGGCTTCCCAGGCCCTGGCCGGCTCCCCTGCGTCCTCCTCTCAGCTTCCTTCCCTGGCTTCTGGCACCCGAGCCGCGCGCATGCGCATTAGGGCGCGCGCGCGGTCACTGACCCTTTCTTAAAGGGCCAGCGTCCATTAACAGGAAATGAGGCTAAACAGGTACAGGGTATAAAGGGGTTTATTGTCCAAGGGGGCGGGGCCTGATCTTCGTGTTTCCTAAGCTAGGAGTCAGGTCTCCTGGTGTCTCTGTGCATATACTCACCTATCTCTCTTGTAGAACCGTGCCTGCCTCGCCATCCAGTCCTGCCGTATCCTGAACCCCAAACGCTGTCCATCTGCCATCCTGACAGTCCGCACCATCTCGGATCCCTGCGGTGACCCGTCATCTCGCTCCAAAGGTTCCGGACCCCGCCTAACGTCATCTCGGCTTCCGAACCTGAGCTGCGTCACCCGGACTACCACCCGTGACTCCGTGGTCCCAGGGACTTCTCCGCTATACTCGTGTGCACGGACTGTTCTGCTGTTTATAGTGTTCCAGCTACCGGACTCTTTACTACCATCTAGGAGTTCGGCCCAGTGGATCCACCTCCTGGGTCTGCCCGTCCACCTGGCCGTGACAGTAAGATCAGGCCATGGATCCCGCTGCAGCACTAGCAGCCGTACAGGAGGAACTCCAACGCCAGCGTGAAGTACAGACCCGCATGCTGCAATTCATGTCTTCTGTAGACGCCCGCCTGAACACGCTACAAGTGGCAGTTACGACTCCAACATCCCGGGCTTCCACTAGTCAATCCACGGATCCAGCTCCTGTGGCGACTTCTTCAGATACCACCAGACTTCGGTTGGCTTCACCACCCCGGTACGCCGGAGACCCCAAGACCTGCAGGGGATTCTTAAACCAATGCTCCCTCCATTTCACGCAGCTGCCGCATTTGTTTGCCTCCGACCAAGCCAAGGTCGCCTTCATCATGTCCCATCTAGAGGGTGAGGCACTGGCGTGGATGAACCCCTTGTGGGAGAAGGGGGATCCTGTGACCACGAACATCCAGGAGTTCCTGCAGGCATTCCGTGGTACCTTTGATGAGCCCGGACGCGCCTCCGCGTCTGCTTCGTCTCTTCTCCGGTTACGTCAGGGGACTCTGACGGTGGGTCAATACGCGATCCGGTTTCGCACCCTGGCCTCAGAACTCGGGTGGAACAACGAGGCCCTAACCGCCGCCTTCTGGGAAGGACTCTCAGGGCGAATTAAAGACGAGCTGGCGGGTCGTGACGTACCGACCACCCTGGATGCCCTGATTGCCCTAGCAACTCGAGTGGACATTCGCTTTCAGGAGCGATCCAAGGAAGTGTCCCGTGAGAGACGTCCGGTACGGCATTCCTCTCCTCCGCAGAAAACCCCCGTACTTCAGTCATCGACAGCTGGGGCCCCCGTCCACGAGCCCATGCAGATCGACCGAGTGCGGCAGTCTGAACAACGTCGAGCAGAGCGGCTCGCCAAGGGTCTCTGCTTTTACTGCGGAGAGGACACACACCTGCTACGCTCCTGTCCTGAGAGGCCGGGAAACTCCAAAGCCTAGGGTTGGTAGGAGAGGCCACCCTAGGTGCTGGGACTCTCTCTGACCCGGTTACATGGACAGTGCAAGTGACAACGGGAGAGACGCGGTTCACGGCTGATGCCTACCTCGATTCCGGGGCAGCAGGCAATTTCATCCAGCAGGCCACGGTGGACACGTACCAGGTGCCTGTTATTCCACTCGACAAGCCCCTAGTGATTGCCTCTGTGGATGGGAGACCCCTCTCTGACACCATCACCTGGATCACCAGGCCGGTCGAACTGCGTATCGGTGCCCTTCACACCGAGAACATCGCTTTCTACGTTCTCCCACACATGTCCCATCAGATCCTGCTGGGACTTCCATGGTTGCGGACACACGAACCATCAGTCAGCTGGGGCACTGGCGAAATCACCCGATGGGGCTCTTCGTGTCATGAGAGGTGCCTAAAGTCCATACAACCCATCCGACGACCTCCGGTTCCAGAGAACTTACCGGGGCTGCCCTCGGCCTATTGGTCCTTTGCAGATGTCTTTGATAAAAAGGAATCCGAGGTACTGCCGCCACATCGTCCATACGATTGTGCCATCGACCTGCTCCCAGGAACAACACCACCACGAGGACGGATATATCCTTTATCTCCAGCCGAAACAAGGGCCATGTCTGCTTACATCTCAGAGAGCCTGGCTAGGGGATTCATTCGGAGATCCTCCTCTCCTGCTGGAGCAGGTTTCTTCTTTGTCAAGAAGAAAGAGGGCGACTTACGCCCATGCATAGACTACCGGGGTTTGAATCAAATCACCGTAAAAAACAAGTACCCTCTGCCGCTCATCCCCGAATTGTTTGACCGGCTTAGAGGAGCTCGTGTGTTCACCAAGCTGGATCTTCGGGGTGCTTACAATCTGGTACGCATCCGCTCTGGTGACGAATGGAAGACCGCGTTCAATACGCGCGATGGACATTATGAATACTGCGTGATGCCCTTCGGCCTGTGTAACGCTCCTGCCGTCTTTCAAGAACTGGTGAACGACGTATTCCGGGACCTTCTCTACATCTGTGTGGTAGTGTATCTAGATGACATCCTTGTCTTCTCTCCAGACCTCCAAACCCACAGAGAAAACGTACAGCTGGTTCTACAAAGACTGAGAGAGAATCGTCTGTACGCAAAGTATGAGAAGTGTGTCTTTGAGCAGTCTTCTCTCCCCTTTCTGGGGTACATCATCTCTGATACTGGACTGCAGATGGATCCCAAGAAGGTCTCCGCCATTCTCAACTGGCCTCCTCCTTCTGGACTGAAGGCAATCCAACGCTTCCTGGGATTCGCCAACTACTACCGCCAGTTTATCCCTCACTTCTCGGCCTTGACTGCTCCTCTCTCCGCTTTGACTAAGAAGGAGGCTAATCCAAAGGACTGGTCACCTGCGGCCGACGCCGCGTTTGGCTCTCTGAAGCGGGCTTTTGCTTCCTCTCCTGTACTCCACCGTCCGGAGTTAAACCGCCAGTTCACCTTGGAGGTGGATGCCTCCTCCTCAGGAGCCGGAGCAGTGCTCATGCAAAAATCCTCCTCCGGGAAGATGGTGACTTGCGGATTCTTCTCCAAGGGCTTCTCAGCGCCTGAACGCAACTACACCATCGGTGACCGAGAGCTCTTGGCAGTCAAACTGGCTTTGGAAGAATGGCGCTACCTCCTGGAAGGTGCAGTGTACCCCGTGATTATTTACACGGACCACAAGAACTTGGAATACCTACGGTCCGCTCAGCGTCTGAACCCACGGCAAGCCAGGTGGTTCCTATTCTTTGCCAGGTTTGATTTCCAGCTTCACTTCCGACCCGCGGACAAGAATGTACGCGCTGATGCCTTGTCCAGGTCTTTCATGCCCATGGAGCAGGAGGAAGAGACTACCCAACCCATCATTTGTCCTAGTAAAATCATTCCGGTGGCCCCTGTCACCCTGGCCCAGATACCGCCCGGGAAGACCTATGTCTCTGAGGTAGACAGGAAAAAAGTGTTACACTGGGGTCATGCCTCGAAAACAGCCGGTCATGCTGGTCAGAAAAAGACATGGGGTGCGATAGTACGTCATTATTGGTGGCCATCCCTTCGCACGGACGTCGCTGCTTTTGTATCCGCCTGCTCCTCTTGTGCCAGGAACAAGACGCTCAAACGCCTCCCATATGGCCGTCTTCTGCCTCTGCCGATACCCTCAGTTCCGTGGCAACACATAGCAATGGACTTTATTACGGACTTGCCATTGTCCTCCGGACACACAGTCATATGGGTCGTGGTGGACCGGTTCTCTAAAATGGCTCATTTCGTCCCTATGGCTGGACTGCCCTCTGCTCAGGAACTCGCGGACGCCTATATACAACACATCTTCCGCTTGCATGGCTTTCCATTACACATCGTATCCGACAGAGGAACTCAGTTCACCTCCCGCTTCTGGAGGGCTCTCTGTAAACATCTGGGAGTGACTCTGGACTTTTCATCTGCATACCATCCTCAGTCTAATGGCCAGGTAGAGAGGGTCAATCAAATCTTGACCTCTTTCTTACGTCACTATGTTAACGCTCATCACGACGACTGGTCCGCTCTTCTTCCTTGGGCTGAATTCTCCCACAACCACCACATCAGTGAGTCGTCCTCCAGCTCTCCCTTCCATGTCGTTTACGGACTTCAGCCCTCTGTCCCATTGCCTGTATCCCCTTCTTCGGATGTCCCTGCTGCAGATACTGTAGCCCGTGACTTTGCAAACATTTGGGACTCTGTCAAAGCGTCCCTTGGACGTGCTTCCCTGCGGATGAAAAGACACGCAGACAAGAAACGTCTGGACCCTCCGTGTTTCTCTCCTGGAGATCTCGTCTGGCTTGCTTTCAAGTACGTCCGCCTGAAGATACCATCAAACAAGCTGGGCCCTCGCTACATTGGGCCGTTTAAGGTCCTCAACAAGATCAATGAGGTCTCCTACAAGCTACAGCTCCCGGCCACGATGAGGATACCCAACTCATTCCACGTCTCCCTGCTCAAGCCGGTTGTCCTTGGTCCCTTCTCCGCTGCTGCCAGTCCGGCTCCTCCACCTATTGCCGATGACGACATCTATGCGGTAAGGGATATCGTGGCCATGAAGACCGTACGAGGTCGACAGTTCTTCCTGGTGGACTGGGAGGGGTATGGTCCTGAGGATAGGTCCTGGGAGCCCAGGGAGAACGTGGGCACTCCTCTGATACGTGCCTTCATGTCCCGGTTGCGGGGTGGGGGGCGTGGGGGGGGGGTACTGTCACGCTCCCCGGGTCCTCGGCTCCCCTCCCCGGGTCCTCTGCTCCGCTCCCCGGGTCCTCAGTCCCGCTCCCCGGCTCACCTGCCACGCTCCCCGCTCCCCAGCATCCGGTGCCCGTCCTTCCCAGGCCCCCTGGTCTCCGATCCCGGCGCCCGACGGCTTCCCAGGCCCTGGCCGGCTCCCCTGCGTCCTCCTCTCAGCTTCCTTCCCTGGCTTCTGGCACCCGAGCCGCGCGCATGCGCATTAGGGCGCGCGCGCGGTCACTGACCCTTTCTTAAAGGGCCAGCGTCCATTAACAGGAAATGAGGCTAAACAGGTACAGGGTATAAAGGGGTTTATTGTCCAAGGGGGCGGGGCCTGATCTTCGTGTTTCCTAAGCTAGGAGTCAGGTCTCCTGGTGTCTCTGTGCATATACTCACCTATCTCTCTTGTAGAGCCGTGCCTGCCTCGCCATCCAGTCCTGCCGTATCCTGAACCCCGAACGCTGTCCATCTGCCATCCTGACAGTCCGCACCATCTCGGATCCCTGCGGTGACCCGTCATCTCGCTCCAAAGGTTCCGGACCCCGCCTAACGTCATCTCGGCTTCCGAACCTGAGCTGCGTCACCCGGACTACCACCCGTGACTCCGTGGTCCCAGGGACTTCTCCGCTATACTCGTGTGCACGGACTGTTCTGCTGTTTATAGTGTTCCAGCTACCGGACTCTTTACTACCATCTAGGAGTTCGGCCCAGTGGATCCACCTCCTGGGTCTGCCCGTCCACCTGGCCGTGACAAATGCAGAGGTGCTGGAAATAGCTTGGCACCAGTGGGACACTAATGATGTCCAACAGCCACTTTTAGGATGCCACTAAGTTTCCTCAGTGTTTGCTATTATAATGGCTTAGTAAAAATGAGCTTGAGGGTGCAATGCAGAGGTGCTGGAAATAGCTTGGCACCAGTGGGACACTAATGATGTCCAACATTCACTTTTAGGATGCCACTAAGTTTGCTCAGTGTTTGCTATTATAATGGCTTAGTAAAAATGAGCTTGAGGGTGCAATGCAGAGGTGCTGGAAATAGCTTGGCACCAGTGGGACACTAATGATGTCCAACAGCCACTTTTAGGATGCCACTAAGTTTCCTCAGTGTTTGCTATTGTAATGGCTTAGTAAAAATGAGCTTGAGGGTGCAATGCAGAGGTGCTGGAAATAGCTTGGCACCAGTGGGACACTAATGAAGTCCAACAGCCACTTTTTGTATGCCACTAAGTTTCCTCAGTGTTTGCTATTATAATGGCTTAGTAAAAATGAGCTTGAGGGTGCAATGCAGAGGTGCTGGAAATAGCTTGGCACCAGTGGGACACTAATGATGTCCAACAGCCACTTTTAGGATACCACTAAGTTTGCTCAGTGTTTGCTATTATAATGGCTTAGTAAAAATGAGCTTGAGGGTGCAATGCAGAGGTGCTGGAAATAGCTTGGCACCAGTCGAACACTAATGATGTCCAACAGCCACTTTTAGGATGCCATTAAGTTTGCTCAATGTTTGCTATTATAATGGCTTAGTAAAAATGAGCTTGAGGGTGCAATGCAGAGGTGCTGGAAATAGCTTGGCACCAGTGGGACACTAATGATGTCCAGCAGTCACTTTTAGTATGCCACTAAGTTTCCTCAGTGTTTGCTATTATAATGGCTTAGTAAAAATGAGCTTGAGGGTGCAATGCAGAGGTGCTGGAAATTGCTTGGCACCAGTGGGACACTAATGAAGTCCAACAGCCACTTTTAGGATGCCACTAAGTTTGCTCAGTGTTTGCTATTATAATGGCTTAGTAGAAATGAGCTTGAAGGTGCAATGCAGAGGTGCTGGAAATAGCTTGGCACCAGTGGGACACTAATGATGTCCAACAGCCACTTTTAGGATGCCACTAAGTTTACTCAGTGTTTGCTATTATAATGGCTTAGTAAAAATGAGCTTGAGGGTGCAATGCAGAGGTGCTGGAAATAGCTTGGCACCAGTGGGACACTAATGATGTCCAACAGCCACTTTTTGGATGCCACAAAGTTTGCTCAGTGTTTGCTATTATAATGGCTTAGTAAAAATGAGCTTGAGGGTGCAGTGCAGAGGTGCTGGAAATAGCTTGGCACCAGTGGGACACTAATGAAGTCAAACAGCCACTTTTAGGATGCCACTAACTGGCAGCACTCTGCAATTAAAATGGCTTTGCTAAAAAGGGCAGGAGGGTACAGTGGCCGGGTTGTGGGTCAGTGTAGAGGAAAGGAAGCCTCACTTTCTATCCCTCCTAATGGTGAAATGCAGGACGGAAGTCCCTGAGCTTAGCTACATAGACGCTGTTATCTGTAGCCGTTAAAAACTGTTTCCACGGACCTGACTGTCACCTATGGCTCTGAGCCAGCTGTAATTAGCCCTTACAATGGCTGAAAGAAACTTCTACCCCTAATCTGTAGAACGCTGTGTGTATAGTGTACACAGCAGGATCGGCGGCAGGAGCTGCGTCAGCGGTGACAGACATCCAGATGCAGAAGGCAGATAATGCCGTGCTGGAACAAAATGTCCGTTTTTATAATGCAAGAATATGTGACATGGACAGCCTATGACACATGCCCTTGCTTCTCTGGCAATAAGTCCACTTAGCTGTGTATGTGTCTGGGATTGGCTGACATGCTGGCCCGCCCCACTACACGAGCGCTTAGGGAAGGAAGAAAAGAAAAAAAAAATGGCGATCAGCATTATCCCAGCAGCAGTGATCTGAACGCGCAGTCCCCGCACACTATATGCTGAAATTTCATAATAGTGTGAATCACAGAGTGACACACTATTACAGCGAAAAGCCAGTTAGTAATTGGCTTGGCTTTTAGCTGATTGAACTGTTATCGAACGTAACTCGAGCTAACGAACTTTTAGCAAAAAGCTCGAGTTCTAGTTCGATCTAGAACACCCCCCAAAATCACTCGAACCGCGAACTGGAGAACCACGAACCACGCTCAACTCTAGTTACGACCGCACTGCCCGACTCCGAGAATTTGCCTGTGGACAGAAGGTCCTAGTACTAGTACCGGTACGGAAAAACAAGCTGCAAGCCATGTGGGTGGGTGCATTCACCATTTCCAAGAAATGTGGCAATACTGACTACACCGTGGCCCTGGATCGAGCTGGTGTTCGTGAGCGTACCTACCACACCAACAGGCTAAAAGCTTATGAGGAATGAGAGGTCACCAATTTAGCACTTTGTTGTCCAGAGTTAGATGACCCAGAGTTGGACAAGATCCCAGCCCTATTAGTGGTCTCCAAAAGGGAAATGGGGGTAAAAGATGTATCACTGGGGGAGCAGCTTTGTCCATCACAGAAGCGACAGATATCAGACATACTCGGAACGTATGAATCCCTGTTCACAAGTCAGCCTGGTAGAACCCCCCTGGTCCAGCATCATGTCAACACAGGGGCAACCACCCCACTAAGACAACCCGCCTACCTACGAAAACCCGCCTACCGGGTGACACCTCCTGTATTGGCAATGATGAAGGCCGAGGTGGATGACATGTTAAATATGGGAGTCATAGTTCCTTCCTATAGCCCATGGGCTACCAGTGTTGTGTTGGTGCCAAAAAAGGACAAGAGTACTCGTTTCTGTGTGGACTATAGACGGCTCAATGAGGTCACGATTACAGATGCTTACCCTATGCCCCGGGTGGAGGAACTACTAAATAGGTTAGGGAGGTCTTGGTTTATATTTACCCTCGATTTGAGCAAGGGATACTGGCAGATCCCACTCACAAAAGAGACTCAAGAGAAATCGGCCTTCATAACCCCTTTTGGCCTATTTGAGTTTACCAGCATGCCTTTTGGGATGAAAAATGCCCCGGCTACCTTCCAAAGGATGGTAGACCATTTACTAGAGGGATATCAGGGGTATGCCCAGGCCTATTTGGATGACATCGCTATCTTCAGCGATACTTGGGAAGAGCATGTTCAGCACATGTCCCAGGTGCTGCAGAGGGTAGCCAAAGCCCAGCTCATCATCCGACCTGACAAATGCCAAATGGAGATGGCCGAAGTGCTATACCTGGGACATCGGGTGGGAAGTGGGTGCATTTGTCCCGAACCTGCAAAAGTAGAAGCCATTACCCAGTGGCCACGCCCGGTCAATCGAAAACAGGGCCGTGCGTTCCTAGAAACTGCAAACTATTATCGAACGTTTATCCCCAATTACAGTACCGTAGCAAAACCGCTCACTGATCTTACAACCAAAAGATATGCCCGTAACCTTATCTGGACCCCAGAATGTGAAACTGAGTTCCTCCAGTTGAAAGACCGGCTGGTCCAGAGCCCAGTCCTGACTGCTCCTGACGTCCGTCGCAGGTTCATCGTCCATACAGACGCATCGGACACAGGACTAGGAGCTGTACTTAGCCATGTGGGGGATAACGGTGAGGAACATCCGATAGCTTACCTCTCCCGGAAACTGTTGGACCGAGTGACGGCTTACACCACCATAGAAAAAGAATGCCTGGCCATAGTCTGGGCCCTGAATAATTGCAGCCCTCCCTCTATGGCAAGGAGTTCACAGTCCTCACTGACCACAATCCATTGAGTTGGCTAAATCGCACTGCCGGGGACAATGGACGCTTGCTCAGGTGGAGCCTGGCATTGCAATCCTATAATTTTTCCATCTCCCATAAACAGGGCAAGAACCATGGAAACGCGAATGGGCTTTCTCGACAAGTGAAAAGGATGATCGGAAACCTATCCTGTCTGACTAATATTAAGAAGGGGGAGGAATGTGACGACATGGACTCTAAGTGCCTAGCATGGGTTAACTTTCTTAACATTCAGCCAGACATAAAGACAGTTTGTTTATAGCTAGGGGATAATCCTTCATTGTTCTACAAGTCTCTTGAGAGTTTAGTATTGACGTTTTTGTTGACTCATGTAATTGTTTTGGCCACTGAAGGCCAGATACCCATTGTGTGTTTGCTCGATGCGATTTAACTTAGCTGACTCTGCCATTGACCATTATTACTGAGATATTTTATATGCGGCTTGAGATCTAGCCAATAAGAACCCAGCCTTATCTACCAATCGTGAAGACCCAATGGTCTGAAAGGAGAGCTCAGGGGTATAAGAAGGAGGAATGTCCATTGCCCAGGTAGACTCTTGCTACAGGCTACCAATCTAGGACCTGCGGATCCGATTGGCAAACCATAACTGAACCTGGATTATAATACTAAATGGACTTCAGCATTGAATGCAAGGATTCAGCTGAGATATCATGGACTACTAAGGAAGGAATCCAGCTTGGGACAATCCAATCATCTAACTACAGACTTTGCAGACATTAGCCAGCTTCCTAAATCTGGCATTATTCCATTCTCGGAGGGTGCCCGCCAAAAGCGGGGTGCTGCTGGATTGGTGTAAGTAGCCCTGGAAGCTCTGAGGCACGGACATTCTAAATCCCTGATGAGCCAGCAGAAGAGTGAGACTCTGTTGCCTGTTACATTTGTGTGTTTTGCTGGTTCTGTGCTATGTGCCGTTAATTATTTGGGGATCCAATATAGTCTTAATATTGTCATTCCCTCACCCTGTGTTAGCTAAGTAGTGTTCCGCCCACGGTTAAGGAGGTCGGGCATTCAGTTGGGATGAGCCCTGGGCCATGCTGTCTTTCTAAAGGCGGCCGGATCAGCAGACGAGAGCACCCACTTACCCCCGTGTCTCCACAAGAACTATCTGATTCACGAAGCAAATTACGCTGATAGAGTAACGCTGTGATCCTCTGCGCATGCGCTTTGCAAGAATGGGGAGCGGTATGAATGCATCATGTGATTTGGACAAGATGGCGGCCGCACTCCAGGACTACATGCGACTCACAGCATGCGGACTGGTGAGCAATCATGTAATTAATGTTGTATTGAAATAGGGCACACACTGGGGTATGGCATTACTTCTGTTTTTTTTCCCCTGAGGAAGCCACATATATAGTGGCGATATGCGTGGGGTTCTACCACGCCAAAACCCCCTCTCCTTCCCACCCTCATTCTTGGCACATCTGCTATCCCCACATAGTGTGAGTATTATTATTATTATTATTATTTATTATTATTATTATAGCGCCATCAATTCCATGACGCTTTACATGTGAAAGGGGTGTACATAATAGGGACAAGTACAATAATCATAAACAAAACAAGACACAGATAGGTACAGGAGGAGAGAGGTCCCTGCCCTGAGGGCTCACAGTCTACAAGGGATAGGTGATGATACAGGCGGTTAGGGTAGAGCTGATTGTGCGGCACTGTATCAGACTGAGGGTTACGGCAGGTTGTAGGCTTGTCGGAAGAGGTGGGTCTTCAGGTTCCTTTTGAAGCTTGCCAAGGTAGGCGAGAGTCTGATGTGTTGTGGCAGAGCATTCCAGAGTATGGGGGAGGCACGGGAGAAATCTTGGATGCGATGGTGGGAAGAGGAGATGAAAGGGGAGTAGAGAAGGAGATCTTGTGAGGATCGAAGGTTACATGCAGGTAAGTACCGAGAGACTAGGTCACAGATGTAAGGAGGAGACAGGTTGTGAATGGCTTTGTATGTCATGATTAGTGTTTTGAACTGGAGTCGTTGGGCAATGGGAAGCCAGTGAAGGGATTGGCAGAGAGGAGAGGTCGGGGAGTAGCGGGGGGACAGGTGGATTAGCCGGGCAGCATAGTTTAGAATAGATTGTAGGGGTGAGAGACTGTTAGAAGGGAGGCCACAGATCAGGAGGTTGCAATAATCCAGGCGGGAATAAGGGCATGTACAAGGGTTTTTGCAGCTTCTTGGGAAAGGAATGTACGGATGCGGGAAATATTTTTGAGTTGGAGGCGGCAGGAGGTGAAAAGGGCTTGGATGTGTGGCTTGAAAGAGAGATCAGAGTCTAGGATTACTCCCAGGCAGCGAGCGCGTGGCACTGAGGAAAGTAAGCAGCCATTGACATTGATGGATATGTCAGGTGGGGGGGTTGAGTGAGGAGGAGGAAAGACAGTGAATTCTGTTTTGTCCATGTTCAGTTTTAGGAATCGAGCAGAGAAAAAGGATGAAATAGCAGACAGACATTGTGGGATTCTGGTTAGAAGGGAGGTGATGTCAGGTCCAGAGAGGTAGATCTGCGTATCATCAGCATAGAGATGATACTGAAAGCCATGGGACTCTATGAGCTGTCCCAGGCCGAAGGTGTAAATGGAAAACAGCAGGGGTGCAAGAACTGAACCTTGGGGGACCCCGACAGATAGGGGGCAAGATGAGGAAGTGGTGTGAGAGTGGGAGACGTTGAAAGTTCGGTTGGATAAGTATGAGGCGATCCAAAATAGCGCCAAGTCTGTGATGCCCAGAGATGAGAGAATTTGTAATAGAAGGGAGTGGTCTACTGTGTCAAAGGCAGAGGACAGGTGCAGGAGGAGGAGGACAGAGTAGAGTTGCTTGGCTTTTGTGGTTAGTAGGTCGTTAGTGACTTTGGTCAGGGCAGTTTCAGTGGAATTATGGGGTCGGAAGCCAAATTGTAACCGGTCAAAGAGAGAGCAGGAAGAGAGATGTGAGGACAGTTCAAGATGGACATGCTGTTCCAGTAGTTTTGAGGCATAAGGGAGAAGTCATATGGGGTGATAGTTTGACACAGTGGAAGGGTCAAGGGAGTGCATTTTGAGGATGGGTGTGATGGAGGCATGTTTAAAGCATGAAGGGAATAAACCAGTTGTTAGTGATAGGTTGAAGAGATGGGTTAGGGTCGGGAGGAGGACTGTGGTGAGATTGGGGATGAGGTGGGATGGGAGTGGATCAAGCAGGCAGGTTGTGAGATGTGATCTTGAGAGTATGGGCCTGATCCTATCTTCCTACTGCTCATACTGCACTTACCTATTTCTAGCCATTCTGGTTTGAACAGCTATGTGGTATGAAGCCCGTGCAGTCATACTCAAATGCTTATTTAGAGCACATAGAGTGTAGATTCTTGGATTGAAGGGCAGACTACAGGGTATATGTCCTAATCTGGACAGTGTACGTTTTTGCTCCCAATTATTTATTTAGGTGGAGTGAACATGTGGGTTTAAAGCATGATGTATTCCTTGTCTAAATATATAACATAGGTCTGGTATATGTCTATATTATACCTCTGTACTGTATTGGATGTGAAGCATATAGGGTTTAAACCCAGCATATATTGGAGCCCTATTAACACTTGAATATGTTCTTATGTTTCATCACATATCTAAGGCTCTATACCGACCTTCAATAATAATTTTTCTATTAGACGTCTATCATATTTGATCAAAGAGAGGTTGTGTATGGTTTTTCTATTGTATATCATTTATACAAATATTTTGTATAACTGTATGGGGTTTGGTGTGTTGGGTAATTATGCCTCTGGCTTTTAAATGTTTTTAATATTTGTCCCTTTGTGTGCTCTAATCATTCCCAGTGCTGGGACATGTTTTTGCTGCTTTTGTAATAAAGGTTTTTTCTATTTTTCAAACCATTGAGTTTTTGGTGATCCCTGAAAGGTATACTCTTTCTCTTGTTTTTCCTATTGTGTGCAATTTGTATACCAGGAGATCCCATTGGGTGGTGCCCTTCTCTTTCTTAGGTTATACCTGAACATAAATATAGTCATTAATGCTCATCATGCGGTGAGCTGAGGAGAGGAAGGTATAGGGGAATATATAGGGGGAAAGAGGGAACGGGCAAAGGTTTGAGGAAGGAAGGGGTTAGGAAGGAAGGGGTTAAGCGAAGTGGGGATGATGAATTGGGGGATGGGGTGGAGAGTTGGGGGGGAGAAAAAAAAAGAGGGTTGAAGGAGACGAAAGAGAAGGCAAAAACATGAGCCATTTACTACGTCTTTTTCTTCCCAGTATAACACTGGCAGCTCTCGGACATTAATGTCACAGTAAGGGTGAGTGAAATGGAGCATAACTGTGTCACTGCTGCTCCAGGGTCATCAAAGGAGTTTAACCAAGTCCAGCTGGGTCCAACTTCTGACGATGATGTTCTTGGTTCCTCAGAGTTACATAAGAGATCTCAAGATGGGATTTTCTGTGGCTCCAAAGATTTCTGTTTGGGGTTTTTCTGTTTATTTCTTTACTTTTGGAGCCTCTTGCCATCCAGGTGGAACTACTGGTATGTGCAGGCCTGTCAGCCAATCGGAAAGGTTTGTCATTGGTAGTTAAAAGGTTCCAAATAACTTAGGAAGGTCTCCAAGGGACCGAAACACCACCGATTTGCCTTCTTTTGTGGCCACCAATTGAAAGGGGAAACCCCATCTCTATAAGATATTTTTCCTGGAAGCTGAATCAGCAGGGGGAGGAGAACTCTTCTCAGCATGAGGGTGTGACTGGCTAGGACAGGAAGAAGCGTTACCTAAGAGTCAAAAAGACAATAGGGCCTTTTGATCTGACTGCTGCCATGATGCGTTCCTTGGTTTTATACATGTGCACCCGATATATCACATCTCTGGATCGTGTACCGCCAGGTGGTTTTGGCCCTAGGGCTTTGTGGATGCAGTCCAGCACTACCATGGATGTATGTTCTTCCCCCAAGTTCTGGGCGAATATCTGCTGGGCCACTGCATCTAGATTAGATGTAGGCACCGACTCAGGGAGACCGCGTATGTGGATATTGTTCCGCCTGTTGCGGTTCTCCTGATCTTCCAGGCCCGCTTTTAACTCCTCCTGCTTAGCTGAGTGATGATTGAGTGTGTCCCGGTGTAGCCGGAGCTCTGACATTGCTGTGTCCTGTGCCTTCTTCACCCTTTCTGTAAACTCTCTCTGTAGAGTATGCAGCTCCTTTCTATAAGTGTTCTCCAGCCTGCATACTAATTTTTCTAGGTCATGCTTGGTGGGGAGAGATTTAATATGCTTACTGATGTTGCGAAGGTTCATCTCCTCAAAGTCCATTTCATCATCGCTGGAGTCCTGGGGCACAGGGCTGGGAGAATCACCTTTTTCCGGAGTATGCTGCTGTGAAGAGTGCTGTTGTTTTCCTGCCGGCGCCATCTTGAGCTGTGCAGCCCGGGTTTGAGTGGGAGAATTAGAGACCAGAAAGCGGTCCATCTGGCTTGTCCCAGTCTCCGGATCTGGCATTTGCTTGCCGGAACGTCTGGGTCTGACCATGTGAGGTTTGGTCTTGGTTGCACTACTGATAAGGGGCCGAAAGGGCAACTTGGGCACGGAGTTGTAGAGCTATGTATCTCACTCTGCCATCGACAAGCCACGCCCCCAAATTCCACTATTTTCTTGTAGTTAATAGAAGTTTTCTCTTTTAAGGTTACATTATTATACATTTTATGGTATTTAGGGTTCTTAATTTGTCTAATGTCATTGGTGACACATTTTTGAAAGGTGAGGAGTGCATCTGAATATTCATTGAGGGGGTGGAAGATTGATTTACATTTTAAACTAGTATGCTTTGCAGTGGAGCTAGATTGCATGTTATGGGTATTACAAATGTGGTTGGATCGGGTTTTTTTTTTGGAAGTGTACCAATTTCCTCATGAATTGTTTGACTCTAATATAAGCTTGAAACCGACTAAAACACGTGGAAGGTGCAGATTTTAATCCTTTCTGTCATAGGGGGTTTTCATCTTCAGTTAAATTATGTTGACTCAGGTTAAAAATTTTCTGGGGATCCTCTACTGTCTGGTTATTTTTTTTCTTTTGGGTGAATTTCCCACCCCTACACCCCCTCTTCCTTTTCTTCTTTCTACAATGAAAAAATCCAAAGTAGTATTTTTTCTTATTGCTTTGTTAGAGTTACTGTTCCTCCATTATGTTTTTAATTGTGTGTTAGCACAATAAAGCATTTTTCACTACTTGAGTGAGAGATGTTTTCCTTTTCCAATTGCATACCGGTGGAGGTGAGCCACCGCATCTCTCCCCTCCCTTTCCTTGGATCCTGAGGTTACATTGGAGATAAGGTATTGGCTCTTTTGATTTTTCTCTACTACTGTCATCCCAAGTTCCCTTCCATATTTTCTCTTTTTTATCTATAATTTCTTTTTCTTTTGCTTGTATGCATTTTGAAATATTTTGGGATAAATTTATGACCTCTGGGTGATTTTTAAATGGTTTAATTTTCTCAAATAATTGAAGGATAAGATTTTTACTACTCACTATTTGAAATTTCCTTTTGTCTATAATAAATTGAACTGCCTTTCTGGAAAATGCTTTAAATAATTTCTCCCACTCTACCATAGTATCCCGGTACTCTATATCTCCTGAGAGTGCTTTAGGTACCACAAGGCCCTTTGGGATATTATCCTTTGCTAGATACAGTTCTAGCGTAGTCACCTCCCATAGATTCCGCATTTCTTTTAAAAGGAGTTGTTCTAATTCGCTCAGTTTCTTTATAATAATGGGGATACAATTTTGGTTATCGTTGGTTGTATCTGGCCTTTCTGAATAACCAAAAACCTCTGTACTTTAATAATTCTTTCTTTTCAGTCTTTCTATAAATCTCCCATATTGAGATTATAAATAGGTTCAGCTGCTTGAACTAAGTGATGAGGTACGTAAAAATATATATATATATATATATATATGAATCCGTAAGGATGGACACCAGCGCAATAATCCAATAAAACTACAATTTGCAGCTAGATTATCGCAAATGCATCACTTTGCCTAAAAAATGGAATAAAACATATACCGTATTTTTCGGATTATAAGAGGCACTTTTCCTCCCAAAAATTTGGGAGGAAAATGAGGGGTGCGTCTTAAAATCCGAATATAGCTTTACCTGGGGGGCCTGTCTGTGCGGCGATCGGGCAGCCGGGTGCCTGTTGGCTGCGTGCAAGCGGCTGGGTACCTGTGCTTGCCTGCGAGAGGCAGCCGGGTACCTGTGGCTGCGTGCGGGCGGCAGTCAGTTGCCTGTGCGGGCGAAGGTCAGGTGCATGTGCCTGCGTGCAGGCGGCAGCCGGGTGCCTGCGTGAGGGCAGCAGCCGGATGCCTGTCGGTGCCGGCTGCCTCTCTGTGCGGATGGATGGGCGTACTGCTGGCTGCCACTCTGTGCGTGCAGGTGGCTGTGCAGCAGGTTTCCCAGTGTGTCCGCGGTCTCAGTTTCAAATGATGGCGTCGGGAGAGGGCGTGTGCGCAGCTGGAGCTTTTGGATGAGAGCTCCATCTGCGCATGCGCCGCTCCGGGAGTCAGCGTGTGCGCAGATGGAGCCCTTGGATGAGAGCTCCATCTGCGCAGGTGCCCACTCCAGACGCCATCATTTGAACTGGGACCGCGGACACTGGGACACTCACCACACCGGCCTGCTGCACCACTCACCCGCCGACGCTGCTGCCGCCACTACTGACACGCCATGCCTGTCACCACGGACCCCGCTGCGCCTGTCACCACGGACCCCGCCGCACCTGTCACCACGGACCCAGCCGCCACTGACCCGCTGCCAGCACAACCTCTGCCTCCCGTGACCTCGCTTCACCACCACTGCTGCCCCCCTAAGGTAAGAGAACACCGGAGTATAAGACGGACCCCATTTCTATTTTTTTACCTTTATTTATGTCTAAATTTGGGGTGCGTCTTATAATCCGGTGCGTCTTATAATGCGAAAAATATGATAATTAATGAAAAAATCTGCGCTAATCTGAGGTTGTTGTAAATAGACCGAAAAGTAAGTTTTTCATTTTCAATTCTCACATAAATATATCACAATTAGGTTTTCACACAAAAATTCAATAATAGACAGCACACACAAATCAGGATAAGCTATATTCAGGATGTACTAGCTGTAATGGTAAAAGTATAAGTGGCTCTCCGGCCGGTGGCTACCACTTTTAGTCCAATTTAAAATAAAAAAAGGGTTAATTTTTCCATTAGGTTTTTCTGCAGGGTTTCTTTTATAAAAAGTTAGAATAATTAAATGGTTCAGGCTAAAATAGTCATTAATTCAAAGCGTATACAAATATAGTCCTGTTTAATAGATTTAGATAAGACAGTCTCTGGTGATTGTTTCCCTGATGTTTATTTTAGCCTTCCATGATAATCCCCACTGAATGCTTACTTCACACATCAATTGCTTTAGGCTAGGTTTGCACACTGCGTCTTTTTGACGCTGCGTTTTTGTGCGTTTTTGGCTGCTAAAAACGCACAAAAACGCACCTGCGTCGAAAAAACGCATGCGTTTTTGCCGCGATTTGATGCGTTTTTGGCTGCGTTTTGCTGCGTTTTTGATCTCTGCGTTTTGCTGCGTTTTTCCAATGCATTGCATGGGGGAAAAACGCAGAAAAACGCAGGAAAGAACTGACATGTCCATTTTTTTTTTTAACTCAAAAACGCAGGTAAAAAAGACATGTGTGCGGACAGCAAAAATGAAAACTCATAGACTTTGCTGGGGAAGCAAATTCCTGCAGTTTTGAGGCCAAAAACGCACCCGAAAAACGCGCAAAAACGCCGCGAAAAACGCACTGTGCGCACATAGCCTTAAGGTGGTGTCACAAACAGTGACAACGACATCGCTGCTAAGTCGCCATTTTCTGTGACGTACAGTCAGGGCCAGAAATATTTGGACAGTGACACAAGTTTTGTTATTTTAGCTGTTTACAAAAACATGTTCAGAAATACAATTATATATATAATATGGGCTGAAAGTGCACACTCCCAGCTGCAATATGAGAGTTTTCACATCCAAATCAGAGAAAGGGTTTAGGAATCATAGCTCTATAATGCATAGCCTCCTCTTTTTCAAGGGACCAAAAGTAATTGGACAAGGGACTCTAAAGGCCCCGTCACACTAAGCAACATCGCTAGCAACATCGCTGCTAATGAACAACTTTTGCTTGCCTTCTGCGGAGGCTGGTAACCACAGTAAACATCGGGTAACCAAGAAGCCCTGTCCTTGGTTACCCGATATTTACCTTTGTTACCAGCCTCCGCCGCTCTCACTGTCAGTACCGGCTCCTGCTCTGTGCACATGTAGCTGAAGGACACATCGGGTTAATTAACCCGATGTGTGCTGTAGCTATGAGAGCAAGGAGCCAGCGCTAAGCAGTGTGCGCTGCTCCCTGCTCTGTGCACATTTAGCTGCAGCACACATCGGGTAATTAACCCGATGTGTGCTGTAACTAGGAGAGCAAGGAGCCAGCGCTAAGCGATGTGCGCTGCTCCCTGCTCTCTGCACGTGTAGCTGCAGCACACATCGGGTAATTAACCCTATGTGTGCTGTAACTAGGAGAGCAGGGAGCCAGCGCTCAGTGTGCGCTGCTCCCTGCTCTCTGCACGTGTAGCTCCGTGCGCTGGTAACCAAGGTAAATATCGGGTTGGTTACTCGATATTTACCTTAGTTACCAAGCGCAGCATCTTCCACGCGGCGCTGGGGGCTGGTCACTGGTTGCTGGTGAGCTCACCAGCAACTCGTGTAGCCACGCTCCAGCGATCCCTGCCAGGTCAGGTTGCTGGTGGGATCGCTGGAGCGTTGCAGTGTGACATCTCACCAGCAACCTCCTAGCAACTTACCAGCGATCCCCATCGTTGTTGGGATCGCTGGTAAGTTGCTTAGTGTGACTGGATCTTAAGGGCTGCAATTAACTCTGAAGGCATCTCCCTCGTTAACCTGTAATCAATGAAGTAGTTAAAAGCTCTGGGGTTGATTACAGGTGTGTGGTTTTGCATTTGGAAGCTGTTGCTGTGACCAGACAACATGCGGTCTAAGGAACTCTCAATTGAGGTGAAGCAGAACATCCTGAGGCTGAAAAAAAAGAAAAAATCCATCAGAGAGATAGCAGACATGCTTGGAGTAGCAAAATCAACAGTCGGGTACATTCTGAGAAAAAAGGAATTGACTGGTGAGCTTGGGAACTCAAAAAGGCCTGGGCGTCCACGGATGACAACAGTGGTGGATGATCGCCGCATACTTTCTTTGGTGAAGAAGAACCCGTTCACAACATCAACTGAAGTCCAGAACACTCTCAGTGAAGTAGGTGTATCTGTCTCTAAGTCAACAGTAAAGAGAAGACTCCATGAAAGTAAATACAAAGGGTTCACATCTAGATACAAACCATTCATCAATTCCAAAAATAGACAGGCCAGAGTTAAATTTGCTGAAAAACACCTCATGAAGCCAGCTCAGTTCTGGAAAAGTATTCTATGGACAGATGAGACAAAGATCAACCTGTACCAGAATGATGGGAAGAAAAAAGTTTGGAGAAGAAAGGGAACGGCACATGATCCAAGGCACACCACATCCTCTGTAAAACATGGTGGAGGCAACGTGATGGCATGGGCATGCATGGCTTTCAATGGCACTGGGTCACTTGTGTTTATTGATGATGACATAACAGCAGACAAGAGTAGCCGGATGAATTCTAAAGTGTACAGGGATATACTTTCAGCCCAGATTCAGCCAAATGCCGCAAAGTTGATCGGACGGCGCTTCATAGTACAGATGGACAATGACCCCAAGCATACAGCCAAAGCTACCCAGGAGTTCATGAGTGCAAAAAAGTGGAGCATTCTGCAATGGCCAAGTCAATCACCAGATCTTAACCCAATTGAGCATGCATTTCACTTGCTCAAATCCAGACTTAAGACGGAAAGACCCACAAACAAGCAAGACCTGAAGGCTGCGGCTGTAAAGGCCTGGCAAAGCATTAAGAAGGAGGAAACCCAGCGTTTGGTGATGTCCATGGGTTCCAGACTTAAGGCAGTGATTGCCTCCAAAGGATTCGCAACAAAATATTGAAAATAAAAATATTTTGTTTGGGTTTGGTTTATTTGTCCAATTACTTTTGACCTCCTAAAATGTGGAGTGTTTGTAAAGAAATGTGTACAATTCCTACAATTTCTATAGATATTTTTGTTCAAACCTTCAAATTAAACGTTACAATCTGCACTTGAATTCTGTTGTAGAGGTTTCATTTCAAATCCAATGTGGTGGCATGCAGAGCCCAACTCGCGAAAATTGTGTCACTGTCCAAATATTTCTGGACCTAACTGTAGCAACGACCTCAACAGCGATGTCGCTGTGTGTGACACATAACGATCAGACCCCTGCTGCAAAATCGCTGCTCACTCCTGAATATTCCAGGTCATTTTTTGATCGCTGCTATCCCGCTGCGCCATGATGATAAGCTCAGCATCCTTGTGTTTGACACCGCAGCAGCTACGGTCGCGACGACGCTGAAGGCAGTGACGTAGGACTGAAGGCAGAACAAGGGCGTGTTTTTGCGGTGTATTTTGTAACGCCCCTACGACTCCAATTGGTGGTTACAACAGCGTTCCGATTGGGTACCTTGCCGAAGGCATTACAGTGATTTCATTCTTTAAGTTCCATTCTTTGTTCTACGTAGTAGATTCTCTGTCTGGTGTCGCTAGTGTGTCATTCTTTGTGTATCTGAATGAAATGAAATAGAATGAATGAAAGCACTACTGCGTCACCCTTTGTTTGGCACGGTCACCCAATCAGGTGCCGCTGTAGTGATCACCAATCGGAATAGAGGGGCGTGAAAAGAAGCAATGCAAAACATGTCTAGGGGTAAACACCATGCCTCTATCAAGGTCTGAGTCGTCGCATAGCAACGCGTGTGACACCGCACAACGACCGCCGAGGTCGCTATGATCGCTGCTCCGTCGCTGCTTAAAATTACATGTTTGACAGCTTACTAGCGATCATCTAAGGTCGCTGTTACGTCACAGGAAATGGTTACGTAACAGCGACGTCGTTGTCGCTGTCGTTGTGTGTGAACCCAGCTTTAGGTAGTGCTATGTGGAGACCTTGCTTCCCCTGGTGTGTCAGACCTCCCCACATTCACAAGGTATCAGCCAGCCTGCAGCCACACGGAGTATAGTAAGGATATGGCAGTACACCATGTGACCCGCCCACGGAGCCTGAGGGTTACCCATCACCGGGCCGCGGTTCTTCTCCTGGGTCGCTGCGGTGGCCTTGCCCAGTTCCGTGACCCAGGCAGTATCAATAAAAGGCTGGGGATGGGGACGATGGGGGTAGTTGTTCGTGATGCCACCTGTGGTGCGCGGCTAATTATTAGCCGCCGCTGAGGGACTTCTCTCTTCTGGGGTAGATGATAACGCAGCTCGGGTGTCACAGCTCTCCACAGGCAAAGCTTGACCTCAGGGAGGATGATAGTGGTTCTAGTAATCGGCGATGGGGCGCGATGTTGGACACGCCGGCAGTAACGGGACGACATAGAGGCTACAGTTCAAGATCTTTACTCAATGGAAGCACACCGCTGTTGGAGCACTGAGCTACACTGTGATGGGATTCAGCCGATCCCAGATACTTTGGAGGTCGAGGCCGGTGTTTCCTTCTGTGCGTCTCCTTCCTTCGGTTTCCCTCCACCCCCAGCTCCTAGGCCATGGAACGGGTCACAAGTGCCTTCCACACTCCCCACGAACCCTGGGATCTCCCTTTCTTTCCTAAGAACTCGGGTTGAGCCTCCAGCTCCAGACCACGGGCCTCAAACTGTTCGTATCTTTGCTTATCTCCTTCTGAGTGCGACCTGGCGCTGGCTGCGCCCGAAACATACTGGCTACTGCGTGTGATGGCTCCAAACATCCTTGTTGGTGCCCCTCCTCTCGGGTTCCTGAACTAGTGGATAAGAGGTCCCATACCTCACGATGGCCACCCCAGCACCTACCCTAGCCCAGTCCCAGTAGAAGAGCTCCCGTGTTGTGTTGGTTGGTGTGTTGTTGGTGGGTACTGGTGACAACCTCCTCCGTATCAGAGATGAATACTGCACCTCTATTGAGGTGCAGTACCCTGTGGCGCCTGAAGCCACAGGGGTGCCACACACCCCCACAGCAAATCAAAGCACGTCCGCGGGCTGTAAAAAAATTAATTACAACGTCAACTGCAAAATTAGTACAGACAAAAGAATAATAACATTTCTTCCCTTTATGGGAGGCATGGTTTCACAAACGTTACAACAACTTTCCAGGCATTTCACATTTGTCACATTAAAACCTTTTCACACTGTAAATGCATAAAATATTAGCATAAGACATTCACTTCTGGGCAATCTGCATTCCCCTTTTGTTTCCAGAAACTTTCCCTATAAAATTTTTCACTTTACATAAAACTCTGCACTTCATATAAAATTTTCACTTTGATTAAGTGCTACAACTTAACAGCAAGAATAGGGTGGACCTGCCCTGAACCCCCAACATAGGCTCTGGGTGTGCTCAGAGCATTCCAGACCCTGCTTCCTCTTCAGCACACCGACAGGTTTTTGGGTCTTGTTAATTCTGGTAGAGTGCACAACAGGTGCAAATTATTTACAAGGCAAGTTCTGGCCATACCAAGTCTTTTGGCCCAGCTGTCCATTTCAACACTTATCAACTATTTTCACTTTAAATACAGTCATAGGACAAAGTTTGGGCACCCCTATTAATGTTAACCTTTTTTCTTTATAACAATTTGTGTTTTTGCAACAGCTATTTCAGTTTCATATATCTAATAACTGATGGACTCAGTAATATTTCTGGATTGAAATGAGGTTTATTGTACTAACAGAAAATGTGCAATCCGCATTTAAACAAAATTTGACCGATGCAAAAGTATGGCCATCCTTATCAATTTCTTCATTTGAACACTCCTAACTACTTTTTACTGACTTACTAAAGCACTAAATTTGTTTTGTAACCTCATTGAGCTTTGAACTTCATAGGCAGGTGTATCCAATCATGAGAAAAGGTATTTAAGGTGGCCACTTGCAAGTTGTTATCCTATTTGAATCTCGTATGAAGAGTGGCATCATGGGCTCCTCAAAACAACTCTCAAATAATCTGAAAACAAAGATTATTCAAAATAGTTGTTCAGGGGAAGGATACAAAAAGTTGTCTCAGAGATTTAAACTGTCAGTTTCCACTGTGAGGAACATAGTAAGGAAATGGAAGACCACAGGTACAGTTCTTGTTCGGCCCAGAAGTGGCAGGCCAAGAAAAATATCAGAAAGGCAGAGAAGAAGAATGGTGAGAACAGTCAAGGACAATCCACAGACCACCTGCAAAGGGGATGGATATTTCAGCAAGGCAATGATCCAAAACACCACTCCAAATCTACTCAGGCATTCATGCAGAGGAACAATTACAATGTTCTGGAATGGCCATCCCAGTCCCCAGACCTGAATATCATTGAACATCTGTGGGATGATTTGAAGCGTGCTGTCCATGCTCGGCGACCATCAAACTTAACTGAACTGGAATTGTTTTGTAAACAGGAATGGTCAAATATACCTTCATAGAGGATCCATGAACTCATTAAAAGCTACAGGAAGCGACTAGAGGCTGTTATTTTTGCAAAAGGAGGATCTACAAAATATTAATGTCACTTTTATGTTGAGGTGCTCATACTTTTGCACCGGTCAAATTTTGTTTAAATGCGGATTGCACATTTTTTGTTAGGACAATAAACCTCATTTCAATCCAGAAATATTACTGAGTCCATCAGTTATTAGATATATGAAACTGAAATAGCTGTTGCAAAAACACAAATTGTTATAAAGAAAAAAGGTTAACATTAATAGGGGTGCCCAAACTTTGTCATATGACTGTATTATCACTATGCAGCATTAATCAACTATGTACAGCACCTTTGACTTCATTTCTCCTATTCCTTCGGGGCCTCAGGTAATCTATAGGCAAGATGGTCTGAGTCCCCTGATCCTGGGATGCACCCTTTTTCTTAAAACCACACGTCCTTCATGTGGCCAGATGTTCCCGAGCTGGGTTCAAAGGTCTGGGTTTCTGCTTTAGTGGCACTCACCACGTTGACAGTGGGTCTCCGATTCGGTGCATTCCCTGGGCAACACTCCGTTGACACTTTCCTTAAAGGCTGGATCATGAGCCCTTCACTCCTCTGCCCATAACCATGCTCCAGGTACTGGAATCTCCAACACTGGGCTGTTCTGATCTGGTAACCATGGAAGATTACAAAATACTCTCATAGGTGAAAAAACACCAAGAAACAGGAGTAGTTGGAACCTGGGCTGACCGCAATCCCCTGACTATCAGACCACACTAGAAGTAGCCGTGGAGCATTCTTAAAATCCAAGACACCACGTCACAGCCTGAGAAACTAGCTACGCCTCACAGAATGAAATGAGGAAATCTACTTTGCCTCAGAGTAGTCCCCAAAGGAGTAGGTAGCCCCCCACATACAAAGATTATGGTGATATAGGAAAACACAATACTCAGATAGAAAAAAACCAAACTCCTGATGGTAAAAAAAGGCCCTGGAGATCATATGACCTCACCCCCACTATATCAGGTACTCCAGTAAATAATAAGAGAGACATAATACCAAAAAAAGAACACAAAAATACAGAAAAGCAAAAAATCAAATTAGACAGGGATAAAAATCCCTTTTCAAGCAGGAAAGCGAGCACAGGGAAAACCCTCATGCTCACAAAACAAATGAAACAAAACTTCACCTGCAAGAAAACAGATACTCAGCAAAACAAGGAAAAACAACACCCTAAGGTGTAAACCAAAAAGCAAGGCAAAACTGAAAGTTATCTGCAGATGTCTTGCTCATGGAAACAAGGAAGGACAAATCTCCAGGCCAGGAACAGAGACAGGGGAATATACAATTATAACCGGCGTCAGCCGGGCTGAAATACTCTCCTATATAGACCAGACTTGTCTGCAATAGGACTTCAATTGACAACCAAAAATATGCTTATAGGGAAAGTTTAAATAGATTAACAAGTGATCAATACAAATCCCCGTTCCTCGTCGGCCTCCTGATGATCCGATGACGGGCGGGGAAACGCGTCGAGGCCATGCGTACTGCATAAACCCGAGGGAAGTACCTTTATGTTTGATTATCCATGTTGACATACTGTGAGCATATTGTGGAAACAGCTGTTAAAATTTGTGTGCCCATTTTTTCTCACTCTGTTTGAGGCATTGTTCTCAAATATGGTGTACAGGGGTTTATTGTAGTCCCTGCCATGTGTGATACTACTAGGCACTCTTATCCTTGATTGTCTGTATCAGTGGAGCTGTGAACTCATTGTGGTGGCAGCCATTGAGATATATGTACCCCTTCCTTTTCGCTATTGTTTGAGACATTGTGCTTGAATTATGTTTACAGAGGATTATTATAATTCCTGGTAGTAGTGATATTGTTGGGTACATTCTCATTATTTGGTAGGGTTATCTAGGGTGAGTAAGGGATAGCCGACGAGAAACGGGGGTGCCCAGCTACGTTAGGGTGTCATACCCTCCGTTGATAGCCAGGGGTCAGATACAGTGACATACTAGGGTCACTGAAGTGTAGGTGTATATTTGATTATTAATTATTACACCATTTTTTTGACCTCTGTCTACATTTACAGTAGATTCGGCTACCCCTTGTCTTCATGTCCTCCCCCTTATTATATATTTACCAATTTACACTGTTTATTGAGTTTGGGGGTTTTTCACCTGGGCGATTTTAATATTACAAATAAAAAGTAATTTTTAAAGGGATGTGTATTTACCACTTGTTAATCTGCAATAGGACTTCCCCAATTCCCAATTAACATCGACACCTGTCTGAGTCAATGGCTCAGATTTAGCTCCACTACCATTCCTGGCCACCAGAGGGAGCTTCAGAACAGCACCCACACAGACGACGTTCACAACAGTACCCCCCTTGAGAAGGGGTCACTGCACCCTCACCAGAATTACTGGGTCTGTCAGGATGGGCATGGTGGAAGGCACAAACCAATCTGTCAGCGTGAATGTCAGAAGTAAAGACCCAAGAATTGTCCTCCCTACCATAACCCTTCCACTTAACCCCTTAACGACCTTGGAAGTACTGAGTACGTCATGGTCACATGGTGCTAAACGACCCATGACGTACTCAGTACGTCCTGGCGAAATCGCGGTCCCGGAGCCCCGGGGAGTGAAATTTGTTTACCTAAACGGTGGATTCGGGAAGGAGGGGACCTCTGCCTGACCTCAGGAGGGGTGGTGCCTCCTCCCCGAACCTACAGAGGCTGTGATTGGCTGACGAACGCCGCTCAGCCAATTACAGTCACTGTAATGTGTCAGCCATTGAAAATGGCTAACACATTGCAATCCAGCCATAATCAGTGCTGCTGTAGCACTGATGACTGGCTGGAGCTGGGTGAACTTTGTTTCACCCGCCCCCAGCTCTGATTGGAGAGACCGGCCTTGTGACCGATCTCTCCCAATCACTGTGGATCTTGTGCCAGTGACCTGTATGTGACCGCTACCCTCAGCTTCACTCCGTACGTGAAAGCTGATGAGAGCGGTCGCTGCAGGTGCCCATCGGTAAGTTATAGCACCCCGCCGCTCCCCGCCGAGATCCCCCGCCGCTCCCCGCCGAGATCCCCCGCCGAGATCCCCCGCCGCGATCCCCCGCCGCTCCCCGCCGAGATCCCCCGCCGCTCCCCGCCGAGATCCACCGCCGCTCCCCGCCGAGATCCACCGCCGCTCCCCGCCGAGATCCACCGCCGCTCCCCGCCGAGATCCACCGCCGCTCCCCGCCGAGATCCACCGCCGCTCCCCGCCGAGATCCACCGCCGCTCCCCGCCGAGATCCACCGCCGCTCCCCGCCGAGATCCACCGCCGCTCCCTGCCGAGATCCACCGCCGCTCCCCGCCGAGATCCACCGCCGCTCCCCGCCGAGATCCACCGCCGAGATCCACCGCCGCTCCCCGCCGAGATCCACCGCCGCTCCCCGCCGAGATCCACCGCCGCTCCCCGCCGAGATCCACCGCTGCTCCCCGCCGAGATTCACCGCCGCTCCCTGCCGAGATTCACCGCCGCTCCCCGCCGAGATTCACCGCCGCTCCCCGCCGAGATTCACCGCCGCTCCCCGCCGAGATCCACCGCCGCTCCCCGCCGAGATCCACCGCCGCTCCCCGCCGAGATCCACCGCCGCTCCCCGCCGAGATCCACCGCCGCTCCCCGCCGAGATCCACCGCCGCTCCCCGCCGAGATCCACCGCCGCTCCCCGCCGAGATCCACCGCTGCTCCCCGCCGATCCACCGCTGCTGTCCCTGCCCGCCACGCCGCTTTACACGCCGCTGTCCCTGCCCGCCGATCCACCGCTGCTGCCCGCCACGCCGCTGTTCCCGCCGCTGTCCCTGCCCGCCACGCCGCTGTTCCCGCCGCTGTCCCTGCCCGCCGATCCACCGCTGCTGCCCGCCGATCCACCGCTGCTGCCCGCCACGCCGCTGTCCCTGGCCGCCACGCCGCTGTCCCTGCCGCCACCGTCCCCTTTCAGTCGCACCCACCTTTTTCAGCCGCCGCTGCACCCGATCGGCCGCCGCCTCCATCGGCTGCCACTGCACCTAATCGGCTCCCCCCCTCCATGTGCTGCCTCCCCTCCCCCCCTCCCCCCCTCCATGTGCTGCCTCCCCCCCTCCATGTGCTGCCTCCCCTCCCCCCCTCCATGTGCTGCCTCCCCTCCCCCCCTCCCCTCCCCTCCCCACCTCCATGTGCTGCCTTCCCCCCCTCCATGTGCTGCCTTCCCCCCCTCCATGTGCTGCCTTCCCCCCCTCCATGTGCTGCCTTCCCCCCCTCCATGTGCTGCCTTCCCCCCCTCCATGTGCGGCCTTCCCCCCCTCCATGTGCTGCCTTCCCCCCCTCCATGTGCTGCCTTCCCCCCCCTCCATGTGCTGCCTTCCCCCCCCTCCATGTGCTGCCTCCCCCCCCTCCATATGCTGCCTCCCTCCATGTGCTGCCTCCCTCCATGTGCTGCCTCCCTCCATGTGCTGCCTCCCTCCATGTGCTGCCTCCCCCCATGTGCTGCCTCCCCCCATATGTGCTGCCTCCCCCCCATGTGCTGCCTCCCCCCCATGTGCTGCCTCCCCCCCATTTGCTGCCTCCCCCCCATGTGCTGCCCCCCCCCCCATGTGCTGCCTCCCCCCCATGTGCTGCCTCCCCCCCCATGTGCTGCCTCCCCCCCCATGTGCTGCCTCCCCCCCCATGTGCTGCCTCCCCCCCATGTGCTGCCTCCCCCCCCCCATGTGCTGCCTCCCCCCTCCCTCCATGTGCTGCCTCCACTCCATGTGCTGCCTCCCCCCTCCCATCAGACTCTGCCCCCCTCCCTGATCTGCTGCCTGCTCTCTCCCATCCTTTTCACCCTCCTTCATCTGCTGCCTCTTCTGTCTGCTGTGATCCTGCTGCCTAGATCCATCCTGTAAGGTAGGTATCCCCATCTCACCCCCCCCATCCTCTGCCGCTCCTCCATCCGCTGCGCCCTTTCCCATCTTCCATCCGCTGCGCCCTTTCTCATCTGCCGCCCCGCCCTCTCGCATCGCATTATCCAGCGCAGTTGCTCGCTTCCAGACTGCAGTGGATGATGCGATACGAGACTCGTGCATTGCTCTCACGTTTGGCACTGGTCTTAGTGGCAGGCGCTCTTTTTTTTTTTTTTTTTTTACTGATGTCTGTATTTTTTATTTCGCCAAACTAACTTTTTTTTGTATGGGGGGGGGGCTAGTTTCCAAAATGGGATCACATGTGGGGGAGCTCCATTGTTTAGGCACCTCAGGGGTGTCTCCAAATGAAACATGGCGTCTGCTAATAATTCCAATCAATTTTACTGTGAAATGGCGCTCCTTCTCTTCTGAGCCCCGCCGTACGCCCAAACAATTGATTTCCACCACATGTGAGGTATCGTAGTACTCAGGAGAAATTGCACAATACATTTTATGGTGCATTTTTTTCTGATACCCTTGTGGAAAAAAAAGCTACCTGTTTGAAAAAACAATTTTGTGGTAAAAAAAAGAATAAAATATTTTCACGGCTGAACATTACAAACGTTTGTGAAGCCTCCAGGGGTTCAAAGTGCTCACTAAACAGCTAGATAAATTCCATGAGGGGTCTAGTTTCCAAAATGGGGTCAATTGTGGGGGAGCTCCATTGTTTAGGCACTTCAGGGGGGTCTCCAAATGAAACATGGCGTCCGCTAATAATTCCAACCAATTTTGCTGTGAAATGGCGCTCCTTGCCTTCCGAGTCCTGCCGTGCGCCCAAACATTTGATTTCCACCACATATGGGGTATCTGCGTACTCAGGAGAAAATGCACCATAAATTTTATGGTGCATTTTTTCCTGATACCCTTGTGATAAAAAAAGCTACCTGGTTGAAGCAACAGTTTTGTGGTAAAAAAAATTTTTTTTCTTTTCACGGCTCAACGTTATAAACTTCTGTGAAGCCCCCAGGGGTTCAAAGTGCACATCAAACATCTAGAAAAAATATTTGAGGGCTCTAGTTTCCAAAATGGGGTCATTTGTGGGGGAGCTCCATTGTTTAGGCACCTCAGGGGGTCTTCAAACCCGACATGGCGTCCGCTAATGAGTGCAGCTAATTTTGCACTCAAAAATTCAAATGGCGCTCCTTGCCTTCCGAGTCCTGCCGTGTGCCCAAACATTTGATTTCCACCACATATGAGGTATCTGCGTATTCAGGAGAAAATGCACGATACATTTTATGATGCATTTTTCCTGATACCCTTGTGAAAATACTAATTTTTATGGCTAAAGTAACATTTTTGTGTTAAAAAAGTAAAATTTTCATTTTTTCGTCTACATTGCTTTGGTTGCTGTGAAGCTCCTAAAGGGTTAATAAACTTCTTGGATGTGGTTTTGAGCAGAGTGAGGGGTGCAGATTTTAGAATTGGGTCACTTTTGGGTATTTTCTGTCGCCTAGGTTTCTCAAATCACTCCAAATGTGATGTGGTACCTAAACAATTTTTTTTGTAAATTTTGTTGGAAAAATGAGAAATTGGTGATGAACTTTGAACCCTTCTAACTTCCTAACGGAAATTTTTTTTTTTTCAAAAATTGCGCTGGTGTAAAGTAGACATGTGGGAAATGTTATTTAGTAACTTTTTTGTGTGACATTTCTCTCAGATTTATGGGCATAAAATTTCAAATTTTGAAAATTGCAAAATTTTCAAAATTTTCGCTAAATTTCCGAAATTTTCACAAATAAACGCAAAACATATCGGCCTAAATTTACCACTGACATGAAGTACAATATGTCACGAAAAAACAATGTCAGAATCGCCAGGATCCGTTGAAGTGTTCCAGAGTTATAACCTGTCAAAGTGACACTGGTCAAAATTGCAAAAAATGGCCGGGTCTTTAAGGTGAAAACAGGCTGGGGGCTGAAGGGGTTAACAAAATACTGGAATTTTCGTCTATTAAAACGAGAATCCATCATTTTCTCTACCTCATACTCCAGATTACCTTCTACCAACAAAGGATCTGGGGGCGCCGCCGTAGATACTACTGGCTCCACATGTTTCTTTAACAAAGACTTATGAAAGACATTGTGAATTTTGAATGACCAGGAAGAGCCAAAGGAAACGACACGGGACTAAATCTCTGAAATCTTATAGGGCCCTATAAATCTAGGCCTAAATTTAGGCCAGGAAACTCTCATAGGAACAGTCCCGGAGGACAACCAAACCATGTCCCCCACTTTAAACCGGGGACCAACTGTCCTACTTCAGTTGGTAAACCTTTGAGCATTCTCCTGGGACTGAAACAACCCACTAGAATTTGCACAACCAGGCTTGGATCTGGAACAAATCCTACAAGACTGTACGAAACTCCTGACATCTTGAGACAAGGAAGGCCACCAAAAAGATCCACTCACAAGATCCCTGGTGCCAAAAATCCCAGGATAACCAGCCAATACAGAACAATGAATCTCGGACAGAGCTCTAGTCCTCCATTGATCAGGAACTTAAAGCTTCCCCACAGGACATCTCTCAAGTTTGTCCCCCTGAAATCTCTGGAGTGCTAACCTTAAATCAGGCGAAATAGCGGATAGGACCACACCTTCATTAAGGATGTTAGATGGATCCACAACATCCAGAGAATCAGCAGAGAAACTCCTAGAAAGAGCATCAGTTTTAATATTCTTAATGCCCGGAAGAAAAGAGACCACAGAATTGAAACGTGTAAAAAAAAGAGCCCACCTAGCCTACCTAGGATTCAGTATCTTGGCAGATTCAAGATAGGTCAAATTCTTATGATCAGTGAGCACCACAATTTGATGTCTCGCCCCCTCCAGCCAGTGTCACCATTCCTCAAAGGCCCACTTCATTGCCAATAATTCCCGATTACAACATCATAATTTAATTCAGATGGAGAAAACGTCCGAGAGAAGAAGGCACAAGGCTTAAGCTTGGAAGTACTAGAATCTCTTTGAGACAAAATGGCTCCTGCTCCAATCTCCGAGGCATCTATCTCCACTTGAAGTGGAAGAGAAACATCCGGTTGCTGCAGGACTGGGGCAGAAGTGAACCTCTTTTTAAGCCCTTGGAACGCCATAACTGCATCTGAAGTCCAATTCTCAAGCTACCTTTTTGGTCAAAAAGACTTACCGACACTAGAGAAATCTAATATATAAAGCTGAGTGTATGTGTGTATGTATGTTCGCTAAAAGAATCCGCATCGTCGCATTTACAATCACGAAATTTTGCACAGACGCCTCATGTGATTCAGGGAACGTCATAGACTATGTTTTGATGGGAAAATTGAACCCCACGCTTTACAGTTACTCTCCAAAATCCTGCCTCCGTTAAACTGAATGGAGGTGGGAGCTACAGGCTATTAAAGGCAACTGTCAGTGATTGCCACAGGAACAAAATAAACTGTTAGTATAAGAAGCTTATGTGTGAGGTAATATGATGTCGGTGGGGAGACAGATAGAGAGAGACAGAAAAAGACAGACAGAGAGAGACACAGACAGAGACAGACGGGGAAAGAGACAGAGATAGAGACAGAGAGACAGACAGAGACAGACGGGTAAAGAGACAGATGGGCAAAGAGACAGATGGGAAAAGAGAAAGACCTGGAAAGAGACAGACCTGGAAAGAGACAGACCTGGAAAGAGACAGACAGGGAAAGAGACAGACGGGGAAAGAGACAGAGACAAGGAAAGAGACAGACAAGGAATGAGACAGACTGGGAAAGAGACAAGGAAAGAGACAGAGACAGATCTCGAATGAGACAGACGGGGAAAGAGACAGATGAGGAAAGAGACAGACGAGGAAAGAGACAGATGAGGAAAGAAACAGAGCTGGAACGAGTCAGACGGGGAAAGAGAGACTGTGAGAGAGACAGAAAGACAGTTACTATCCCGGGCAACGCTCGGGTACTACAGCTAGTTACCTATAAACTTATGATAGAAATTGGCAAAACCCAGAACTTTTTTGTTTGTTTTAATGTTTTGTTTATTGAACCATTATTAACAAAATGTATACACATAACAGAGAGCATAGACATAACTAGCATCGCAGTTAAACTAATTTGCATTGAACCGCCTTCCAGGTATGATGTCGTCTGTGGGGTGACAATCTCAGATCGATTGATAGTCATTATATCAGGCGAGTAGTGGAAGGCGAGCAAGACCATGTCTTGCCCTCATAACATTATAAAAAACAGTTTTTTCCTTTTTCTTATTCAAAAAAGAAAACACATAAAAGAAACCAGAAAATAGAAGGGGGGGGGGATATCACTGAGAATTCTGAAAGAAGCCTTTTAACACTTACAACTCAGTTTTAGGGAGAGAGATAGGGGGTCTAAGAAATTTGAGAAAGGGAGAAGAGATAGGGGGGAATGGAGTAGGAAGAGGGTGTTGGTCTAGGGTCCATTCATCATATGTCCATAGTAATCAGGACTAAGTCATCAGCTCACTCAGTCCCCTAATGGGGGGGAGGAGACGACTTAGATTTCTTTATGGCATCCCCTGCGCAACCGCCGCCAGAAAGGGGGGTTTGGATTTGTAATCCTTCCAGGCATTCCAGACTTGCCTAAAGAAGAACATATTCTGTCGTGAGAGGGCAGAGAGTTCTTCCGCGTAGTATAATTGGTCAATTTTCAGTAACAGTTGCGAGATGGTGGGTATCATAGTCGTGCGCCACAATTGAGCAATCAGCAGTTTACAGGCTGAGCTCACAAAAGACACCAGTTTCGAGTTAGCCTTATCATTAGGCCACAATGGGAAATTTAGTAGCAGATGCATGGGTTCTGGACCCCCCTGTTTGTTTGTAAGGTCAAAGATCAGCTGGATTGCTGTCTTCCAGAATATCTGGAGGCGAGGGCACGTCCACCAAATGTGGAGATACGTTCCTCTATCCCCCTCACATCTCCAGCAGAGATCCGAGGAGGCAGATTGCCAAGTGACGGCCGTGGCCGGGACTATGTACCATCTCGCAACTACTTTGAAAGAGTTCTCTTGGACCCTCACACAACATGACGGTCCGTGCGAGGCACCGTAAATTTGGCTCGTTTGAGCGTCAGTAAATGTGGTGTTCAGATCTTTTTCCCATTTCAATATGTAAGCTCTTTTCACTACCAATTCTTTTGTAAGTAGAGTGTTATATAAGCGAGATAATATTTTTTTGGGAGACCTTGTTTGCGAGCAATATGATTCAAATGTGGTTAGGGGTCTAGCGAGGTTGGAATGTGACAGTAATGGTTGGATTGTGCGTTTTATTTTCATATAATGAAGAAATGTGAGTTTAGAAAGGGGGGGGATCTCACCCATCTCCTGCCTCGAGACCAAAGAGCCGTCCTCTAAAAGATCCGTAACTGGGATCTTTGCATTACTCAGGTATGAAGATTTCGCGGTGTTGGCAAGATTCAGGCTGGAGTCTAGTATATCGGAGATTAGGGTAAGTGGGGAGAGAGGATGGGCCAGGAGCTCCATGCTACGATTCCAATTGTCCAGAAGTGTTCTAGTCAGTTCGTTGGTACAGATTCTTTTATTTCCCTGACAGGGGGGGCGAGTAAAAGAGCTCGTAAGGGGGTGGGGGCCAGGTGTTCCTCTATTGTCGTCCACAACTTATTCGGAGGGCGTCTGACCCAGTCTACTGCTCTAGAGAGGACAGCAGCTTTATAATATATGGATATGTTGGGGAGTCCCATACCCCCTTTGTCCTTTGGGAGGCTCAGAGTGTGAAAGTTGATTCTTGGTTTATGTTTGTTCCAGATGTAATTGGAAATTAAAGAATTACATTGAGAGAGGAAAGATTTGGGGACTGGTATAGGTAACATTTGAAAGAGGTATATGAATTTTGGGAGTATGATGCTTTTGATTAGATTTTTCCGGCCTATCCAAGAGATAAAAGGCGCTTTCCATGAGGCTTTTTGCGTGGTAAGTTTGGGAAGGAGAGGTTTGTAGTTTAGGTCAAAAAGGGATTTGGGGGCTTTCCCTATTTTGATGCCGAGATAGGTAATGTGGCTTTTTGGCCACCTGAAAGGGAACGACTCCTGGAGAAGTTTGATGACATTGCCCGGGATGTTTAGACTCAGTGCTTCAGATTTGGAGAGATTGATTTTAAAGTTGGACCATTGGCTGTAATCTTCTAGTGTGTTCATGAAGGCAGGGAAGCCTTTTTCGGGTCTGGACATTACTACCAACAAGTCATCCGCAAAGGCGGCGGACTTGTGGTGAATCCCCTGTAGGTTAATCCCCTCAATTTCCTGGTTTCGTTGGATGGAGCATATCAATGGCTCCATTACCATGACAAAGAGTAGGGGGGACAAGGGGCAACCCTGCCTGGTTCCATTCCTGATATCGAAGGGGTCGGTCAGCGTGTTATTTATTTTGATTCTGGCTGTGGGGGATGTGTACATCTGTAGTATTGCATGTATGACAGTCGGAGGAAAGTGAAAAGCCTCCAACGTGCCCCGCAAGAAGGTCCAGTCCACCCTATCGAATGCCTTCTCGGCATCCGTTCCCAAAAGCACAAGGGGCAAGCTCCGAGCCCTAGCATATTGCATTAGATGAAGTAAGCGTAGTGCGTTATCCTTCCCTTCTCTTCCCCGTATAAATCCGGATTGCTCCGGAGATATGAGGTCAGGAAGGATTTCCGCAACCCGGTTAGCGATTAAGCTAGCGTAGATTTTTAGGTCCACATTCAGAAGTGAGATGGGCCTATAACTCCCACAGCTTTCCGGGTCTTTCCCTTCCTTATGTATTAATGATATGTGGGCTTCCAGAGCTTGTTTGGGAATAGGATCACCGAGAAGTAAAGCATTGCATGTTGCCAGGAGGTGATCCCCCAAGATATCAAAGAACTTTTTATAATATATGGTTGGTAGGCCATCCGGGCCTGGTGCTCTTCCCATGGGGCATTTGGACAGGGTGGACTGAACCTCAGCACGAGAAAACGGTTTTGTCAGGGATTCTTGTTGTGCTTTGGAGAGTGTCGGGAGGTTTAATCTGGCTAGATAGTTATGTATGCCGCGTTTTCTCTTGTCTGTTTCTGTCGTTGACTCTTCTGGCCGAGATTGGTATAAGCTCTTATAAAATTGTAAAAATTCATTTGAGATTTGTGAATAATCCTGGGTGCGGTGTCCCTGTGGTGTTTTAAGTGTGTGTATAAACGTGCGAGCCTGTCTTGTTTTTATTAGTGACATCATGAGTTTGGAGGCTTTGTCCCCATGTACAAATATGCGGTTTTTCCAGCTCAAATGTAATTTAGCCGACTGTTTGTTGAGTATGTCTCTCAGTGCCACCCGTTTGGCAGTCAATAGTTCTAGAGTCTGTTGGGACAGAGATTTTTTGTGTTGGGTTTCCAAGATAGTTATATCTTCATAAAGACTTTGCAGAATTAGTTTCCTTTGTTTATTAAGGTGTGAGGAAATGGAAATCAGTTCTCCCCTTATGACCGCTTTATGTGCTTCCCATAAAATTGGTGCATTAATGTCTTGTGTCTTATTCTCCGCAAAATAATTGCGGAGACGATCAGAAATACGTTTCCTGTTGTCTTCTGAGGAGAGAACTGATTCATTTAACCACCATGTGCGGTGGATCAGATATGGCCTCTGTGGTGTGAAACTTGCCGTGACATAAGCGTGATCAGACTGTGGCGTAGATTGGATTGTTGTGTCAGTGACGTTAGGTAATAGAAACCTGGGTAAAAAAATGTAATCTAGCCTGTGGTATGATTTATGGGGGTGAGAGAAGAAGGTAAAATCTTTGGTTGTTGGATGTTGTAATCGCCAGACATCAATCAAGGAAAGAGAAAAGAGAGAAGTTTTGATCCGGGAAAGGTCCCTGAGTGATATGTGGCTCTTTTTTGAGGTTGAGTCTAATTTTGGTTCCAGGGCTACATTAAAGTCTCCACAGAGTATTGGAATGCCTTCCGAAAAGGTCTTGAATTTTTTGAGTGTGGAAAGTAGCCATCGCACCTGTTTGACATTTGGAGCATAAATATTTCCCATTGTTACCATTGAACCCGCTAATAGGCCTTTAACAAATATGAACCGGCCCTCCGGATCAATTACTTCATGTTGGGGTAAAAAGGGTATGTCTTTGGCGAATGCTATCGACACCCCTTTAGTGCGTTTATTTGGAGAGGGAGCATGAATCCACGTATTATAGTATGCTTTTTCAAAGCTTGGAATTTTGCCTTTGCAGAAGTGTGTTTCTTGTAGAAAGATTATGTCAATATGTTTCTTGTGAAAGTTAGATAAAGTTTGTGCCCTTGGTATGGGAGAATTCAACCCATGCGCGTTAAGACTTATCACATTAAATACCTTATGGTGTGTCGGCATAGTGACAATTGCGGGTGGGTGACTCTTTTTCCGGTGGGATGAATGGACCAGACCCACGACCATGCTGGGAAAGGGAAGAGCAGAAGGGATGGAGGATGGAGAAAAGATCAGATAAGGAACAAAGTGTTAAATTCAACAATAACAACATTTTCGACATCTAAATAAGAATAGGTACGCATCAAGAGGGAGCAGAAAGTGTAGAACCCCTAAAGTGACTTCATGCTTTCAACATGCATAAGCAATGGCGGGCAATAGTAGGCCTAAGCCTAGGCCTTCTCATGGGGCTTGCTTTCTGAGTTCGTCTGGAGCTTCTGTGCCGCATTGCGTCTGGGCCTTTGGGTCTTCGGGATGACGCTGTGCCAGGGTGACGGCTCTGGAAGTTGCTGTAACGCAGATGTCGAACTGTGGATTTCTAATTCAGGATATTTCTCCATAGTAATCCCCAGGTCTTCGCAGATTTGTCTAATTTCACCTGATGTTTTGCCTTGATATTGTTTCCCTTTTGCTGTTATTGCAATGCCAAATGGATATAGCCAGCGGTATGGGAATTGGCGTTGGCGTAGCTCTTCTGTGAAGGGTTTCAGTATTCGCCGCTTAGTCAGAGTGGTGGCAGCTAGGTCTTGGAAAATCCTGATTTCGGAGTCTTCATACTTTATGGTGCCAGCTTCCCTTGCTTTTTTAAGAATGAGCTCCTTAATACGGTAGTCCATGAAACGGCAGATGACATCTCTTGATGGTTCCCCCTGTCTGGGACGGGGTCTCAAAGATCTATGGGCTCTGACCAGCTCTATCGGTGGTATAGGGTCGGTGTCTATCAGATCGGAGAAGATGCTTTGAAGAGCTGGGGTCAGGGCTTCGTTTGCTACCGTTTCTGGGAGACCTTTTAATCTGAGGTTGTTCCGCCTCTCCCTATTTTCATGATCCTCCAGAATAGCATGTATTTGGTTGACACTATCTTCTTGTTGGTGAAGACAAGAGATGATGGCATTGGAGGTTGTGGTGATAGTGGCTTGGGAAGCTTCCAGTGTTTCCACTCTGTGGCCTATCTGGCCAATATCCTGTTTGATGTGAGAGAGCTCCTTCACTACCGGTTCTAAGGCTTTGTTGAGAATCCATTTAATAAAGGACCTGGAGATTGGGAGGCTCTTGCTGGAATCCATGTCCTCTGCGTCACTTGCGTCATCTTCCATTTCTTGTGTGGTATTAGCAGATGGGTTTTGAAGACATTCAACCCCCGCCTCTACTGGCTTGAGATGCTTTTTGAGGAACTTATCGACGTCTGCTTGGGTCGTGGTCACCGCTGGTTTAGGCAGAGCACTGGCCATTTTATTGCCGAATTTGACCATGTCGAAGTCAGTTCTTATGGTATTATGTTATATTGAGTATAGTGGGGGTCCGGTCTCTCTGCTCCCTCTGAGCAGTGTGGAGTTCACCGCTTTACATGCCCCTGTGGGGGGGGGTCAGATGGACTGTGCTTTTTTATAGAATGTAGGACCGCTTGGATGTTCTCTATGCTCCCTCTTCTGTGTGTTCCCGTCAGCAGCCCCTGGGTCTAGGAAGATATTTGGCTCAGGGTCTGAGAATATTGCTAAAGAGCCCTTCTTGTGACCCTAAATGCGAGAGTCTCGTCCCTGGCAGACCCTCAAGTAGTAGAGAAAGGAGTGGGGTGTCCCTTGATATGTTGTGGATGCAGCCCTTAGGCTGTGAGGGGGGGCCTCTCAGTTCAGGACTCCCCCAGGTTCCCCTATTCGGTACCTGAGTGCGGCTTCACCACGGGCCCGGGCCTGGCAGCCCTCTGACTCCTGGGTTGGCGTGCGACGGTTAGCTGTGGGAGCGGGGGGGGAGGAGGACGCCGTCCCGGTGAATGGGGGTCGCGGTGGGGTATGACCCGGACTCTCCTGGGTCTCCCTGGGTGGGCGCGCGGACGCGAGAGGACGTCCGGAGGTGCGGAGGTGTTCACTTACCGCCCGAACCCCTCTCCGGTCCCGGCAGGGTCTCCCAGAACGCCACCTGCAGCTGTCGCGAGGCCTCCGGTCGGGACTTTAGATCTCCCGGCGGCCTCCAGAAGGCCCGACGCGTCTCACCGCTCTCCCCGCTCCGGCTCTTTCTGGCTGATGGCCAGGTAGGCGGCAGCCTCCTCTCCACTCCCTGTTGACCGCCTGGTCCGTGGCCTGCGGCTATGTGTTTGCCGCGCTTGTCTCTAGCCTGCGGGATCAGGAAGGGGAGTTCAGGTCTCCAAGATGGCGGCGGTCCCCCTTCTCCTTTCTCTGGTCGCTGGCTTGTGAGGCCGAGTCTGGGGGGGGTGGCTGCTCAGTGCGATCCCAGTTAGCTCTGCCCGGGCCCCTTGCTGCTGTCCGGGTCACCTCTGCACAAGTGCTCCTCGTCACCGGGGGTGTTGTTGCTCGGGCCCTGCGGCCTGCTGCGTGGTTCCCGACCTCAGCCTCAAGGAGCCTCCCCAGGGTCCCAGCACTGGTGTAGCTATCCAATTTAGGTTCGCCTACTGTCCGCTCGGTCTCTGTGGCGTAGGTGGAGGGTCTTGGTCTGACTATTGATGGCAGGGGAGCAGGATGCTATCAGATGGTCAGGAGCTCCCTCATGCACGTCTGCCTCTGACCGCGGCCATTTTGGACTCCCCCAGAACTTTTTTAAGGGATTTCAAAGAGGTTGGCTGAACCCAGTCATGAATGGCCCGAACTCTGACCGGATTCACCTCCATAGAAGCCTGGGACTAGAGTTGAGCGCAGTTCGTGGTTCGAGGTTTGCCAGTTCTAGGTTCAAGTGATTTTGGGGGGTGTTCTAGATAGAACTCGAGCTTTTTGCTAAAAGTTCGGCAGCTTGAGTTACGTTCGAAAACGGCTCTATCAGCAAAAAGTCTAGCTAATTACTAGCTGGCTTTTCACTGTAATAGTGTGAGTTACTCTGTGATTCACACTATTATATCACATTTCAGCGGATAGTGTGCGGGGGGGGAAGGGTTTTAGATCTGTGGTGCTGAGAAAATGCCGATCGCCATTTTTTTTTTTTCTAAGCGCGCGTGTAGTGGGGCGGGCCAGCATGTCAACCAATCCCAGCAACACATACAGCTAAGTGGACTTTTTACCAGACCAGCAAGGGCATGTGTCATAGGCTGTGAATGTCACATGTCCTTGCATTATAAATACGGCCATTTTCCCTCAGGACGCCATTATCTGCCTTCTGCGTCTGGGTGACAGTCACCGCTCATGCAGCTCCTGTCGCCGGTCCTGCTGTGTACGCTATACACACAGCGCTCTACAGATTAGGGACAGAAGTTTATTTCAGCCCTTTTGAGGGCTGATTTCCTCGGGCTCAGAGCCATAGGTGACAGTCAGGTCCGTGGAAACGCTGCATACAGCTTCAGATAACAGCATCTCTGTACCTTAAGTCAGGGACTTCCTTGCTGCATTTCACCATTAGGAGGGATAGAAAGTGAGGCTTCCTTTCCTCTACACTGACCCACAACCCGGCCACTGTACCCTCCTGCCCTTTATTGCAAAGCCATTTTAATTGCAGAGTGCTGCCAGTTAGTGCCATCCAAAAAGTGGCTGCTGTACTCCATAAGTGTCCCACTGGTGCCAAGCAATTTCCAGCACCTCTGCATTCCACCTTCCTGCACATTTTTACTAAGCTATTTTAATAGCAAACACTGCTGAAACTTAGTGGCATCCAAAAAGTGGCTGCTGTACTCCATAAATGTCCCACTGGTGCCAAGCAATTTTCAGCACTTCAGCATTCTACCCTCCTGCACATTTTTACTAAGTTATTATAATAGCAACCAGTGCTGAAACTTAGTGGCATCCAAAAAGTGGCTGCTGTACTCCATTAGTGTCCCACTAGTGCCAAGCAATTTCCAGCACCTCTGCATTCCACCCTCCTGCACATGTATACTAAGCTATTATAATAGCAACCAGTGCTGAAACTTAGTGGCATCCAAAAAGTGGCTGCTGTACTCCATTAGTGTCCCACTAGTGCCAAGCAATTTCCAGCACCTCTGCATTCCACCCTCCTGCACATGTTTACTTAGCTATTATAATAGCAACCAATGCTGAAACTTAGTGGCATCCAAAAAGTGGCTGCTGTACTCCATTAGTGTCCCACTGGTGCCAAGCAATTTCCAGCTCCTCTGCATTCCACTCTCCTGCACATTTTTACTAAGCTATTTTAATAGCAAACACTGCTGAAACTTAGTGGCATCCAAAAAGTGGCTGCTGTACTCCATTAGTGTCCCACTGGTGCCAAGCAATTTTCAGCACCTCAGCATTCCACCCTCCTGCTCATTTTTATAAAGCTATTATAATAGCAACCAGTGCTGAAACTTAGTGGCATCCAAAAAGTGGCTGCTGTACTCCATTAGTGTACCACTGGTGCCAAGCAATTTTCAACACCTCAGCATTTTACCCTCCTGCACATTTTTACTAAGCTATTAAAATAGCAAACTGTGCTGCCAGTTTAAGGGCCATAGTTGCATTGTCAGGGATAGTCAGTGTTGTTTCTTCAGCTGTCAATAAAGCTAGACCACCTCTGCAATCTACACCACCTCTCAATTTTTACTACCACATTTTAAGTGGACAATCTTGTCGCTATCAAAATGAGTTGCAAAATGACAGATGCTGGTGGAAAGGGGAACAGGCGTGTTGGAAAAGGAAAAAAAAGTTTTTGTCCGTGGGGAAGGTGGCAAAGCTACATTAACATCTGCTGAAGATAGGCCATCTTCCAGCAAAAGTAAGATGTCTACTACTTTCCGTGGACAATCCGATGTACTCCCTTTTTTACGGAACAAAACAACTGGAACAAAGGTAGATGATGCACAAAAAAAGCACGTGCTTGAATGGATCTCAAAAGCTCCAACAAGTGCCCTCTCCTCCACCTCAACTACCGCATCCAAAAAAAACCAGTCCTCTGAGTTGTCATCCCAATCACACTTGCTTTCTCCCAGCTCTCAAGTCTCCATCCGCCCTGCACAGTATGGTGGAACAGAGATGGCTGAGTCTGCCGAGCTGTTCAGTCACACTATAGCCTGGGAATCAGAGGTGTGCTCCCAAGCTACAGTGAGTACAGACCAGAAAATGGTCTGCAGTGATGCCCAGAACTTTTGTGACTCAGATTCAGGCCATGATGACCAAGTTTATGAGCATAATGTTGACCCTTATTCACAAACTGTAACACCTGTTGGTAGAAACAATGAGGAACACACTGATGACGATGAGACGCAAATACCAGATTGATATGACAACTTAAATATTCAGTCAGGGCAGGAAGAGGCTAGGTCTGAGGGTGAGGGGAGTGCAAACACAACGCTTGATGAGGAAGTTCTAGATCCCACCTACTGTCAACCCACAGTCAGGCACTCGAGGAGGTCAACAGAGGCGGTGGAGGAGGATGCAACTGACGACGAAGTTACCTTGCGCCTTCCTGGACAGAGGAGGAGTACTGGTAGCACGTCTACAACTGCATCCTCAGCCACCACTCTGCCTCTGAGCACTAGTCGGGGTGGCTCAGCAGGTCGCATGTCCTCTAAGCCTTGCCTAGCCTGGTCCTTTTTTGACCTTGTAAAGGATCGCCCAAATCATGTGATCTGTAAAATTTGTCGGGAATCTGTAAGCAGAGGCAAAAACCTCAGCAGTTTGACAACTTCTTCCATGAATTTGGAAGGGCAAACAAGTGCGTGTGTACAGCTCTCTCAGACATCGATAGCACCAACGTTGGATGAAGGCAGCATCATGTCTACGCCTGCACTTTCCTCAGAAACCTGCATTTTTCCAGGGACACCCTACTCACCACCGTCTACACACAGTAGCCAGATCTCTGTCCCTCAGATGTGGACAAATAAAAGGTCATTTCCTCTGACCCATGACAAAGCTAAGAGGTTGACTTTATCCCTCTGTAAGCTCTTGGCTACCGAAATGCTGCCTTTCCGCCTGGTGGACACACAGGATTTTTGAGACCTTATGTCCGTTGCTGTGCCCCAGTACCAGATGCCCAGTCGCCACTACTTCTCTAAGAAAGGTGTGCCTGCGCTACACCAGAATGTCGCACACAACATCACCACTTCCTTGAGAAACTCTGTGTGTGAACGGGTGCATTTCACCACCGATACTTGGACCAGTAAGCATGGACAGGGACGTTACATGTCACTGACTGGGCACTGGGTAACTATGGTGATAGATGGTGAAGGATCTGCTGCACAAGTCTTGCCGTCCTCATGACTTGTGCATCAATTTTCTGTCTGTCCAAGTTCCTCCACTGCTTCTACCTCCCCCACCTCGTCTGGGTCCTCCATCTCTGAGCAAAGCCTGCCTGGTCAGGCCACCAGCGTTGTAACTGCTCACAAGGAATCACGCACACCTCATTACTATGCTGGCAGCAGAGCGCAATGGTATCAGGCGGTCTTTATCTTGAAATGTCTTGTAAATAAGAGTTACACAGCGGCTGAGTTGTGGGCAGCTCTGGAGACTGAGTTAGGTAAATGGTTGTCTCCACTCAACGTGCAGCCAGGTAAGGCCGTGTGCGACAATGCTGCAAACCTGGGTGCGGCCCTTCGCCTGGGCAAGGTGACACACGTGCCTTGTATGGCTCACGTGTTGAATCTTGTTGTCCAGCAATTTTTAACACACTATCCCGGCCTAGATGGCCTTCTGAACAGGGCACGAAAACAAAAATCAGCATGACAATTCCAGTCATTTTTATGCTGGAGCACACGCTAAACACTATTCGGAGTCAGGGGTTGGTTCAACAGGAAGGGGAGGAAGTACATGAGGATTCATATGCGCAAGGGACAACAACATCACCAAGGTCCAGACATTCATCATCACCAAGGCGGCAGGCATGGGACCATGGGGGACAGGGATCAACAAGGGCGCATGGTAGCAGGCAAAATGTTGAGGAAGGTGCAGGAGAACATGAAGAAATGGAGGACGAACTGTCTATGGACATGGAAGACTCAGCGGATGAGAGAGACCTTGGTCAAATTTCAGTTGAAAGAGGTTGGGGGGAGATGTCAGAGGAAGAAAGAACGGTTAGCACCTCTATGCCACAAACACAGCGTGGACTTGGTCCACATGGCTGCGCAAGACACATGAGCGCCTTCTTGCTGCACTACCTACAACATGACACCCGTGTTGTCAAAATTAGAAGTGATAATGACTACTGGCTTGCCACACTATTAGATCCCCGGTACAAGTCCAAATTTTGTGACATAATTCCAGCCATAGAAAGGGATGCACGTATCCAGGAGTATCAGCAGAAGCTGTTACTCGATCTTAGCTCGGCTTTTCCACCAAACCACCGTGGTGCACGGAGTGAATCTCCCAGTTGTAACTTGACAAACATGGGACTGTCCTGTCATCAACAGTCTAACCGTACCAGCAGCACTGTATCTGGTGCTGGTAACAGCAATTTTATTGAATCGTTTCATAATTTTTTTAGACCATCCTTTGCAAGGCCACCAGACACAAGAAGTCTGACACATAGTCAATGGCTGGAGAAGATGATACAGGAGTATCTTCAAATGAACATCAATGTAATGACTTTGCAAATGGAGCCTTGCTCATTTTGGGCTTCAAATCTTGAAAAATAGCCTGAGCTCTCCACTTACGCCTTGGAGATCTTATCGTGTCCCGCTGCCAGCGTTGTCTCAGAACGTGTCTTCAGTGCTGCTGGGTGTGTGCTGACAGATAAGCGCACACGTCTGTCCACTGACAATGTGGACAGACTAACATTCATCAAGATGAACAAGTCATGGATCCGCAAGGACTTTACTACACCTGTGTCATCCTGTGGAGAATAAAGGCTTGTGGATTTGGAATGTGCTTGATGCTAATGTACCTGTCAAGTTTACAACTGGGGCACAAGTGTTGCCACTGAAGGAGGTGTCTGTGTGGCCCAATTTTTGGAAAAAAGGCAGATTCCACTTAGAGTAACCCTTGCTTGCAGTGTTTCTAAAAATGATCCAAGATGAACAGATCTGGGATTAGCAAAGACTTTGTTACCTACCCCGGTGTCATCCTGGGGACGGTTAAGGATGGCGTATTTTTGAATGTGCTTGATGCAAATCTACCTGTGAAGTGTACAACTGGGGCACAGGTGCTGCCACTAAAGGGGTGTCCGTGTAGCCCAATTTTTTGAAAAAAGGGAGACTCTGCTTGGAGTAACCCTTGCTGTGTTTTTAAAAAGGAGCCAAGATGAACAAGTCATGGTTCAGCAAAGACTTTGCTACCTACCCCGGTGTCATCCTGGGGACGGTTAAGGATGGCGTACTTTTGAATGTGCTTGATGCAAAACTACCTGTGAAGTGTACAACTGGGGCACAAGTGCTGCCACTGAAGGGGTGTCTGTGTGGCCCAATTTTTGGAAAAAAGGGAGACTCCGCTTGGAGTAACCCTTGCTTACAGTGTTTCTAAAAATGATCCAAGATGAACAGAGCTGGGATCAGGAAAGACTTTGCTACCTACCCCGGTGTCATCCTGGGGATGGTTAAGGATGGCGTATTTTTGAATATGCTTGATGCAAATCTACCTGTGAAGTGTACATCTGGGGCACAAGTGCTGCCACTGATGGGGTGTCTGTGTGGCCCAATTTTTGGAAAAAAGGGAGACTCCGCTTGGAGTAACCCTTGCTTGCAGTGTTTCTAAAAATGATCCAAGATGAACAGATCTGGGATCAGCAAAGACTTTGCTACCTACCCTGGTGCCATCCTGGGGACAGTTAAGGATGGCGTATTTTTGAATGTGCTTGATGCAAATCTACCTGTGAAGTGTACAACTGGGGCACAAGTGCTGCCACTGACGGAGGTGTTCATGTGGCTCAATTTTTGGAAAAAAAGGGAGACTCTGCTTGGAGTCACCTTGCGGTGTTTTACATGATTGTAGAAGGGCATGCCATGCCTATATCTGTGTCTCGTCCTCTTTTTCCTCGTAACACTGTTTTGTTTAAGAATCAGAATTTGTTCTTGTCACTTTCCCATGTGTTTGTGTTGTGAGTTGTTTGTCACCTTTTGGACACCTTTGAGGGTGTTTTCTAGTTGTTTTTATGTGTTTGTGATTGCCTCCCATTGTTTCCTATGGGGTTTGAGTGGTTCGCCGAACCGAACTCGAACGCAACCTGTCACGCTCCCCGGGTCCCCTGCGCTGCCCCCCGGCTCACCTGTCACGCTTCCCGGCTCCCCTGCCTCGCTTCCCGGTTCCTCGGCCCGGTCACCGCCGCTCCCCGCTCTCCAGCATCCATTGCCGGCGCGTCCCCGGCGTCTTGGTCCCCGCTCCCGGCGCCCGTCGGCTTCTCAGCCCCAGCCCAGCCCTGCTGCTTCCTCCTCTCAGCTTCCTGCCCTGGCTTCTGGCACTCGGGCCGCGCGCATGCGCATTAGGGCGCGCGGTCATTGACCCTTTCTTAAAGGGCCAGCGTCCATTAACAGGAAATGATGCAAACAGGTACAGGGTATAAAGGGGTTTAATGTCCAAGTGGGCGGGGCCTGATCTTCGTGTTTCTCAAGCTAGGAGTCAGGTCTCCTTGTGTTCCTGAGATACTCACCTCTCTCTCTTCCTAGAGCCGAGCCTGCCTCGCCATCCGGTCCTGCCGAATCCCGAACCCCGAACGCTGCCTATCTGCCATCCTGACAGTCCGTACCATCTCGGATCCCTGCGGTGACCCGTCATCTCGCTCCAAAGGTTCCGGACCCCGCCTGACATCTTCTCGGCTTCCGAACCTGAGCTCCGTCACCCGGACCACCATCAGTGACTCCGTGGTCCCAGGGACTTCTCCGTTATACTCTTGTGCACGGACTGTTCTGCTGCCTATAGTGCTCCAGCTACCGGACCCCTTACCATCATCAAGGAGTTCGGCCCAGTGGATCCACCTCCTGGGTCTGCCCGTCCACCTGGCCCTAACAGTAAGATCAGGCCATGGATCCCGCTGAAGCACTAGCAGCCGTACAGGAGGAACTCCAACGCCAGCGTGAGACTCAGACCCGCATGCTGCAATTCATGTCTTCTGTGGACGCCCGCCTGAACACGCTACAAGCGGCAGTTACGTCTTCAGCATCCCGGGCTTCCACTAGTCAATCCACGGCTCCAGCTCCCGTGGCGACTTCTTCGGACGCTTCCAGACTTTGTTTGGCCTCACCACCCCGGTACGCCGGAGACCCCAAGACCTGCAGGGGATTCATAAACCAATGCTCCCTCCACTTCACGCAGCTGCCGCATTTGTTTGCCTCCGACCAAGCCAAGGTCGCCTTCATCATGTCCCACCTAGAGGGTGAGGCACTGGCGTGGATGAACCCCTTGTGGGAGAAGAGGGATCCTGTGACCACGAACATCCAAGAGTTCCTGCAGGCATTCCGTGGCACCTTTGACGAGCCCGGATGCGCCTCCGCGTCTGCTTCATCCCTCCTCCGGTTACGTCAGGGGACTCTGACGGTGGGCCAATACGCAATCCGGTTTCGCACCTTGGCTTCGGAACTCGGGTGGAACAACGAGGCCCTAACCGCCGCCTTCTGGGAAGGACTCTCGGGGCGAAGTAAAGATGAGCTGGCGGGTCGTGACGTACCGCCCACCCTGGATGCCCTGATTACCCTAGCGACTCGAGTGGACATTCGCTTTCAGGAGCGATCCAAGGAAGTGTCCCGTGAGAGACGTCTGGTACGGCATTCCCCTCCTCCGCAGAAACCCTCCGTACTGCAGTCAACCGCATCTGGGGCTCCCGTCCACGATCCCATGCAGATCGACCGAGTGCGGCAGTCTGAACAACGTCGAGCCGAGCGGCTCGCCAAGGGCCTCTGCTTTTACTGCGGAGAAGGCACACACCTGCTACGCTCCTGTCCAGAGAGGCCGGGAAACTCCAAAGCCTAGGGTTGGTAGGAGAGGCCACCCTAGGTGCTGGGACTCTCTCAGACCCGGTTACGTGGACTGTGCAAGTGACAACGGGAGAGACGCGGTTCACGGCTGAGGCGTACCTCGATTTTGGGCCGCAGGCAATTTCATCCAGCAGGCCACGGTGGACAAGTACCAGGTGCAGGTTACTCCACTCGACAAGCCCCTAGTGATTGCCTCTGTGGATGGGAGACCCCTCTCTGACACCAACTCCTGGATTACCAGGCCGGTCGAACTGCGTATCGGTGCCCTGCACACCGAGAACATCGCTCTCTACGTCCTCCCACACATGTCCCATCAAATCTTGCTGGGACTTCCCTGGTTACGGACACACGAACCATCAGTCAGCTGGGGCACTGGTGAAATCACCCGATGGGGCTCTTCGTGCCATGATAAATGTCTGAAGACCATACAACCCATCCGACGACCGCCGGTTCCAGAGAACCTACCGGGACTGCCCTCGGCCTATTGGTCCTTCGCGGACGTCTTTGATAAGAAGGAATCTGAGGTTCTTCTGCCACATCGTCCTTACGATTGTGCCATCGACCTGCTCCCGGGAACAACACCACCTCGAGGACGGATATATCCATTGTCTCCAGCCGAAACAAGGGCCATGTCTACTTACATCACAGAGAGCCTGGCAAGGGGATTCATTCGGAGATCCTCCTCTCCTGCTGGAGCAGGCTTCTTCTTCGTGAAGAAGAAAGAAGGCGACTTACGCCCATGTATAGACTACCGGGGATTGAACCAAATCACCGTGAAAAACAAGTACCCTCTGCCGCTCATCCCCGAATTGTTTGACCGGCTTAGAGGAGCTCGTGTGTTCACCAAGTTGGATCTTCGGGGTGCCTACAATCTAGTCCGCATCCGCTCTGGGGACGAGTGGAAGACCGCGTTCAATACTCGCGATGGGCACTATGAATACTGCGTGATGCCCTTCGGCCTGTGTAACGCACCAGCAGTCTTTCAAGAATTGGTGAACGACGTTTTCCGGGACCTTCTCTACGTCTGTGTGGTGGTGTATCTGGATGATATCCTTGTCTTCTCTCCGGACCTCCAGACCCACAGAGAGAACGTGCAGCTGGTTCTGCAAAGACTGAGAGAGAATCGTCTGTACGCCAAGTACGAGAAGTGTGTCTTTGAGCAGTCTTCTCTCCCCTTTCTGGGTTACATCATCTCCGATACCGGACTGCAGATGGATCCAAAGAAGGTCTCCTCCATTCTCAACTGGCCTCCCCCTTCGGGACTGAAGGCAATCCAACGCTTCCTGGGGTTCGCCAACTACTACCGCCAGTTCATCCCTCACTTCTCTGCTCTGACCGCTCCTCTCTCCGCCTTGACCAAGAAGGAGGCTAATCCAAAGGACTGGTCACCTGCGGCCGACGCCGCGTTTGGCTCTCTGAAGCGGGCATTTGCCTCCTCTCCTGTGCTCCACCGTCCGGAGTTAAACCGCCAGTTCACCTTGGAGGTGGATGCCTCCTCCTCGGGAGCCAGAGCAGTGCTCATGCAGAAGTCCTCCTCCGGGAAGATGGTGACTTGCGGTTTCTTCTCCAAGAGCTTCTCAGCGCCTGAACGCAACTACACCATCGGTGACCGAGAGTTATTGGCAGTCAAACTGGCTCTGGAGGAATGGCGCTACCTTCTGGAAGGAGCAGTGTACCCCGTGATTATTTACACGGACCACAAGAATCTGGAATACCTGCGGTCCGCTCAGCGACTGAACCCACGGCAAGCCAGGTGGTCCTTATTCTTTGCCAGGTTTGACTTCCAGCTCCATTTCCGACCCGCGGACAAGAATGTACGCGCAGATGCCTTGTCCAGGTCATTCATGCCCATGGAGCAGGAGGAGGAGACTACCCAACCCATCATCTGTCCTAGCAAAATCATTCCGGTGGCCCCTGTCACCCTGGCCCAGATACCGCCCGGGAAGACCTATGTCTCTGAGACTGACAGGCAAAAAGTGTTACACTGGGGACATGCCTCGAAAACAGCCGGTCATGCTGGTCAGAAGAGAACATGGGGTGCGATTGTACGTCATTACTGGTGGCCATCCCTTCGCACGGACGTCGCTGCTTTTGTCTCTGCCTGCTCCTCTTGTGCCAGGAACAAGACGCCCAAACACCTGCCATATGGCCGTCTTCTGCCTCTGCCGATACCCTCAGTTCCGTGGCAACACATAGCGATGGACTTTATTACGGACTTGCCATTGTCCTCCGGACACACAGTCATATGGGTCGTGGTGGATCGGTTCTCTAAAATGGCTCATTTCGTCCCTATGGCTGGATTGCCCTCTGCCCAGGAACTCGCGGACGCCTATATACATCACATCTTCCGCTTGCATGGCTTTCCATCACACATCGTATCCGACAGAGGAACTCAGTTCACCTCCCGCTTCTGGAGGGCTCTATGCAAACATCTGGGAGTGACTCTGGACTTTTCTTCTGCCTACCATCCTCAGTCTAATGGCCAAGTGGAAAGGGTCAATCAAATCCTGACCTCCTTCTTACGTCACTACGTCAACGCCCATCACGACGACTGGTCCACGCTTCTTCCTTGGGCTGAATTCTCCCATAACCACCACATCAGTGAGTCGTCCTCCAGCTCTCCCTTCCATGTCGTTTACGGACTTCAGCCCTCCGTCCCATTGCCTGTATCCCCTTCTTCGGACGTCCCTGCTGCTGATACTGTAGCCCGTGACTTTGCAACCATTTGGGACTCTGTCAAGGCGTCCCTTGGGCGTGCTTCCCTGCGGATGAAGAGACACGCAGACAAGAGACGTCTGGACCCTCCGTGTTTCTCCCCTGGAGATCTAGTCTGGCTTGCTTCCAAGTATGTCCAATTGAAGATACCATCCTACAAGCTGGGTCCTCGCTACATCGGGCCGTTTAAAGTCCTCAACAAGATCAATGAGGTCTCCTACAAGCTACAGCTCCCGGCCACGATGAGGATACCCAACTCATTCCACGTCTCCCTGCTCAAGCCGGTTGTCCTTGGTCCCTTCTCCGCTGCTGCCAGTTCGGCTCCTCCTCCTATTGCCGATGACGACATCTATGCGGTAAGAGATATCGTGGCCATGAAAACCGTACGGGGTCGACAGTTCTTCCTAGTGGACTGGGCAGGGTATGGTCCTGAGGATAGGTCCTGGGAGCCCCGGGAGAATGTGGGTACTCCGCTGATCCGTGCCTTCCTGTCCCGGTTGCGGGGAAAGGGCGTGGGGGGGGTACTGTCACGCTCCCCGGGTCCCCTGCGCTGCCCCCCGGCTCACCTGTCACGCTTCCCGGCTCCCCTGCCTCGCTTCCCGGTTCCTCGGCCCGGTCACTGCCGCTCCCCGCTCTCCAGCATCCATTGCCGGCGCGTCCCCGGCGTCCTGGTCCCCGCTCCCGGCGCCCGTCGGCTTCTCAGCCCCAGCCCGGCCCTGCTGCTTCCTCCTCTCAGCTTCCTGCCCTGGCTTCTGGCACTCGGGACGCGCGCATGCGCATTAGAGCGCGCGCGCGGTCATTGACCCTTTCTTAAAGGGCCAGCGTCCATTAACAGGAAATGATGCAAACAGGTACAGGGTATAAAGGGGTTTAATGTCCAAGTGGGCGGGGCCTGATCTTCGTGTTTCTCAAGCTAGGAGTCAGGTCTCCTTGTGTTCCTGAGATACTCACCTCTCTCTCTTCCTAGAGCCGAGCCTGCCTCGCCATCCGGTCCTGCCGAATCCCGAACCCCGAACGCTGCCTATCTGCCATCCTGACAGTCCGTACCATCTCGGATCCCTGCGGTGACCCGTCATCTCGCTCCAAAGGTTCCGGACCCCGCCTGACATCTTCTCGGCTTCCGAACCTGAGCTCCGTCACCCGAACCACCATCAGTGACTCCGTGGTCCCAGGGACTTCTCCGTTATACTCTTGTGCACGGACTGTTCTGCTGCCTATAGTGCTCCAGCTACCGGACCCCTTACCATCATCAAGGAGTTCGGCCCAGTGGATCCACCTCCTGGGTCTGCCCGTCCACCTGGCCCTAACACAACCTACGTTCGACGAACCAAGCTCGAGCGGAACTGCGACCGGTTAGCTCATCTCTACCTGGGACAAAACAAACCCCAAAAAGGAAACCCTCTGGACGCCAAAGAGACATTTCGATCCCTTAACGAACAATGAATGCTCATTAAGTATATGAAAACTTTCCGGACCTGCTGCACATGAGCGTCCCAATCATCAGAAAAAATAAAAAGATCATCCAAATAGACAATCAGGAATTTGCCAATTAGCTCCCGAAAAATATCATTCATGAATGATTGAAAGACGGAGGGGGGCATTAGTGAGCCCAAAAGGCATCACTAGGTACTCAACATGCCCTTCTGGGGTGTTAAAGGCTGTCTTCCATTCATCGTCCTCCTTAATTCGAGTGAGATTATACGCTCACCTAAGATCAAGTTTCATAAACTACTTAGCTCCCTTTACTCTGGAAAACAGATCTGACATCAAGGGTAATGGATACTGATATTTAATAGTGATGTTATTAAGAAGATGGTAGTCAATACAAGGTCTCAACGATCCATCCTTCTTGGACACACAGAAAAAACGGCACCCATATATGACGAGGATGGTCTAATATGACCTTTCTCCAATGACTCCTTAATATAGGTTCTCATAGTATCATGTTCAGGAACAGACAGACTGAAGATCCGTCTCTTAGGAAACTTGCAACCTGGCACCAAGTCAATGGCATAATCACACTCCCTGTGAGGGGGCAAAGAATCAGAACCAGTCTCATTAAACACGTCAAGAAAATCTGTCAAATATTCAGGTACATCATGCGGCGGGGAGGAAATAGAAAGCACAGAAAGATCATTATGCACACATTGACAACCCCAACTAACCACAGACCATTATCTCCAATCAAGAAATGGATTATGGGTCTGCAGCTAAGGGAATCCCAGTACATAAATATCGCAAGTTGTGTAATATTAAGAATTTACAATCCTCCTGATGAGCTGGTGCAACCTTCATAGTAACCTGGGTCCAAGGGAGTAGCAGCAATGCCCCTTTAAGGAATGAGAGATTGTAAAGGTACCATAGGAAAACCACAAGTGAGTCTTTTTCTGACTGAGCACTCCGCCCTAAAACCTGGCTGTGTTCATAACTATTGTAGCAGGAGCTTAGCTGCCCATACATGGAGGTTTGTAGTCCAAATAGTGGCATTTTGCCCAGATACGGATGTTTTTAACTTAGATAGTGGCATTTAAGTTAGGTTCCCGGATTACAGAGATATACCTTGGCATTGGTTCCGGGCTTACATGCATTGGCCAATACATAAACTAAATATCTCTCTTTTGCAGTAATTCAGTGCCATATTTTCCCTTGTACATTTTTGGCTTTTTCAGTGTGCGACTGTATGAATTTATAGTTTCTATGTTTTTTTCAGTTAGCACCTGTTCACATTTGTTGGATGTGCGGGTCAGTTTTTTGATATTTCTTGTCTGCAATAGGACTTCCCCAATTCCCAATTAACATCGACACCTGTCTGAGTCAATGGCTCAGATTTAGCTCCACTACCATTCCAGGCCACCAGAGGGAAATTCAGAACAGCACCCACACAGACAACGTTCACAACACTGGGCTCCCCAGGGGGCCGGATAGGCCAGCGGTGACATAGTGAGGGCCTCAGCCAGAGGTTATGCTTGAAACACCCTACGCAGTCCTTCTCCAGAGACATGCAAGGGTGGCAACTCCCTCGGGCTCCTTGATGACCATTTTTCCAAGGTGCACGGTGATGAGATCAATACTTCAGGCATTGCAACCACAAACGCTGGGACAACCTGATCCTTGTTCTCCACAGACATCTTTGACCAATCCTCCTGTTTCTGGCAGCTGGACCTCTTTTTGCGTGCTACGCTGAACCCCTCCCTGCTGTTGTCTCTGTGCTGTGTGCGGTCCCAGTGCTCAGAAGCAGCAGTTCACATAAGGTCATCCACAGACTGAAGCACTCCATGTAGATGAGCAGACAGAGAAGCTTCAACTTTGATATTCCTCCTGGAGCACAGATGGACCTCTATGGGTCCACCCATAGGATTAAGATCCTGACTCCTGAATGAGTCAGACAGTTACATCCTCACTGCAAGTGATTAATGAATAAATGAATGAATGACTTCTGGGCTAAATCCGATGCGCAATCGGGAGCAATTGAGCCTTTGAATCTGTGCTCCAGGAGGAATATCAAAGTCGGAGCTTCTCTGTCTGCTCATCCACGTGGAGTGCTTCAGCCTGCGGATGACCTTGGGTGAACTGCTGCTTCTGAGCGCTAGGACCGCACACAGCGCAGAGACTGCAGCAAATCCCTGCAGCAGGAACAGCCCCCTGGACAGTGGTCATCGACCAGGTAATCTACACTGGGCATCTGCCAAAAGGTGCATGGTATACTGCCATACCCTTACTATACTCGATGTGGCTGGAAGGCTGGCTGACACATTGTGAGTGTGGGGAGATCTGACACACCAGAGGAAGCAAAGTCTCCACATAGCACAACCTAATGTAATTGCATATGTGAAGTAAGCATTCAGTGGAGTTTATCACGGAAGGCTAAAATAAACATTTGGGGAACAAATAACCACCAGAGACTGTCTTATCTAAATTTTTATAACAGATCTATATTTGTATATGCATTGAATTAATGACTATTTTATCCTGAACCATTTATAGACTGTGAGCCCTCGCGGCCAGGGACCTCGGTCCTCCTGTATCTGTCTGTGCCTTGCATTGTTTATGATTATTGTACTTGTCCCTATTTTGTATACCCCTTTCACATGTAAAGCTCCATGGAATAAATGGCGCTAAAATAATAAATAATAATAATAATAATAATTATTCTAACTTTTTATAAAAGAAGCCCTGCAGAAAAACCTAATGGAAAATTAACCCTTTTTATTTTAAATTGGACTAAAGGTGGTAGCCACCGGCCGGGGCTCCACTTATACTTTTATCATTACAGCTAGTACATCCTGAATATAGCTTATCCTGATTTATAACAAAAAGAGGGAGAGCCCTGCTTGAGAATTCTATGCAACAAATAAAAAGTGTAAATTCGCAAATTCATTCCAACTGTACTATAATGCAAAATTAGATTTTTAGCAAACAATTGATCAATTTTTTGAGCCACCCCTGCCACGTCATGGCAAATCTCAATAGGGGGCTCCTACTCTATATTTTACATTTCCATTGTGCCATGCGGCCTCGTAGATTTATTAAAAGCAGAACCATATTAGAGCAACACATTTACCTGTAACATTTCAGAACCGCTTCCATGTTAGAACGAGAGGCAGCTGCAAATAAAGGCAGCCCAGGTTCTAGCATGTGCAGCAAACGCCACACACACACCAGGGCAATATCAGAACTGGCCCTCACAGTGCCCGACCAGCAACCAAGAATGAAGGCGGAGCAGGCCCAAGCAAATGGTGCTTATTTAATGATGCCTGTGGAAAAGGGTGAGGCGACTGAGTGTGAACTGCCACAAACATTTTTTTTTTTTTAAATCAAAATGTTTTTATTAAAGATTTTATACAATACATATATCAGACAAAATCCCTCCCCCCAAAGTGAAAAGAAAAAAAAAATCACGCATTTGACTGTTCACTACATGTGATGAATAGATGTCGTAGTTCTCTTTGGAAAATACAATGTTCAAGGGTAGACAAGAGGACCAGGATCATCAACATTCTCATCCCGATTAACAGCATGCATGCCAAAAGTTAGACGAAAGCAAGCAATGAGTCCATAGAAGGAAATTACAGTTCCCGCATCCATACAACATTTCAGTTATTTATATCATGGTTTAAAACAAGCCTAATCGGAACCTAAATAAATCCCTAGATGCCAGACCGTAGTCATCTATCCACGGGGCCCAGATCTTTACAATTCCTTTTTAAATATATTCCCTTCTCCAGGTTTACCATCCAATTGATCTTGTTAACAAACTCTGATGTGGTTGGAAACTGGTCTGAGATCCAATCTTGTGCTATTAATTTCCTTGCCATATATAACATACGGGCAACCGCCACTTTACCTTCCTCCTCCATCTTCAGGTCTTCGATATACCCCAGGATACATACAAAGGGGGTGAGGCTCAGATCTATGGTATACACTCTATTAATGATTGAATTCAGGCCTCTCCAAAACACCTCCAAGCTAGGGCAAGACCACAACATGTGGAGCATGGACTGTGAGTCCGCCCCACATTGTGGACAAGTGGGGTCCGGCCTGGCACCTATATCAAATAGAAATTTTGGGGTACAGTAGACTCAATGAATCACATACAGCTGAGCTTCCCCCAGAGACAGATCACGTATTCTTTACAATATGTCCGCCCATTGATTGTCCTCAATAGGACCCAGCTCCTATTCCCATCTCCATTTAGAGTTTGGTGAATGATGCATTAATAACCTTTCCAGTACTTCACCATACAATACAGATATGAAACCAGATGAACCACTTGAGAAAGCTATTCTCTGACTTATTCTATTGCATTGGATCGTCTGGCCGACTATACTGTCTTCAGCATGGTATGCGTGTCTTAATTGGAGGTATTTATAGAATTCGCCATTCAAAAATCCAAACTCTAATTGTAGCGTGGAGAACTCTTTAAAGCTATCCCCGTCCAGTAGCTGGGAAGTATGACCAACCCTCTGCCCCTCCAGCTTCCAAACCCCTCTAATTTATTTAGGTTGGGCAGCCATGGGGTATCCCAGACAGAGGTAAACTGCGAAGGCTCCTTGATGTCCTGCATATCTTTAATTTTATCCCATAACTTACGTATCAACAGAAGGGTAGACGTAGTTTCCGAAGACGAGTGAAATCTACCTAATTCCAGGACCTCATAGAGACTAGATGACTTGAAGTGTTGCTGCAATAAAGCTCTGTGCGGGCTTCCCCCCCCCCCCCCCCCGGGTCATCCCACCCCTGGATATGTTGCATTTGGGCGGCTGCAAAGTACGCCCATGGATTCGGCACCAAGAGTCCTCCATTCTGTTTGTTCCTTTGTAACGTTTCTAATTTAATTCTTGGACTACGCCGTCTTCAAATCAGTTTCCTAAAAAGTGAGTTAACTTTATAGAAATATTTCTGGGGTATCCAGTGTGGAGAATTATGTAGGACATACAGCAGCTGGGGCATCCAAATCATTTTTACCAGGTTCGCCCGTCCCACCACCGACAGAGGTAGCTGGGTCCATATGTCAACTTTATCCTTACATTTTTTAAGTACTAGAGTTAGGTTGAATTTAGTATAATCGCTCACTCTGGCGGTAACATTAATTCCCAAGTATTTAAATTGCAAGGAGATTTGCAGTCCTGAAGAAACATATCTAAGGATATTATCCAAGTTATCTATAGGGAGTAATACAGACTTCCCCCAATTTATTGTTAGCCCGGAATATCCCCAAACTTCTGAATCAACTCCATAGCCAATGGTAATGAGACCGATGCATCTGACAGAAAAAGGAGAGTATCATCTGCATATAGAGCCAATTTTTCCTCCCAATCTCCTCTTCTGGAAACCGCTATATTTGGATGTCGGCGCAGAATCTCAGCCATGGGCTCTATAGCCATTGCAAACAGAAGAAGTGAGAGGACACCCCTGGCTAGTGCCCCTAGCCAAATTAAATGTTGGAGTAAGCCTGCCATTAATATGAATTCTGGCAGTGGGTCCGCCATATAATAATTTTACCCAGGAGATAAAGTCCTCACCCAGCCCAAACTTACAAAGAACCGCCCACAGGAAGTTCCTTTCAATAGAATAGAACTCTTTGGCTGCGTCTAGGGAACAGATAACCCTGTTCCCCGGATTATCTACTAGAAGTTGTAAATTGAGGTGAAGGTGCCTGATGTTAACCGCTGTAGATCTAGAGGGCATAAAGCTGGACTGGTCAGAATGAATCAGAGAGGAAATCACCTTGTTCAATCTAGATGCCAATACCTTGGCTATAATTTTGATATCTGTGGTAAGAAGAGATATTGGCCTATATGAATCAGGAAGTAAAGGGTCCTTACCTGGTTTAAGTAAGACCACCACAACTGCCTCCTGCATTGATGGAGGAATGCGGCCCGCCTCAGCCGCCCCTCGGAACGTATCCAGAAGCTGCGGCAATAGGATGTCCCCAAATTTTTAATACATTTCTATGGGAAGACCATCTGATCCCGGGGACTTTCCATTAGACATGGAAGTCACTGCCAGCTGCAGTTCCTCCAGTTGCAGTGGGCCATTCAGGTAAACCCGATCCGTCTCAGAGAGCCTAGGAAGAGGTATAATCTCAAGATACAAGTCAATCTAGTCCTCATTAAAGCTTAGTTTGGAAGTATATAATTGCTGATAAAAGTCAGCAAAAAGTTAAAAAATCCTCTACGACTCATTGACTACAGATCCCGTGGAATCTCTTACCGCACAAACAAAGGAATTTCCCTGCTGCGCCCTAGCTATTACAGCCAATAGATGCCCTGAATTTTCCCCCCTCTTCAAAAAGTTTGTGCTGTGAAAACATTTGCCTATTCTTGGTCGTTTCCCTAAGGTGGATATCATATGACTTCTGGACCTCCATCCACTCCAACAGATTTTGAGTGGTTGCCGACTTAATGTACTAAACTTCCGTTCCGCCACACACACCAAGACAATATCAGAACTTGCCCTCTCAGTGCCCTTTTTTATTTTAAATTTTACTAAAGGTGGTAGCCACAGGCTGATTGTGCATCTTATACTTTTGTCATTACAGCTAGTACACCCTGAATATAGCTTATCCTGATTTATGTGTGCTGCCTATTATTGAATTTTTGTGTGAAAACCTAATTGAGATATATTTACGAGAGAACTGAAAATAAAAAAACCTTCCTTTTCGGTATATTTACAACAACCTTAAGAGGGCTTTACACGCTATGATATATCAAACCATATGTCGTTGGGGTCACGTCATAAGTGACGCACATCCGGCATCGTTTGACATATCGTAGCGTGTGACAGCTACGAGCGAGTTTGAATGAGTGAAAAATACTCACCTTATCGTTGTTCGTTGACACGTCGCTCATTTTCTAAAAATCGCACGTCCTGTTGTTCATTGTTCCCGAGGCAGCACACATCGCTCCGTGTGACACCCCGGGAATGATGAACACAGCTTACCTGCGTCCCGCCGGCAATAGGGAAGGAAGGAGGTGGGCGGGATGTTTACGTCCCGCTCATCTCCACCCCTCTGCAGAAGCCGGCCGCTTAGTGACGTCGCTGTGACGCCGAACGTCCCAGCTCCTTCAGGAAGTGGATGTTCACCGCCCACAGCGAGGTCGTTTGGAAGGTAAGTACGTGTGACGGGTGTTATGACTTTGTGCGAAACGGACTAGAAAGTTCCCGTGCCGCACAAACGATGGGGGCGGGTGCGATTGCTCATGCGATCGCACGAGAAATTGCAGCGTGAAAAGCAGATTTTTTAGCATCAATTGTCCCCTGCACAAAGGGCCTTAAAACCGCAAGGAGTCACGGTCCATGAACCACATAGGCTGTGGGCCAGTATATATACAGTACAGACCAAAAGTTTGGACACACCTTCTCATTCAAACAGTTTTCTTTATTTTTAGGACTCTGAAAATTGTAGATTCACATTGAAGGCATCAAAACTATGAATTAAAACATGTGGAATGAAATACTTAAAAAAATGTGAAACAACTGAAAATATGTCTTATATTCTAGGTTCTTCAAAGTAGCCACCTTTTGCTTTCATTACTACTTTGCACACTGTTGGCATTCTCTTGAAGAGCTTCAAGAGGTAGTCACCAGAAATGGTTTTCCAACAGTCTTAAAGGAGTTTGCAGAGATGCTTAGCACTTGTTGGCCGTTTTGCCTTCACTTTGCGGTCCAGCTCACCCTAAACCATCTCGATTGGGTTCAGGTCTGGTGACTGTGGAGACCAGGTCATCTGGCGTAGCACCCCATCACTCTCCTTCTTAGTCAAATAGCCCTTACACAGCCTGGAGGTGTGTTTGGGGTCATTGTCCTGTTGAAAAATAAATGATGGTCCAACTAAGCACAAACCAGATGGAATAGCACGTTGCTGCAAGCTGCTGTGGTAGGCATGCTGGTTCTGTATGCCTTCAATTTTGAATAAATCCCCAACAGTGTCACCAGCAAAGCACACCCACACCATCACACCTCCATCTCCATGCTTCACGGTGGGAACCAGCCGTGTAGAGTCCATCCGTTCACCTTTTCTACAAAGACACGGTGGTTGGATCCAAAGATCTCAAATTTGGCCTCATCAGACCAAAGCACAGATTTCCACTGGTTTAATGTCCATTCCTTGTGTTCTTTAGCCCAAACAAGTCTCTTCTGCTTGTTGCCTGTCCATAGCAGTGGTTTCCTAGCAGCTATTTTACCATTACAGTTGTTCTAGAGATGAGAAGGTGTGTCCAAACTTTTGGTCTGTACTGTATATATATATATATATATATATTTATTATTTTTTTTAAATCAAGACATGCATTAGTGGGTCTGTGGCAGGCCAGTACACAGGCAGTAGCCTCTCCCCATTTGGTGACACACGTTTTTTGTCTGTGCCTATCCAGACAGCGGTACACTGCCATCAATTGCCCCAGCCCCAAAGGGAATTGGCCCATCCCCAAACGGCTTTAACCCCTTCAGCCCCCGGGCACTTTCCGTTTTTGCTTTTTGCTCCCCTTCTTCCGAGAGCCGTAACTTTTTTATTTTTCTGTCAATCTTGCCATATGAGGGCTTGTTTTTTGCGGGACAAGTTGTACTTTTAAATGAAACTATAAGTTTTACCATATAGTGTACTGGAAAATAGCAAAAAAATTCTCAAGTGTGGAAAAACTGTGTGATCGCACAATAGTTTTTGGGATGTTTTATTCACCGTGTTCACTATATGGTAAAACTGATGTGTGGGTGTGATGCCCGAGGTCGGTGCGAGTTTGTAGACAGCAAACATGTATATTTTTACTTGTATCTAAGGGGTTAAAAAAGTCACAAGCATGTCTAATAAAAGTGGCGTACGTTTTGCGCCATTTTCTGAAACCCGTAGCGTTCTCATTTTTTTGGGATCTATGGCTCAGTGACAGCTTATTTTTTGTGTCTCGAGCTGACATTTTTAATGGTACTATTATTGCGCAGATGCTACATTTTGATCACCTGTTATTGTATTTTGCGTAAAACATGCAGTGACCAAAAAACGTAATTTTGGCGTTTGGAATTTTTTTGCCACTACGCTGTTTACCAATAAGATTAATTGATTTTATATTTTGATAGATCGGGCATTTCTGTACGATACTAAATATGTGCATATTATTTTTTTTAACCCTTTAATTTTTAATGGAGTGAAAGGGGGGTGATTTGAACTTTTAGATTTTTATTTTTTTTTATTTTTTTTTTATTTTTATTTTTTTTATTTTACTAGTTCCCCTAGGGGGCTATAGCGAGCAGCAATCCGATCGCTCTGATCTATCTGCTGATCACAGCTATACAGCTGTAAACAGCAGATATGGTCACTTCCTGATTCATTCGGCTCCGGGCCGAGTGAAAATGAAAGTGACTCGTCATAGCTACAGGCGTTATCACATGACCCTGTGCTACCATGGCAACCACCGAAAGTCACGTGATCACGCACGTGACTTCCGGTGGGGGCGGCGGTAAGTGAAAATCATGGCTGCGCGCATATACATCTCGCTGCCAGACTTTGGCAGCGAGATGTAAGGGGTTAATGTTACGGGTGGAATGCGATTCCACTTTTAACATGTAGATATGTAGATGTTGAAAACAGCTGTTATGTGCGCGGATCACCGCAACCTGCCCAGGTCAGGGGGCGGGGCTTAACGACACACGCTCCATGACGGATATATCCGTCAAGGGTTGTAGAGGGGTTAAAAGAGCAGGGAGTTAATGTCCATCAAACACAGAAGCTGTGGGCCATTTATTTATTTATTTTTAAATCAAAATGTGCATTAGTGGGCCTGTGACAAGCCTGAACCCTGGCAGTAACCTCTCCACAACATTTGGAGACCCATTTTCTAGTGTCTGACTTTATAAACAGCAGTTTAATACCATGAATTTCCCCCTCCCCATAGGGCTTGAAAACATCAGGGAGTTACGGTCAATATAACACAGGCTGTGGTCCGCTTTTTTTTGTAAAACAGTTAAGATATGCATTACATTTATCGTCCACTAATGAAGAATGTTGTATAAAGATGACAGTTTGTTTTTTTCTAGTTCTAAATTCTTGGCGAAATATCATTAATGACAACTTTGAGTGGGACACCTAAGTACTCGTCTTATGAGGTGTTGATCACAAGAGGAGGAGGAAGCAATAGACATGGTTGATTTGGTGGCCGGTGGTTGGGTAGGTATGGTAGTCTACATTTTAATGCAGTCAGATTACCACAGTAATGCATGTTGTTTACGCATGTGCCAGTTCATGCATGTGGTAGTCACATTTATTGCATTTTTGCCTGTACTGAGTCGTTTTTAAAAATGTTGGCCAATAACGAAGTTAATCTGGTGGTGGATGCCATTACAGACAAGACCCATCTTGGAGACCCATCTTGGAGCCTCCAGATTCAAAACCTTTCAGGCAGACAGCAGAGCAGTATAGTAGCATCAACTGCCCCCTCCCCATAGGGCCTTAAAGCCTCAAGGAGTTATGGTCCATGAAACATACAGGCTGTGGCCTTGTATTTAAATTTTAAAAATCAAGACATACCTGAATGCGCCGGGTGTAGAAATCTTGCCCTCTAAAAGACTGGCACACAATACCGATAGGCCAACAAAGCAACATGGCTGCGTGGGACCAGCACAGGAACAAGGCCTAAAACAGCATTTTTATTGTCACCAGCAAGCAAGATGAGACAGGTATAGGCCTCTTGCTCACAGAAGCATGGCACTACACCATTACCTAATCTGAACAGTCTGGGATTGGGGTCGCAAAGTTAATGGACATACATGAAACTCTGGATGAAAAGGATAAGGCACTTCTACCGAATTTCTAGTTACCAGGGTGCTCAGGTAGGTTTCCAGACCATATACAGTAGTAATATATACAAGGCACTCCTGATTTCAGTAAAATATGATGATTTTTTATTATTTCATACTCAGTTTAGTCAAGTCAGACGTTGCAGCCCAAACATGGCCTTCATCAGTAACTAGCACCTGAGATGAATAGAGATTGATTATAGTTTCACTCTTTTCATTGGCAGTATTTGGAATGCTAGCAGATATGTGACTGGGATCTGCAGCCTGTTATGTTAAAATCATCATATTCTACTGAATTCAGAAGCGCCTTGTATATATTAATACAGAAAAACTCTGGCACTACAAATCACAAAAAAGGAGAAAAATACTGTGCATTCCAAAGATTCTTTTATTTATAACAAAATGACTCAAAAAAGAAAAATAGACATCGGAAAAACCTGCAAAAGGTATAAACATAAAACCTACAATTTTGACCACTAATCTAAGAAAGAGACCATAACAGCAAAAATAACAAGGTAGTTGCTCAGTGGAAAATTAATGCCTACAAAACTACCCAGAAGAAAATCCAAATTATTTAAATCAAAATAAATCTTTACAAAAAAATATGAAAAATGCACAAATACACAGCATTTAAAATGTAGGAATGAATATGTGGCACATATTAAAAACTGATAGTCATACAATACGCACAGCTGCCAGCATAAATTTTAAACCATAATAGGTAATTATTTATATGAAATCTGACAGTGTGCAAAAAATTCACAATCACCCCACAATGGGGATAATATACATATCAGGTATTACAGTCATATGAAAAAGTTTGGGCACTCCTATTAATGTTAACCTTTTTTCTTTATAACAAATTGGGTTTTTGCAACAGCTATTTCTGTTTCATATATCTAATAACTGATGGACTGAGCAATATTTCTGGATTGAAATGAGGTTTATTGTACTAACAGAAAATGTGCAATCCGCATTTAAACAAAATTTGACCGGTGCAAAAGTATGGCCATCCTTATGAATTTCTTGATTTGAACACTCCTAACTACTTTTTACTGACTTACTAAAGCACTAAATTGTTTTTGTAATCTCATTGAGCTTTGAACTTCATAGGCAGGTATATCCAATCATGAGAAAAGGTATTTAAGGTGGCCACTTGCAAGTTGTTCTCCTATTTGAATCTCCTATGAAGAGTGGCATCATGGGCTCCTTAAAACAACTCTCAAATGATCTGAAAACAAAGATTATTCAACATAGTTGTTCATGGGAAGAATACAAAAAGTTGTCTCAGAGATTTAAACTGTCAGTTTCCACTATGAGGAACATAGAAGGAAATGGAAGAACACAGGTACAGTTCTTGTTAAGCCCAGAAGTGGCAGGCCAAGAAAAATATCAGAAAGGCAGAGAAGAAGAATGGTAAGAACAGTCAAGGACAATCCACAGACCACCTCCACAGACCTGCAGCTTCATCTTGCTGCAGATGGTGTCCATGTGCATCGGTCAACCATACAGCCCACTTTGCACAAGGAGAAGCTGTATGGGAGAGTGATGCGAAATAAGCCGTTTCTGCAAGCACGCCACAAACAGAGTCACCTGAGGTATGCAAAAGCACATTTGAACAAGCCAGTTACATTTTGGAAGAAGGTCCTGTGGACTGATGAAACAAAGATTGAGTTGTTTGGTCATACAAAAAGGCGTTATGCATGGAGGCAAAAAAACACGGCATTCCAAGAAAAGCACTTGATACCCACAGTAAAATTTGGTGGAGGTTCCATCATGCTTTGGGGCTGTGTGGCCAATGCCGACACCGGGAATCTTGTTAAAGTTGAGGGTCGCATGAATTCAACTCAGTATCAGCAGATTCTTGACAATAATGTGCAAGAATCAGTGACGAAGTTGAAGTTACGCAGGGGATGGATATTTCAGCAAGACAATGATCCAAAGCACTGCTCCAAATCTATTCAGGCATTCATGCAGAGGAACAATTACAATGTTCTGGAATGGCCATCCCAGTCCCCAGACCTGAATATCATTGAAAATTTGTAGGATGATTTGAAGCGTGCTGTCCATGCTCGGCGACCATCAAACCTAACTGACCTGGAATTGTTTTGTAAACAGGAATTGTCAAATATACCTTCATCCAGGAACTCATTAAAAGCTACAGGAAGCGACTAGAGGCTGTTATTCTTGCAAAAGGAGGATCTACAAAATATAAATGTCACTTTTATGTTGAGGTGCCCATACTTTTGCACTGGTCAAATTTTGTTTAAATGCGGATTGCATATTTTCTGTTAGTACAATAAACCTCAATTCAATCCAGAAATATTACTCAGTTATTAGTTATCAGTCCATCAGTTATTTGATATATGAAACAGAAACAGCTGTTGCAAAAACCCAAATTGTTATAAAGAAAAAAGGTTAACATTAATAGGGGTGCCCAAACTTTTTCATGACTGTAGCTGTGCCAAAAAAATGAATGGTGAAACCTACATAGTGAGATGACATAGGCATAATATGATAGCAGTGTGAAACAAGGTAAGACTAAAATAAGATGGCAGATATAAAATATAATAAATATGTCAGGGAAAACCTGATGCAAAAGTAACTAAGCTGCCAAATACCAATAAACAATTGTATCACATTGCTACCTATTAATAAAGCCTTACCAATGAGACACCCTGACGTGTTTCGCCGTGGCTTTTGCCAAGGGCATTTGCCATAATGAGCATCTTTAGTGGGTTTTTATAATGCCAGTATACAGACTCATTAAACTAACAAATCATCAATTATCCTTTAAACCAATAAATTTCACAGAGATAGATGTAAGGAGTTATAACATTGGTGGATTCAAAAAATGCCTTTATATTAGCATAATTGTGGAACTTACCACATGAAAAGACAATCACGGCCCGGAAGTAGAGAACACGTGATGATGTGCAGTAAGGAAAGTCCTCCCGTGTGTGCAAACATTAGTTCCGCTTAGCAAAAGCTTGCATAGAAAATGGATGCACAGGCTCCGAAACCAGAAGTGATGACAGTGGAACCTGTATACACACTGAGCACTGGAGAAGGCTCTCCCCAGCACGAAATCACGTTCCACCCGGCGGTAATAACCAATCAATCAGGACACTATCCAAACATACCTGTGGAACGCAAGGCGTTCCAAATACCAGGAAGTAGAGTAATAATAAACATAATCAGATGAACAAGTGCCATAATCAATCCACTAACAAAAAAGAAAGCAATATCTGGCAAAATTGAGCTATAGCTCACATCCCTGAGATAAACAATATTAAAAAAATGTGCAAAATATCAAAACATACCACATACACATTACTAAGGAGGATAAATATGACTCATACAAATCAGATAGGGAAAAAAATCATGAAATATGATTAATATATCACATTAAATATAAATATGAATATAAAAATATATAAAGATATATAAAAATATATAAAAGTGCAAAGTGCGAAGTGCGACGTGCAACACACATGAAAGTGCAATAGTACAAAAAATACACTACATATAGTGATTTAAGTTAGCAACCACATGTCCAAATATATTAGCACATAGCACTCCAAACAGCATAATTTAAACACAACCTGGACATCAGTAGATGGCCAATTAAAGGAGTGACAAGGATTATAGTAAAATAACAATCTTTATTTATATTCATTAAAACACTAAAATATAGCATAAAGGTACCGAAATAGATAGAGAGAATTAATAGATTGAGTCCCAATAAGTAATCAAAAAATTTTTTTGTATCCTGGACATACACATCAAAGACACCAGGTGAATGTGTATTAACCCTGAGCCAAAAAAACATTCATTAAGGGCAGGTGCGATTCTGTGGTTCTATCTGCGCTACTAATAATGCATCATGAAATGGTTAATTTTTACTGATGAGTACCCCATCCAAAATTTCATGCAGAAATACATGCAAATAAATATAAAAGAGTATATGGATGTAGGGTTCCTCACACAGGAAAAAGGGCATAAATGCCTAATAAGTGCATGAGAAGCGCAGAAGGAAATCATAGAGAAGCACAAGTCATTAAATATTCACAGTGTGGCAGAGGCAAACAGGAAAGTATAATAACCACTCAAATTACATCACCTGGGGATTGATGAACTGCTGTGATCCTCACACTCCGACACGTGTTTCGCAATAGCTTTTTCGAGGAGCGTGTCAGAGGTGAGGGGCAGGCTGGTTTAAAAAGGGCAGAGTGGCCAACGTGAGGATAAACCCCGATCACATGTTCTGATCGGAGCAGGAAGCAGTGTTAATCCAATAGACGGCGCATAGTAACAATCACCACCACCGCTGAATGAAAGGAGCCTCCAGAACGCCGCGATCATGTGACCGTGATGTCACAACCCACGTGTTAGTGAGTCATGGCAACCACGGGACGCCATCTGACGCGACGTGAGGAAGCCAGCAGTCGGCATTGCGGTCATGCGCACTGGATTCTTTGCTGCACTTAGGAGAGCAGGCGATACAAGCAGTACAGAGAATTGCTTTAACTGTTTCATGCCTGATACAGACAGTTCCAAATACATAGGCACTACAGCCATTATGACAGTTACTTAAGGCCATACATATAAATAGGTACAATCAGATATTGTGGTGACAGTAATCTGCACTAAATGTAACAGAACGCTGCACATACAGTCCTATAGCAACTTCTAGGAAAATACTAATAAATTGCATAATGTATCATAAGTAGGATAGTACAATAATCTGAATGCTTCAGATATTAATTCCTCCCTTTGGCCAATAGACAGAGATGTTTTAACTGTTTCATGCATACATAAATAATTCCAAATAAGCAGGCACTAAGGCCATTACAACAGTCATTTGAGGCCATATATACAGGTATAGCAAATCAGATGTTATAATAACAGTAAACTGCACTTGAATATAACAGAGGACTGCAAGCACACCCTACAATATCATTGAAAATGATGATGACAAATATGAAGAACAGGCTAACAAATTATTGTGAGACGTGAATTGCTACCGGAAATTGCCATATAATCCTACCTCATCATTCCATACTTCCTTAATTTTGATTCTTGAACAGGCCTATGAAAAAGGTATTATACTGAAAAAATTCCTGGACACTGTTAAAAAACTCCACCCACGCCTTCCGGCATTATATCTGATTCCCAAAATTCATAAGGATCCGACTAACCCTCCTGGCAGGCCCATAATATCAGGAAATGGTAGCCTCATTGAATTAGTGTGTCAGGTTATTGATTATTATTTGAAACCGTTGGTACGGGAATTGCCGTCGTATATCCAGGATACCACGGCCGCTCTGAGACATCTGGATGGGATTGATCTGGAGGATAACATGTTGATAGTGTCTGCTGACATCGAATCCTTGTATACCTCCATCAGACATCCGGATGGTCTGAGAGCGGTTTCGTGGTACCTGGAATCGAGTAATATTGCACGACCAATGGCGGATTTAATTTTAGTCTTATTAGAATATATCCTGACACACAACATCTTTACATTCAATGGGAAGGTGTATTTACAAACCCAGGGTACCGCCATGGGGGCGTGTTGTGCGCCTTCCTATGCCAATCTTTTCTTGGGGGCATGGGAACGGCAGATCTTTGTAAGTGATAACAACCTGTGTACACATCAGGTCCTAAATTGGATCAGATATATAGATGATGTGTGGTTTATCTAGGAGGGTGAGGTTGGAGGTTTACAGGAATTTATGCAGTGCCTGAACTGTAATGATCTTAATATTAAGCTTACCTTTGAATATGGCCGTAGAAGCAACTTTTTGGATCTTAGAATAGTTGCATTACCGGATGGCCTCCTCTCTACACAAATCTTTCGCAAGCCTACGGCCACAAACTCTTCTTCCTGCCTCATCTGCCCACCCCAAGAGTACTATCAAAGGGATTCCTGTTGGTCAGTTCCTCAGGGTCAGGAGAATTTGTTCTGATGACAGCAGTTTCCTGGCTCACTCTGAGGATCTGGCCGACAGGTTCGAATCCAGGGGTTACAGTCGGCGAATAATAAAACATGGCTTTAAAAGAGCGGTAAGGTCTACTAGGAATTCCCTCCTCTTTTCTAACACCATGAAACCAAAAAGTGATCAAATAGTGCGCCTCATCACCACGTATAACAACAAGTGGGATAAAATGAAAGCAATTATCCAAAAACATTGGAACATCTTGTTGACGGATTCTTTTTTCAAGAAAGTTCTCCCACCTCGACCATCTATGGTGGCTAAACGTGCCAAAAACCTGAAAGATGTATTGGTACACAGCCACTATGAGCCGTCTCGGGCTGGCACTTCTAGTCAGATGTTACCAGTTGCTTTTTTCCCCTGTGGCCTATGCAAGGCGTGTGCCAATCTTGTTAAAGCCAAGAAATTCCATAATTTTGATGGATCGCGTGTGTTTGATATTAGACATCGTATCACGTGCTCCTCCTCTGCTCAGTGTGGCAGAGGCAAACAGGAAAGTATAATAACCACTCAAATTACATCACCTCGGGATTGATGAACTGCTGTGATCCTCACACTCCGACACGTGTTTCGCAATAGCTTTTTCGAGGAGCGTGTCAGAGGTGAGGGGCAGGCTGGTTTAAAAAGGGCAGAGTGGCCAACGTGAGGATAAACCCCGATCACATGTTCTGATCGGAGCAGGAAGCAGTGTTAATCCAATAGACGGCGCATAGTAACAATCACCACCACCGCTGAATGAAAGGAGCCTCCAGAACGCCGCGATCACGTGACCGTGATGTCACAACCCACGTGTTAGTGAGTCATGGCAACCACGGGACGCCATCTGACGCGACGTGAGGAAGCCAGCAGTCGGCATTGCGGTCATGCGCACTGGATTCTTTGCTGCACTTAGGAGAGCAGGCGATACAAGCAGTACAGAGAATTGCTTTAACTGTTTCATGCCTGATACAGACAGTTCCAAATACATAGGCACTACAGCCATTATGACAGTTACTTAAGGCCATACATATAAATAGGTACAATCAGATATTGTGGTGACAGTAATCTGCACTAAATGTAACAGAACGATGCACATACAGTCCTATAGCAACTTCTAGGAAAATACTAATAAATTGCATAATGTATCATAAGTAGGATAGTACAATAATCTGAATGCTTCAGATATTAATTCCTCCCTTTGGCCAATAGACAGAGATGTTTTAACTGTTTCATGCATACATAAATAATTCCAAATAAGCAGGCACTAAGGCCATTACAACAGTCATTTGAGGCCATATATACAGGTATAGCAAATCAGATGTTATAATAACAGTAAACTGCACTTGAATATAACAGAGGACTGCAAGCACACCCTACAATATCATTGAAAATGATGATGACAAATATGAAGAACAGGCTAACAAATTATTGTGAGACGTGAATTGCTACCGGAAATTGCCATATAATCCTACCTCATCATTCCATACTTCCTTAATTTTGATTCTTGAACAGGCCTATGAAAAAGGTATTATACCGAAAAAATTCCTGGACACTGTTAAAAAACTCCACCCACGCCTTCCGGCATTATATCTGATTCCCAAAATTCATAAGGATCCGACTAACCCCCCTGGCAGGCCCATAATATCAGGAAATGGTAGCCTCATTGAATTAGTGTGTCAGGTTATTGATTATTATTTGAAACCGTTGGTACGGGAATTGCCGTCGTATATCCAGGATACCACGGCCGCTCTGAGACATCTGGATGGGATTGATCTGGAGGATAACATGTTGATAGTGTCTGCTGACATCGAATCCTTGTATACCTCCATCAGACATCCGGATGGTCTGAGAGCGGTTTCGTGGTACCTGGAATCGAGTAATATTGCACGACCAATGGCGGATTTAATTTTAGTCTTATTAGAATATATCCTGACACACAACATCTTTACATTCAATGGGAAGGTGTATTTACAAACCCAGGGTACCGCCATGGGGGCGTGTTGTGCGCCTTCCTATGCCAATCTTTTCTTGGGGGCATGGGAACGGCAGATCTTTGTAAGTGATAACAACCTGTGTACACATCAGGTCCTAAATTGGATCAGATATATAGATGATGTGTGGTTTATCTAGGAGGGTGAGGTTGGAGGTTTACAGGAATTTATGCAGTGCCTGAACTGTAATGATCTTAATATTAAGCTTACCTTTGAATATGGCCGTAGAAGCAACTTTTTGGATCTTAGAATTGTTGCATTACCGGATGGCCTCCTCTCTACACAAATCTTTCGCAAGCCTACGGCCACAAACTCTTCTTCCTGCCTCATCTGCCCACCCCAAGAGTACTATCAAAGGGATTCCTGTTGGTCAGTTCCTCAGGGTCAGGAGAATTTGTTCTGATGACAGCAGTTTCCTGGCTCACTCTGAGGATCTGGCCGACAGGTTCGAATCCAGGGGTTACAGTCGGCGAATAATAAAACATGGCTTTAAAAGAGCGGTAAGGTCTACTAGGAATTCCCTCCTCTTTTCTAACACCATGAAACCAAAAAGTGATCAAATAGTGCGCCTCATCACCACGTATAACAACAAGTGGGATAAAATGAAAGCAATTATCCAAAAACATTGGAACATCTTGTTGACGGATTCTTTTTTCAAGAAAGTTCTCCCACCTCGACCATCTATGGTGGCTAAACGTGCCAAAAACCTGAAAGATGTATTGGTACACAGCCACTATGAGCCGTCTCGGGCTGGCACTTCTAGTCAGATGTTACCAGTTGTTTTTTTCCCCTGTGGCCTATGCAAGGCGTGTGCCAATCTTGTTAAAGCCAAGAAATTCCATAATTTTGATGGATCGCGTGTGTTTGATATTAGACATCGTATCACGTGCTCCTCAAAAGGGGTTATTTACAGGATTGAGTGCCCTTGCAAAAAAGTATATATTGGTTTAACAACGAGGGAGTTAAAAATCAGAATCCGTGAACATTGTTTGGATATAGATAAGGCGAAAAGTGTTACTGACGAGGGTTTGTTAAAAACTATTCCCAGACACTTCAAAAAATATCATGGTTGTAATTCCACCCTTTTGAAGGGAAAGGGTATTGATGTGGTGTCTATGGGACCTAGAGGGAGGGAGATCTTGGTGGGCTTCTTGCCCAAGTCGAGAGCAAGTGGATATACAGGCTGGGTACTTTGACTCCTAATGGTCTTAACGAAAATATGGGGTTTTCAGCTTTTCTATGATACCAGTGTGTGTTTTTTCTGGGGGGGTCTTTTGTCCTGGATCCATATTGATTTTTGATATATCTCTTTATATGCGTCCTTACATCGACATGTATAGTTTTAGTCTGGTGATTGTGGTGGGTTGTGTTTTATATTATTTTAATTTCTGCTTTTTTTAGTATATTAGGTCACCCTTGCTCGGTTTACTACCATCTATGGAGTGTGTCATCTTTTACATCTACGAGGATATCCATCCAGGACGTCTTTGCTGATGGCCATAAGGAAAAATTAATTGTTGAATTTATTGTGCTATTCTATTTATGATGCATCATGTAATTTCTATGTACATTTTCAATGATATTGTAGGGTGTGCTTGCAGTCTTCTGTTATATTCAAGTGCAGTTTACTGTTATTATAACATCTGATTTGCTATACCGGTATATATGGCCTCAAATGACTGTTAGGCTATGTGCGCACGTTGCGTATTAGCCCTGCAGAAATTTCTGCAGCGATCTGAAGAGCACATGTGCGCTTTAGATCGCTGCAGAAATGTCCGTAGTGAGCGCCGATTCCATGCGCTCTGCCTGCAGCTCCTGCCATAGACAGAGCAGGAGCTGCCGGCAAAGCGCAGGAAAGAAGTGACATGTCACTTCTTTTTGCGCAGCGCTTCGGCAGTAGCCGAAGCGCTGCGCTCTGAGACGCCACGTGCGCACGGCCCCTGCACAATCTCCATAGACTGTGCAGGGGACGCAGGACGCATGCAGTTACGCTGCGCTGCAAAGCGCAGCGTAACTGCATGAATTTACGCAACATGCGCACATAGCCTTATAATGGCATTAGTGCCTGCTTATTTGGAATTATTTATGTCAAGCATGAAACAGTTAAAACATCTCTGTCTATTGGCCAAAGGGAGGAATTAATATCTGAAGCATTCAGATTATTGTACTATCCTACTTATGATACATTATGCAATTTATTAGTATTTTCCTAGCAGTTGCTATAGGACTGTATGTGCAGCGTTCTGTTACATTTAGTGCAGATTACTGTCACCACAATATCTGATTGTACCTATTTATATGTATGGCCTTAAGTAACTGTCCTAATGGCTGTAGTGCCTATGTATTTGGAACTGTCTGTATTAGGCATGAAACAGTTAAAGCAATTCTCTGTACTGCTTGTATCGCCTGCTCTCCTAAGTGCAGCAAAGAATCCAGTGCGCATGACCGCAATGCCGACTGCTGGCTTCCTCACGTCGCGTCAGATGGCGTCCCGTGGTTGCCATGACTCACTAACACGTGGGTTGTGACATCACGGTCATGTGATCGCGGCGTTCTGGAGGCTCCTTTCATTCAGCGGTGGTGGTGATTGTTGCTATGCGCCGTTTATTGCATTAACGCTGCTTCCTGCTCTGATCAGAACATGTGATCGGGGTTTATCCTCACATTGGCCACTCTGCCCTTTTTAAACCAGCCTGTCCCTCACCTCTGACACGCTCCTCGAAAAAGCTATTGCGAAACACGTGTCGGAGTGTGAGGATCACAGCAGTTCATCAGTCCCCAGGTGATGTAATTTGAGTGGTTATTATACTTTCCTGTTTGCCTCTGCCACACTGTGAATATTTAATGACTTGTGCTTCTCTATGCTTTCCTTCCGCGCTTCTCATGCACTTATTAGTAGAGTTGAGCGCGGTTCGAGGTTCTCCAGTTCGCGGCTCGAGTGATTTTGGGGGCTGTTCTAGATCGAACTAGAACTCAAGCTTTTTGCTAAAGCTCGATAGTTCTAGATACGTTCGAGAATGGTTCTAGCAGCAAAAAGACAAGCTAATTACTAGCTGGCTTTCCGCTGTAATAGTGTAAGTCACTCTGTGACACTATTATGAAATTTCAGTGTATAGTGTGCGGGAACAGCGCATTCAGATCACTGTTGTTTGAATAATGGCAATCGCCATTTTTTTTTTTCCTTGTCTTCCTTCCCTAAGCGCGCGCGTGTAGTGGGGCGGGCCAGCATGTCAGCCAATCCCAGACACACACACAGCTAAGTGGACTTTTAGCCAGAGAAGCAACGGTATGTGTGATAGGATGTCCATGTCACATGTCCCTGCATTATAAAAACGAGTATCTGCCCGTCCGGACGCCATTATCTCTTCTGCGTCTGGGTGTCAGTCACCGCTGGCGTAGCTCCTGTCTCCGATACTGCTGTGTACGCTCTATACACAGCGCTATACAGAATAGGGATAGAAGTTTCTTTCAGCCCTTGTAAGGGCTAATACCGGCAGGGTCAGAGCCATAGGTGACAGTCAGGGCCGTGAAAACAGATTTTAACAGCTACACAACATGACAGCGTCTGTGTAGCTAAGGTCAGGGATTTCCTCGCTGCATTTCCCCATTAGGAGGGATAGAAAGGGAGGATTCCTTTCCTCTACCCAAACCCACAACCCTGCCACTGTACCCTCCTGCCCTTTGCACACTCAAACTCATTGTTACTAAGCCATTATACTAGCAAACACTGAGGAAACTTAGTGGCATCCTAAACGTGGCTGTTGGACTTCTGTATTGTCCCACTAGTGCAAAGATATTTGCAGTACGTCTGCCTGCATTGCACACTCAAACTCATTGTTACTAAGCCATTATACTAGCAAACACTGAGGAAACTTAGTGGCATCCTAAACGTGGCTGTTGGACTTCTGTATTGTCCCACTAGTGCAAAGATATTTGCAGCACGTCTGCCTGCATTGCACACTCAAACTCATTTGTTACTAAGCCATTATACTAGCAAACACTGAGGAAACTTAGTGGCATCCTAAAAGTGGCTGTTGGACTTCCATTAGTGCCCCACTGGTGCCAAGCTATTTCTAGCACCTCTGCATGACACCCTCCTGCTCTGTTTTTAATAAGCTATAATGATAGCAAAAAATGCTGCCATTTAGTGGCATACAAGAAGTGGCTGTTGTACTCCATTAGTGCCCCACTGGTGCAAATCTATGTGCGGCACCTCTGCATGACACCCTCCTGCTCTGTTTTTAATAAGCTATAATGATAGCAAAAAATGCTGCCATTTAGTGGCATACAAGAAGTGGCTGTTGTACTCCATTAGTGCCCCACTGGTGCCAAGTTATTTCTAGCACCTCTGCATGACACCCTCCTGCTCTGTTTTTAATAAGCTATAATGATAGCAAAAAATGCTGCCATTTAGTGGCATACAAGAAGTGGCTGTTGTACTCCATTAGTGCCCCACTGGTGCAAATCTATGTGCAGCACCTCTGCATGACACCCTCCTGCTCTGTTTTTAATAAGCTATAATGATAGCAAAAAATGCTGCCATTTAGTGGCATACAAGAAGTGGCTGTTGTACTCCATTAGTGCCCCACTGGCGCCAAGTTATTTCTAGCACCTCTGCATGACACCCTCCTGCTCTGTTTTTAATAAGCTATAATGATAGCAAAAAATGCTGCCATTTAGTGGCATACAAGAAGTGGCTGTTGTACTCCATTAGTGCCCCACTGGTGCAAATCTATGTGCAGCACCTCTGCATGACACCCTCCTGCTCTGTTTTTATTAAGCTATAATGATAGCAAAAAATGCTGCCATTTAGTGGCATACAAGAAGTGGCTGTTGTACTCCATTAGTGCCCCACTGGTGCAAATCTATGTGCAGGACCTCTGCATGACACCCTCCTGCTCTGTTTTTAATAAGCTATAATGATAGCAAAAAATGCTGCTATTTAGTGGCATACAAGAACTGGCTGTTGTACTCCATTAGTGCCCCACTGGTGCCAAGCTATTTCTAGCACCTCTGCATGACACCCTCCTGCTCTGTTTTTAATAAGTTATAATGATAGCAAAAAATGCTGCCATTTAGTGGCATACAAGAAGTGGCTGTTGTACTCCATTAGTGCCCCACTGGTGCAAATCTATGTGCAGCACCTCTGCATGACACCCTCCTGCTCTGTTTTTATTAAGCTATAATGATAGCAAAAAATGCTGCCATTTGGTGGCATACAAGAACTGGCTGTTGTACTCCATTAGTGCCCCACTGGTGCCAAGCTATTTCTAGCACCTCTGCATGACACCCTCCTGCTCTGTTTTTAATAAGCTATAATGATAGCAAAAAATGCTGCCATTTAGGGGCATACAAGAAGTGGCTGTTGTACTCCATTAGTGCCCCACTGGTGCCAAGCTATTTCTAGCACCTCTGCATGACACCCTCCTGCTCTGTTTTTAATAAGCTATAATGATAGCAAAAAATGCTGCCATTTAGTGGCATACAAGAAGTGGCTGTTGTACTCCATTAGTGCCCAACTGGTGCCAAGCTATTTCTAGCACCTCTGCATGACACCCTCCTGCTCTGTTTTTAATAAGTTATAATGATAGCAAAAAATGCTGCCATTTAGTGGCATACAAGAAGTGGCTGTTGTACTCCATTAGTGCCCCACTGGTGCTAAGCTATTTCTAGCACCTCTGTATGACACCCTCCTGCTCTGTTTTTAATAAGCTATAATGATAGCAAAAAATGCTGCCATTTAGTGGCATACAAGAAGTGGCTGTTGTACTCCATTAGTGCCCCACTGGTGCAAATCTATGTGCAGCACCTCTGCATGACACCCTCCTGCTCTGTTTTTAATAAGCTATAATGATAGCAAAAAATGCTGCCATTTAGTGGCATACAAGAAGTGGCTGTTGTACTCCATTAGTGCCCCACTGGTGCCAAGCTATTTCTAGCACCTCTGCATGACACCCTCCTGCTCTGTTTTTAATAAGCTATAATGATAGCAAAAAATGCTGCCATTTAGTGGCATACAAGAAGTGGCTGTTGTACTCCATTAGTGCCCCACTGGTGCAAATCTATGTGCAGCACCTCTGCATGACACCCTCCTGCTTTGTTTTTAATAAGCTATAATGATAGCAAAAAATGCTGCCATTTCATTGGCATACAAGAAGTGGCTGTTGTACTCCATTAGTGCCCCACTGGTGCAAATCTATTTGCAGCACCTCTGCATTGCACACTCAAACTCATTGTTACTAAGCTATTATACTAGCAAACACTGAGTAAACTTAGTGGCATCCTAAAAGTGGCTGTTGGACTTCCATTAGTGTCCCACTGGTGCAATGCTATTTGCAGCACCACTGCATTACACCCTCATGCACATTTTGCTACGCTAATTTTATAGCAAACTCAGGGAATTCCTTGCTGCATTTGATCATTCGGAGGGATAGAAAGTGAGGCTTCCTTTACTGTCCTGGTACCCACAGAACACGGCCACTGTACCCACCTGTCCACTTTTGCCACGCTATTTAATTTGCCCAAAGAGCTGACTCTTTTTCTGCCTTCCTAAAATTGTCTGTAATATTAAGTTAGTGTTCCTTTGCTGCCAAGCAAGGTACAACACATGTGCATTCTACACTCCTTTCCATTTCTGGAATGCAATTATTAAATGCAGGTAGTCCAGCCAATCTGTGACGAAGGTGCAGGTGTGGATATAATGTAGCCTGCATCCAATGTTGGTTTTCTCGATGTGTGACAGCTCAACAATACCATCTGTTTCCACTTCCAAAACAAGTGATGACCTGCCAATCACACTTCCTGTTGCGTGTAAAGGGGTGGATGTTCAGTGTGAAAAACCATGTGAGACTGCTGTCCCCACAGTCACAGAGGATGAAGAGCAGGCAGATGCACTTGATCGGGCAGGCAGTGGTTGCACAGGCACGCTAGGCCGCATTGTAGCATAGTGAAATTCACATTGCGACTTATGCTTCATTTTAAGTCGTGTACAGGGTGGGCTCCCCAGTATGCAGCAAAACCAGGCAGCAGGAAAAGGACTCTAGGCAGTTGGGTTAATATATGATTGTTTAACTTTACCAAAACAAATAATAAGAACCATGCATACAATTTAAATAATTGAACAATCTATTCTGTTGCCTACTACCTGCTAATCCCTCTGCGTAGCAGTAATTGTGTGTTTGTGCTTGTGTGTGTGTGTGCGAACACGACTTACCAGTGGCGCATCACAAGAGCTTCCAAGTTATCTACCTAAACATAGACAAAACACATTACCCCCCCCTGAATACCCTTGTTAGCTGAAGCCTCACAGATAAGGCAGATAATAGCAGTGTGAATGCAAACCACACAGCTTTGCAACACAGTCATGGAAATCTTGAAAAGCAACAGTCAATGCAAACATGTGTCGCTGTCCCTCTATGATTTAAACTGTACGTGACAATTTGACAGTGCAGAGGCAGCAAGTCTTATTGTCTATATAGTCTGCCTACCCAGAACAGATATGTGTTTTGCTAATAAAACAAAGTGTTGCGTGCCCGCATTATTGTCTGGGCACAACCTACCGTACCCGGGTACTGTGATGTCCAGTTGCCAGAAATACAGACTTTACGCTCCTTCCACGGTAAGCAGTATAGACAGCACCGTAAGAATGTTGGTCTGTGGCACAGGATGCTGCTCACTGGCGTTACGGTACTCCTCACCAAACTCCAAAATGACTCCCCTCCCAATTGAACGAAGTGTTTCCGCGGTGGCTCCTTGCTGTAACACACACCTTTAGCTTTTCCTTCTGTTCATGGACAGCATCTCCAAGTCCACACCTGAAGAGCAATTTCTCCTCCACGTCTAAGGGTGGAGAGGCAGCTAGTGCGCATGCGTGTGCCGATTTACCCCAGCCACAGCCTAACTACAGTGTTTCGCCTAGTGAGTATGCACAGCCTGACTGTGACATTCCTGAGGCTAAGTCTTCATTTCGGGATACAGCGCATGCTCCCACACTTATTGCGAAAAGCCTCTTTGCACAGGTACTTGCACTCCGTGCCGGGTCTAAGTCCTGTGTTGTGCCTAGACACCATGCTAAAGCTGATAGTCTTTTTTCAGAGACTGTATTTCATGCTACTGAGCATGCTCAGGCACTTACTGCATCAGAGACTAGGTCCGGTAATGAACTCTTTGGCCCTGCACCTGATGTGGGAGGCCCATATAGACCACAGGGCATCAGGTGTCCTGACGATGTGGCCAGGCCACTCCCAAATGGCTTGCAGAGGCCCGCCCCTATGACTTTTTACCTCATTATTGATGGTCAAACGATGACTGGTGAGGTGTTTGTGTCGTGGCAGCCATGAGGTCATTATTGAAGTTGCGGTTCCAAATAGGACGCTAGTTATGCCACTCATGATGTGTCACTCTGCTTTTGGCTCTTTTGTAATGCTTTTGTAATGTTGTGGCATTAACAGGCCTGCTGCTGCTGATGCGCCTGCTGTCCACAGTTGTGGCCCCAATGCACACGGTCAGCATACTCAATGGCCCCTGTGATGTTAACAGGAAGTTCCTGGGCTGGTTGGGCGTGTGGACCCTGTTACGCTAACAGGGCTCCCAGTCTCCAGATCCGAGTGGTGTCTAACTCGGTTCAGGCTACTATTAGTTTCATAGCCACACAGCTCTGTATCCTCCACCTAACCTTCCAGTTGCCAACCTCTCCTTTTCCATCTGGGAGCACGGTGGATACTGACTGCTGATGGGGATATATACCTTTCTCTTTCTTTTCTTATTAATTTTCGTTATATAGCGGTAACATAGTATATACCACCTTATCCAAATCTGCCAGTCCCACCGTAACAGATGGTGTTTCTTCAGCAAATGTTACTTTTGCTTAACCACCAAACCCACGGACAAAAACTTTTTTCCCCTTTCGAACACACCTGTTCCCCTTTCCACCAGCATCTGTCCTTTTTCAACTCATTTTGTATATGACCAAAAGTGCAACTCTGCAGGGACACCGTACTCAATGCCATCTCAGCACAGCAGCTAGCCCTCGGTCCCTCAGATGTGGACAAGTAAAAGACCATATCCTCCTATCCATGACAAAGAGTTGAGATTCACTCTGTGCAGCACTGGTGTTTAGTGGAAAAGCAGATCTAAGATTGCGTACCACCTTCTGCAGATACTCCTGTATACGTGCGTCCCTTTCTATGGCAGGAATTATTTCGCCAAATTTTGTCTTGTACCAGGGATCTAACAGTGTGGCAACCCAGTAGTTAGCATTACTTCGAATTCGTACAATCCGAGGGTCATGTTGTAGGTAGTGCAGCAAGAAGGCGCTCATGTGTCTTGTGCATCCAGGAGGACCAAGTCCTTGGTGTGTTGGTGGCAGAGAGGTGAGAATCGTGCCTCCTTCCTCTGCCCTCTCCCCCCAACCTCGCACAACCGAAATGTGAGCAAGCTCTCACTCATCTGCTGAATCTTCCATGCCCATTGCCAGTTCGTCCTCCATTTCTTCATGGGCTCCTGCACCTTCCTCAACACTTTTTGCTGAAACTATGCGCCTTTGTTAATCGCTCTCCCCCACCATGACTGCCGCCTAGGTGCCGCTGACCATCTGGACCTCGTAGATCTTGTTATCCCTTCCGCATATGACTCCTCCTGTACTTCCTCCCCTTCCTCTTGTCCCAACACCTGACTCCGAATAATGCTTACAGTGTGCGCCATCATGTAGATGACCAGAATTGTCACACTGAGAATGGCATTGCCAGTGCTAAACATCTTCGTCGACATTTGTAAACTGTGTAGAAGGGTGCAGAGGTCCTTGATCTGACACCACTCCAGCAGCGTGATCTGCACCACCTCTGGATCAAGTTAGGCCAGGCTATATGTCATAACGTATTGCAGCAGGGTTCGGCGGTGCTGCCACAAATGCTGCAACATGTGCAGATTCAAATTCCTGCGTGTCGGCACATCGCATTTCAGGCGTTTAACCACCAGACCTAAAGACTTCTGTAGCGATGAAAGTTGTTGAGCTGCTGTGTGCGAACGATGGAAGTGAGCACATAGCGAGCATGCCCGCTGCACAAGGCCATGTAGGCCGGGATGGTGTTTTAAAAATTGCTGGAGAATTAGATTCAACACGTGAGCCATACAAGGCACGTGTGTCACATTGCCCTGACGATGGCCCGCAGCCAGATTTGCATCATTGCCGCACACTGCGGTTAAGTCATCAACGGAGTACGCTCCGTCAATTTGTACTCGCCAGGTGACAACGTGTTCCTTTCATGCATAGTGCTGATGATGGGAGAGAAGTTGATGCCAGCGGCGCAGGTGGACGCAGGTTATGCTCACCCACTGGGCTGCATTACCTTGACAGATGCAGAATCTCTGGCTGAATGTAGGTGGTGGGTATCTCACAGATGAAGTACCATCATTCAGCTACAACCAATGGGAAGACACCACACCCTTTTTTAGGCCCATCCTGTCTGCAGACCACTGCCAGACATAGCTATGAACCTCTGGTTACTTTTACCCCCGGTTCAGTTTTATGATTTTGTGTGCTTGTTACCTGACTACATTTCCTGCTTGCTGTTTATGTACCTTGTTGGCCGATCCGCATTTCACCTCTGCTTGTTTTCTGATTAATTCCTGGCCATCTCATTCTGTTCCTGTTCCTCAATTAATGTTTTGACCCTGCCTGACTACTATTCTCTGGAAATGCAGCCTTCCACAGGTATTGATCACCTTGGGCCCTGTGTAATTCCTAATCCCTGTATAGGGGTTAAAGGGTTTCAGGGTTCTGGAGGTCCTGCTTGGTGAGTGGCTTCCCTCTAGCCTATCCTTTACAGCCCATCTGAGTGTGTGGATTAAGGAAGGCGTTACACCGTGCCCTCTGCAGAAGGCCATGTAGGTCAGGATAGTGCTTTAAAAATTGCTGGACAACCAGGTTCAACACGTGAGCCACACAAGGCACGTGTGTCACATTGTCACGGCGAAGGGCCGCACCCATGTTTGCATCATTGTCACACCCGGCCTTCACTGGCTGCTGGTTGAGTGGAGACAACCATTGATGAAACTTGGTCTCCAGAGCTAACCGTCCACAACTTCTCAGCGGTGTGACTCACATTTCCCATACATTTCAAAGTAAACATTTGACCGCATGATGGCATTGAGCTCTGCTGCCAGCATAGTAAGGAGGTGTGTGGTATTCCTTGTGCGCAGTTACAAGGAAGGGTGCCCTGACCACACAGGGTTTGGGCCGAGGTGAAGGACCCACACGAGGTTGAGGAGACAGAAGCAGTGTATTAACTTCTACATACAGAGGAAGGATTGATACAACTCGTGGGGACAGCAAGACTTGTACAGCAGACCCTTCTCCATCTCTCCCCATAGTAACCCATTGCCCAGTCAGCGACATGTAACGCCCCTGTCAATGCTTACTGGGCCAAGTATCTGTGGTGAAATGCACCCTGTCACACAGTTTCTCAAAGAAGCGGTGATGTTTGGTGCGACATGCTGGTGTAGCGCGTGCACGCCTTTGTTGGAGAAGGAGTGGCGCCTGGGCATCGGCTCTTGGGGCACTGCGATGGGCATAAGGTCTCGAAAATCCTCGGTTAAAAAGGTTGGAAAGGAAGCATTTTGGTAGCCAACAGTTTGCAGATGCTGAAAGTCAACCTCTAAGCCATGTCATGCCCTTCTAAAAGCATGTAAAACACAGCAAGGGGACTCCAACCACAGTTTCCCTCGTTTCCACTAATTGGGCCACACATACCCCACTTGACTGGCATCAGTTGACCCCCATTTTCAAGATGAAAAAGATGCTTTGCATGAAGCACTCTCAAAAATACACGTGCCTTTCGCCTCCCCTGGCTGAGCCAGGGGAAGAAAAGTCCTCTGAGAGCCATGACTTGTTCATCTTGGTTCTTTTAGAAACACAGCGAGGGGACTCCAACCACAGTCTCCCTCGTTTCCACTAATTGGGCCACACACACCCCACTTGACTGGCATCAGTTGACCCCCATTTTCAAGATGAAAAAGATGCTTTGCATGAAGCACTCTCAAAAATACGCATGCCTTTCACCTCCCCTGGCTGAGCCAGGGGAAGAAAAGTCCTCTGAGAGCCATGACTTGTTAATCTTGGTTCTTTTTTCAAAAGCGAGGGGACTCCAACCACAGTCTCCCTCGTTTCCACTAATTGGGCCACACACACCCCACTTGACTGGCATCAGTTGACCCCCATTTTCAAGATGAAAAAGATGCTTTGCATGAAGCACTCTCAAAAATACGCGTGCCAGGGGAAGAAAAGTCCTCTGAGAGCCATGACTTGTTCATCTTGGTGAACGTTAGTCTGTCCACATTGTCAGTGGACAGATCCATGTGCTTAGCTGTCAGCACACCCCCAGCAGCACTGAGGACACGTTCCGAGAAAACGCTGGCTGCGGGACACAACAAGATCCCCAAGGCGTACGTGGTGAGCTCAGGCAATTTATCCAGATTGGAAGCCTAAAATGAGCAGGGTTCAAGTTGCACAGTAATGGCATCGACGTTCCCTTGCATATACTCATATCTGTGTCTCCTCCTCTTTTTCCTTGTCCAGTTCCTTTGTTTTCGCATGAGTATATGTCCTTGTCACTTTCCCATGTGTTTGTGTTGTGTTGTGAGTTGTTTGTCACCTTTTGGACACCTTTGAGGGTGTTTTCTAGGTGTTTTTATGTGTTTGTGATTGCCTGCCATTGTTTCCTATGCGGTTCGAGTTCGGTGCGTGGAACGTTCGCCGAACTGAACTCGAACGAGACCTCCGTTCGACAAACCGAACTCGAGCCGATCCGCGGCTGGTTCGCTCATCTCTAATTATTAGGCATTTATGCCCTTTTTCCTGTGTGAGGAACCCCACATCCATATACTCTTTTATATTTATTTGCATGAATATGGGCATGAAATTTTGGATGGGGTACTCATCAGTAAAAATTAACCATTTCATGCTGCATTATTAGTAGCGCAGATAGAACCACAGAATCGCACCTGTCCTTAATGAATGTTTTTTTGGCTCAGGGTTAATACACATTCACCTGGTGTCTTTGATGTGTATGTCCCAGATAGAAAAAATTTTTTTGATTATTTATTGGGACTCAATCTATTAATTGTCTGTGTCTCTCTATCTACCATATTTTTCGGACTATAAGACGCACCGGACTATAAGACGCACCCTGGTTTTAGAGGAGGAAAATGGGAAAATAAAACTTTAAGCAAAAAATGTGGTCATGACACACTGTTATGGGGCGAGGATCTGCTGCTGACCCTGTTATGGGGGTAATGTCCCCAAATTCTCTACTAAGGTACCCCATCCTGGTAATGATCCTCCTGCCTTGTATATGATCCTGCTATAAACCTCCATCCAGCCTGTTCACATACCCCCCCCATCCAGCCTGTTCACATACCCCCCCCCCATCCAGCCTGTTCACATACCCCCCCCATCCAGTCTGTTCACATACCCCCCCCCCATCCAGCCTGTTCACATACCCCCCCCATCCAGCCTGTTCACATACCCCCCCCATCCAGCCTGTTCACATACCCCCCCATCCAGCCTGTTCACATACCCCCCCCATCCAGCCTTTTCACATACCCCCCCCATCCAGCCTGTTCACATACCCCCCCCCCCATCCAGCCTGTTCACATACCCCCCCCCATCCAGCCTGTTCACATACCCCCCCCCATCCAGCCTGTTCACATACCCCCCCCCCCCATCCAGCCTGTTCACATACCCCCCCCATCCAGCCTGTTCACATACCCCCCCATCCAGCCTGTTCACATACCCCCCCATCCAGCCTGTTCACATACCCCCCCATCCAGCCTGTTCACATACCCCCCCCATCCAGCCTGTTCACATACCCCCCCATCCAGCCTGTTCACATACCCCCCCCATCCAGCCTGTTCACATACCCCCCCCATCCAGCCTGTTCACATACCCCCCCATCCAGCCTGTTCACATACCCCCCCCATCCAGCCTGTTCACATACCCCCCCCCATCCAGCCTGTTCACATACCCCCCCCATCCAGCCTGTTCACATACCCCCCCCCCATCCAGCCTGTTCACATACCCCCCCCCATCCAGCCTGTTCACATACCCCCCCCATCCAGCCTGTTCACATACCCCCCCATCCAGCCTGTTCACATACCCCCCCCATCCAGCCTGTTCACATACCCCCCCCATCCAGCCTGTTCACATACCCCCCCCCATCCAGCCTGTTCACATACCCCCCCATCCAGCCTGTTCACATACCCCCCCCATCCAGCCTGTTCACATACCCCCCCCCCCCCATCCAGCCTGTTCACATACTCCCATCCTGCTATATGCCCCCATCGTGCTCATATACCATCCTGGTATATGGCCTGTATCCTATAGCACAGAGAAAAAAATAAACGTTTATACTCACCTTTTCCTCACTCCCTGCAGCACCGATCATATCTTCCTCTCTGGCACGCTGACCTGTGTGTGTGGAGCCGTTCCCCTGCAGCACGCGATGTCTTCCTGTCTGTGCCAATCAGCTGACCGGCACAGATCAGCTGACCAGCACAGATCAGCTGACCGGCACAGACAGGAAGACATCGCGTGCAGCAGGGGGGCGGCTCCACACACGGGGACGGGTGAGTGTACTGATTCACTGCACCCCGCACTGGTAATGACGCGCGGGGGGCAGTGAATACAGCCGCACATGATCACTCCAGGCTGTAATTGCCAGGGGTGATCATGCGGCCGGCTCTTTGCTATGCGCGCGTCCCCGCTCGTCCTCCCGCCCACCTGTCAGTGCCGGCTTCAGCGCTGAGAGATGGGCGGGAGGATGGGCGTGCATATGTAATGAGCGGGCCCACGTGGTCACGGCAGGCGCTGCTGCTGCCTGCTCGTGCCCCCGATGACCCGCAGCACCCTCATTCCCAGCCGCAGCCCTATAGTCAGACCATAAGACGCACCCCCAACTTTCCCCCAACATTTGGGGGAAAAAAAGTGCGTCTTATGGTCCGAAAAATACGGTATTTCGGTACCTTTATGCTATATTTTAGTGTTTTAATGAATATAAATAAAGATTGTTATTTTACTATAATCCTTGTCACTTCTTTAATTGGCCATCTACTGATGTCCAGGTTGTGTTTAAATATAGTGATTTAAATATATAATGCAACAATGAATGTGCAATATGGCCCTATCCGAATAAAAAGATATAAAAATATGTCGTCCAATCAGTATCCTCCACATAAAACCCGACAAAGATCCTATCAATCAATTTTGTTTTATGGCTCAATTTCATGACCATTAGTCAGTTTTGTTCCTATGAATCTCTCCAGCCAAGATAAAGCAGACAGCTGGAGGCTGATATTCTCAGGCTCCGGAGGCCTATTGTTCTTGAGCCCTTCCCAGCCTAAAAATAGCAACCTGCAGCAGCAACAGAATTGTTGCATCCATTAGATGCAACAATTTCGATTCTTCACCCTGGCTCATCTCTATTGCCCTGGTGCGGTGGCAAAGGTGGGTAAAGTAAGGGGTTAATGACCACTCTGAAGTGTCAAAAAATCACAGCTGTCATCAAGCCTGAGGTTAGTGATGGGGAGGGATCTATGAGACCCATGATTACTAACCCTGCAAGCCAAAATAAACACAAAACACAGGAAAAAAATCTTGTATTTCATAAAACAAAAACAAGAGAAAACACTCTCTTTCTTCATTTTATTAAATCCCAAAACACACCTGCAGATCCGATGTAATCCACAGACACGACTGTGACGACATGGACTCTGTCAGTGCCTAGCATGGGTTAGGCTATGTGCGCACAGTGCATTTTTCGCGGCGTTTTTGCGCGTTTTTCGGGTGCGTTTTTGGCCTCAAAACTGCAGGACTTTGCTTCCCCAGCAAAGTCTATGAGTTTTCATTTTTGCTGTCCGCACACATCTGTTTTTTTTACCTGCGTTTTTGAGTTAAAAAAAAAAATGGACATGTCAGTTCTTTCCTGCGTTTTTCTGCGTTTTCCCGACATGCAATGCATTGGAAAAACGCAGCAAAACGCAGAGATCAAAAATGCAGCAAAACGCAGCCAAAAACGCACCAAATCGCGGCAAAAACGCATGCGTTTTTTGATGCGTTTTTTCGACGCAGGTGCGTTTTGTGCGTTTTTAGCGGCCAAAAGCGCACAAAAACGCAGCGTCAAAAAGACGCAGTGTGCGAACCTAGCCTTAAGTTGTTTCTTAAAATTCAGCCAGACATGATTGATATCTTGTTTATAAATGGGGATAAGCCTCTCATTGTTCTTACAAGACTTTTAGGAGTCTAGTGTTAAAGTTCTTGTTGACTCATGTAATTGCCTTGGCCAGTGAAGGTCAGATACAAAGACAAATCAATTATGCGAACCTCCCTTTGAATTACTATGTGTATTGCTAGATGTGATGTAACTAAAGGCCACGTTATACTAAGCAACATCGCTAGCAACATCGCTAGCAACATCACTGCTAAAGAACAACTTTTGTGACGTAGCAGCGATGTTGCTAGCGATGTTGCTGTGTGTGACATCCAGCAACAACCTGGCCCCTGCTGTGAGGTCGTTGGTTGTTGCTGAATGTCCTGGACCATTTTTTAGTTGTTGCTCTCCCGCTGTGAAGCACACATCGCTGTGTGTGGCAGCGACAGAGCAACAACTAAATGTGCAGGCAGCAAGAGCCGGCTTCTGTGGACGCTGGTAACCATGGTAAACATCGGGTAACCAAGCCCTTACCTTGGTTACCCGATATTTACCTTCATTACCAGCGTCCGCCGCTCTCACACTGCCAGTGCCGGCTCTTTGCTCTCTGCACACGTAGCAGAGTACACATCGGGTAATTAACCCGATGTGTACTGTGGCTAGGTGTGCAGGGAGCCAGAGCTAAGCGGTGTGCGCTGGTAACCAAGGTAAATATCGGGTTGGTTACCCGATATTTACCTTAGTTACCAAGCGCAGCATCGCTTCCATGCGGCGCTGCTGGCTGGGGGCTGGTCACTGGTTGCTGGTGAGATCTGCCTGTGTGACATCTCACCAGCAATCCGTGTAGCGACGCTCCAGCGATCCCTGCCAGGTCAGGTTGCTGGTGGGATCGCTGGAGCGTCGCTTAGTGTGACATCTCACCAGCGACCTCCTAGCAACTTACCAGCGAACCATATCAGGTTGTATCGTTGTTGGGATCGCTGCTAAGTTGTTCAGTGTGACTGGGGCTTTAGCTGTCTCTCCCTCATCTCTGCCAGAGACCATTACTAATAGGGATATCTTGTATACGGCTTGAAATCTAGCCAATAAGAGCCCAGTCTTATCCACCAATCGTGAAGACCCCAATGGTCTGAATGGAGAGCTCAGGGGTATAAGAAGGAGGACTATCCATTGCCCGGGTAGACTCTTGCTACATGCTACCAATCTAGGACCTGCGGATACAATTGGCAAGCAATAACTGAACCTGGATTATAATACTACATGGACTTCAGCATCGAATGCATGGATTCGACTGAGATATCAAAGACTACCTAAGGAAGGAATCCAGCTTGGGACAATCCAGTCACCTGACTACAGGCTTTGTATTCCTCAGCCAGCTTCCTAAATCTGGCGTTATTCCATTCTCGGTGGGTGCCCGCCAAAAGCGGGGTGCTGTTGGTTTGGAGTAAGTAGCCCTGGAAGCTTTGAGGCATGTACATTCTAATCCCTGGTGAACCAGCGGAAGGGTGAGAAACTGTTGCCGGTTCCATTTTGTGGTTTTGCTGGTTATGTGCTATGTGCCGTTAATTGTTTGGGGATCCAATTAAGTCTTAATATTGTGATTCCCTCACCCTGTGTTGCCTGAGTAGTGTTCCATCTACGGTTAAGTAGGTCGGGCGTTCAGTTGAGATGAGCCCTTGGCTATGCTGTCTTTCTAGAGGCGGCCGGGCCAGCGGACGAGAACACCCACTGACCGCCGTGTCTCCACAATTGGTGGCAGCAGTGGGATACTACTCAGCCTAGTTTATCCAGGGAAGCTGCCGAGGACTGGTGTTCGCAGACAACGTCAAGGGCTCAACAACCAGGGAGGCAGATAAGCATACCCAGCAGGCCATAGGGGAGGCATTCAGGTTTTGGATGCTACCATGTCCAACCCCAATAGCTCATCCATGGGACAAGGATCGGAGAGGAGTTACGACCGCAGCAGTAAATGGATGCTACAGGATCTATGCCAGATGCGAAAGATTGAATACAGAAACACTGACACTCGGTCGGACTTGATCCAGAAATTGGTCCATTGGGAGACCCAGAATGACGCAGAGGATGATGAGGATACCGCCGATGTGGTATAAGAGAATGTAAACCATGTGTCTCATCCTAGATCCGGTGACAGTCTGGAAACAAACCAAGCCCAAGCAGACCGAGTCAAGGAATTGTTGACTGCATTGGGGCCTGAAGCTTCATGGGAAGAGAGTGCTGGTGTTCTGCAATTAGTGTTGGGAGTTCCAATTTACTTACCACCAGCACCTACCTCCAGGATAGACCACCACCAAGGAAGTCATCTTTGCTACGGGGACGTGCCAGTGTTTAATGATTCCAGGACTGAGATAGATGAACACTTGCAAAACTTTGAGGTACTAATGCGTATGCACCAGGTGCCCACAGCTGAGTAGTCCAAATACCTGTGGACAAGCATGCCTGTCTGGGCCCAGAAGGCTGTCCGATCACTTGGGTCTCAGGACTGCCTGTACTACAAAATTATTAAGAATACTTTGTTGGCCCTTTTTACCATAACCCCCAAAAGACATCGCACTAAGTCCCGGACTATGTCTCACCAAGGTGTCTCGTACGTCGAATTTGGCAGTCAACTCCGATGACACTGTAACCGCTGGCTCGATGGTCGGACTGCCCACTCCGCTGCTGCCCTCCGGGATGTGATGGTGCTTGAATAGCTGCTGGAGAAGATGGACCCGGTAATCCGAGAATGGGTAGCTGACAGGAATAGAGATGAGCCACCCCTCTAGCGTTCAAGTTCGGTTCGGTTCGTCGAACGGAGACTCTGTTCGACGAACGTTCGATGAACCGTTCGTCGAACCACTCGAACCCCATTGAAAACAATGGGAGGCAAACACAAACACATAAAAACACATTAAACATGTACACATACAATTAATAAACATTGCCATAACACTTACAGGTCCCCGCGACACGTCCTGCACTTTGTCTCCCGCCACTTTTCCTTCCGATAATCACTGTGTCCTCCCGGTAACCAGCACTGATGATAGGACTTATCGTGATGTCAAAATAGCATGTGACCAGTCACGTGTCTATTATCTCATTAGCAACAGACTGGTCACATGGATAGATGTCATGCTAGGTCCTGTCAATGCATCTCTCCGGTATGCGGTGATCGTTCCAGCATCTCCGTGTACCGGCAAAATGATCTGGCACATGTCCGGCTTCCCCCTTTCTGCATGTGGGCACTCTTTACAGAGTCAGCCCACATGCAAGGACTAGATGCCACAGCCGGTGAATTGCGGCACCGGGAATCACATGATCGGACCACCGTTGCTATGGTAACCCGCCTGTCAGATGTGAGGTCACCGCTTACAGCCCGCAGCCTCTGCTCACTCACTAAGTGATTAGACTGCACGGGGAGCAGCAGCGTCTTCCTCCCATGCAGTGCTGTCTGATGTAGCAGAGCTGCATGGGTTGAAGGAGAAAGAAGTCAGAAGAGCAGGATTGTGGAGGGATGAGAGAGAGTAATAAACATGGAGTCTCTAAGTGTGTCTGTGTATTTATTTCTATTAAAGTATTTTTTTCTCTCTGTGGTGTCTTTTTTTAACCCTTTATTGGAGAGTCTTAATGGCCGGGTCAAACTTGCCTGACATTAAGAATCTCTCGCTTAATACTAGCTAGTAAAACAAAACTAGTATTAACTCATTACTACCTAGCAAGCGACCCGGCTTCAGGGCTGCTGGAAGAGTTGGATACAGCGCCAGATGATGGCGCTTCTATGAAAGCGCCATTTTCTGGGGCGGCTGCGGACTGCAATTCACAGCAGAGGCGCCCAGAAAGCTCGTGCCAACCTGTGCTGCGGATTCCAATCCACAGCTGCCTAGTTGTACCTGGCTAGACACAAAAATGGGGCGAAGCCTATGTCGATTTGTTTTTTAATTATTTCATGAAATTCATGAAATAATTTAAAAAAAGGGCTTCCCTATTTTTTTAGTTCCCAGCTGGGTACAAATAGGCAGCTGGGTGTTGGGGGAAGCTGTACCTGCCTGCTGTACCTGGATAGCATACAAAAATATGGCGAAGCCCACGTCATTTTTTGGGGGGGCAAAAAACTCCTGCATACAGTCCTGGATGGAGTATGCTGAGCCTTGTAGTTCTGCAGCTGCTGTCTGCTCTCTTCCATACAGACAGACAGCAGCTGCAGAACTACAAGGCTCAGCATACTGCATCCAGGACTGTATGCAGGAGTTTTTTGCCCCCCCGAAAAATTACGTGGGCTTCGCCATGCTTTTGTATGCTAGCCAGGTACAGCAGGCAGCTACGGGCTGCCACCAACCCCCAGCTGCCTATTTGTACCCAGCTGGGAACCAATAATATAGGGAAGCCCTTTTCTTTTTTTTTTTTTTTTTTTTTTTTTTAATTATTTCATGAATTTCATGAAATAATTAAAAAAAAAAAAAAAGAACAATTTTTGTGTCCAGCCAGGTACAACTAGGCAGCTGGGGATTGGAATCCGTAGCTCAGGGTGCCCAAGCTTTCTGGGCACCCCTGCTGCGAATTGCAGTCTGCAGCCGCCCCAGAAAATGTCGCTTTCATAGAAGCGACATCTTCTGGCGCTGTAACTAACTCTTCCAGCTACCCTGGTGATGGGTGGCTCGCTGGGTAATATTGGGGTTAGGGCTAGCTGTATATTATCAACTGGCCCTAAGCCCGAAATTCATGGTGTCACGCCAATATTAGACATGGCCACCATGAATTTCTAGTAGAGATAAAAAAAAGCACAACACACAGAAAAATATTTTTATTAGAAATAAAATACAACACAATTAGTGACTCCATCTTTATTGAAATAAAGAACCCCCCCTCCGCAGTAATCCTGGGTCAAGGGTCCCGCGCCGTCCAATCCGGATCCAATATTATCTGATCGGTTTTCTGAAAGGCAAAGCGATCAGATGATGTGTCAGGTTCATGGGCCTGAATCACATGACACAGCAGCTGATTGTATAAACTGCTTTTATACAATCAGCTGATGCATCAGTGCAAAAAAAAAAACAAAAAACTACACACTTCTGTGCAGACTCCTGTCCGGAAAGAGAATACAAAGACAAAGACAAAGACAGAGAGACACAGAAAGAGAAAGAGAAAGAGAGACACAGAAAGAGAGGAGAGAGCAATGCAGCCTCATTCCGTTTACTGCTCCGGTTTGAGAGGTCTGTCCCACAGCTCACAGCTGCTGTCTGGCTCCTCCCCTCAGTGCATAATTAAATTAAATTATAAATTATAAATAAATAATAATTATAATTTAAAATTAAAAATAATTATTTTTTTTTACCGAGACGGCCGGGACTCAAACTCGTGAACTAATGCTTCTTAGGCGAGAACTCTAACCATTGAGCCACTGGCTCTAATGAGAAACATAGGCAGATTTGGTAATCTTGACGTCTACAGTGCAGAGTGAAGTCTGGTGACAGCGCGGCTCACTTCAGTGCTACGTGGAGAGGACACAGAACACTCCCTGTCATCTTCATGTAGCAGAGCTGACAGTGTCATATGGATTACTTCGGACCTGGATTGTTGTTTGGGGATATATAAAAAGGTAAATTAGGGTTTTTTTGTCTTTTATTCCAAATAAAGGATTTTTCGCTGTGTGTGTTTCTTTACTTTCACTTACAGTTTAATCATGGACGGTATCTAGGGAAGACGCCTGGCATGATTAACTCCTTATTACCCCGATTGCCACCGCACCAGGGCAATTCGGGATGAGCTGGGTACAGTCCCAGGACTGCCGCATCTCATGGATGTGGCAATTCTGGGCGGCTGCCTGCTGATATTGTTAGGGCGGTGGGCTCCCCATAATGTGGCGCTCCCCATCCTGACAATACCAGCCTCCAGCCGTGTGGCTTTATCCTGGCTGGTATCAAATGTGGGGGGAACCGCATTTTTTTTAAATTTATTTTACTGCACGATATAGACCCACCGGCGGCTGTGATTGGCTGCAGTGAGACAGCTGTCACTCATCGTGGGGGCGTGTCTGACTACAACCAATCATGGCCGCCGGTGGGCGGGGAAAGCACGGAATAACTAATTGAATAATGAAGTGGCAGCCATTTTCAAAAGAGGAAATGCCGCTGGAGATTTGTGACAGCCGTGCAGCGAGATGCCCGTGATCGGTGAGTAGGAAAGAGAAAGGGATGGTGCTGGGGACGCAGGACGCATGCAGACACAAAAGGTGCGCACATACTTACTATGAAAAGCCACGCTTTTGGTGCTCAAATCGTTCTCGAACGTAACTCGAACTGCTGAACTTTTAGCAAATCGTTCGAGTTTGTCGAACGACTCAAACACCCCCCCCCAAAATCACTCGAACATGAAATTGGCAAACCTCGAACATCGCTCATCTCTAGACAGGAAGCACGGTGACTTGTCTAACCCATGGTGCTGTTATACGTGTGGGCGCCTTGGACACATGGCCAAAGAGTGTCTTCAAACTCGGGGCCCCATGCCCGGAGCCCGTCTGCTAGTCCAACCAGTCAACATATGACAGGATGAATCAACGAAACCTGAGGAATGCTACTCCCGAGAAACACCAATAGCTGAGGAAGTGGGGAACCCCAGTTCCCACCCTGTGGCGGGCCGGACACCGTACACCAGCCAACCTCCATTGCCACACCCAGATGGTCAAGGTCGGTGATATACAAGCCCAGGGACTTCGAGAAACTGGTTCTTCCATTATCATGGTCAGCTCAGATATTGTTCCCACAAAACATCATTTACCTGGCTGCCAAGTGACTATATCTCCGTTGCTGGGGGCAGCCCTCAAACATCCCTATGGCACAAGTACAGTTGGACTGGGGAACTGACAAAGGAGAGCTTGAAGTGGGGCTCATGGATGGCCTGCCCACCCCTTATATTTTGGGAAATGACCTAGGATAAGGACTATCTAGCCAGTTTGTCACCGCCATCACCCGCAGCCAAGCCAATCATCATCCTGGTGCAGGTCTTTCTACCAACCCATCTGAGGAGAACCCTCCTCCTCAATCTTCAGCCTCCTCCTCGGAGCCAACAAATGTGAGTACATTAGACCCAACTGTGGCCATTGATTGGGGGGAGATAGATCGTAAGGAATTCAGGGAAGCCCAACTGACAGACCCCACCCTAGAGCTTATCCATAGTGCGGCCGCCCAACCTGGGGGAGGAAATTAGGGGGAGGTACAATACAGACCATTTATGACACTGGAATCTTCCTTCTTACCTTTGTTCCCCTGGGTCTCCTGATGATCCGACGACAGGCGGGGAAACGCGTACTGCATCAGCTTGAGGGAAGTACCTTCATTTTTTGATTATTCATATTAACATGCTGTGAGCTTATTGTGGTAACAGCTGTTAAAGTATGTGTACCTATTTCACTATTTTTTAAGGCATTGTTCTTAAATATGGTTTACAGTGGATTATTATAATTCCTGTTAGATGTGATACTATTGGGTAGCTATATTTTGATTATCTATATCAACAAAGCTGCGAGCTCATTGTGGCAACAGCGGTTAAGGTATATGTACCTAATTCACTATCTTTTAAGGCATTGTTCTTAAATATGGTTTACAGTGGATTATTAGAATTCCTGTTAGATGTGATATTGTTAGGTACACGCTCAGTTATTGATTGGTGGGGTTTAGTAGGGTGAGTGAGGGATAGCCGACGAGGAACGGTGGCGCCCAGCTACGTTAGGGTGTCATAACCTCCATTGATAGGCAGGGGTCAGATACAGTGACATATTAGGGTCACTGGAGTGTAGGTGTGTATGTTTGATTATTAATTATCACACCATTATGACCTCTGTCTGTATACATTACAAATTCGGCTACCCCTGATCTATATGACCTCCCCATTATTTAATTTTTATCAATTTATTTTGTTTTTGAGTTTGTGGGTTTAGTCACCTGGGCGATTTTAATATTATTTATATTTGAGATCTTTGGATCCAACCACCGTGTCTTTGTGCGACGCAGAAAAGGCGAACGGATGGACTCTACATGCCTGGTTCCCACCATGAAGCATGGAGGAGGAGGAGGAGGAGGAGGAGGAGGTGTGATGGTGTGGGGGTGCTTTGCTGGTGACACTGTTGGGAATTTATTCAAAATTGAAGGCATTCTGAACCAGCATGTCTACCACAGCATCTTGCAGCGGCATGCTATTCCATCCGGTTTGTATTTAGTTGGACCGTCATTTATTTTTCAACAGGACAATGACCCCAAACACACCTCCAGGCTGTGTAAGGGCTATTTGACTAAGAAGGAGAGTGATGGGGTGCTACGCCAGATGACTTGGATTGCACATTCACCAGACCTGAACCCAATCGAGATGGTTTGGGGTGAGCTGGACCGCAGAATGAAGGCAAAAGGGCCAACAAGTGCTAAGCATCTCTGGGAACTCCTTCAAGACTGTGAGAAGACCATTTCCGGTAACTACCTCTTGAAGCTCATCAAGAGAATGCCAAGAGTGTGCAAAGCAGTAATCAAAGCAAAAGGTGGCTACTTTGAAGAACCTTGAATATAAGACATATTTTCACTTGTTTCACACTTTTTTGTTAAGTATTTCATTCCACATGTGTTAATTCATAGTTTTGATGCCTTCAATGTGAATCTACAATTTTCAGCGTCATGAAAATAAAGAAAACTCCAAGCTCCAAGCCATGTGGGCGGGTCCATTCACCATTACCAAGAAATGTGGCAATACTGACTACACCATGGCTCTGGATCCAGCAGGTGTTCGTGAGTGTACCTACCACATCAACAGACTAAAAGCTTATGAGGAACGAGAGGTCACCAATTTAGCAGTTTGTTGTCCAGAGTTAGATGACCCAGAGTTGGAACTGATCCCAGACCTTTTAGTAGTCTCCAAAAGGGAAATGGGGGTAAAAGATGTATCACTGGGGGAACAGCTTTGTCCATCACAGAAGCGACAGATATCAGACATACTTGGAACATATGAATTCCTGTACACGAGTCAGCCTGGTAGAACCCCCCTGGTTCAGCATCATGTCAACACAGGGGCAGCCACCCCACTAAGACAACCCGCCTACCGTGTGACACCTTCTGTGTTGGCAATGATGATGACCGAGGTGGATGACATGTTAAATATGGGAGTCATTGTTCCCTCCCATAGCCCATGGGCTGCCAGTGTTGTGTTGGTGCCAAAAAAGGACAAGAGTACTCGTTTCTGTGTGGACTATAGACAGCTCAATGAGGTCACGATTACAGATGCCTACCCCATGCCCAGGGTGGATGAACAACTAGATAGGTTAGGGGGATCTCGGTTTATATCTACCCTCGATTTGAGCAACAGATACTGGAAAATCCCACTCACAAAAAAGGCTCAAGAGAAATCTGCCTTCATAACCCCTTTTGGCCTATTTGAGTTTACCAGCATGCCTTTTGGGATGAAAAATGCCCCGGCTACCTTCCAGAGGTTGGTAGACCATTTACTAGAGGGATGTCAGGGCTATGCCCAGGACTATTTGGATGACATCGCTATCTATAGCGACACTTGGGAAGAGCATCTTCAGCACTTGTCCCAGGTACTGCAGGGGGTAGCCAAAGCCCAGCTCACCATCCGACCTGACAAATGCCAAATGGGGATGGCCGAAGTGCTATACCTGGGACATCGGGTGGGAAGTGGGTGCATTCGTCCCGAACCTGCAAAAGTAGAAGCCATTACCCAGTGGCCATGCCCGGTCAACCAAACACAGGTCCACGTGTTCCTAGGAACCGCAAACTATTATCGAACGTTTATCCCAAATTACAGTACCGTAGCAAAACCGCTTACTGACCTCACAACCAAAAGATATGCCCCTAACCTTATCTGGACCCCAGAATGTGAAATTGCGTTCCTCCAATTGAAAGACCGGCTGACCCAGAGCCCTGTCCTGACTGCTCCTGACTTTCGTCGCAGGTTCATCGTCCAAACAGACGCATCGGACACAGGACTAGGAGTTGTACTTAGCCAAGTGGGGGATAACAGAGAGGAACATCCGATAGCTTACCTCTCCCAGAAACTGTTGGGCCGAGAGATTGCTTACGCCACCATAGAAAAAGAATGCCTGGCCATAGTCTTGGCCCTGAAAAATTGCAGCCCTACCTCTATGGCAATGAGTTCACAGTCCTCACTGATCACAATCCATTGAGTTGGCTAAATTGCACTGCCGGGAACAACGGACGCTTGCTCAGGTGGAGTCTGGCATTAGGAGAACCATGGAAACGTGGATGGGCTTTCTCTACAGGTGGAGAAGGATGATCGGAAGCCTATCATGTCTTCCTAATATTAAGAAGGGGGAGGAATGTGACAACATGGACTCTGTCAGCGCCTAGCATGGGTTAAGTTGTTTCTTAACCCCATAGCGACGGCCTTACGTCTCAAGACGTCGGAAAAACAGGGTACTTATTCTGTCCCGACGTCTTGAGATGTCAGGCCGGAAAAAGCTTGTAGCGCCCCCCAGTGACGGAAAATCTCGGGGGTTTCAGCTACCGGAGGTAGCTGAGACCCCCAAGATTATGAATCGGGGTGTTTTTTTGGACCCCCATAATGTGATCGTCGGTATACACCTGTAACGTTGCGCCCTGCAACGTGGGGGTTCCACTCACTTGCAGCGGTGTGAGGTAGCTTCAGCAACACACGTACACAGTCTCTCATAGAAATTCCGGCAGTTTATTTAAAAACACTCAGCATAAACTGCCCTCAAACATAAACAATAAGTCCATTATGGAAGTTTTAGCAACTTCCCCTCTCTCTGGCTCCTGGCAGCGTACAACTCTAGCCAAGGTTCCTTCCAGCACCCAGGGCCCTCTGCAGACCCCTGTCTGTCTCTCCTCCTGGAGAGATTTGGCCCTACAGCCCTGACCTGGCTTGGCTGCACTCACCTCAGACTCAATATCAGAGCCTTGTGTTCAGCCTCCACACAGGCTGATACACCCAGAGCTCCCGGTTCTGCTCTCACTTGTTTCCAGTCCACACACTGGACGTCTGGAGCTAGTCTCTATCTAGACTGCCCTAGACACACTCCACCTAGGTTCAGAGACAGGATTGCTTTAACCCCTGGAGCCACACCCACAGGTGGTAAGGAGTGTGTACTCAGCATCACACACTCTTCCATGGCTCTGCATGTAATACAATCCTGTGGAACCACAGGTCCCAGCCAACTTCACATTGCAGAGCACCCACGCTTCTGCAAAACATACCGGCCCTTTCTAATACAGCCAGTTGATACGTCACATACTCTCCCCCCCTGTTCAAACCCGTAGGGGAGAACACTTGCCAACGACCTGGGACCGCGAGACAGGGTATCCCCGCCGCCATGCCCCACCAGTCGAGAGGGCCGTCCAAGGTGCCCAAGAGCATAAGTCCCTGAGACATCGCCCGACACTGTCACCAAACCCTGTCGTGTCAACCTAGGGTTAAAGGACGTCCCCTTTCCGGACCGTTCACTCCCTGACCCCCTCCCAGGGTCACAGTAGTAGAGAGACACGTCCTCAGTCAAACCTAGAGTCTTGTCCGAACCTAGGCTTACTCGTGTACCCCCAGGGCTACTGTCGGGAACTCTAAGCTCATAGCGGCCACTATCTACAGTACATCGCAGGGTACTTCTCTGTCGGCGATTTCTTTTATCGCGTGTCTTAACTACGGGACCGACACGCCATCTTCCACTTCTTTCCTCTGAACAACGGGGAGAAGACGGCTGCTGTCCCCCACACAGTTGGCGAAGCTGCTCCTCAATTTTCAGGTTTTCTTGCCACAACCGCTCCATGTCACATACATGGCGTACCCGATATTCAAGAAGGCTTCGAATGTTTCCAAGACTCTCTACAGTCCCGACACAGACGAACGGAACCTTACCAGCTTCCCTGGGTATCCTGCTCTCATTAGCAGCAGGTATATGCCGCGCTTAAAAACCACTGAAGTGGAAATGATGTGAAAATTTCTCTTTTATTTACAGCATTCCTACGCGTTTCAGAGACAAAGATCGTCTCCTTCTTCAGGGAAAAAAAAATCATACAGACAATCAAAAGCTGGTATCTTATAAAGGATCCATACTGCCACGTTGACAGCTATGACATCAACCGCCCTTCAAGATTGCAGGGTGATGACTCATCAGCACATGGAAACAACAGACACATGGAGGAAAAAAAAAAAATCATTATATGAAATTTCCATATCGTTACCCATTCATGATTTATGATTTATCTCAGAGGGATATTTATAATAAAATTGTAAATAAAAAAAGAGTTTATTTGTGTTTATTTCTTGTGTGAGAAAAGAGTATATGGAAGCTTGAAAGGAAGAAAAAAAAAAAGAGTTAGAATAAAGGTACGAACCTATGAATCATATGCTGGAGAAGAAGAGGGGTGAATACCCAACCATTGTTCTGAAGTAGCAGACAATCTAATTTGACTACGAGCTGATATGTGATTAGAAGGGAAATAAAGCCGTGATTAGTGAAATGATTCAGATCTATATCTGAAAGAAAGATAATGAAACCTATTTGCGTGCTGTTAAACTTGGTCATTTGTTGGTTAAAAGGATTAGTGAAAGTGAGGATTTTTCGGCAGGACAGTTCCTAAAGAAATGTGTGTCCCTGACTTAGAAAAGGAAATGATTATATCCAAAAATAATGGGATCATTGCCCAACCATTGTTCTAAAGCAGCAGACAATCCAATTTGGCTACGGGCTGATTTGTGATTGAAAGGAGAATAAGGCCGTGATTAGTGAAATGACTCAGATTAACTGAATGAATATCTATTACGTGTTGTTCAACTTGGGTGTTTAATGGTTAAAAGGAATAGTGTATGTGAAGATTTTGCGGTGAAACAGTTCCTAAAAAGAATGTGTGTCCGTGACCGGGAATTTGGAAAAGAAGATGATTATGTCCCAAATTAATGGGACGGTATCAATTAACCGGGTGAAAGAAGTTCAACTGAAGCAAGAAAAGGACGCATTTTTTGCAGGTTTCCTTTTTTAATTATGAAAATGTTTTTAATTATGTTCTAAATCATGTTTTAATTCATATTCTATATATTTCCCATTTTTTTAGCTAAATATTTCTTTCTATTTATTATTATCACTAGAAATACTTCATCAAATTCATTCCACCTCTCCAGATCGTGTTTGCCCACTACCCTTCCTTTGTTGGATATTGCACACTTGTTTTCTCCCTACTACTCTACACTGCAGTAAGCGTTATGTTCCAAGCTCTGACCCAGGGTCACCTCTGCTGAGTCAGTTTTGTTTCATGCGACTGCGCACTAAAGTTTTTTCCCACGGTCTGAACTCTTTTCACCCTGACAGATCAGTACCTGCTCCATTCCCTCACGCATGCGTCCTTTTCTTGCTTCAGTTGAACTTCTTTCACCCGGTTAATTGATACCGTCCCATTAATTTGGGACATAATCATCTTCTTTTCCAAATTCCCGGTCACGGACACACATTCTTTTTAGGAACTGTTTCACCGCAAAATCTTCACATACACTATTCCTTTTAACCATTAAACACCCAAGTTGAACAACACGTAATAGATTTTCATTCAGTTAATCTGAGTCATTTCACTAATCACGGCCTTATTCTCCTTTCAATCACAAATCAGCCCGTAGCCAAATTGGATTGTCTGCTGCTTTAGAACAATGGTTGGGCAATGATCCCATTATTTTTGGATATAATCATTTCCTTTTCTAAGTCAGGGACACACATTTCTTTAGGAACTGTCCTGCCGAAAAATCCTCACTTTCACTAATCCTTTTAACCAACAAATGACCAAGTTTAACAGCACGCAAATAGGTTTCATTATCTTTCTTTCGGATATAGATCTGAATCATTTCACTAATCACGGCTTTATTTCCCTTCTAATCACATATCAGCTCGTAGTCAAATTAGATTGTCTGCTACTTCAGAACAATGGTTGGGTATTCACTAGTGATGAGCGAGTACTAAAAAGCTCGGGTGCTCGAAGCTCGGGCCGAGCCTCCCAAGATACTCGTGTACTCGGCCCGAGCAACGAGCCCAATGTTATCCTATGGGAGACCCGAGTATTTTTGTGAAATGACCACCGGCAGCATGTAGAAACCCTAAAAATGGCACAAAAGTCTCCGAAGAGTGCTCAAATGACATGGCAACAGCATGGGGAAGACCCCTTGAAGCATTTATCACTCAAAAGTCACAGCTGTGAACAATTTAGTCCGCGTTTTACGCCATTTTTACGGACTCACCAGAAAACCTTCCAAAATGACACCAAAATGAATTTTCATGGCGGAAATGTTAAGGGCACATAACCAATAGTGAGATAGAGCTAATGTATGTTACTTTTTGAGATTACTACATGAAAGATTTTACGTAAAACTTTGTGTGGCACTCCGATGTCCCTGAGAAGAGATGTACATAAAGGCCTCTGAGTCTAATGTGCCCATTTTGAGGAAGTGAGTCTTTGTAGTATTTTCCTTTGCCAGGGCAGTCCAAAATTGTGAGGTTCACCAATGCCCCTGCATACAGACGTGCATGATGGCCTGTAAACCTGAAGTGCCCATTGGAAGGAAGTGGGTCTATTGTAGTATAGCCCTTAGGCAGGGCAGCCAAAAATTGGGAGGCTCCACGTTGTCCCTGGATAGAGACGTGCATGAGGGCCTGTAAACCTGAAGTGCCCATTGGAAGGAAGTGGGTCTATTGTAGTATAGCCCTTAGGCAGGGCAGCCAAAAATTGGGAGGCTCCACGTTGTCCCTGGATAGAGACGTGCATGAGGGCCTGTAAACCTGAAGTGCCCATTGGAAGGAAGTGGGTCTATTGTAGTATAGCCCTTAGGCAGGGCAGCCAAAAATTGGGAGGCTCCACGTTGTCCCTGGATAGAGACGTGCATGAGGGCCTGTAAACCTGAAGTGCCCATTGGAAGGAAGTGGGTCTATTGTAGTATAGCCCTTAGGCAGGGCAGCCAAAAATTGGGAGGCTCCACGTTGTCCCTGGATAGAGACGTGCATGATGGCCTGTAAACCTGAAGTGCCCATTGGAAGGAAGTGGGTCTATTGTAGTATAGCCCTTAGGCAGGGCAGTCAAAAATTGGGAGGCTCCACGTTGTCCCTGGATAGAGACGTGCATGAGGGCCTGTAAACCTGAAGTGCCCATTGGAAGGAAGTGGGTCTATTGTAGTATAGCCCTTAGGCAGGGCAGCCAAAAATTGGGAGGCTCCACGTTGTCCCTGGATAGAGACCTGTTAGGTTCTTAGTGCCTCCGTGCTTGCATTTAAAAACCGCACGTGTGTGCCTGTTGGTGGCAGCTTTCCGCTGCACTTGTGTGCGTTTTGCAAAAACTTGGATATAACGCACAAGTCTAGTGAATACACATCAGCACAGCATTGCAAAATGCGCAAGGGCGTTGTCAACGAACAAGGAAGTGGACGTGATGGTGGTGCAGGCAGAGACCGAGGTCGTGTGCAAGCTCTAATTTCGCCACAACAAAGGGCCACATCTACTCGCTCGCACGTCCTGTCCCAAATTCTTGGGGACCGCAGCAGTACACCGCTCTTGAACCAAGACCAGTGTCAACAGGTTGTTAGTTGGATAGCGGATAATGCTTCCAGTCAGATTGGCACCACCACAAACACTCTGTCTTCCACACGGTCAAGTGTCAGTAGCCGTGATACTGCACCGCACATTTCAGAACCTGATCCTCCTTCCTACCACAAGGCTGAGTACACGTCCTCGGACATTAATGATCCCACACTTGGACACTCGGAAGAGCTGTTCACGTTTCAATTCGCACATTCTGGCCTCTCGCCAGCTCATGTTGAAGTGGGTCATGAGGAGATCGTATGTACAGATGCCCAAATATTTGAGCAGCCACGTTCTCACGAAGTTGGCAACGTGTCTCAACAAGGGGTGGACGATGATGAGACACAATTGTCAGGAAGTCAGGAGGAGGAGCAGGGTGCGGAAGAGGAAGACGACGTGGTGGATGATCCAGTAACTGACCCAACCTGGCAGGAGGATATGCAGAGCGAGGACAGCAGTGCACAGGGGGAGGGAGGCGTAGCATCCCAACAGGCAGTAAGAAGCACAATTATATAACGCACAAGTCTAGTGAATACACGTCAGCACAGCATTGCAAAATGCGCAAGGGCGTTGGCAAGGAACAAGGAAGTGGACGTGATGGTGGTGCAGGCAGAGGCCGAGGTCGTGGGCAAGCTCTAATTTCGCCACAACAGAGGGCCACATCTAGTCGCTCGCACGTCCTGTCCCAAATTCTTGGGGACCGCAGCAGTACACCGCTCTTCAACCAAGACCAGTGTCAACAGGTTGTTAGTTGGATAGCGGATAATGCTTCCAGTCAGATTGGCACCACCACAAACACTCTGTCTTCCACACGGTCAAGTGTCAGTAGCCGTGATACTGCACCGCACATTTCAGAACCTGATCCTCCTTCCTACCACCAGGCCGAGTACACGTCCACGGACATTACTGATCCCACACTTGGACACTCGGAAGAGCTGTTCGTTCACGTTTCCATTCACACATTCTGGCCTCTCGCCAGCTCCTGTTGAAGTGGGCCATGACGAGATTGTATGTACAGATGCCCAAATATTTGAGCAGCCACGTTCTCACGAAGTTGGCAACGTGTCTCAACAAGGGGTGGACGATGATGAGACACAATTGTCAGGAAGTCAGGAGGAGGAGCAGGGTGCGGAAGAGGAAGACGACGTGGTGGATGATCCAGTAACTGACCCAACCTGGCAGGAGGATATGCAGAGCGAGGACAGCAGTGCACAGGGGGAGGGAGGCGTAGCATCCCAACAGGCAGTAAGAAGCAGGGTGGTGGCCCCAGGCAGACGTCAGGCAACTGTTCCCCGGAACAACACGACACAAGGTGCCTGTACAAATGTTAGGTCTTCCCGAGTCTGGCAGTTTTTTAAGTTGGCTCCAGATGATTCTAAAAAGGCCATTTGCAACACCTGCCGTGCCAGCATCAGCAGGGGTACCAAAACTAGCAGCCTGACCACCACCAGCATGATCAGGCACATGTCAGCCAAGCACCCGACTTTGTGGGATGTACAACAGAGTCGAGGAGCAGTGCTTGCTGATGTCACTGCTTCGTCTTCGCTTGTTGTGCATGCGAGCCAATCCCCTGTCCATGCTGCCCGAGAACAAGCCTCCTCCGGCCCTGCACCTGCAGTTGCCCACGCAGAAATAACACCATCATCAAGCACGTCCTTGTCCCAGCGCAGCGTTCAGTTATCCATTTAGCAAACCTTTGAACGCAGGCGCAAATACACTGCCAACAACCCACATGCCACACTTCTAAATGCTAACATTTTGCGACTGCTTGCGCTTGAAATGTAGCCTTTTAGGCTGGTTGAGACAGAAGCATTCCGCGACCTGATGGTGGCAGCTGTCCCACATTACTCGGTCCCCAGCCGCCACTATTTCTCCCGGTGTGCCGTCCCCGCATTGCATAACCACGTGTCACAAAACATCACACGTGCCCTGAACAACGCTGTTTCAGCCAAAGTCCACCTAACCACAGACACGTGGACAAGTGCATGTGGGCAAGGCCGCTACATCTCGTTGACTTCACACTGGGTTAATATTGTGGAAGCTGGGACCCAGTCTGAGCGAGGGACGGAACACGTCCTTCACACACCAAGTTTTGCAGGCCCTACCTCAGTCAGGGTTTCACCCACACTCTACAGCTCCGGAATGTCATGCTCCTCAGCCTCCTCCTCCTCCTGCGCATCCTCATCCACTTTACCCTACACACCAGTCCCAAGCTGGAAGTGTTGCGGGCGGAGGAGGGGACGCTGCGCTCTCCCACTGCTCGGGTCCGGCTGCCGCTGCTCTACGGCTGCTGCTGCTCGGTGGCTCGAGCGATGGCCGGATCCCGGGGACTCGAGCGGCGCTCATCGCCCGTGAGTGAAAAGGGGTCGTTTGGGTTTTGGGGATATTGTCCGTGACGCCATCCACGGTTGTGGTGATTGTGTGGACACCACCGCTGCTCTGGACGGGGATCCCGGGAGCCTGTGACAGGGAGCAGCTTTGTTGTTATTTCTCCACGCCGTGGGTAGGGAGGTTGGTTGTCCCAGGGCCCGGTGATGGGGTAGAGATGGATGACAGGCGGGTTGCGGGGCCTGATGAGGTGCAAGGTCGCAGGGGCAGCGCTGTGCCGCACGGCACGGAGGTACTCACTCAGCCCAATGATGATGACACAGTTCACGGTAAAACAAGTGGCTGGATGGACGGGTCCCTCGGACGGCTGCGGTTGTTCCTCCCTGCAGGTTAGTGATGACTGTCTCTCCATGCACCTAAGTTCAGTGTTGGTAGTGATGGTTTCCCACCGGTAACCCGCTCCCCGACCTGGATATGCGCCGGAGGAGCCCCTTTTGCCCACAGGCGCTGGCCCTGGGAGACGGTTGCCCTTGGCGGTGGCGGTGTCTCCCCTTCACGGTTGGACGGTTGCCTTCTATCGTGACTTGGCTGTTTGAAAACCCTGAGGTCCCCTTCACTAACGGATTTGGCAAATTCACGGCGACACCAAGCCTTGCCGGGATCCGAAAGGCCCCTGCCAATGGTGCTGGCTTCTCTTTGTATACCGGTCCGGTATGGCCGGGTCACCACCCGTCCACGGTCCTTACGGCAGACTCCAATCGGCCTCCACTGCAGACGGTCACCACATCCTGCCAACCTTGCTGTCCTGTCCGGGCCACACACCCGGACCAACTTCAGGCTCTTTGCTGTCACTTTTCTCCTCTCTACTACTTTCCTCCTTCAACTTCCTTAGCTTAACTCTCACTGCCTGTGTTTTCCCTCCTCCTTGGTGGGTGGAGACCAACCGCCTGGCTCCACCCCCTGGTGTGGACAACAGCCCCTGGGGAAGGCAACAAGGATTTTGTGTTTTGACTATGAAATGCCTGCAGGGAGTGTGGGGTGTGTAAGTGTTGTGCTCTGTGGCCCCTGGCTTGTCCAGGGCGACACAGAAGCACTGCAGCACTGCCTCGGCGAAGCGGCAACAGGCTGTGCTGAAGCTAATCTGCATAGGTGACAAACCCCACAATGCAGAAGAGGTGTGGACAGCTCTGAAACAGCAGGCAGATCACTGGCTCACACCTCTGAACCTAAAGCCAGGAAAGGTCGTGTGTGACAATGGCCGGAACCTGGTGGCGGCTTTGAGGCGAGGTCAGCTGACACATGTTCCATGCGTGGCCCATGTGCTCAACCTCGTGGTTCAGCGGTTTCTAAAGTCATACCCAGAGCTGTCTGATCTGCTGGTAAAAGTTCGCCGCCTGTCTGCACATTTTCGAAAGTCACCTACTGCTTCAGCCGGCCTTGCTGGCTTTCAGCGCCATTTGCATCTTCCGGCTCACAGACTGGTGTGTGATGTCCCCACGCGTTGGAATTCAACTCTGCACATGTTGGTCAGGATATGTGAGCAGAAGAGGGCAGTTGTTGAGTACCTGCATCACCTAAGCCGTAGGGAAATGGGTCAAACTCCACACATAACACCTGAGGAGTGGAGATGGATGTCCGACCTATGTACCATCCGCCAAAACTTTGAGGACTCCACCAAGATGGTGAGCGGCGATGACGACATTATTAGCGTCACCATACCGCTTCTCTGCCTTCTAAAATGGTCTCTGCTCAAAAAACAACCATGATGCATTGCAGGCGGAGCGCGATGAGTTTGAGCAAGAAACAGTAGTGGGTGTGGGTGATAACACACAGCCCAGCCTCGTCTCATCACAACGTGCAGTGGAGGACTATGACGAGGAGGAGGATGAAGACATGGAGCAACTCTCTGGCCAAATTGAGGATATGACATGCAGTCATATCCTCGGTTCAGCGTGGCTGGCCAGAGGACAGGGTAGATGATGATGAGGAGGAGGAGGAGGAGGAGGAGGACAGCATGTTCAGTCATCGTGTTGGTCAGGATACTGAAGTGATGGCTGTTAAGAGTCTGGCACACATGGCTGACTTTATGGTAAGCTGCCTGTCTCGTGACCCTCGCGTTAAGAACATCTTGGCCGACAATCATTACTAGTTGGTAACACTGTTAGACCCACGCTACAAGGAGAACTTTATGTCTCTTATTCCCGAGGCGGAGAGGTCAGGAAAAATGCAGCAGTTCCAGAAGGCCATAGTCACGGAAGTAGGCAAAGCATTCCCCTCACAAAACGATAGCGGCATAGGTCAGGAATCAGTGGACAACCAAGGCGTACAGCCGAGAGGGGCACAAGTCCAATCCGCCAGAGGTAGGGGAACAGTCTTTAAGATGTGGGACAGTTTTCTCAGCCCCTCACATACCACAGCCCCTGAGGTGCGGGGTAGTGCCACAAGAAATCCTAAGTTTGCCCAGATGCTCAAGGAGTACCTTGCAGATCAAACAACTGTACTCTGACATTCCTCTGTGCCTTACAATTAATGGGTATCCAAGCTGGACACGTGGCATGAATTGGCTCTCTACGCCTTGGAAGTCCTGGCCTGCCCTGCCGCTAGCGTTTTGTCAGAGCGTGTTTTTAGTGCCGCAGGTGGAATCATTACAGATAAACGCACCTGCCTGTCAACTGTAAATGCTGACAGGCTGACTCTAATCAAGATGAACAAGGGTTGGATTGGGCCAGACTTCACCACACCACCAGCAAATGACAGCGGAATTTAAAGTTTGTAACGGGATTTTGCCATGTACCTCCACTCACCCATGGTAACACACTTCTGGACTTTGGCTAATCACTGGACTGCTCCTCCTTCTCCTCATGCGCCATCATGATGACCGTTACAAGAGTTAGGCCTTTGTTTCAGGTATACCCCCAGTGGTAAATTTTTTCGCCCATTCTTTCAGAATGGGCATTACAACGACAGGAGACCTGCTCCTTTGCAATGGGAACAATGTTTTGAGGCCCTCATGCACATCTCTATCCAGGGACAATATGGAGCCTGACACTGCCACCGACAGGCACACACATGCGGTTTTTAAATGCAAGCACGGACGCAATAAGAACCTAACAGGTTTTTAGGAGCGACAATTACTGAGAAGTCTGACACTATCAGACACTGCTGACTGACGTGTATTATTCACTAGACTTGTGCGTTATATAATAGTTTGTGAAAAATGCACACAAGTGCACCTGTACGCTGCCACCGACAGGCACACACGTGCGGTTTTTAAATGCAAGCACAGACGCAATAAGAACCTAACAGGTTTTTAGGAGCGACAATTACTGAGAAGTCTGACACTATCAGACACTGCTGACTGACGTGTATTATTCACTAGACTTGTGCGTTATATAATAGTTTGTGAAAAATGCACACAAGTGCACCTGTACGCTGCCACCGACAGGCACACACGTGCGGTTTTTAAATGCAAGCACAGACGCAATAAGAACCTAACAGGTTTTTAGGAGCGACAATTACTGAGAAGTCTGACACTATCAGACACTGCTGACTGACGTGTATTATTCACTAGACTTGTGCGTTATATAATAGTTTGTGAAAAATGCACACAAGTGCACCTGTACGCTGCCACCGACAGGCACACACGTGCGGTTTTTAAATGCAAGCACGGACGCAATAAGAACCTAACAGGTTTTTAGGAGCGACAATTACTGAGAAGTCTGACACTATCAGACACTGCTGACTGACGTGTATTATTCACTAGACTTGTGCGTTATATAATAGTTTGTGAAAAATGCACACAAGTGCACCTGTACGCTGCCACCGACAGGCACACACGTGCGGTTTTTAAATGCAAGCACAGACGCAATAAGAACCTAACAGGTTTTTAGGAGCGACAATTACTGAGAAGTCTGACACTATCAGACACTGCTGACTGACGTGTATTATTCACTAGACTTGTGCGTTATATAATAGTTTGTGAAAAATGCACACAAGTGCACCTGTACGCTGCTACCGACAGGCACACACGTGCGGTTTTTAAATGCAAGCACGGACGCAATAAGAACCTAACAGGTTTTTAGGAGCGACAATTACTGAGAAGTCTGACACTATGAGACACTGCTGACTGACGTGTATTATTCACTAGACTTGTGCGTTATATAATAGTTTGTGAAAAATGCACACAAGTGCACCTGTACGCTGCCACCGACAGGCACACACGTGCGGTTTTTAAATGCAAGCACGGACGCAATAAGAACCTAACAGGTTTTTAGGAGCGACAATTACTGAGAAGTCTGACACTATCAGCCACTGCTGACTGACGTGTATTATTCACTAGACTTGTGCATTATATAATAGTTTGTGAAAAATGCACACAAGTGCACCTGTACGTTGCCACCGACAGGCACACACGTGCGGTTTTTAAATGCAAGCACGGACGCAATAAGAACCTAACAGGTTTTTAGGAGCGACAATTACTGAGAAGTCTGACACTATCAGACACTGCTGACTGACGTGTATTATTCACTAGACTTGTGCGTTATATAATAGTTTGTGAAAAATGCACACAAGTGCACCTGTACGCTGCCACCAACAGGCACACACGTGCGGTTTTTAAATGCAAGCACGGACGCAATAAGAACCTAACAGGTTTTTAGGAGCGACAATTACTGAGAAGTCTGACACTATCTGGACTGTTTTAGACTGTATACACCAGCCCCAGATATGATGAAGGCTGGTATACGGTCACCACTAGGAATGGCTATATACCCTGCCTGCCTGCCTGCCTGCCTGTATACTGCTACAATAGTCCTGACAAGGACTCTTTTGGTCACTAGCCTGTATTCCAACCTGGCTATACCCTGCCTGTATACGGCAACAATAGTCCTGAGAAGGACTCTGCTACTGTACTCCGACCTGGCTATACCCTGCCTGCCTGTCTGTATACAACTAGAATAGTCCTGAGAAGGACTTTTGGTCACACTGTTTGCAGCCCTGCTACGGAAATAGCTATAAAGGGCCGCAAACCTTTCCCTGAAGCAGCGACACTGTCCCTGCACTGACGGTCTGGATAGCTGTGAGCAGAGCACAGCGCGCCCGCCGGTATAAAGGCTCGGTCACGCTGTCCAGGCCGGCCAATCACTGCAATTCCACAACTAACAGGGCTGTGGCATTGCAGTGGTCTGCCAGCCAATCCCTGCCTGAGGGCTGGCTCTCAAAAGAGCGCCAACATGCAGAAATGAAGACCACGAGTACAGCACGAGTATCGCGAGATTACTCGGTCCCCGCCGAGTAGACCGAGTACAGTGATACTCGTTCGAGTACCGAGTAGTAACAAGCATGCTCGCTCATCACTAGTATTCACCCCTCTTCTTCTCCAGCATATGATTCATAGGTTCGTACCTTTATTCTAACTCTTTTTTTTTCTTCCTTTCAAGCTTCCATATACTCTTTTCTCACACAAGAAATAAACACAAATAAACTCTTTTTTTATTTACAATTTTATTATAAATATCCCTCTGAGATAAATCATAAATCATGAATGGGTAACGATATGGAAATTTCATATAATGATTTTTTTTTTTTTCCTCCATGTGTCTGTTGTTTCCATGTGCTGATGAGTCATCACCCTGCAATCTTGAAGGGCGGTTGACGTCATAGCTGTCAACGTGGCAGTATGGATCCTTTATAAGATACCAGCTTTTGATTGTCTGTATGATTTCTTTTTTCCCTGAAGAAGGAGACGGTCTTTGTCTCTGAAACGCGTAGGAATGCTGTAAATAAAAGAGAAATTTTTACATCATTTCCACTTCAGTGGTTTTTAAGCGCGGCATATACCCGTGGTTCCCTCTCTATATATAATTAACATTCTATATTGTTATACGGGGCCGCTGCTTGAATCACACGGACACTCACATGTTTTTGAAGGAGTTGTGACTGGCACAACCCTATCAGGTGAGTGTTACTGTTCCTTTCCTATCACCACTTGTTATATCGGGTAAGACCCTATTGCGCCCTTTGTCTCCCCACTTTTTAGTTTCTCATTAGCAGCAGGTATTCTTAATCTCACCAATCCCGACTTATTCACCATGTCTTGCATGACTCGTCCGGTTTTTCCAATGACTCTCCCCACCAGAGCCCAGGGTACTTGGACGATATCTTCCGCCAGACTCTGCGCTTTCCTTTTATACTCAAGCTGTCTAGTGGCTTCCTCATTTCGCAGTTGGACCTGCCACTTCATACGAACACATCTGAAGTGCATGTCCTTTAGAATAGCCACCCGCTGCCCAGTAATTTCACTGGTGGACAATATCACTAACTATTCAGCCTCTGGGGTACAATACTATGGGGAGATAAGGTATGCACACCAGTGACTATGTAAGGGGAATACATGAAATAGCAGAAACTGCTGTGTGAATACTGACTTGAAAAATCCAATAGCTATATGTAAGAGTGAAAATGTGAAAAACGGAATCTGCATTACTGCCATGAACATATGAATCAAGAGAAATTTAGCTACTGGATTGATCAATGCAATAGAGCCCCAACACTACGCCAAAGTATTTCTCTACGTTGGGGTCCCTAGCTTGTGTGTGTCCTCTCATGCAGTTAAAAAACCTACCATGTATGGGAAGCTGAGACCCAGGCTATTTATGCATATGATATGGATTGGCAATAGGTGTGGTTGGGGAGGGTTCACAAACGAAAAACTACTAACAAATAAGGAATAACGTTTGGAACACCATTCCAGATGCAGATTCCATTTTTCACATTTTCACCCTTACATATAGCTATTGGATTTTTCAAGTCAGTATTCACACAGCAGTTTCTGCTATTTCATGTATTCCCCTTACATAGTCACTGGTGTGCATACGCATAAATAGCCTGGGTCTCAGCTTCCCATACACGGTAGGTTTTTTAACTGCATGAGAGGACACACACAAGCTAGGGACCCCAACGTAGAGAAATACTTTGGCGTAGTGTTGGGGCTCTATTGCATTGATCAATTCAGTAGCTAAATTTCTCTTGATTCATATGTTCATGGCAGTAATGCAGATTCCGTTTTTCACATTTTCACTCTTACATATAGCTATTGGATTTTTCAAGTCAGTATTCACACAGCAGTTTCTGCTATTTCATGTATTCCCCTTACATAGTCACTGGTGTGCATACACTCGCTGCTCCATCTGTTCCAAGGCTACCTGGGACCTGGACTGGTACTCTGCCAAGTGACTTCGGAGCTCAGCCACTTCTTTGTCCAGCTCCCTTACTCGACTCTCAGTAGCCTGCCTAAGAAGTATATCTTGTTGCAGATGGTCTTTGCTCATCCTCTTGAATGACTCTTCACTTGCAGAAGTCTCTGGTCTATGACACCCTCTTTCCGAGACTTCTTCCACCTCTACACCTCTGGCTTTTTCGTGGGGATCATAGTCACTCCTCTCTTGGGTCTCAGCTGCTTCCTCTTCAGCCGCCTCACAGATAAGTGGCTCGTCAGCTCGCTTAGAAGCGGGAGAGAATTCGGCTTTCAACTCTGGGGTCGACTCCTTCTCCATGGCTTCATCGCACGGACCACTGTTGTCCCAATGTATCGGTTTCTCTCGTAGCACGTCATCGCTTGCCAGTGTACCCGCCTCAGCTTCAGAACCTTTGGGTTTCTTACTCTTCTTACCCACGACCTTCTCTATATCGTCCATCTTGGTTTTTCCAAGCAGGTCAGCAGGCTCTCAGTCCTGGATGAGAACTCTGGTCCAGACTTCACCTCCTCAGAGGGTCTCTTCACTTCAGCGCCAGCTGTTTCTTGGGTCTTCACTGCATTACCTTCAACTTCCTCTGGGGTCTCTGCAGTGTCACCCTCAGCCTGGGTGTCACACCCTTCAACATGGCACTCGGTTCCTTTTAGAGATTTGGGGCTGAATTCGCTGTCATCCACCCCAGCACCCAGTAGTTCACCAGTCTGCTCACCATGACTGTTGGGGATTATTCTTTCCCCCTAACTCTCCAGGATTCCATTTCCTATACCGCTCTCGCTTGACAGACTATCAGCTTCACCCGGGGAAATCATAGGGACCACCCCCATTACGTCCTTGGTTGGCTCATTTTCTGCATTTTCACCCTGCTGATTTCTGTCGTTACAATGTGTCAGTTCCGTCTCTGATCCCTCTTTCTTTTGTAGGATATCACCGTTTGACTCTACCACAGCAGTTTTTACTGGCACCATGTCTTCATTACCCAGACATGTCACTTTCTCTGCACCCTCAGACGGCATACACTGTGCCCCCTCTCGGCGCTTATTACGTCTTCGGCGTCGAGAGGATGTTTTACCCTTCTCGCTCATCTGTACCTCACTGTACTCGTTTGTCACCTTTCTAGAGTCAGTGTCTCTACTGGAGTCATCATCACTCCCCCTGGTGTCCTGGACTATCATGTCCCCACTTAACCAGATAGCTGCCTCCCTTTCTGGAGCTACCCCGTATTTAACGGTCACACTATCGGTTATTCCCTTAGTCCTTATGTCACTAAGTTGGGTCCGTCCATCATTTTCTTTGGTCAATTTTAGGAGGTGCTATCTCCTCCTTACCACACATAACTGCACAACAAGGACCCCTTTTAACCTCATATGGTAAAGAGGCTTTCTTAGGAGGTTGCCGACTCATTCCCATGCAATCGGTCCCGGCCTCTGTCTTCCATAAGTCCTTAAACAACTCACAGTCCTGTCCTATGATAACGGAATAGATCAAATCCCGAACCACACCCACGTCTGGGCGCCCCATACGGTCGAGCGTCTGAATCATCACTCTGGCCAGAGGATATTCTTTAGTGGTCCCATGCACACAGCTTCCTTCTATTGTCCTACCATCCATAAAATGAAGATTGGGCATGGGTCTAAGGTCAGCCGGCTCCCCGGGTCTAACAGACCAGACACACGTAGCCCATTCAAGTCCACGGAGCACTTCTGTGGCCTCACATCAGATGGATAGCCTATACCGCAGGTAGGACATAGGTAAGGCGAACCCCATTGCCCTGTGCTATAGTCCACCTGTTTGGCTTGTGAATGCTCCACCCCCTGGTGGGTCACCACCGCTTTTTGAGGCTCCGCCCCCTGTTGGGTAACTACCCCGTTCCGGGCCTCCACCCCCTTCTGGGCAACCACCCCTTTTTGGGACTCCGCCCCCTTTTGGGGTTTCCATGCAATGTCCTTAGCCCCCAGTTCACACCGTTCGCCCTTATCTCCCTGGGCACCTAGTGTCCATACTGGGCCCCGAAGAGAACTCTCAAACTGGTCCATGGCTGCGACATCGCTGTACACTGATAGCTCCTGCTGTCCCCGCACCAGGAACTGGTACAGCTCCTCCAGAACGTCCGCAGGGACCATTCCCTCTTTTTGGCTTTCAGCCCCCACTGTTGTCACCGGACCTCCTGGCACCTGCTGTGGGTGCTGCTGGCTCAGGAGCCCCTTCATGCTGCAACGAGAAGAGGAACAGGAGGGGCGCTCCAATGGGTAATACCCGGTGGTCAAAGACAGGGGGGGGGTTAGAGAACCACTGACCTTTCCGGGTTGTACCGCCCGTACAACCACGATCTCCAGCCTGTGGTGTATCACTGCTCACCAAGCAGGGCCTCGCAATTCCGGCTGGCCTGGAACCTCCAGTCACTGGTTTCTCGCCACTGCAGCACAGAACCCCGCAGACCCGCTGATTCAGCAGCTGGAGCACGCTGTCCCAGTTCGTGGACCCGCCGATCCACCGCCAGCTGCTTGAGTGCGCAGACAAAATTTTTGTGGACCCGCCGATCCACAGCAATACTTCCTAGGCCGTTACCCTTAGCAACCAGGCTGCGTTGCTCCTAGCAACCAGACCGCATGCCCGCTACCTCCACCATATGTAACGTTGCGCCCTGCAACGTGGGGGTTCCACTCGCTTGCAGCGGTGTGAGGTAGCTTCAGCAACACACGTACACAGTCTCTCATAGAAATTCCGGTAGTTTATTTAAAAACACTCAGCATAAACTGCCCTCAAACATAAACAATAAGTCCATTATGGAAGTTTTAGCAACTTCCCCTCTCTCTGGCTCCTGCCAGCGTAGAACTCTAGCCAAGTTTCCTTCCAGCACCCAGGGCCCTCTGCAGACCCCTGTCTGTCTCTCCTCCTGGAGAGATTCGGCCCTACAGCCCTGGCCTGACTTGGCTGCACTCACCTCAGACTCAATATCAGAGCCTTGTTTTCAGCCTCCACACAGGCTGATACACCCAGAGCTCCCGGTTCTGCTCTCACTTGTTTCCAGTCCACACACTGGACGTCTGGAGCTAGTCTCTATCTAGACTGCCCTAGACACACACTCAGAGCTCCCTGCTCTCACTTGTTTCCAGTCCACACACTGGACGTCTGGAGCTAGTCTCTATCTAGACTGCCCTAGACACACACTCAGAGCTCCCTGCTCTCACTTGTTTCCAGTCCACACACTGGACGTCTGGAGCTAGTCTCTATCTAGACTGCCCTAGACACACTCCACCTAGGTTCAGAGACAGGATTGCTTTAACCCCTGGAGCCACACCCACAGGTGGTAAGGAGTGTGTAATCAGCATCACACACCCTTCCATGGCTCTGCATGTAATACAATCATGTGGAACCACAGGTCCCAGCCAACTTCACATTGCAGAGAACCCACGCTTCTGCAAAACATACCAGCCCTTTGTAATACAGCCAGTTGATACGTCACACACCGTATACCGCCAATCACATAAAAAAAAAATGGCAAATAATACTGATTTCTTTATCATCTGACATGATCAAACATGTCAGATGATAAAGAAATATAAGCCCCTAGTGCCCCCAAAAGCCCCTGGTACCGGAGAAATCAACACCCACGACCCACCCCACCCCCCACCCCCGGAACATCTAAAATGGCGCCGCCGCGCGCCGAAAACTGCAGCCGCGATTTCAGATCGCAGGGAAATGTCCTCCCCCTGACCCCTCCTCCGGGACACCGGAGCCTTCTGGTCCCCTGGAGCCCCCTCCGGTTCTCCAGAGCCACCCCCCTTCCCCCTCCGGAGCATGCAAGATGGCGGCACGCAGCCGCATTCATCCTGCTTTTTCTGCCTCATGTGATACGTTACATGCGACAGAAAAGTTGTCCCCAGGTCCCACCAGGTCTCCCGCCGTCACCCCCCGGTCTTCCCCGTTACCTGGCTGCTGCTCCGTCCCCGCAATCACTCCTCCTCCTTCTGGAAAGCTGGCAGCGCATGTGCAGACAGCGGCTGTCAGCTGGATCCTTGCAAGCAGGGACGCTGACCTCGCTGCTGCACATGCTGCTGCACTGTGGACCGGGGGAGAGTGAGTGCAGTAATCTGCAGCCACACTCCTCACATGGAGAGCCTGCTGTTCTAGAAAAAGGGGGGTACGTTCTGTGAGCGTGCCCTTCATATTCTGGAATGAGGTTACTGCAGGTCACTCTGCCCTAGGTTGGACCGGGGCAGTGTGAGTGCAGTATTCTCAGATTACTGCACCCACACTGCTCATGGAGAGCTTGCTCTTCCAGATTGCTCTTCCAGAAAATGGGGGATACGTTCCCTGAACGTTCCCCCATATTTTAGAAGGTCCAGAGTCGTCGAGGGACCTCCAAAATGGATTACAGCGACAGGAATTTGTTTATTTTCAATAAATTGGTGAAAAAGGGAATGTTTCGGGGAGGTTTTTTTTTAATAATTTTTTTTTTGTCTTCATTTTTTTCTATTACTGACTAGGTTAGTGATGTCGGGTATCTGTTTAGATGCCGTGACATCACTACCCCAGGGCTTGATGCCAGGTGACATTACAGCTGGTATCAACCCCGTATATTACCCCGTTTGCCACCGCACCAGGGCGCGGGATGAGCTGGGGCGAAGAGCCAGGATTGGCGCATCTAATGGATGCGCCACTTCTGGGGCGGCTGTGGCCTGCTATTTTTAGGCTGGGAAGAGTCCAATAACCATGGCTCTTCCCACCCTGAGAATACCAGACCCCAGCTGTCCGCTTCACCTTGGCTGGTGATCTAATTTGGGGGGGACCCCACGTTTGTTTGGTTTTTTTTTAAACAAAAAAAACGCCTGGGGAGCCCTCCAAATTGATCACCAGCCAAGGTGAAGCTGTCAGCTGTGGTTTGCAGGCTACAGCTGTCTGCTTTACCCTAGCTGGCTATCAAAAATAGGGGGAACCACACATCGTTTATTTTAATTATTAATTTTTTGGGGGGCTAAATACACGGCTAGGCATCCTTTAGTGCCACATGAAAGGCACTAAAGGGCGCCAGCTTAGAATATGCAGGGGGTGGAACGTTATATTTGTTTGACATCTATCCATTCATCCATTGTAGCATTTTAGGCTGTGCGCCCACGATCAGGGTTTGCAGCGTTTTGGGCGCAGTGTTTTCCCTGCGTCCATAACTCTGCGTTGTGCAGTAGAAGCACAGTGGAAGGATTTTTAGAAATCCCGTTCCCACTGTGCTTCTCTTCTCCGCAGCATACACTGACCTGTGGCGCAGCTTCCCGAGCCTCAGCATGTAAATATATGCTGCGGAGACAAGAGTGTTCTCTGCAGGTAGCATAGAGCTCCACAGCAGCCTGAACCCAAATCGTGGGCATGGGCAGCTGCGTTCTCCCGTGGACAACACTCACATCTCTGCAGGAAGGCTGACACTGTGTACTAGACGTCGTGTCGCTGGATCATGGCCACATAGCCTAAAAGTGAGAAATTTGTTGCTACAGCAACATTTTTGTGAAGTACCTGTGAATTCAAAATGCTTACTATACTCCTGAATAAAATCCAGTTTCCAAAATGGGGTCACTTGTGGGGGGTTTCTGCTGTATAGGTACCCAAGGGGCCCTGCAAATCTGACATGGTGCCCGCAATTTATTTCAACTTTTCCAGAATTCAAATGGTGTTCCTTCCATTCCAAGCCCTCCCATTTATCCAAACAGAGGCCACATGTGGGGTATCCCTTTGCTCATAAGACATTGGATAACAACCTGTTGGGTCCACGGTTTGTTGTTGCCTCTTGAAAAAGTAAGAAATATGATGCTAAAGCAACATTTTTGTGAAAAAAAAGAAAATTTTCAATATGGCAACCTAAGCTTATCAAATTCTGTGAAGTACTCTTGAATTCAAACTGCTCACTATACACCTAGATAAAAGCCTTGAGGTGTCTTGTTTCCAGAATGGGGTAACTTGTGGGGGACCTCCACTGTTTAGGCACCTTAGGGGTTTTCCAAATGCAACATAGCATCCGCTAATGATTCCAGCCAATTGTGCAGTCAAATGGCGCTCCTTCCCTTCCGAGCCCTGCTGTGCACCCAAACAGTTGATTTTCATCACACATAAGGTATCAGCAAACTCAGGAGAAATTGCACAATAAATTTTATGCTGAATTTTTTCCTTTTACTATTGTAAAAAAAAAGCTACCTGGTTGAAATAACAATTTTGTGGTAAAAATGTATTTTTTTATTTTCACAGCTCAACATTATAAACTTCTGTGAAGCACCTGGGGGTTCAGGGTACTCACCAAACATCTAGATAAATTCCTTGTGGGGTCTATTTTCCAAAATGTGGCCACATGTTGAGGAGCTTCACTGTATAGGGCCCTCAGGGGCTCTCCAAATGCAACATGGCGTCCGCTATTGATTCCAGACAATTTTGCAGTCAAATGGCACTCCTTCCCTTCCGAGCCCCGCCGTGTACCCAAACAGTTGATTTCCACCACATATAAGGTATCGCCAAACTCAGGAGAAATTGCACAATAAATTTGATGGTGATTTTTTTCCTGTTACCCTTGTGAAAAAAAAGCTACCTGGTTGAAATAACAATTTTGTGGTAACATTTTATTTTTTTATTTTCATGGCTCAACGTTATAAAATTCTGTGAAGCACCTGGGGGTTCAGGGTACTCACCAAACATCTAGATAAATTCCTTGAGAGGCCTAGTTTCCAAAATGGGGTCACTTGTGCGGGGTTTCTGCCGTTTAGGTACCTTAGGGGACCTCCAAATGCGACATGGTGCCCACAATCTTTTTCAGCCAAATTTCCTTTCCAAAATTCAAATATTGTTCCTTCCGTTCCAAGCCCTCCCATTTGTCCAAACAAAGGTTTCAGACCACATGTGAGGTATCACCGCGCTCATAAAAAAGTGGGTAACAAACCTTGAGGTCAAATGTTTGGAATTACCTCCTGAAAAAGTGAGAAAATTGATGCTAAAGCAACATTTTTGAGAAAATTATTAAAATTTTCAATATGACAACGTAACGTTAACAAAATCTGTGAAGTACCTGTGGATCCAAAATGCTCACTATACCCCTAGATAGAAGCCTTGAGGGGTCTAGTTTCCAAAATGGTGTCACTTGTGAGGGGTTTCTTCTGTTTAGGTACCTTAGCGGACCTGTAAATGCAACATGGTGCCCGCAATCTATTTCAGCCAAATTTGCTTTCCAAAATTCAAATATTGCTCCTTCTGTTCCGAGCCCTCCCATTTGTCCAAACAGAGGTTTCTGACCACATGTGGGGTATCCGTGCGTTCATAAGAAAGTGGGGAACAAGTTTTGGGGTCCATTTTGTTGTGTTATTTCTTCTAAAAGTGAATACATTTGGGTTAGAGCAACATTTTTAGGTAAAATTTAATTTTTGCTTTTTTTTCATTCCACATTGCTTTTGTTCATGTGAAGCACCTGAAGAGTTAATAAACTTCTTGAATGTGGTTTTGAGTACTTTGGAGGGTGCAGTTTTTATAATGGTGTCACTTTTGGGTATTTTCTGTCATCTAGGCCTATTGAAGTCACTTCAAATGTGATGTGGTCCCTAAAAAAATGGTTTTGTAAATTTTGATGTAAAAATGAGAAATCGCTGATAAACTTTGAACTCTTCTAACTTCCTAACAAAAAAAATTTTGTTTACAAAATTGTGCTGATGTAAAGTATACATGTGGGAAATGTTATTTATTAACTATTTTGTGTCACAGAAATCTCTGGTTTAACGGTATAAAAATTCAAAAGTTGAAAATTGCTAACTTTTCAAAATTTTTGCCAAAATTCATTTTTTTATCATAAATAAACGCAAAAAAATATTGTCCTAAATTTGGTACTAACATAAAGTCCAATATGTGATGAAAAAACAATCTCAGAATCACCATGATCCGTCGAAGCGTTCCAGAGTTATAACATGACGTGACACTGGTCAGAATTGCAAAATTTGGTCTGGTCATTAAGGTGAAAATTAGCTCCGTCACTAAGGGGTTAAAATTCAGCCAGACATGATTGATATCTTGTTTATAAACAGGGGATAAGCCTCTCATTGTTCTTACAAGACTCTAAAGGCCCAGTCACACACAACGACTTACCTGCGATCCCGAAAACGATGCGACCTGATAGGGATCGCAGGTAAGTCGCTGGAAGGTCGCAGGTGAGATGTCACACAGTCAGATCTTACCAGCGATGCAGGAACAATACAGGTCGCAGTAGCGACCTGTATAACGATCTCAACAGTCACTGTGACCTTGTCACACAGTGTCAAACACAGCGATGTGTCCTGCCCAGCAGGACATCGCCTTTGAAGAAAATGGCCTGGACCATTCTGCAAGGACTAGAGATCTCACAGCAGGGGCCTGATCTCTGGTAGGTGTCACACATAACAAGATCGCTAACGGGATTGCTACTGCGTCACGGAAACCGTGACTCAGCTGCGATCTCGCTAGTGATCTCATTATGTGTGATGGTACCTTTAGGAGTCTAGTGTTAAAGTTCTTGTTGACTCATTTAATTGCCTTGGCCAGTGAAGGTCAGATACCCAGACAACTCAATTATGCGAACCTCCCATTGTATTACTATGTGTATTGCTAGATGTGATGTAACTTAGCTGTCTCTCCCTCGTCTCTGCCAGAGACCATTACTAATAGGGATATTTTGTATACGACTTGAAATCTAGCCAATAAGAGCCCAGTCTTATCCACCAATCGTGAAGACCCCAATGGTCTGAGTGGAGAGCTCAGGGGTATAAGAAGGAGGACTATCCATTGCCCGGGTAGACTCTTGCTATATGCTACCAATCTAGGACCTGCGGATACGATTGGCAAGCCATAACTGAACCTGGATTATAATACTATATGGACTTCAGCATCGAATGCAAGGATTCGGCTGAGATATTAAAGACTAACTAAGGAAGGAATCCAGCTTGGGACAATCAAGTCACCTGACTACAGGCTTTGTATTCCTCAGCCAGCTTCCTAAATCTGGGGTTTTTCTATTCTCAGTGGGTGCCCGCCAAAAGCGAGCTGCTGCTGGTTTGCAGTAAGTAGTCCTGGAAGCTCTGAGCCACGGACATTCTAATCCCTGGTGAACAAGCGGAAGGGGGAGAAACTGTTGCTAGTTACATTTTGTGGTTTTGCTGGTTATGTGCTATGTGCCGTTAATTGTTTGGGGATCCAATAAAGTCTTAATATTGTGATTCCCTCACCCTGTGTTGTCTGATTAGTGTTCCGCCCACGGTTTAGAGGTCGGGCGTTCAGTTGGGATGAGCCCTGGGTCATGCTGTGTTTCTAAACGGGGCTGGCCCAGCAGACGAGAACACCCACTGACCACCGTGTCTCCACAACGACATCCCACAACAATGCAGGATCTGCTATATCTGAGGTCGCAGTGCACGGTCACATTAGAAAATGTGACTGAGCACTATGGCATCAGGGACACACTGACAGTGCCGCAGCTGTGAGAGGGGTGACGCACGGTACCCCAGTTTTGACCTCAGGTGAACTGACCTGAGGTGTACACTTTGAACGCAGTAACTTCACCTCAGATGATGTAATTGAAGTCAATGCCGTCTTAGGCGATGTGCACACGTTCTGTATTTGATTTCAGACATTTCTGCACGAAATCTGCATCTCCTTGCAAAAAGCCCCACACTGATACTGCATACGTTTTGATGCAGTTTTGGTGTGTTTTTTCCAGGAGCTATAGATTTAGTGCAGAAATGTCTGCAACCAAATACTCAATGTGAAAAAAAATGACATGTGGTCATTAAAGTAGGAGAATTTACTTACTAAGTTTCCTGAGGCTGTCACACTGCGTCTGGGTCCGATTATTAACACTTTTGAATATTCACTGTTTCCTCCGCCCATCCTCTGTGCCGACATCTGTGATTGGTTGCTCTCAAGCTAACTGTCTGGGTCAAGAAGGGGAGTGTAAATATAAATAAATAATTGGAAAAAAGGGCATAGGTTCCCCCGTATTTTGATAACCAGCACAGAAAAAGCAGACCGCTACAGGCTGCAGCCTTCAGCTGTGCACAGTGGTCATCAAGCTCAAGGTCAGTAATGAGGAGGGGTCTATAAGACACCCACCATTACTAATCATGTAAGTAAAAAAAAATTCAAAGTGTCTCTCCAGGGAGGAAGGAGACAAACTCTAGCGCCACCTTTTGGAAGTAGCAATCCTACAAGTCAAAAGTGGCCTTTTAACAAGCCTTTTCATATGACTCAGGATTTATACCAGATCAGAACCCCAATTTGCAGACATGGTGTTTCGGGGGTGATTGCCCCTCGTCAGTGCAAAGTATGTGAATTGTCTTATGAGAAGCTATACAGTCATGGCGAAAAGTTTTGAGAATGACACAAAAATTATATTTTCACATGATCTGTTGCCCTCTGGTTTTTAATTGTGTTTGTCTGATGTTTACATCACATACAGAAATATAATTGCAATCATATTATGAGTACCAAAAGGTTATATTGACAGTTAGAATGAGTTAATGCAGCAAGTCAATATTTGCAGTGTTGACCCTTCTTCTTCAGGACCTTTGCAATTCTCCCTGGCATGCTCTCAATCAACTTCTGGACCAAATCCTGACTGATAACTGTCCATTCTTGCATAAGCAATGCTTGCATTTTGCCAGAATTTGTTGGTTTTTGTTTGTCCACCCGTCTCTTGATGATTGCCCACAAGTTCTCAATGGGATTAAGATCTGGGGAGTTTCCAGGCCATGGACCCAAAATCTCTATGTTTTGTTCCATGAGCCATTTAGTGATCACCTTTGCTTTATGGCAAGGTGCTCCATCATGCTGGAAAAGGCATTGTTGGGCGCCAAACTGCTCTTGGACAGTTGGGAGAAGTTGCTCTTGGAGGACATTCTGGTACCATTCTTTATTCATGGCTGTGTTTTTAGGCAAGACTGTGAGTGATTAAATGGGACATGAGGCACAAGATTATTTCAGCCCAAAGGTAATGACCAATAAATTGCTCAATGCTCTCCTTTTTCTTCCCAACGCATTTCCTCTCTAGCGATTCATCAGGGGAAATGTTTTGGAGGCTTATCAGAGGAGCATGGGACCTATATTCCCCTATGTGTGAGCTTCCATATCACACCGGGTTTGCGGAACACGCTTCTTGTGAAATCCAATCCTTGGTGGATTTCACAAGAAGCGTGGTCCACAAACCCGGTGTGATATGGAAGCTCACACATAGGGGAATATAGGTCCCATGCTCCTCTGATAAGCCTCCAAAACATTTCCCCTGATGAATCGCTAGAGAGGAAACGCGTTGGAAAGAAAAAGGAGAGCATTGAGCAATTTATTGGTTATTACCTTTGGGCTGAAATAATCTTGTGCCTCATGTCCCATTTAAGGTAACATCCATATTTTTTTCTGCCAGAGAGGATGGGTCGAACTATGACACCCTATTTCTGTCAGATGTTAAACAGCAATTTGAGGTACTAATAATCAGACATTGTATGTAAATTACACTACTCTTTGGTCAAAAGCATTACTAGTGAGGTACCATAGGAGTAAATGATATCTGATTAATATTTTTTTCCGGTGAAATTTTGCTATACGCTGAATATTTCCTGGATTTGAAACCCAATTTGTCGGTTTTTGTCCATTTTATGTGGTTTTTTGTCAGCCATACAGTTGACAAATATTATTGAAAACTTTAGTATTAGAAGTGAAAAGGAAGAACAAAGACAAAAATATCAGAATAATAAAAATATAAGAGAAAGAGAAACCAATTACAAACTAAAATGTTTCTTTACAAATGCACAGAGCACGGGCAACAAAAAAGGAGAATTAGCACTACTAACATAGGAAGAGAAATATGATGTCATTGGCGTCACTGAAACTTGGTGGGATCATACACATGATTGGAATACATGGCTAGAAGGATACAACTTTTTTGTAAGAAACAGACTTAATAAACGGGGAAGAGGTGCCACATTGTATGTTGTAAAAGTGTATATCTGCACAGAGATTGAAGCTTCAGAGACTGGACGTTCTGTGGAAGCTGTTTGGGTAGGTCACGACTGAACGCGTGGATCATTCATTCTGTGTATAGACCCGCAGACCGAGTCTGTGACTGGTTGGAGTCAGATGCTGTCACCTAGGCTGGTGGCACGTCTGACTGCAACCAATCACAGATGAAAGCAGTGAATATGTAATAAGGGTAATGAGTCGGGAAGTGGAAGAGCCCCAGGAGCGTACAAGCGCGCCAGTGATTTGGTAAATATAACCCACCTGCTCCAATCCCCCTATCCCCACCACCATTTTTAAGTGCCAGCCAGAGACCCTGGATCAATTCTGGCTTGGAATCGGGTTTTTTATTAACCCGGTTAGACCCGCCGATCCAGGATATTTGCGAGTCCACCTGTCACTCAGTTGAAAAACTATGGCAAAAGCGCTGAAAAAAATTGACATTCATTCTTTTCATAATGCAGCAAAACCGGAGGTGGTTCACAAAGCCATCAGGAAAATCATGGAGGTGTTTTGAGTAGAGTTGAGCGCGGTTCGCGGTTCGAGGTTCTCCAGTTCGCGGTTCTCCAGTTCGCGGCTCGAGTGACTTTGGGGGCTGTTCTGATCGATCTAGAACTCGAGCTTTTTGCTAAAGCTCGATAGTTCTAGATACGTTCGAGAACGGTTCTAGCAGCAAAAAGAAAAGCTAAGTACTAGCTGGCTTTCCGCTGTAATAGTGTAAGTCACTCTGTGACTCACACTATTATGAAATTTCAGCGTATAGTGTGCGGGAACAGCGCATTCAGATCACTGCTGTTTGGATAATGGCGATCGCCATTTTTTTTTTTTTCCTCGTCTTCCTTCCCTAAGCGCGCGCGTGTAGTGGGGCGGGCCAGCATGTCAGCCAATCCCAGATACACACACAGCTAAGTGGACTTTTAGCCAGAGAAGCAACGGCATGTGTGATAGGATGTCCATGTCGCATGTCCCTGCATTATAAAAATTGATATTTTCCTCCAGCACGCCATTATCTGCCTTCTGCGTCTTGGTGTCAGTCACCGCTGGCGTAGCTCCTGTCTCCGATACTGCTGTGTCCGCTCTATACACAGCGCTATACAGAATAGGGATAGAAGTTTCTTTCAGCCCTTGTAAGGGCTAATACCGGCAGGGTCAGAGCCATAGGTGACAGTCAGGTCCGTGAAAACAGATTTTAACAGCTACACAAGATGACAGCGTCTGTGTAGCTAAGGTCAGGGATTTCCTCGCTGCATTTCCCCATTAGGAGGGATAGAAAGGGAGGCTTCCTTTCCTCTACCCAGACCCACAACCCTGCCACTGTACCCTCCTGCCCTTTGCACACGCAAACTCATTGTTACTAAGCCATTATACTAGCAAACACTGAGGAAACTTAGTGGCATCCTAAAAGTGGCTGTTGGACTTCCATTAGTGTCCCACTGGTGCAAACCTATGTGCAGCACCTCTGCATTGCACACTCAAACTCATTGTTACTAAGCAATTATACAAGCAAACACTGAGTAAACTTAGTGGCATCCTAAAAGTGGCTGTTGGACTTCATTATTGTCCCACTGGTGCCAAGCTATTTCTAGCACCTCTGCATGACACCCTCCTGCTCTGTTTTTAATAAGCTATAATAATAGCAAAAAATGCTGCCATTTAGTGGCATACAAGAAGTGGCTGTTGGACTTCCATTAGTGCCCCACTGGTGCCAAGCTATTTCTAGCACCTCTGCATGACACCCTCCTGCTCTGTTTTTAATAAGCTATAATAATAGCATAAAATGCTGCCATTTAGTGGCATACAAGAAGTGGCTGTTGGACTTCCATTAGTGCCCCACTGGTGCCAAGCTATTTCTAGCACATCTGCATGACACCCTCCTGCTCTGTTTTTAATAAGCTATAATGATAGCAAAAAATGCTGCCATTTAGTGGCATACAAGAAGTGGCTGTTGTACTCCATTAGTGTCCCACTGGTGCCAAGCTATTTCTAGCACCTCTGCATGACACCCTCCTGCTCTGTTTTTATTAAGCTATAATAATAGCAAAAAATGCTGCCATTTAGTGGCATACAAGAAGTGGCTGTTGTACTCCATTAGTGTCCCACTGGTGCCAAGCTATTTCTAGCACCTCTGCCTGACACCCTCCTGCTCTGTTTTTAACAAGCTATAATAATAGCAAAAAATGCTGCCATTTAGTGGCATACAAGAAGTGGCTGTTGTACTCCATCAGTGTCCCACTGGTGCCAAGCTATTTCTAGCACCTCTGCATGACACCCTCCTGCTCTGTTTTTAATAAGCTATAATAATAGCAAAAAATGCTGCCATTTAGTGGCATACAAGAAGTGGCTGTTGGACTTCCATTAGTGCCCCAGTGGTACCAAGCTATTTCTAGCACCTCTGCATGACACCCTCCTGCTCTGTTTTTAATAAGCTATAATAATAGCAAAAAATGCTGCCATTTAGTGGCATACAAGAAGTGGCTGTTGGACTTCCATTAGTGTCCCACTGGTAAAAAGCTATTTGCAGCACCTCTGCATGACACCCTCATGCACATTTTGCTACGCTAATTTTATAGCAAACTCAGGGAATTCCTTGCTGCATTTGATCATTCGGAGGGATAGAAAGTGAGGCTTCCTTTACTGTCCTGGTACCCACAGAACACGGCCACTGTACCCACCTGTCCACTTTTGCCACGCTATTTAATTTGCCCAAAGAGCTGACTCTTTTTCTGCCTTCCTAAAATTGTCTGTAATACTAAGTTAGTGTTCCTTTGCTGCCAAGCAAGGTACAACACATGTGCATTCTACACTCCTTTCCATTTCTGGAATGCAATTATTAACTGCAGGTAGTCCAGCCAACCTGTGACGAAGGTGCAGGTGTGGATATAAGGTAGCCTGCATCCAATGTTCATAGTATCATAGTATCATAGTTTTTAAGGTTGAAGGGAGACTCTAAGTCCATCTAGTTCAACCCGTAGCCTAACATGTTGATCCAGAGGAAGGCAAAAAAACCCCAATGTGGCAAACAAGTTCCAATGGGGAAAAAATTTCCTTCCTGTCTCCACATCCGGCAATCAGACTAGTTCCCTGGATCAATACCCTGTCATAAAATCTAATATACATAACTGGTAATATTAAATGTTTCAAGAAAGGCATCCAGGCTCTGCTTAAATGTTAGTAGTGAATCACTCATTACAACATCATGCGGCAGAGAGTTCCATAGTCTCACTGCTCGTACAGTAAAGAATCCTCGTCTGTGATTGTGATTAAACCTTCTTTCCTCAAGACGTAGCGGATGCCCCCGTGTTCCAGTCGCAGGCCTAGGTGTAAAAAGATCTTTGGAAACGTCTCTGTACTGTCCCCTCATATATTCATACATTGTGATTAGATCCCCCCTAAGCCTTCGTTTTTCCAAACTAAATAACCCCAAGTTTAATAACCTGTCTTGGTATTGCAGCCCACCCATTCCTCTAATAATCTTGGTGGCTCTTCTCTGCACCCTCTCCAGTTCAGCTATGTCCTTCTTATATATCGGTGACCAGAATTGTACACAGTATTCTAAGTGCGGTCGCACTAGTGACTTGTACAGAGGTAGAACTATATTTTTTTCATGAACACTTATACCTCTTTTAATACATCCCATTATTTTATTAGCCCTGGCAGCAGTTGCCTGACACTGTCCACTAAAGTGAAGTTTACCATCCACCCATACACCCAAGTCTTTCTCTGTGTCTGTTTTACCCAGTGTTCTACAATTAAGTACATAATCATAAATGTTATTTCCTCTACCCAAGTGCATGACCTTACATTTATCTACATTAAACTTCAATTGCCACTTCTCAGCCCAATCCTCCAATTTACATAAATCTCCCTGTAATATAAAATTATCCTCCTCTGTATTGATTACCCTGCAGAGTTTAGTATCATCTGTAAATATTGAAATTCTACTCCGCATGCCCCCAACAAGGTCATTTATAAATATAAAGCTGAGTGGAGGATACCGGGCACCGCTGATCCCTGTATGGCTGACAAAGCTGTGCTTTCAGGCAGGTGGAGACCTGGGTGCGTGTCCCAAAGCAAAGGCGATACAAGATCCACAATGAAGAGATGAAAGGTCGCACTCCAAAGGTCAAATAAAATATTTTTCTTTTTATTCCACGATCACATCAGGGGTACAGGTAGTGAGGGAGGATGAGGGTGTGCCACGTCGGACGACGGCAGCCGTTTCGCAAGTAACCTTGCTTCTACGGGTCCAGAGAAGCAAGGTTACTTGCGAAACGGCTGCCGTCGTCCGACGTGGCACACCCTCATCCTCCCTCACTACCTGTACCCCTGATGTGATCGTGGAATAAAAAGAAAAATATTTTATTCGACCTTTGGAGTGCGACCTTTCATCTCTTCATTGTGGATCATTTATAAATATGTTGAAAAGAAGCGGAAAAAAATGTTGAAAAATGTTGAAAAATGTTGGTTTTCTCGATGTCTGACAGCTCAACAATACCATCTGTTTCCACTTCCAAAACAAGTGATGACCTGCCAATCACACTCCCTGTTGCGTGTAAAGGGGTGGAAGTTCAGTGTGAAAAACCATGTGAGACTGCTGTCCCCACAGTCACAGAGGATGAAGAGCACGCAGATGCACTTGATGGGGCAGGCAGTGGTTGCACAGGCACGCTAGGCTGCATTGTAGCACAGTGAAATTCACTTTGCGACTTATGCTTCATTTTAAGTCGTGTACAGGGTGGGCTCCCCAGTATGCAGCAAAACCAGGCAACAGGAAAAGGACTCTAGTCAGTTGGGTTGATAAATGATTGTTTAACTTTACCAAAACAAACAATAAGAACCATGCATACAATTTAAATAATTGAACAATCTATTCTGTTGCCTACTACCTGCTAATCCCTCTGCGTAGCAGTAATTGTGTGTTTGTGCGTGTGTGTGTGTGTGTGCGAACACGACTTACCAGTGGGGCATCACAAGAGCTTCCCAGTTATCTACCTAAACATAGACAAACACATTACCCCCCCTGAATACCCTTGTTAGCTGAAGCCTCACAGATAAGGCAGATGATAACAGTGTGAATGCAAACCACACAGCTCTGCAACACAGTCATGGACATCTTGAAAATCAACAGTCAATGCAAACATGTGTCGCTGTCCCTCTATGATTTAAACTGTACATGACAATTTGACAGTGCAGAGGCAGCAAGTCTTATTGTCTATAAATAGTCGGCCTACCAAGAACAGATATGTGTTTTGCTAATAAAACAAAGTGTTGCATGCCCGCATTATTGTCTGGGCACAGCCTACCGTACCCGGGTACTGTGATGTCCAGTTGCCAGAAATACAGACTTTACGCTCCTCTCACGGTAAGCAGTATAGACAGCACCGTAAGCATGTTGGTCTGTGGCACAGGATGCTGCTCACTGGCGTTACGGTACTCCTCAGCAAACTCCAAAATGACTCCCCTCACAATTGAACAAAGTGTTTCCGCGGTGGCTCCTTGCTGTAACACACACCTTTAGCTTTTCCTTCTGTTTATAGACAGCATCTCCAAGTCCACACCCGAAGAGCAATTTCTCCTCCACGTCTAAGTGTGGAGAGGCAGCTAGTGCGCATGCGTGTGCCGATTTACCCCAGCCGCAGCCTAACTATAGTGTTTCGCCTAGTGAGTATGCTCAGCCTGACTGTGCCATTCCTGAGGCTAAGTCTTCATTTCGGGATACAGCGCATGCTCCCACACTTAGTGCGAAAAGCCTCTTTGCACAGGTACTTGCACTCCGTGCCGGGTCTAAGTCCTGTTTTGTGCCTAGACACCATGCTAAAGCTGATAGTCTTTTTTCAGAGAATGTATTTCATGCTTCTGAGCATGCTCAGGCACTTACTGCATCAGAGACTAGGTCCGGTAATGAACTCTTTGGCCCTGTCCCTGATGTGGGGGGGCCCATATAGACCACAGGGCATCAGGTGTCCTGACGATGTGGCCAGGCCACTCCCAAATGGCTTGCAGAGGCCCGCCCCTATCACTTGTCACCTCATTATTGATGGTCAGACGATGACTGGTGAGGTGTTTGGGTCGTGGCAGCCATGAGGTCATTATTGAAGTTGCGGTTCCAAATAGGACGCTAGTTATGCCACTCATGACGTGTCACTCTGCTTTTGTCTCCAGGAGGAGCATTGTGGTCCACCCTGGTTTGGGGCGGACCCAGGTTATAAAACGGCTGGAGCCAACAAGGAGGTGCGCAGTCTTCTATTATGCTCCGAAAGAGCACACCTCCATGTGTTGAACCCATTGCGGCTTTAGGCCAGAGGTAGGCAGGGATAGGGCGTCGATGCAGGCCGCCACCACAGTTGGTAACGCAGAACGGTTAAGACCAGCTCCTGTCCTACCAGTCCTGCTTGTGCAGCCCAGTGGCATTAACAGGCCTGCTGCTGCTGATGCGCCTGCTGTCCACAGGTGTGGCCCCAATGCACACGGTCAGCGTACTCAATGGCCCCTGTGATGTTAACAGGGAGTTCCTGGGCTGGGTGGGCGTGTGGACCCTGTGACGCTAACAGGGCTCCCAGTCTCCAGATCCGAGTGGCGTCTAACTCGGTTCAGGCTACTATTAGTTTCATAGCCACACAGCTCTGTATCCTCCACCTAACCTTCCAGTTGCCAACCTCTCCTTTTCCATCTGGGAGCACGGTGGACACTGACTGCTGATGGGGATATATACCTTTCTCTTTCTTTTCTTATTAATTTTCGTTATATAGCGGTAACATACTATATACCACCTTATCCAAATCTGCCAGTCCCACCGTAACAGATGGTGTTTCTTCAGCAAATGTTACTTTTGCTTAACCACCAAACCCACGGACAAAAACTTTTTTCCCCTTTCAAACACACCTGTTCCCCTTTTCCACCAGCATCTGTCCTTTTTCAACTCATTTTGTATATGACCAAAAGTGCAACTCTGCAGGGACACTGTACTCAATGCCATCTCAGCACAGCAGCCAGCCCTCGGTCCCTCAGATGTGGACAAGTAAAAGACCATTTCCTCCTATCCATGACAAAGAGTTGAGATTCACTCTGTGCAGCACTGGTGTTTAGTGGAAAAGCAGATCTAAGATTGCGTACCACCTTCTGCAGATACTCCTGTATATGTGCGTCCCTTTCTATGGCAGGAATTATTTCGCCAAATTTTGTCTTGTATCGGGGATCTAACAGTGTGGCAACCCAGTAGTTAGCATTACTTCGAATTCGTACAATCCGAGGGTCATGTTGTAGGTAGTGCAGCAAGAAGGCGCTCATGTGTCTTGTGCATCCAGGAGGACCAAGTCCTTGGTGTGTTGGTGGCAGAGAGGTGAGAATCGTGCCTCCTTCCTCTGCCCTCTCCCCCCAACCTCGCACAACCGAAATGTGAGCAAGCTCTCACTCATCTGCTGAGTCTTCCATGCCCATCGCCAGTTCGTCCTCCATTTCTTCATGGGCTCCTGCACCTTCCTCAATACTTTTTGCTGATACTATGCGCCCTTGTTAGTCCCTCTCCCCCACCATGACTGCCGCCTAGGTGCCGCTGGCCATCTGGACCTCGTAGATCTTGTTATCCCTTCCGCATATGACTCCTCCTGTACTTCCTCCCCTTCCTCTTGTCCCAACACCTGACTCCGAATAATGCTTACAGTGTGCTCCATCATGTAGATGACCAGAATTGTCACGCTGAGAATGGCATTGCCAGTGCTAAACATCTTCGTCGACATTTGTAAACTGTGTAGAAGGGTGCATAGGTCCTTGATCTGACACCACTCCAGCAGCGTGATCTGCACCACCTCTGGATCAAGTTAGGCCAGGCTATATGTCATAACGTATTGCAGCAGGGTTCGGCAGTGCTGCCACAAACGCTGCAACATGTGCAGATTCAAATTCCTGCGTGTCGGCACATCGCATTTCAGGCGTTTAACCACCAGACCTAAAGACTTCTGGAGCGACGAAAGTTGTTGAGCTGCTGTGTGCGAATGATGGAAGTGAGCCCATAGCGAGCGTACCCGCTGCACAAGGCCATGTAGGCCGGGATGGCGTTTTAAAAATTGCTGGAGAATTAGATTCAACACGTGAGCCACACAAGGCACGTGTGTCACATTGTCACGGCGAAGGGCCGCACCCATGTCACACCCGGCCTTCCCTGGCTGCTGGTTGAGTGGAGACAACCATTGATGAAACTTGATCTCCAGAGCTAACCGTCCACAACTTCTCAGCGGTGTGACTCACATTTCCCATACATTTCAAAGTAAACATTTGACCGCATGATGGCATTGAGCTCTGCTGCCAGCAAAGTAAGGAGGTGTGTGGTTTTCCTTGTATGCAGTTACAAGGAAGGGTGCCCTGACCACACAGGGTTTGGGCCAAGGTGAAGGACCCACACGAGGTTGAGGAGGCAGAAGCAGTGTATTAACTTCTACATACAGAGGAAGGATTGATACAACTCGTGGGGACAGCAAGACTTGTGCAGCAGACCCTTCTCCATCTCTCCCCATAGTAACCCATTGCCCAGTCAGCAACATGTAACGCCCCTGTCCATGCTTACTGGGCCAAGTATCTGTGGTGAAATGCACCCTGTCACACAGTTTCTCAAAGAAGCGGTGATGTTTGGTGCGACATGCTGGTGTAGCGCGTGCACGCCTTTGTTCGAAAAGGAGTGGCGCCTGGGCATCGGCTCTTGGGGCACTGCGATGGGCATAAGGTCTCGAAAATCCTCAGTTAAAAAGGTTGGAAAAGAAGCATTTTGGTAGCCAACAGTTTGCAGATGCTGAAAGTCAAGCTCTAAGCCATGTCATGCCCTTCTAAAAGCATGTAAAACACAGCAAGGGGACTCCAACCACAGTTTCCCTCGTTTCCACTAATTGGGCCACACACACCCCACTTGACTGGCATCAGTTGACCCCATTTTCAAGATGAAAAAGATCCTTTGCATGAAGCACTCTCAAAAATACGCGTGCCTTTCACCTCCCCTGGCTGAGCCAGGGGAAGAAAAGTCCTCTGAGAGCCATGACTTGTTCATCTTGGTTCTTTTTTCAAAAGCGAGGGGACTCCAACCACAGTCTCCCTCGTTTCCACTAATTGGGCCACACACACTCCACTTGACTGGCATCAGTTGACCCCCATTTTCAAGATGAAAAAGATGCTTTGCATGAATCACTCTAAAAAATACGCGTGCCTTTCGCCTCCCCTGGCTGAGCCAGGGGAAGAAAAGTCCTCTGAGAGCCATGACTTGTTCATCTTGGTGAACGTTAGTCTGTCCACATTGTCAGTGGACAGATGCGTGTGCTTAGTTGTCAGCACACCCCCAGCAGCACTGAGGACACGTTCCGAGAAAACGCTGGCTGCGGGACACAACAAGATCCCCAAGGCGTACGTGGTGAGCTCAGGCAATTTATCCAGATTGGAAGCCTAAAATGAGCAGGGCTCAAGTTGCACAGTAAAGGCATCGACGTTCCCTTGCATATACTCAAATCTGTGTCTCCTCCTCTTTTTCCTTGTCCTGCTCTTTTGTTTTCGCATGAGTATATGTCCTTGTCACTTTCCCATTTGTTTGTGTTGTGTTGTGAGTTGTTTGTCACCTTTTGGACACCTTTGAGGGTGTTTTCTAGGTGTTTTTATGTGTTTGTCTGCCATTGTTTCCTATGCGGTTCGAGTTCGGTTCGTCGAACGTTCGCCAAACCGAACTCGAACGAGACGTCCGTTCGGCGAACCGAACTCGAACCGAACCGCGACCGGTTCGCTCATCTCTAGTTTTGAGTGTGTACATGAGATTTCAGAAATCAAATAGACTTTACTTGGACTGTAAAAAGAAGCGTTTTATTAGCATTGATTTCCATAAAACCAAGGCAAATCCGAAGCTAAAAAAATGCTGCAAAATTGTCCAGTGTGAACATAGCCTTACCTCCTCAACCATTTAAGAGTGGCTGGAACTAGTGATGGGTGATCCCCCCGATGCTCGAGATCGGGAGCCTAGCCAAATGTTTTCTAAAGATCGAGATCGGAATCGAGATAACGTGAACTTGCGTCTGATCACCGAACTCGGGCTTTAAAATTATGTGATGGGGCGGGGGGAGCTGTAAAATAAAGAATATAGTTAATAATAAACAGTGTCATTATACTTACAGGTCCCATGACGCATCCTGCAGATTCTGTCTCCCGGCCGCTTCTTCTTCCATGTCCGAACATTGCTGTGCTGCCTGGTAATCACCACTGCCTAAAAGACCTTCCATGACGTCATAGCCATGTGACCAGTCTGGTGTGAATGTTGTACAGAAATTGGCTTACAGACTGGTCACATGGTTAAGACATCATCGAAGGTCCTGTTAACTGCACTTTGTCACTGTGCCAATGTCGCATCGAATCACCCGGTACGGAGCACACTCTCCCAACAGCAGCGGGTCGGCTACATGTATTTCCATGCAGCTGAGGCACTCCTGTCCTGATTATATATATGTACAGCTCTGGCATAAATTAGGAGACCACTGCAAAGTTTTCAGTTTTTCTCATTTTTCTCTTTAAGGGTATATTTTTGAGTGAACTGTAAATTGTTTTTTTTATTCTATAAACTACTGACAACATGTCTCCAAATTTTCAAGCAAAAAATGTTGTATTTATTTTCTGAAAATAGTAGTTTTTAGAGTAAAACAACAATTTACAGTTAACTCAAAAATATATCTATAAAGAGAAAAATCCAAAAAACTGAAAATTTTGCAGTTGTTTCTTAATTTTTGACAGAGCTGTACATATCTATCTATCTATCTCTCTCTCTCTTTCTCTCTCTCTATATATATTTATATATATATATATATATATATATATATATATATATATATAGCGTATTTTGATCACCAGTCAGGTAAAACCAGACAGCTGGGGGCTGGGATTCTCAGTGTAGTAAGGCCCAAGTGTTCTGGACCCCCATGCTAAAGACCGCAGCCTGCAGGAAGTGACGCGTTGTTTCTTAGCGCCATTTCCGGACACTTTACTCGGCTCATCCAGTGGCGTTGGCACGCTGGGTAATAAAGGGGTTAATACCAGCTTTGTATTCTCAGCTGGTACTAAGACAAAACAATCACTGATCTCGGGGAGACCAGCCAGAGAAAATACTGCCGTCAGCCAACAAAGGTGCTCAACACAGTGAAATCCTAGGTGTATTGCCCCCTGGGAAGTATGCAAATCAAAAAAGGTCCATGGAGCCTCTGTTAGGAGTTTCGACACAGAAAATAGCCAGATATCCCTCCGGGAAGGACCTAGCTAATGAGTGGCACTTTTTAGGAGACCACCACAACCACCATATTAAGTGGCCCTTTTAGTCAATATCCAACTCTTTGACGAGTTTAAAGATATGACAAGGGAAATATCAAGGCCAGGTATCCATCCACAGACAGCTGTTTCGGGGTGTTGCCCCTCATCAGTGTGGAGTAGGATTCTGGCTTGGTGGGAGCAATGTCTAGTAGACCAGCTGGTACTAAGCCTGAAATTCATGGAGTCACGGCAAATTAGACATGGCCACCATGAATTTCTAGTAAACGGTAAAAATAAAAACACAACACAGAGAAATTTTTTTTATTAGAAATAAAACAAAAAAAAGCATTTCGAAACTCCATCTTTATTATAAAATAAATCCTTAGTCTGACATAGTCCACAGGTAGAGCATTATAAGCTTTGCTTCATTACTCTCTACAGACAGCGTCTATACAGAGTGAGAAGCAGAGAGAGCATTGTCAACTCTGCTTCACCACTCTGCACAGACAGTCAGGCAGTGTTTATACAGAGTGAGAAGCAGGCTGACATTAAGGCCGAAGTTCCACTTACGTATGAGTCATGCAGTCTCGCATCAGCATCCCTGACACGGACTGACACTCTCTGGACATGAGCGCCTCAGCTGCATGGAAATACATGCAGCCGACCACTCCTGTCAGGACAGTGTGCAGCCGTACCAGGTAATACGATGCAAGACTTGCACAATGACAGTCAAAGTTCAATCGACTCCATGAGCCATGGACTCGGGTGAAGCCTGAGGTCACCGCGAACATGGCCGAAAACAGCCGAAGATTGCCGAGTGACAAGCAGTGCAATGCATACCCCCGAAAGTTAACAGGACCTGCCCTAACATCATAGCCATGAGACCAGTCTAACCCAATGTCTGTACAACATTCACACCACACTGTTCACATGGCTATGACGTTAGGGCAGGTCCTGTAAGTCAGTACTGGTTACTAGAAGGGCACAGCAATGATCGGACTTGGAAGCAGATGCGACCAGGAAACAGTCTGCAGGACGCATCGCAGACCTGTAAGTATGATCATAATGTTTTTTTAATAATGTGCTTTTTTTTTTTACAGCTCCTGGACCCAAACTGTAACACGAGCTTCCCAGGAAAACTCGTGGTCAGGATCGTGCATACGATCACTATGTGATCGGTACGAACCCCGAACTTTACTGTTTGGGATTCCCCATCACTAGCTGGGAATTCTAGGAGGCAGTTACATAGTTACATAGTTACTTATGTTGAAAAAAGACCTAGGTCCATCTAGTTCAACCTTCCTCCACTAGTTTTACATTTTTTCAGTAAAGGCTACTTTACACACAGCGACATCGCTAGCGATGTCACTGGTGAAAGCAGCCGCCCCCGTCGGTTGTGCGTCATGGGCAAATTGCTGCCCGTGGCGCACAACATTGTTAGTCCCCGTCACACGGACTTAACTGCCGAGCGACGTCGCTGTGGCCAGCGAACTGCCTCCATTCTAAGGGAGAGGTTAGTTCGGCATCACAGCGGCGTCACTAAGCGGCCGCCCAATAAAAGCAGAGGGGCGGAGATGAGCAGCCGTAACATCCCGCCCACCTCCTTCCTTCCTCATTGCCAGCGGCCGCAGGTACGATGTTGTTCCTCGTTCCTGCGGTGTCACACATTGCTATGTGTGCTGCCGCAGGAACGACGAACAACCTGCGCCCTGCAACAGCAACGATATTTGAGATTAGAACGACGTGTCAACGATCAATGATATGGTGAGTGATTTTGATCAAAATGAAGGAAAACAATTCAGCTGAGTGACCAGGTGATTCATTCAGTGCAATACAGACAAGGCATGGTCGTGGTTAACGCGTTTCTGGATTAACACCCTTAATCATAACCTGGTTATGATTAAGGGCATTAAGCCAGAAACGCATTAACCACGACCATGCCTTGTCTGTATTGCACTGAATAAATCACCTGGTCACTCAGCTGGATCGTTTTCCTTCATTTTCATTGCTGCGGCCGGGGCAGGGCCGGATCCGAGTCTGAGGTGCGGTGAGGTCAGACGTGGATGAGCTAGATTCCTTTACAAGTGATTTTGATCGTTAACGGTCGTTCGTGCGTTTCACACACAACGACGTCGCTAACGAGGCTGGATGTGCGTCACGAATTACGTGACCCCAATGACATCTTGTTAGCGATGTCGTTTTGTGTAAAGCCCCCTTAAATCATTTATAACCAACAATGTTGTGTGTACTGGGTAAATCATCCAGCCCTTTTTAAAAGCTGTTATAGTATCTGCCATTACTACCTCTTGTGATAGGGCATTCCATAGTCTGACTGCTCTAACTGTAAAGAACCCTTTCCTATTTAGCTGCCGGAATCGCTTTTCTTCCACTCGCTGTGTATGCCCCCTGGTCCTTAGTATTGTCTTTGGAAGAAATAAGTCATGTGCCAGTCCTTTATATTGACCACACATGTATTTATACAAATATATGAGATCTCCTCTGAGACGTCTTTTTTCGCAGCTAAACATAGCTAACTTTTTCAACCTGTCATCATATGGGAGGCCTTCCATTCCTTGTAGTAGTCTAGTTGCCCGCTTTTGAACTGACTTTAACTTCTGAATGTCCTTTTTAAAATGTGGAGCCCAAAACTGGATCCCATATTCCAGATGTGGCCTTACAAGTGATGTATAGAGGGGTAACAATATGTTTGGATCACGGGATCTAATCTCTCCTTTTATACACCCTAAAATCTTGTTTGCTTTAGCAGCTGCTGGTTGACATTGAGTACTGTTGCTCAGCTTATTTGTAATGAGAATATCCAAGTCCTTCTCCTGTTCTGTAGTCCCGAGTTTACTTCCATTTAATGTATACGCAGCTATAGGATTACTCTGTCCTAGGTGCATTACTTTACATTTATCAACATTAAATCTCATTTGCCAAGTATCTACCCATTCTGACATCTTATCCAGATCTTTTTGTAATATTGTACTATCAAGGTCAGTTTTTAATATCCTACATAGTTTGGTGTCATCAGCAAAGACTGTCACTTTACTATCAATCCCATCCACAAGGTCATTAATAAAGAGATTAAAAATAATCGGTCCTAGCACAGATCCCTGCGGCACCCCACTGCTGACTATAGCCCATTTAGAGAATGTACCATTTATGACTACTCTTTGTTACCTATCTTTTAGCCAATTCCTTACCCAGTTGCATATAGTTTCCCCTAGTCCTTGCTTCTGGAGCTTTAGTGAGCATGTTATTATTGAATTTTGGATAACTAGAGGAGGAAGACCTGTGAAGACTCAGAATTTAAGGATGATTTTCAGAAGGGCAGATTTTAAGGGACTCAAAAGATGATAGGCAGGAAAATGTCCATGAAAAATGTGAAATTTTGAAACATGAGATTCTCAAAGCACAGTCATTAACAATCCCTAAGAGGGGGAATAATAGGAAGCAATTAAGGAGACCAGGATAGATGAACACAAAACGTAAACACATGCTAAAAAGGAAGAAAGAAATGTTTATCAAATGGAAAGAGGGAGTCATATCTAAAGAAAAATATAATGCAGTCTGCAGAACCTGCAGAGAATGCATCAGATTAACTAAAGTTGATAATGAATTAAGGCTTGCAAGAGAGGTAAAAAATAATAAAAAAGGATTTGGGGGTGTGAGGTATCACCGGCTGTATTACAAAGGGCCGGTATGTTTTGCAGAAGCGTGGGTGCTCTGCAATGTGAAGCTGGCTGGGACCTGTGGTTCCACAGGATTGCATTACATGCAGAGCCATGGAAGGGTGTGTGATGCTGATTACACACTCCTCACCACCTGTGGGTGTGGCTCCAGGGGTTAAAGCAATCCTGTCTCTGAACCTGGGAGAAGTGTGTCTAGGGCAGTCTAGATAGAGACTAGCTCTAGACTTCCAGCGTGTGTGTGCTGGGAGAGAGTGAGAGTAGAGCCGAGAGCTCGGCATGGAGCATCCTGTGTGGAGGCTGAGCACAGGACTCAGATATTCAGACTGAGGTGAGTGCAGCCAGACTAGGGCTGTAAGGCCGAGCCTCTCCTGGAGGAGACACAGACCCGTGGTCTGCAGAGGGCCCTGGGGCCAAGAAGGAACCTCAGCTAGAGGTGTCTGCTACCGGGTGCCAGAGAGAGAGGAAAGTGGTTAACTTCCACTATGAACTTGTACTAGAGCCTGCTCTGCAGAGCCGGAAGCCTGGAAAAGCTCCAGGCCTGCGTGGAGCGATTATAAGTTTGTGGACCCTCCTGGAACAGCCGAACGGGGCATCGTAAGACCGTCTCCTACGGCAAGGGGTGCCTGTGTGACGGGGACCCGTATGGACGGTGAATAACCCGGCTGTGTTCCGGGTCCATTTACATGTACAGCGAGGACAATAAAGCTGTTTTGATCGGACTATTTGAGTCACGACGTCTTTGTGGTCCTGGGGGACCCCCACCCCGCTACATTATGGTGTCTCGAATGCGGGCATGCGGTCTGGTTGCTAGGGGCAACGCAGCCTGGTTGCTAGGGGCAATGGCCTAGGACATATTCCTGTGGATACGGACTGCTTGCGGTGGGTCGGCGGGTCCATGAAAATTTTTTGAAGCGGTTTGCGGTGGATCGGCGGGTCCACGAAAATTGTCTGCGCACTCAAGCAGCTGGCGGTGGATCGGCGGGTCCACGAACAGGGACAGCGCTCTCTAGCACCTGGTGGTGAATCAGCCGGTCGTTGGGGACCCGTGCTGCAGTGGCGAGAGTCCAGCGACTGGAGGTTCCAGGCCAGCCGGAATTGCAAGGCCCTGCTTGGTGAGCAGTGATACATCACAGGCTGGAGATCCTGGTTGTACGGGCGGTACAACCCGGAAAGGTTAGTGGTTCTCTAACCCCCCCTGTCTTTGACCACCGGGTATTACCCATTGGAGCGCCCCTCCTGTGCCTCTTTTTCGTTACAGCATGGAGGAGCTCCTGAACCAGCTGCTGCAGAGCCAGCAGCACCAACAGCATGTGCCTGGAGGTCCAGTGACAGCAGTGGGGGCTAAAAGCCAAAAAGAGGGAATGGTCCCTGCGGACGTTGTGGAGGAGCTGTACCAGTTCCTGGTCCAGGGACAGCAGGAGCTGTCGGTGTGTAGCAATGTCACAGCCATGGACCAGTTTGAGCGTTCCCTTCAGGGGCCAGTATGGACACTGGGTGCCCAGGGAGACAAGGGCAAACGGTGTGAACTGGGGGCTAAGGACATTGCATGGAAACCGCAAATGGGGGCGGAGTCCCATAAGGGAATAGTTGCCCATAAGGGGGTGGTTGCCCATAAGGGGGTGGTTGCCCATAAAGGGGTGGTTGCCCATAAGGGGGTGGAGTCCCATAAAGGGGTGGTTGCCCATAAGTGGGTGGAGTCCCATAAAGGGGTGGTCCCCCAAAAGGGTTCGGAGCATCCCAAATCCAAGGGTGAAGTGGCACAGATGGACTGTAGCCAGGGACAACAGTGTTCATGCCACAAGTGTCCTGTTTGCAATATAGACCACCCATCCGACGAGAAGCCACGTCTGTGTTCCGTGGAAGTGGATGGGGAATCTGTAACAGGGGTCGTAGACTTAAGGAGCTTGGTGACCCTGGTGAGGGCCACTTCTGATGTCAACTTGATTCCTGGAAGGAAGATCCACGTCGGCTGCACCCACAATAATGAGACAGAATACCCGGTATCCAGCGTGGTCATTAAGACAGCCTGGGACAGTGGTTCTCATGATGTTGGAGTAGTCTCAGATTTACTGCACCCAATTATTATAGGTTGGGACTCTAAATTATTTGTGCACTTGTGGAAGCAGGGGGACGTATACGGTTGCTTGTGTAAGAGCCGGAACAGCCCAAAGGAAACCCCACCACATTGGGAGGTGAAAAGGGGTCCTTGTTGTGCAGTTATGTGTGGTAAGGAGGAGATAGCACCTCCTAAAATTGACTGTCCTAAGTTAGGGGTGACCAAAGAAAATGATGGACGGACCCAACTTAGTGACATAAGGACTAAGGGAATAACCGATAGTGTGACCGTTAAAAACGGGGTAGCTCCAGAAAGGGAGGCAGATATCTGGTTAAGTGGGGACATGATAGTCCAGGATGCCAGGGGGAGTGATGATGTCTCCAGTAAAGACACTGACTCTAGTAAGGTGACAAACGAGTACAGTGTGGTACAGATGGGCGAGAAGGGCAAAACTTCCTCCCGACGCCGAAGACGTAATAAGTGCCGAGAGGGGGCACAGTGTAGGCCGTCTGAGGGTGCAGAGAAAGTGACATGCCTGGTTAATGAAGACATGGTGCTAATAACACCTGCTACGGTGGACTCAGACGGTGATATCCTACAAAAGACTGAGGAATCAGAAATTGAACTGACACATTGTGACGACAGAAATCAGCGGGCTACAAGTGCAGAGAAGGAGCCAACCAAGGACGTAATGGTGGTGGTCCCTATGATTTCAAAGTGTGAAGTTGATAGTCTGTCAGGCGAGAGTGGTATAGGAAATGGAATCCTAGAGAGTGTGGGGGAAGGAATAATCCCCAACAGTCGTGGTGAGCAGACTGGTGAACTACCAAGTGCTGGGGTGGATGACAGCGAATTTAGCCCCAAATCTCTAAAAGGAACAGAGTGCCATGTTGAAGGGTGTGACACCCAGGCTGAGGGTGACACGGCAGAGACCCCAGAGGAAGTGGAAGATAATGCAGTGAAGAAACAAGAAACAGCTGGCGCTGAAGTGAAGAGAGCCTCTGAGGAGGTGAAGTCTGGACCAGAGGTCTCATCCAGGACTGGGAGCCTGCCTGACCTGCTTGGTAAAACTACGATGGAGGATATAGAGAAGGTCGTGGGTAAGGAGTGTAAGAAACCCAAACGTTCTGAAGCTGAGATGGAAGAAGCCTCAGAAATAGTGTGTCGTAGACCAGAGAGGTCCGCAAGTGAAGACTCATTCAAGAGGATGAGCAAAGACCATCTGCAACAAGAGATACTTCTTAGGCAGGCTACTGAGAGTCGAGTAAGGGAGCTGGAGAAAGAAGTGGCTGAGCTCCGAAGTCGCTTGGCAGAGTACCAGTCCAAGTCCCAGGGAGCCTTGGAGCAGATGGAGCAGCGAGTGTCAATCCTGACCAAACATGTTGAAGCAGGGGAGGCCCAAAGAGAGCTGACTTTGGAAGCTAAACTTGACAAGCATGTGGCAGGGATGAATGAGACTTCTGTAGTCAAGTGCATGGTGGATATACCTAAGGACTTAAGAGAAGCGTGTGCCACCGAGTGCATGCATGACGAATTTAAGAGAGCTGTGGAAGCGTGTGAGGTCTACTGTACCCCAGGGGCTGAACAGTTAGTGATATTGTCCACCAGTGAAATTACTGGGCAGCGGGTGGCTATTCTAAAGGACATGCACTTCAGATGTGTTCGTATGAAGTGGCAGGTCCAACTGCAAAAGGAAGAAGCCACTAGACAGCTAGAGTATAAAAGGAAAGCGCAGAGTCTGGCGGAAGATATTGTCCAAGTACCCCGGGCTCTGGTGGGGAGAGTCATTGGAAAAACCGGACGAGTCATGTAAGACATGGTGAATAAATCAGGATTGGTGAGATTAAGAATCCCTGCTGCTAATGAGAGCAAGATACCCAGGGAAGCTGGTATGGTTCCGTTCGTCTGTGTCGGGACTGTAGAGAGTCTTGGAAACATTCGAAGCCTTATTGAATATCGGGTACACCATGTACGTGACATGGAGCGGTTGTGGCAAGAAAACCTGAAAATTAAGGAGCAGCTTCGCCAACTGTGTGGGGGACAGCAGCCGTCTTCCACCCGTTGTTCAGGGGAAAGAAGTGGAAGATGGCGTGTCGGTCCAGTAGTTCAGACGCGCGATAAAAGGAATCGCCGACAGAGTGGTAACCTACGATGTACTGTAGATAGTGGCCGCTATGAGCTTAGAGTTACCGACAGTAGCCTTGGGGGTACTCGAGAAAGCCTAGGTTCGGACAAGACTGTAGGTTTGACTGGGGACATGTCTCTCTACTACGGTGACCCTGGGAGGGGGTCAGGGAGAGAACGGTCTGGAAATGGGACGTCCTTTAACCCTAGGTTGACCAGACAGGGTTTGGTGACAGTGTCGGGCGATGCCTCAGGGACTACTCCTCTTGGACGGCCCTCTCAACTGGTGGGGCATGGCAGCGGGGATGCCCTGTCTCGCGGCCCCAGGTCATTGGCAAGTGTTCTCCCCTACGGGTTTGAACAGAGAGGGAGGGTATGTGAGGTATCAACCGGCTGTATTACAAAGGGCCGGTATGTTTTGCAGAAGCGTGGGTGCTCTGCAATGTGAAGCTGGCTGGGACCTGTGGTTCCACAGGATTGCATTACATGCAGAGCCATGGAAGGGTGTGTGATGCTGATTACACACTCCTTACCACCTGTGGGTGTGGCTCCAGGGGTTAAAGCAATCCTGTCTCTGAACCTGGGAGAAGTGTGTCTAGGGCAGTCTAGATAGAGACTAGCTCTAGACTTCCAGCGTGTGTGTGCTGGGAGAGAGTGAGAGTAGAGCCGAGAGCTCTGCATGGAGCATCCTGTGTGGAGGCTGAGCACAGGACTCAGATATTCAGACTGAGGTGAGTGCAGCCAGACTAGGGCTGTAAGGCCGAGCCTCTCCTGGAGGAGACACAGACCCGTGGTCTGCAGAGGGCCCTGGGGCCAAGAAGGAACCTCAGCTAAAGGTGTCTGCTACCGGGTGCCAGAGAGAGAGGAAAGTGGTTAACTTCCACTATGAACTTGTACTAGAGTCTGCTCTGCAGAGCCGGAAGCCTGGAAAAGCTCCAGGCCTGCGTGGAGCGATTATAAGTTTGTGGACCCTCCTGGAACAGCCGAACGGGGCATCGTAAGACCGTCTCCTACGGCAAGGGGTGCCTGTGTGACGGGGACCCGTATGGACGGTGCATAAACCGGCTGTGTTCCGGGTCCATTTACATGTACAGCGAGGACAATAAAGCTGTTTTGATCGGACTATTTGAGTCACGACGTCTTTGTGGTCCTGGGGGACCCCCACCCCGCTACAGGGGGTATGTCAAAAGTAAAAGAAAAGTAATGGATGCTATAGGATTTGTACAGGATGAAACTGGTGAAGTGGTAACAAATGATGAGGAGAAGACTGAACTTTTAAATTCCTATTTTGCACCTGTTTTCTCTCAGAAGGTAAATGTAACATCAACTGATCTTCACTTCATTGAAGGAATAGAAGAATCCAGGCTATCTATAAACAGAGATAATGAGGGAATACTTAGCTAACATAAATGAATTCAAGTCTCCAAGTCCAGATGAGTTACACCCCAGGGTACTGAAAGAGACAGCAGAGGAAATTTCTGAACCACTCTCCATAATCTTTAAAAATTCTTGGAGAACCCCGAAAACTGGAGAAGAGAAGAGATGAGCAAACATGTTCAGTTCGCATTTGCCAATTTCATATTCAGTACGAGCATTTCCCTATCCGGTTCTAGGTTGTATACAAAAGCATTTTTGTGAAAATCCGGGAAGGCTAGTTTCACACTTGCGTTCAGCGCATTCCGTGACTATGGAGAATAGTGCAGTCCGTTAACGGACCGCGCTATTCTCCATAGAGTTGTATGAACGACGCACTGTAACGCAAGTGTCTGCGTTGCATCCGCTAGACGACGCAGCGGCGTTATTTTGACGCTGCGTCTAGCGGATTGAACGCAGCATGTAACGTTTTTCGGATCGTTAAAATAGCGCACCTTGACGGATTCCGTTAGAATGCGTCAAGGTGTATAATGGTGTCCTATGTTAGCGGATTCCTGCGCTCTGCGTTAAGAGGCGGAATCCGTTAACGGAATCCTGCATGATTAGTTTGCTGTAGCAATTATCTTGTTTGCTCCCAATTAATGATGGGGTATAAATACATCTCATCAGAGAAGGTGTCCAGTTCATCACTCCTGGAGCCCTGCCTGGAGCCCTGCCTGAAGCCCTGCCTGGAGCCCTGCCTGGAGCCCTGCGATTCCATTGGTGAGAAAGGACAACCTTCCTGAACCCCCACCAGCCCCAGTCCACCCCCCACCACCCTCATCCACAGCAATGCACCACCAACCCGCCACCACCCTCAGGGCCATCACCACCCCCCCACCCTCAGCCCCAGCACCTCTTTGTATTGTTTTTTCTTGTGATCAATAAAGAGTTTTTACATTTAAAAAAAAAAAAATACAAATAAAATTTTGCAAAAGCAGTGTTTGTTGCATTATTTCAGGTAATTTTAGGCTATGGTTATTGGTTTAGGTTAAGAGGTGCAATTTAAATGTTTTTGGTGGTGTAACATCAATCTAACTAAACATAGGTTTTTTGTTTTTTTTTTGAAGGTAGCATATGCAATTGTTACTGGTTAAATTTTTTTTTTTTTTTAAATTTTGTTAATGTAAACACAACTTCACCATCCAACCAACCCCACCAAAACAACTAGCCCCCCCCCCCTAGCCCACCACCTTAATTTTCCTTTTTTTTAATCATTTTTTTGTTTTTTCTTTACAAACTATAGGTTACATCAAAGCAGGCTTCAGTTCAAATTTAGAATTTGAGAAAAAATGTAAGTTTACTTTTTGTGTTTTAATCTATGCTCTTCTACAGTATTGCATTGTTTGCTAATTTTTAATTTCCCAACAAATAGATATATTTAAGAATGTCTGGAGAATCCAGCCCTAGCCCTGACCTATTCTAGGTAATATTTTTTTTTTTTTCTTATTCAAAGTTTGTTTTATTAATTTTTTTTTAAAATTTTATTAGGAAGAAAACCCAACACAGGATGCGGCGGCAGCAGCGGCGGAACACCCAAGGCTACATGTTGGAAACATTCAAGAAAGGGGTGGAGATATGCATGGAGAGAGCTTGCAGGATGTAAGTATATCCACTTCATTGACATCACAAATAACGCGACATATCTACTAACCAACATACATGCATACCTCACATAGCTTTATACATACATACATACTATACCTACCGACACATACCTACCCTATCTACATACCGAACATAACTACCTACCTTAATGACACATAGCTACCCTACCTACACACATATCGACGCGTATTATGCTTAAATACGGAGGTTACATAGCTATGTTAGCTATGGAGGTACCATCACGAACTACGTACAATTAACTTGATTTCATTCTTTTTTTTTTTTTCTCTAAGGTCGATGTTCCGAACATTAGAGGTCCTCCTCGCTGCTCCCAGAGTTGTCGTCGGCATGGCCGTGGTCGCAGTCATGTGAGTATTTTTTTTTTTTTTTTTCTGATGCCTTCCATGGCTTCAAAATGTTAAAGTTCCTTTTTTTTTTTTACTTTATTTCTAATTAATTTTGTTTTGTTGACAGGTCTCATGGCGGAGGCAGGACGAGGATTCTGATGGGGAGGGAGGTGGCATCGATGTCGAACTCCTCATCGACCTCGTCCATGCTCGAGAGGCGCTGTGGGACATGAGAGACCCCCGCCATGCCAATTCTATCATCACACGGCGGCTCTGGGAAGAAGTAGCAGCAGAACTCATAGATGGGTGGGAGGACCTTGACACGAGGAATCGTAAAAGAGCAAGTAAGTATTTCAAACATGCTTTGCAAAACTCACCATATTAAAAGATGAATTTAATTTTTTTTTTTTTTTCTCTTTTCAGTTACCCGTCTGACGACCCGGTGGCGTTCACTCCGTGATCACTTCAAGAGGGACTTAAACAAGGAGATGCAGGCTCCAAGCGGTTCGGCGGCACGCAAGGGCACCCAATACCGGTATGGGCGTGCCCTTGCGTTCCTAAGAGGCAGCATGCTTCCAAGAAGGTATGTATATATTTTTTGGGTGTTTATTTAAGCATCTTTGAATGTATGTTTCCTTTGTAATCGATCACATGCTACGTCAAATGTTAATACTATATGTTAATTTTTTTTTTTCTCATTCCACAGAACCGTCTGTAGCACCGTGGAGCCTGCATCAGAAATTAACCCTCTTGGAGCGATTGCTGAACAGAACGTCACCGGTGAACCCTCCAACAGGCCCTCCACTTCTGATCACTCCCTTCCTTCTACCTCTTCTTCTGAACCCTCCCTCCCTTCCACCTCAACTTCACAGCCCTCCCTCCCTTCTACCAATCCCTCTAATCCCTCACTATCTAACCTCCCATCTTTCCCCTCTTACCCAACCTGCCCATCGGCATACTGGCAAACCTCATTACATGAGGCTGGTCAGAGAGTAGGTGTTCCCTTATCTGACCACTCTGATGCTCACGAAACTCGAACCGCGTTAGGTTCGGGTCGTCAGCGTCACAGTGGTCAGAATAAGGGCAGCCCCGAGTTCTTACACCTGAACGCATCGATCCATAGCTTCATCAAAGTTTTATCGGACCAAATAATCGCTGGCTTCAACCTTGTAAACCATAGTTTACAAGTGTTGACCAGCAAGATGGATGAGGTGCTTTCAGCTGTAAGGCAAACACCTAGTCAACATTTTTTTCATTCTGTTATCGGTGATCTGGAAATCCTACCGTCTGACCAGCAAATCCATGTAATGAGGGCTTTCCAGAATGCCATCCAGCAACTCCATCAACATCCCCCTCCCACCACTGCACCACATCTATCCACAGCCCCTCAGATGCCACCCCAAGTCCACTTACAGCCTCCGACACAGACTCACCAATACTCACAATCTACAATACCCACCCATTACAGAAACCCTATGCACACTACAAGATCTGTACAAACATCCCTTTATTCCCCATCTCCATTTTCCAGCCCACACGACAACACTTCCACAACTCCATCCCAAACCGCACTGTCTCCTGCAATTCCTAACCCGTTACATCAGTCTTCTTCCTCCTTCCGAACCACAACATCTTATCCAACCTCCACCTTTCCATTTTCTAACACTCTGCCTTATACCAACCCTCAACCTACTCCAATACCTCACCCTTCTACAAGCTCTCGCCCATCTACCAGCCCTCAACCATATTGTCTTTCAAGCCCTTTTCTGCCCACCACTTCTCTTTCTTTTTCTACACCCTCACCATTACCTCTTACCCAACCTTCACCTACCCAATCCACAATTAATACCCCAACTGTTGGAGGGAACAATTCTGCGAGCGGATCCAGCGATGTCTCCACCCCACATTACCAAAATTTATAGTTTTTTGGTTTTTTTTATTAATGTAATTTTAAATTTATGTATAATAAATTGTTATTTTTTCTTGAACATTGTGTTTGTTTTTATTTTTACTTAGTTATTGGAATTAAATATTAAAAATGGGATAAAGGTACACATACAGTTGCTGGTGCCGATGTTGTGGTATAGCAAGATGCATGCCACTACACGGGTAGAGAATGTATAGTTCAGGGGGATTTGTGGTGACACGGGGACAGTATAGCATAACGACATTTGTGGCAGATGTTGTGTGTTGTCAATTGACAAGGAGGAAGGCGATTCCTGTAAAGGGGGGGACAGTCATCAGACTACCATGTTTGCCAGTGTGTCCCAATTTCACTGTCTGAACTTGGCTGAAGTTCAACTGGGTTTGGTTTCACTAATAATGAAAAAAAAATTAAACCAAATTTGTTTTTTATAAACAAACTTTTGAAAAAAATAAAAAAACAATTTTCAATTGTAAAATTCAAATTTAATATCATTGGTCAGAATTTTTTGGAAATTTAGACTGAAAAAACAGAAAATAATTATGAAACATGGATTTAAATGTTACACAAAATCACTAAATGTACATTATCAGACACGGATTACAATCTAAGTACATCAAACCATTGTATCCTGCCACTCCAGACGACCAATATCCGACACAAAATATGACGCAAACTCGTCACGAATACGCAATACTTCAGTGGTGGTACGGAAGGAAACGTTGCTGTATTGTGTTAGGGTACAGTTTGTCATTTCTTCTTCCAGTGGAGGAACGCCATTTGACAACAAAAAGTTATGCAATATGATACAGGCTTTGATTATTTCGTCAACAGTCTCTATTTTCACATTTATTGCCGTTGTCAAGATCCTCCAGCGAGCAGTTAAAATCCCGAAAGCACATTCGACCATGCGCCTTGCACGGCTTAGCCGATAATTAAATATTTTTTTCTCATGTGTTAGCCCACGACTTGAGTATGGTTTTAATAAGTTTTGGGACAATTGAAAGGCCTCATCCCCCAAACATACAAAGGGGAGTGGTGGTCCATCACTTTGTGGAAGCGGTTTGGGTTGCGGGAAAGCAAAATGTCCTCCGTAAAGATTTCTTCCAATTGCCGAATTCTTTAAAACTTGGGAATCATTTGCTCGGCCAAATGCCCCAATGTCCACGGCCAAAAACGTATACTGTGCATCGGCAATTTCCATTAGCACAACAGAAAATTTTTTTTATAGTTGTAGTATTCAGACCCAGTGTTTTGTGGCTTAAGAATCCTGATATGCTTGCCGTCCACGGCACCGCAGCAATTAGGGAAGTTGCATATTTGGTAGAATTTTTCAGCTGCATCCATCCATTGCTGCTCGGTGGGGTGAGGAATATATTCGTCTTTTAAACATTCCCACAAAGCCTGGCATGTGGAGCAGACGATTCCAGAAATTGTAGAAATCCCCACTCGGAATTGAAAGTGTAATGATGAGTAAGATTCTCCAGTAGCGAGAAATCTGTAAAAGATCAAAAGAAAAATGAATAATCAATCATACTTGGCAAAAAATTAAATTACATTTTGTGTACCACATGCTTACCTCAAAGTAATGAGTAGACGCTCGGCAGGACTAATAGCCTTACGGAAAAAAGTATCTTTCCGCTTGATAAAAGGATCCACCCGCTCCAATAGACGATTAAAAGTATCCTCAGGCATGCGCACATAGTTGATACATTTTTCAGGGTGCCTTCTCAATTCCAGGTAAAGAGTGTAAAAGACACCACGGAAAATCCTGGTTTCATTAATGGGGTGAACCCAGTAGCGACACCTTCTCTGTTGACGACGACGTTGACGTTTAGCTTCTGAAAATCGATACGCCAAAACATTTGCCTGGTAGGAATATTCAATATAGGCTTCAGCGATCTTCCCCGTTATGACATACATTTCTGTAGTTTTCTAGCCTGTCTGAGATAGATTGTGCTTCCTCTCATATATATATATACACTTGAAAACGTGAATTTCCTGAGGAACGCCCACTAATTATCCAATTACCAAAGAAACGGTTTCCGACGGAATCCGTTTTTTGGTCCGTTAACGAAAGCAGATCGGATGTAACGGACGTAACGGATCCGTTATTTTACGGGAATCCATTAACGGATTCCAGTAAAATAACGCGTCAAATGGTCCGTTGGGCATCCGTTGTTTGACGGATGCGTTGTTTTAACGCACCTACTGTTTTGACGGAGTCCTGCCAACGCAAGTGTGAAACTAGCCTAATGATCAGCTATGTTTTTTTTTCCAAAAAGCTTTTCTAATAATATATGATGCTTTTGGATAGGATTGTAGTGCTATATTATGAACGGGGGGATGTGTTTAATGATGGGAGGGGATGGTGAGAGGTCAGAGGAGCAATGCACTTATTATTTCTTAAAGGAGTTGTCCGACATTAGCTTAACAAAAATTTTTGAGCTTATCTGTGCTGTATTGTCATATAAATCACACCTACATTGTTATTTTTTGTTTTCTAACTTTTGTTCCTCTTGAATTATCCCTTTATTCTCTGCAGCTCTTGTTTACATTCAGCTCCAGCAAACATGACCACTTCCTGTGCAAAACCTCAGTCAGAGCTGTCACCACCCACCCCAGTGTCCAGCCTCGCCCTCTGCCCGCCCCCTGCACACACATTCCCTGTCAGTATTCTTCCCCAGCACCTGACCTGGTATCACTACAGCATTGTAAATAACAGCCCCACATCGGGCTTTGCACCGCACACGCACACATATGGCTCTGCACCGCACACGTATGCTCTGCACCGCACACATATGGCTCTGTACCACACACATATAGCTCTGTACTGCACACGCACACATATGGCTCTGTACCGCACACGCACACATATGGCTCTGCACCGCACACGCACACATATGGCTCTGTACCGCACACGCACACATGTGGCTCTGCACCGCACACGCACACATATGGCTCTGCACACGCACACATATGGCTCTGCACACGCACACATATGGCTCTGCACCGCACACGCATGGCTCTGCACCACACACGCACACATATGGCTCTGCTCCGCACACGCACACATATGGCTCTGCACCGCACACGCACACATATGGCTACGCACACATATGGCTCTGCACACGCACACATATGGCTCTGCACACGCACACATATGGCTCTGCACACGCACACATATGGCTCTGCACACGCACACATGGCTCTGCAGACGCACACATATGGCTCTGCACACGCACACATATGGCTCTGCACACGCACACATATGGCTCTGCGCACCCCCCCCATAGGGAACACATGTAGGGAGTACATACTCACCCGTCCTCGGTCCCCACCACTCCTGCACGTTCGCCAGCTGTCTGTGCTCTGGACATATCAGCACAGTAGTGACGTCACCGCTGTGCTGAAGAGAGCACAGACAGCCGGAGGGACAGTGATGAGAAGCAGCGCTGCGCTGCTTCTCATCAGCACTTTCAAATGTACCGGCATTTGTGATCTGTGATGCCGATACATTTGAATGTGCGATCCTGGGCAGGGGGCCCGGTGCTGGAGCTGACACCATGGCAGCTGCCGCCAGGCCCCTCCCCCAGGTCACGGACCCCACAGCAGTGCAGGGGGAGGTTACTGGAGAGTAAAAGAGGTGCGGGGGAATGTGTGGGAGGGTGCAGGGAAGGGGGCGGGGACTCCTCGTACTGTACAGCCCAGCAGGACGGCAACATGCTGTTCCACATTTGCATGTCAACATGGCCCTGCCCATGTTGACATGAAATGACCGGAAGCAGCAAAATCGCGGCAGGAGCGGTCACATGACCGCTCTGAGCCGGGGGAGAGGGTCTGACAGCAGGGCAGGTAAGTGGTCTCTATCTACTTACCTGCCCCAATGTAGCCCAATAGGGAAATAAAAAAAAAAAGTCAAAGAAGCCGGATAACCCCTTTAACTGTATTTGTGGATTTCCTGCAGCCAACCATGACACAGAAAGCATCCACAAGCTACAGACACAATGGCTTGTTTCATTGCCTGCCTAAGCCACATTTCCCTCTGCATATAAAATGTGAACATGCAGCATTGGCCCCATTTTGTGATTGTTAAAGCTTAGGGAAGGTGCTGCCGCTTCACAGTTAGCTTAGCTATTAGTTTAATCATAGGTAGTTCAGATAGTGTAGAATAAAGATGTGCAGTTTAGAGAAAGATGAGTGCCACAAATCAGCATTTCATGATATAAATAAGGATTTATACTTGTGAATCTCTGCTAAAGAGTTGCCAGAGAACGATTTAAATAGGCATTTATACTTTAGAGTGCCTGCTAAAAATTTGCCAGTGAAACATCTCAATATGTATTTGTGGCGCCCCTGAGGCGTCAGGTGCCACAGGTACTGTATCCTGTTTGTGATGCCAAAATTGACACGCCCACTCCAGAGTCGGGGATACTCAGGACTGGGCCGGACTAGTGTGGGATGTCAGTAGTGGCGAGGTCCGGCTCCGTGACGCTGGCGGTGTCTTTAATAAATGAAGGGAAGATGATGATGGGAGATATTGTCAATATTAAATAAAGTACGTGATATCACTTGTGGTGTGCGGCTATAAAAGGGAGCCGTTGCTGCATAGTCTCTCACGGCTGGCGATGTTGGTATTGAGCAGCTCAGATCTTATGGCCCTCCGCAAGTAGAGCTAAGCCCCATGGAAGAATGATGATGGTTGTAGTATAGTGAAAGTGGGTGATGCAGAGGTGCGGGAAGAATTCAGACAACACAGGGACTGCGGTTCAACTTGTTCTTTACTCACTGGTTCTGTGGTACCGCCACCTACCTGGTGCTGGGCTCTGCCAATCTGGGTCTCAGGTGATCCTGTGTTCCTTTGATCCCGTGCTGGTGTTGTGACCTGGTGAGTTCTTCCTCCATGCACCCTTCTGTAATTGGTGGTTCCCCGTGGCCTGAAGCATTTTGGGGTCCCCTCCTAGTCTCACAGTCCTGGCCCATATGGCAGGCAGCTGGAACTTCTCCATGGGTTGGACCTTTGTCCCAGTTCCCAAGTTCCATTTTTGCTGCTGTGCCCCAGACTCTAAAGTCGGTGAGGAACCTTGATGATCTCCTCACCTGGCAGATTTAACAGGTGACCCTAAAGCATCCTCCTGAACTAGTGCTCTGCACCCCGCCTGTGCTCAGTCCCATGAGTACTGACAGTGTACTCTCCCCGGCGACTGTACTCTTTTAGCCCACCGATGTCATTCCTCGTATTTATCACTGGACCTAAGTCTCCTCACACCCTCCCTGACTCAACGTCAACTCCTGACTGACTTTCAAATGTCCTTGTCAACTGTCCAGAGTAGCCCCTCCCCCTCCCGGGTTTCTGACTAGCGAGATTGGATAAGTCTCGACCAATAGGTGGCCATCAACAGATCTGTCTCTAGCCTGTTACCCAGTCTGGAAAAAGGGCAAAGAAATGTGTGCATTTTAAATGGTGTTTACTGGCACTGGTCTCCCAGAAACCCTGGATAAGTACTGCAGCTGTAACTGGATACAGTACCCTGTGGCACCTGACACCTGGTAAGCCAGGCAAAGAAGGGCAAGACTTCTGGTCCTCCATTTGAATGAGGTGAAAAAGAGGAGAACTCCTTCAGGCAGATGAGGTGGGCACTGACTAGTGAGGAAATCCTGATTACAACTTACCATTCGTGTTATATACTGATGCCAGCAACGTGGGATTGAGAGCAGTACTATCTCAGGTGCAGAAGAGCAAAGAACGCGTGATTGCTTATGCAAGAAGGCAGCTCTGACTTACCGAAAGGAACCCAGAAAACTACAGCTCATTCAAGTTAGAGTTCATGCCTTAGTCTGGGCTATCACTGAATGGTTTAAGAATTATCTATCGACTGCCAAGTTCACGGTCTTTACGGATAATAACCCTCTGACCCACCTGGATAAAGGTTAGGTGCACTAGAACAATGTTGGGTGGGCCGGTTGACAAACTATGACTTCATCATCAAGTATTGGGCTTGTCGCAAGAACGCCAATGCGGATATCTGTCAAGGATGCCTCACTTACCAGATGCGGGAGAAGATGTAGATGAGCTAGAAGAAATAGAGCAGCCAGCTTTTCACCACCGTAGTGCATCCCAGTATCAACAATTTTGCACCAAACATCATGAAGCTGTGCTGAACCCGTTACCTCACCATGTGTGGAAGGAAACACAAGATGGTGACCCGGCAGTTAGCTTAGTTAAAGAACTGATAACCCAACCAGACTCTCATCTTAAGGTACTGTCACACATAACGAGATCGCTAGCGAGATCGCAGCTGAGTCACCGTTTTGGTGACGCAGTTGCGATCCCGTTAGCGATCTCGTTATGTGTGACACCTACCAGCGATCAGGCCCCTGCTGTGAGATTTCTAGTCGTTGCAGAATGGTCCAGGCCATTTTCTTCAAAGGCGATGTCCTGCTGGGCAGGACACATCGCTGTGTGTGACACTGTGTAACAGGATCACAGTGACTGCTGAGATCGTTATACAGGTCGCTACTGCGATCTGTATTGTTCTGCATTGCTGGTAAGATCTCACTGTGTGACATCTCACCTGCGAACTCCCAGCGACTTACCTGCGATCCCTATCAGGTCGCATCGTTTTTTGGATCGCAGGTAAGTCGTTATGTGTGAAGGTACCTTTAGTCCAAATGCTCCACCTGAGGCGCAACATTTGTGATAAGAAAGGAGCAGATTGTTTATCTATCGGGATAAGCTGTGCAGACTTTTTATCAATCCTAGAACCCACGAGATGGTGTAACAGATAGTGGTACCGAAGAGAGATGTTCAGATTGTGTTGGAGGCATACCACAATGCAGCAGGACACTTGGATGGAAAAAGCTCAACATACTGTTACATGAGAGATTCTATTGGGTTGGTATGAGAACCACTATAGAGAATTGGTGTTGATACTGTGGCCCATGCAACCTAAGAAGGAAAGACAGTGACAGCCAAACAGAACCACTACAACCAACTATCACCAAGCAGCCATTACAACTTGTAGCCCTTGATCATCTAAAATGGACACCCAGTAGGAAACCTATACATAAACTCTTTCAATGGTGGACCACTATTCCAGGTTCCCAGTGGTAGTTCCAGTAAAAGACCTAACAGCAAAAACTCCAGCAAGAATCTTCCAAGCCTACTTTTGTAGTTTTGTAGATCACACGGCTATCCGGAACAGGTACTAACAGATCAAGGTCCTGCATTTGAAGCTGAGGTGTTTCAGGAGTTTTGCAACCTATATGGCTGTGAGAAAATCTGTACTAAGCCTTATCATCCCCAGACCAGCGGCATGTGAGAGAAAATGAATCAGGTAGTTATCGACCTGTTGAAAACCTTGCCATTGGAAGAAAGAAACATATGGCCGTAAAAGCTACCTGACTTTGTGGACATGTATAATAATATCCCTATAGGTTCCACCAATTGTACACCAGCATATCTAATGAGAGCAAGACCCGGAAGATTGCAAGTTGACCTTGAAATGTAGTTCCTGAAACCAATACACCAGATGCTGATTGGGACTCTAATCGGCAATCACAATATAATCACAATATAAAAGAGTACAAGAGTGTGTAGAGAGAAACTTAAATCACAGTAGAGAAAAACAAGAAAAGGATTACAACAAAAACAGACAAGCTGTTCCCTTAAAGCCAGGAGAAATGGTTCTCAGAAGAAAGAGGAGCGTTCATAAACTTGACGACCAGTGGAAGCAGAACCTTATACTGTGCTATCCTCTAATTTTAATAATAAAAAGACTTCCTTGATTACTAAAGATGAAGTAAAAACATTAGCAACAGTCTATAGAGACCATCTGAAGAAGTGCCTGGAACAATTGAAACCCAAAGAAGAGATTCACTGTACACCTCAATTAAAGGAAAAGAAAATGATACATACGGTACTCGGAGACTTTCCTGAGATTGGCCTCAGGAAAATGGAGCCATAATAGTACCATTGATCACTTTTCCACAACCAGTAGAAGTACAAGACAGACTGGAAGAACTCGTTCAAAAACCAGAGGATCCTGCAATCGGTAAACCTGTCAATCCTACAGTAGGATTAAAGAGTCGCATGCAATTAATTACCCAGTCTACCTATAACACATAGGTCGATCCAGAGTACAGACACTAATGGGACACTTACACGAGACAACACAATACAAAGAAAACAAGCTGAGACACTTGAATTACGAAGGTCAAGTTGGAGCAACTTTGGTCAGCCCCCGTCCCGGTATAGAGAGTGGGTGTAAAAAAATTAAAAGTATAAAAAGGTGACCTTATGTAAATAGACTGTAAATAATAGTGTACAGAAGGGTGGAGGAACTGGGCTCAGCCCCATAAAAATTAAGTTAGGAAAGAAAGTTCCTGGGGTTGGGAAGTAGAAACCAGGACTTCTAAGCTGAGACACCCATAGGGAACCATATAGAAATAAGAAAATATGAATGGTTACAAAATATAAATGTTTATGTAGTGTATCGATCCTACAGAGACTTTCTTGTATAAACTTTTAGGATCATTTCTAGAGTTATTAAGTATAAGAACGGACCATCAGCTACTGGACTGGTAGTAGCAAAAACTTTCAGTGTAAATAGTTGCACCAGTTGTGCAGCCTACCAGAGTAATACTGCAAAAAAGTATTTCGAAGAGGATTCTTATTATGCAACACAGTCTTTCAAAGAGGACTCTTATTCTGCAACACAGTATTTTGAAGAGGAGGTGGGTGGCAGAAGGGGTGCCTCATGTAAATATGTTTTTAATTTGTTTGACACATTTAAGAAAAATGCTTTCCTTGGAAAGGAAGGAAGTTTTAATGTTTTATGCATATTTAAAAATGCGGTATAACGGCATTGCTTTATTTCTGCAGGCCGCGGACGTGCTGGGATTTGCCAAGGGGGAATGTGGCGTCCCTGAGGCCTCAGGTGCCACAGGGTACTGTATGCAGTTACAGGTGCAGTACTTATCCAGGGTTTCTGGGAGACCAGTGCCGGTAAACACCATTTAAAACGCACACATTTCTTTGCCCTTTTTCCAGACTGGGTAACAGGCTATGGGGAGATAAGGTATGCACACCAGTGACTATGTAAGGGGAATACATGAAATAGCAGAAACTGCTGTGTGAATACTGACTTGAAAAATCCAATAGCTATATGCAAAAGTGAATATGTGAAAAATGGAATCTGCATTACTGCCATGAACATATGAATCAAGAGAAATTTAGCTACTGAATTGATCAATGCAATAGAGCCCCAACACTACGCCAAAGTATTTCTCTACGTTGGGGTCCCTAGCTTGTGTGTGTCCTCTCATGCAGTTAAAAAACCTACCGTGTATGGGAAGCTGAGACCCAGGCTATTTATGCGTATGATATGGATTGGCAATAGGTGTGGTTGGGGAGGGTTCACAAACGAAAAAATACTAACAAATAGGAATAACGTTTGGAACACCATTCTAAGTCCGAACTGGGTGCAAAAACCTAAAAAAACATCACTATGGGAAGATAAGGTATGCACACCAGTGACTATGTAAGGGGAATACATGAAATAGCAGAAACTGCTGTGTGAATACTGACTTGAAAAATCCAATAGCTATATGCAAAAGTGAATATGTGAAAAATGGAATCTGCATTACTGCCATGAACATATGAATCAAGAGAAATTTAGCTACTGAATTGATCAATGCAATAGAGCCCCAACACTACGCCAAAGTATTTCTCTACGTTGGGGTCCCTAGCTTGTGTGTGTCCTCTCATGCAGTTAAAAAACCTACCGTGTATGGGAAGCTGAGACCCAGGCTATTTATGCGTATGATATGGATTGGCAATAGGTGTGGTTGGGGAGGGTTCACAAACGAAAAAATACTAACAAATAGGAATAACGTTTGGAACACCATTCCAAGTCCGAACTGGGTGCAAAAACCTAAAAAGACATCACTATGGGGAGATAAGGTATGCACACCAGTGACTATGTAAGGGGAATACATGAAATAGCAGAAACTGCTGTGTGAATACTGACTTGAAAAATCCAATAGCTATATGCAAAAGTGAATATGTGAAAAATGGAATCTGCATTATTGCCATGAACATATGAATCACATTACTCTTGATTCATATGTTCATGGCAGTAATGCAGATTCCATTTTTCACATATTCACTTTTGCATATAGCTATTGGATTTTTCAAGTCAGTATTCACACAGCAGTTTCTGCTATTTCATGTATTCCCCTTACATAGTCACTGGTGTGCATACCTTATCTCCCCATAGTGATTTTTTTTAGGTTTTTGCACCCAGTTCGGACTTAGAATGGTGTTCCAAACGTTATTCCTATTTGTTAGTATTTTTTCGTTTGTGAACCCTCCCCAACCACACCTATTGCCAATCCATATCATACGCATAAATAGCCTGGGTCTCAGCTTCCCATACACGGTAGGTTTTTTTTAACTGCATGAGAGGACACACACAAGCTAGGGACCCCAACGTAGAGAAATACTTTGGCGTAGTGTTGGGGCTCTATTGCATTGATCAATTCAGTAGCTAAATTTCTCTTGATTCATATGTTCATGGCAGTAATGCAGATTCCATTTTTCACATATTCACTTTTGCATATAGCTATTGGATTTTTCAAGTCAGTATTCACACAGCAGTTTCTGCTATTTCATGTATTCCCCTTACATAGTCACTGGTGTGCATACCTTATCTCCCCATAGTGATGTTTTTTTATGTTTTTGCACCCAGTTCGGACTTAGAATGGTGTTCCAAACGTTATTCCTATTTGTTAGTATTTTTTCGTTTGTGAACCCTCCCCAACCACACCTATTGCCAATCCATATCATACGCATAAATAGCCTGGGTCTCAGCTTCCCATACACGGTAGGTTTTTTAACTGCATGAGAGGACACACACAAGCTAGGGACCCCAACGTAGAGAAATACTTTGGCGTAGTGCTGGGGCTCTATTGCATTGATCAATTCAGTAGCTAAATTTCTCTTGATTCATATGTTCATGGCAGTAATGCAGATTCCATTTTTCACATATTCACTTTTGCATATAGCTATTGGATTTTTCAAGTCAGTATTCACACAGCAGTTTCTGCTATTTCATGTATTCCCCTTACATAGTCACTGGTGTGCATACCTTATCTCCCCATAGTGATTTTTTTTAGGTTTTTGCACCCAGTTCGGACTTAGAATGGTGTTCCAAACGTTATTCCTATTTGTTAGTATTTTTTCGTTTGTGAACCCTCCCCAACCACACCTATTGCCAATCCATATCATACGCATAAATAGCCTGGGTCTCAGCTTCCCATACACGGTAGGTTTTTTTTAACTGCATGAGAGGACACACACAAGCTAGGGACCCCAACGTAGAGAAATACTTTGGCGTAGTGTTGGGGCTCTATTGCATTGATCAATTCAGTAGCTAAATTTCTCTTGATTCATATGTTCATGGCAGTAATGCAGATTCCATTTTTCACATATTCACTTTTGCATATAGCTATTGGATTTTTCAAGTCAGTATTCACACAGCAGTTTCTGCTATTTCATGTATTCCCCTTACATAGTCACTGGTGTGCATACCTTATCTCCCCATAGTGATGTTTTTTTATGTTTTTGCACCCAGTTCGGACTTAGAATGGTGTTCCAAACGTTATTCCTATTTGTTAGTATTTTTTCGTTTGTGAACCCTCCCCAACCACACCTATTGCCAATCCATATCATACGCATAAATAGCCTGGGTCTCAGCTTCCCATACACGGTAGGTTTTTTAACTGCATGAGAGGACACACACAAGCTAGGGACCCCAACGTAGAGAAATACTTTGGCGTAGTGTTGGGGCTCTATTGCATTGATCAATTCAGTAGCTAAATTTCTCTTGATTCATATGTTCATGGCAGTAATGCAGATTCCATTTTTCACATATTCACTTTTGCATATAGCTATTGGATTTTTCAAGTCAGTATTCACACAGCAGTTTCTGCTATTTCATGTATTCCCCTTACATAGTCACTGGTGTGCATACCTTATCTCCCCATAGTGATGTTTTTTTAGGTTTTTGCACCCAGTTCAGACTTAGAATGGTGTTCCAAACGTTATTCCTATTTGTTAGTATTTTTTCGTTTGTGAACCCTCCCCAACCACACCTATTGCCAATCCATATCATTCGCATAAATAGCCTGGGTCTCAGCTTCCCATACACGGTAGGTTTTTTAACTGCATGAGAGGACACACACAAGCTAGGGACCCCAACGTAGAGAAATACTTTGGCGTAGTGTTGGGGCTCTATTGCATTGATCAATTCAGTAGCTAAATTTCTCTTGATTCATATGTTCATGGCAGTAATGCAGATTCCATTTTTCACATATTCACTTTTGCATATAGCTATTGGATTTTTCAAGTCAGTATTCACACAGCAGTTTCTGCTATTTCATGTATTCCCCTTACATAGTCACTGGTGTGCATACCTTATCTTCCCATAGTGATGTTTTTTTAGGTTTTTGCACCCAGTTCGGACTTAGAATGGTGTTCCAAACGTTATTCCTATTTGTTAGTATTTTTTCGTTTGTGAACCCTCCCCAACCACACCTATTGCCAATCCATATCATACGCATAAATAGCCTGGGTCTCAGCCTCCCATACACGGTAGGTTTTTTAACTGCATGAGAGGACACACACAAGCTAGGGACCCCAACGTAGAGAAATACTTTGGCGTAGTGTTGGGGCTCTATTGCATTGATCAATTCAGTAGCTAAATTTCTCTTGATTCATATGTTCATGGCAGTAATGCAGATTCCATTTTTCACATATTCACTTTTGCATATAGCTATTGGATTTTTCAAGTCAGTATTCACACAGCAGTTTCTGCTATTTCATGTATTCCCCTTACATAGTCACTGGTGTGCATACCTTATCTCCCCATAGTGATTTTTTTTAGGTTTTTGCACCCAGTTCGGACTTAGAATGGTGTTCCAAACGTTATTCCTATTTGTTAGTATTTTTTCGTTTGTGAACCCTCCCCAACCACACCTATTGCCAATCCATATCATACGCATAAATAGCCTGGGTCTCAGCTTCCCATACACGGTAGGTTTTTTTTAACTGCATGAGAGGACACACACAAGCTAGGGACCCCAACGTAGAGAAATACTTTGGCGTAGTGTTGGGGCTCTATTGCATTGATCAATTCAGTAGCTAAATTTCTCTTGATTCATATGTTCATGGCAGTAATGCAGATTCCATTTTTCACATATTCACTTTTGCATATAGCTATTGGATTTTTCAAGTCAGTATTCACACAGCAGTTTCTGCTATTTCATGTATTCCCCTTACATAGTCACTGGTGTGCATACCTTATCTCCCCATAGTGATGTTTTTTTAGGTTTTTGCACCCAGTTCAGACTTAGAATGGTGTTCCAAACGTTATTCCTATTTGTTAGTATTTTTTCGTTTGTGAACCCTCCCCAACCACACCTATTGCCAATCCATATCATTCGCATAAATAGCCTGGGTCTCAGCTTCCCATACACGGTAGGTTTTTTAACTGCATGAGAGGACACACACAAGCTAGGGACCCCAACGTAGAGAAATACTTTGGCGTAGTGTTGGGGCTCTATTGCATTGATCAATTCAGTAGCTAAATTTCTCTTGATTCATATGTTCATGGCAGTAATGCAGATTCCATTTTTCACATATTCACTTTTGCATATAGCTATTGGATTTTTCAAGTCAGTATTCACACAGCAGTTTCTGCTATTTCATGTATTCCCCTTACATAGTCACTGGTGTGCATACCTTATCTTCCCATAGTGATGTTTTTTTAGGTTTTTGCACCCAGTTCGGACTTAGAATGGTGTTCCAAACGTTATTCCTATTTGTTAGTATTTTTTCGTTTGTGAACCCTCCCCAACCACACCTATTGCCAATCCATATCATACGCATAAATAGCCTGGGTCTCAGCCTCCCATACACGGTAGGTTTTTTAACTGCATGAGAGGACACACACAAGCTAGGGACCCCAACGTAGAGAAATACTTTGGCGTAGTGTTGGGGCTCTATTGCATTGATCAATTCAGTAGCTAAATTTCTCTTGATTCATATGTTCATGGCAGTAATGCAGATTCCATTTTTCACATATTCACTTTTGCATATAGCTATTGGATTTTTCAAGTCAGTATTCACACAGCAGTTTCTGCTATTTCATGTATTCCCCTTACATAGTCACTGGTGTGCATACCTTATCTCCCCATAGTGATTTTTTTTAGGTTTTTGCACCCAGTTCGGACTTAGAATGGTGTTCCAAACGTTATTCCTATTTGTTAGTATTTTTTCGTTTGTGAACCCTCCCCAACCACACCTATTGCCAATCCATATCATACGCATAAATAGCCTGGGTCTCAGCTTCCCATACACGGTAGGTTTTTTTTAACTGCATGAGAGGACACACACAAGCTAGGGACCCCAACGTAGAGAAATACTTTGGCGTAGTGTTGGGGCTCTATTGCATTGATCAATTCAGTAGCTAAATTTCTCTTGATTCATATGTTCATGGCAGTAATGCAGATTCCATTTTTCACATATTCACTTTTGCATATAGCTATTGGATTTTTCAAGTCAGTATTCACACAGCAGTTTCTGCTATTTCATGTATTCCCCTTACATAGTCACTGGTGTGCATACCTTATCTCCCCATAGTGATGTTTTTTTATGTTTTTGCACCCAGTTCGGACTTAGAATGGTGTTCCAAACGTTATTCCTATTTGTTAGTATTTTTTCGTTTGTGAACCCTCCCCAACCACACCTATTGCCAATCCATATCATACGCATAAATAGCCTGGGTCTCAGCTTCCCATACACGGTAGGTTTTTTAACTGCATGAGAGGACACACACAAGCTAGGGACCCCAACGTAGAGAAATACTTTGGCGTAGTGTTGGGGCTCTATTGCATTGATCAATTCAGTAGCTAAATTTCTCTTGATTCATATGTTCATGGCAGTAATGCAGATTCCATTTTTCACATATTCACTTTTGCATATAGCTATTGGATTTTTCAAGTCAGTATTCACACAGCAGTTTCTGCTATTTCATGTATTCCCCTTACATAGTCACTGGTGTGCATACCTTATCTCCCCATAGTGATGTTTTCTTAGGTTTTTGCACCCAGTTCAGACTTAGAATGGTGTTCCAAACGTTATTCCTATTTGTTAGTATTTTTTCGTTTGTGAACCCTCCCCAACCACACCTATTGCCAATCCATATCATTCGCATAAATAGCCTGGGTCTCAGCTTCCCATACACGGTAGGTTTTTTAACTGCATGAGAGGACACACACAAGCTAGGGACCCCAACGTAGAGAAATACTTTGGCGTAGTGTTGGGGCTCTATTGCATTGATCAATTCAGTAGCTAAATTTCTCTTGATTCATATGTTCATGGCAGTAATGCAGATTCCATTTTTCACATATTCACTTTTGCATATAGCTATTGGATTTTTCAAGTCAGTATTCACACAGCAGTTTCTGCTATTTCATGTATTCCCCTTACATAGTCACTGGTGTGCATACCTTATCTCCCCATAGTGATGTTTTTTTAGGTTTTTGCACCCAGTTCGGACTTAGAATGGTGTTCCAAACGTTATTCCTATTTGTTAGGATTTTTTCGTTTGTGAACCCTCCCCAACCACACCTATTGCAAATCCATATCATACGCATAAATAGCCTGGGTCTCAGCTTCCCATACACGGTAGGTTTTTTAACTGCATGAGAGGACACACACAAGCTAGGGACCCCAACGTAGAGAAATACTTTGGCGTAGTGTTGGGGCTCTATTGCATTGATCAATTCAGTAGCTAAATTTCTCTTGATTCATATGTTCATGGCAGTAATGCAGATTCCATTTTTCACATATTCACTTTTGCATATAGCTATTGGATTTTTCAAGTCAGTATTCACACAGCAGTTTCTGCTATTTCATGTATTCCCCTTACATAGTCACTGGTGTGCATACCTTATCTCCCCATAGTGATTTTTTTTAGGTTTTTGCACCCAGTTCGGACTTAGAATGGTGTTAAAAACGTTATTCCTATTTGTTAGTATTTTTTCGTTTGTGAACCCTCCCCAACCACACCTATTGCCAATCCATATCATACGCATAAATAGCCTGGGTCTCAGCTTCCCATACACGGTAGGTTTTTTAACTGCATGAGAGGACACACACAAGCTATGGACCCCAACGTAGAGAAATACTTTGGCGTAGTGTTGGGGCTCTATTGCATTGATCAATTCAGTAGCTAAATTTCTCTTGATTCATATGTTCATGGCAGTAATGCAGATTCCATTTTTCACATATTCACTTTTGCATATAGCTATTGGATTTTTCAAGTCAGTGTTCACACAGCAGTTTCTGCTATTTCATGTATTCCCCTTACATAGTCACTGGTGTGCATACCTTATCTCCCCATAGTGATGTTTTTTTAGGTTTTTGCACCCAGTTCGGACTTAGAATGGTGTTCCAAATGTTATTCCTATTTGTGGGTAACAGGCTAGAGACGGATCTGTTGATGGCCACCTATTGGTCGAGACTTATCCAATTCCGCTAGTCAGAAACTCAGGAGGGGCTAGTCTGGACAGTTGAAAGGGACATTTGAAAGTCAGTCAGAAGTTGACGTTGAGTCAGGGAGAGTGTGAGGAGACTTAGGTCCAGTGATTAACACGAGGAGTGACATCGGTGGGCTAAAGGAGTATGGTCGCTGGGGAGAGTACAGTGTCAGTAGTCATGGGACCGAGCACAGGTGGGGTGCAGAGCCCTAGTTCAGGAGGATGCTTTAGGCTCACCTGTTAAATCTGCCAGGTGAGGGGATCATCAAGGTTCCTCACCGACTTTAGAGTCCGGGGCAGCGCAGCAAAAATGGAACCTGGGAACTGGGACAAAGGTCCAATCCATTGAGAGGTTCAAGCTGCTTGCCATACAGGCCAGGATTGAGAGACCAGGACGGGACCCCAAGACGCTTCAGGGTACGGGGAACCACCAATTACAGAAGGGTGCATGGAGGAAGAGCTCACCAGGTCACAACACTGGCACCGGGATCAAAGGAACACAGGATCATCTGAGACCCCAATTGGTAGAGACCAGCACCAGGTGGGTGGCGGTACCACAGAACCAGTGAGTAAAGAACAAGGTGAACCGCAGTCCCTGTGTTGTCTGAATTCTTCCCGCACCACTGCATCACCCACTTTCACTATACTACAACCATCATCATTCTTCTATGGGGCTTAGCTCTACTTGCGGAGGGCCATAAGATCCGAGCTGCTCAATACCAACAGCCCCAGCCATGAGAGACTACGCGGCAGTGGCTCCCTCTCATAGCCGCACACCGCAAGTGGTATCACATACTTTATTTAATATTGACAATAACTCCCATCATCACCTCCCCTTCATTTATTAAAGACACCGCCAGGGTCACGGAGCCGGACCCTGCCACCAGTGACGTCCCCGGACTAGTACAGCCCGGTTCTGACTACCCCCGCGGCCCTGGAGTGGGCGTGTCATATTGGTTAGAGATGAGCGAGTACCGAAATATTCGTAATCGCTATACTCCTAATGAGTACTTTGTAATATTCTCATATCCATTATGAATAGCGAGTGCAATGCAAATCAATGGGAAATGCAAGTAATTTTCTGCCGGACCCAACAAAGAGGTCTGAAGGGCCTGAGGAAAAGGCTGAAATGGATAGGAAAGTGATGAAACTGAATGGGGAGAGCCTGGAGAATGTGCCTACATGCATTTCTGACTCACATATTGGATACTGGATATTGGTAATGCAGCTGATGTGATTTATTTGGACTTTGCAAAGGCATTTTATAATGTACCACATAATAGCCTTATACTAAAGCTCCAGAATAAAGGACTAGGGGAAACTATATAAACTGGGTAAGGAACTGGCTAAAAGATAGGAAACAAAGAGTAGTCATAAATGGAACATTCTCTAAATGGGCCATAGTCAGCAGTGGGGTGCCGCAGGGATCTGTGCTAGGACCAATTCTTTTTAATCTCTTTATTAATGACCTTGTGGATGGGATTGATAGTAAAGTGTCAGTCTTTGCTGATGACACCAAACTATGTAGGATATTAAAAACTGAACTTGATAGTATAATATTACAAAAAGATCTGGATAAGATGTCAGAATGGGCAGATACTTGGCAAATGAGATTTAATGTTGATAAATGTAAAGTAATGCACCTAGGACGGAGTAATCCTATAACTGCGTATACATTAAATGGAAGTAAACTCGGGACTACAGAACAGGAGAAGGACTTGGGTATTCTCATTACAAATAAGCTGAGCAGCAGCACTCAATGTCAAGCAGCAGCTGCAAAAGCAAACAAGATTCTAGGGTGTATAAAAAGAGAGATTAGATCCCGTGATCCCAACGTATTGTTACCCCTCTATAAATCACTTGTAAGGCCACATCTGGAATATGGGATCCAGTTTTGGGCTCCACATTTTAAAAAGGACATTCAGAAGTTAGAGTCAGTTCAAAGGCAGGCAACTAGACTACTACAAGGAATGGAAGGCCTCCCATATGATGACAGGTTGAAAAAGTTAGATATGTTTAGCTTAGAAAAAAGACGTCTCAGAGGAGATCTCATTTATATGTATAAATACATGTGTGGTCAATATAAAGGACTGGCACATGACTTATTTCTTCCGAAGACAATACTAAGGACCAGGGGGCATTCAGTGCGAGTGGAAGAAAAGCGATTCCGACAGCTAAATAGGAAAGGGTTCTTTACAGTTAGAGCAGTCAGACTGTGGAATGCCCTACCTCAAGAGGTAGTAATGGCAGATACTATAACAGCTTTCAAAAAAGGGCTGGATGATTTCCTCAGTACACACAACATTGTTGGTTATAAATGACTTGGTGACCAGGTGTAGAACTGGTGGAGGAAGGTTGAACTAGATGGACCTAGGTCTTTTTTCAACCTTAGTAACTATGTAACTATGTAACATATGTTTTCTGGGAATAAGAATGTCACAATATTATGCCACTTATTTTATCTCTGTCTGTCTGTTCATACTCACTGATTACTGGCACAGCTGTCACACTGCTCCTGCGGTCTCTCATTCTTCTTCCCAACCCACTCTTTAGGCTCATACATTTTCACTGCACTTGCTCATTAGGCTCATACATATTCACTGCTTCTCCCGAACACCAGCGTCAGTGATTGGTTGCAGTCAGACCCGCTCCCACGCATTACAGACAGATGTCTAACTGCAATCAATCACAGATGCCGGTGGGCAGGTCTATATCATACAGTAAAATAAATAAATTAAAAAAAATGGCATGCAGTTACCCCAATTTTGATACTCAGCCAACAAAAAGCCCCACAGCTCAGGGCTGCTATTCTCAGACTAGGGAGGCCTATGGTTATTAAGCTCTCCCCAGCCTAAAAATATCAGCCATCAGCCACCCAGAATCGCCACATTCATTAGATGCGACAGTCCCTGCACTTTACCCAGCTCTTCTTGATTACCCTGGTGCGGTGGAAATCAGGGTAATGAGGGAGTTAATGGCAGTCTACAGCAGCCACTAAATCCTAGATTAGTTATGGCAGGCATCTATGACACATCCCCCACACAAACACCCCAAAAATCCATTATTTGAAATAAAAGACAAAAAAACACTTTATTAACCCCACCATACACCCCTCCAGGTCCAACGTAATACACATAAAGTCCCACGACGCTTCCAGCACTGCTACATCTGATGCTCATAGTATGCTATAGAACAAGACTGCTAGCTGTGAGGTTCAGGCCGCAACTGAAGTGAGCTGTGTGATCTGCAGGTATGTCACTCAGAATGAAGAGAACCGGAGAACCCATGAAATCACTGCAATGACACACGTCATCCTGCGGGGCCCACAGATGTGACGTCAGGGTTTCAGCCAAGTTCATTCTGATCGTGCGTCACTCAGAATGAATCTGGGCGAACCCGTGACATCACTGCCATGTCACATGCCGTCCTGTGGGGCCCGCAGCTGTGACATCAGGGTTTCAGCCGAGTTCATTCTGATCGCGCGTCACTCAGAATGAATGTGGGTGAACCTGTGATGTCACTGCCACAACACATGCCATACTGAAGTGCTCGTAGCTGTAACATCAGAGGTTCACCTGAGTTCATTCTGATCGATCGGCTCTGTCTGCACTCACAGCAGGCAGTCATGCTCTATGAAGCTCGCTGTGACAAGTCAGGGATGTAGCTGAGCTGAATCACCGTGGGACCTCGTATGGATTACTTCGGACCTGCAGGGGTGTTTGGGGGTTAATAAAATGGTGAAAAAGGGTGCTTTATCTATTTTATTCCAAATAAAGGATTTTTTTGGGGGTTGTGTTCATTTACTTTCACCTTCCAGATTATTGATGGGGCGGGGTTTCATAGACTGCCATTACTTATCTAGGACTTAGTAGCAGCTGTGGGATGCTATTAACTCCTTATTACCCTAATTGCTACCACACCAGGGAAACGGGAAGAGCTGGGTCCAGCATCAGAATTGGCGCATCTTATGGATGCGCCACTTCTGGGGCGGCTGTGGGCTGCTACTGTTAGGCTGGAAAGGGCCAAACAATGATGGCCATTCCCACCCTAATATTATCAGCCCCCAGTTGTCTGCTGTACCTTGGCTGGTTTTAGAAACATGGGAGAACCCCCATATCATTTTTATTTTTAAATCAATTAATTAAAAAAAAAAGCATAGGATCCCCTCTATTTTTTATAACCAGCCAACGTACAGCAGACAGCTGTGGGTTGCAACCTGCAGCTGCTGCTGTTCCTGCGCTAGATATGAAAAATGAGGGGGAACCTATGTCATCTTTTTACTCAAAATTTAAAAAAAAAAAAAAACGTTGGCCAAGCTAGCTATCCCCTCTATTGAGCTATTCTGTTATTTCTTTCTATCTATTCTATATGTTCTTTCTTTCTATCTATTCTATAAGATCTTTCTATTTATTCTATATGTTCTATCTTATTAGCTATTCTATTTTTTCTATCTATTATAGCTATCAATTATCCTATCCTATCATATTTTGTTTCTCCTTTAAAAAACGCATTAACAAAAACGCGGTAAAATTGTGGCAAAAACGCACCATCATTACAAGCGTTTTTTTTGTTTTTTTTATATTTATAGGGTCTCTGTGACAAGGTGCAGTTTTGGTTGCAGTTTGGGTGCAGCTAAAACTGCAGCGTGAGCAAATAGCCTTAGGCCCGGTGCCCACGTTGCATATCGACGCGGATTTTGATGCAGATTTTCAGAAATCTGCAGCAAAATTTACATGTCCATTGTGAAGCCAGCAAAGTCTATGAGAATTCAGAAGTGATGTGCCCACATTGAGTATTTTTCCCTTGCGTATTTGGTGCAGATTTTTTTTTTCTGCACCAAATTTGCAAGGGAAAAATAAGCAACATGGGCACAGCACTTCTGAATTCTCATAGACTTTGCTGGCTTCACAATGGGCATGCAGATTTTGCTGCAGATTTCTGAAAATACGCATCAAAACTACACAGCGTGGGCACTGGGCCTAAGGCCTCTTAAGAACACAAAAGCCCTTTTCAGGGCTACCTGCAGAGCATATGTCAGTGTTGTGTAGGGAGGGAGAGATTTTCAAACAGGGACAGAGTTTAAAGGAGTCTGTCATTAACTCCATAGAACCAAAATATAATAACTTATTTAAGAGCTGAAACCACTGAACAAGCTCACAGTACAGGGAGGAAGAGATTGTGGATTAGGTAAGTGTAAGGCAACCACCAGGGGGCGCAGGTACACAGGAGAGATGTAGAGCTCCTAGGTTAAATGTGGTGTCTGCCCACTAGATGTCACTAGTATCTAGACAGGGAGGTAGCAGACATGGTCGTACATGATGAGAGTCAAAGCCGGGAGGTCACGTCAGTGCAAAGGAGGAAGAGGAGCCGAAGTCACGTGGAAGCCTAAGGTTGGTAGCTGGGAGATACAGATACGACAGATACAGATGGGGAGCAGAACCGTAGTCACAGAGCAAGCCGGGGTCAGAAACTGAAGGAAACATCAGTATAAAAGAGGGGAAGGGGAACTGATGGGACAAGACAAGCGTAGTCAGGGAATACAGACAAGATGGACGGAGCAGTAGACAGGGAGAGGAATCAGGGAAGATAAATCTATCAATGGGATAGTGGTTGAATACGTCTCATTACTTTGTGTGAAAGATAAATCTATCAATGGGATAGTGGTTGAATACAGATATAATTTTCTGTTTTAGGACATATTCAACCACTATCCCATTGATAGATTTATCTTTCACACAAAGTAATGAGACATTTTTCACAATATTGTTTATTACACAATAGCCCGTTATTTATTTATTTAATTCTTTTTCACAGGTAACGTAGGGAGGCTAGAAGTAATAAAGGTGTTAATAGGATTAAATGTCTACTGGAAAATGCAAGAAGTCTTGCAAACAAAATGAATGAATTGGAGACTCTTATGTCAACCATGGATTATGATGTAGTGGGCATTACGGAAACCTGGCTGGATAAAAGCCATGACTGGGTGACAAACATACAGGGTTATAGTACATTTAGGAGGCACAGGAAAGACAAAAAAGGTGGTGGGGTGTGTATATTTATCAAATCTAACCTAAAACCTATGTTGAATGATGACATTGCGGGGAACTGCAACAATGTAGAGTCAGTATGGGTAAATGTACATGGGGAGGGGAATAATGGAAAAATGCTAATTGGAGTTTGCTATAAGCTTCCTAACATACCTCAACAAATAGAGGGTGAAATGCTGGAACAAATTGAAAAGGCAGCTAATAATAATAATCGGGTTCTTATTATGGGGGATTTCAACTATCCAGACATACGGTGGGACATAGAATCTTCTGCTTGTGCTAAAAGCTGTAAATTCTTATCTACCATTCAAGACCATTTCCTCTCTCAGGTGGTAGATGAACCGACGAGGGGAGATAATTTGCTAGATCTAGTCCTGTCAAATAGACCGGAGACAATTTCAGATCTACAGGTTCGGGAGCACTTGGGCACCAGTGATCATAATATGGTAAGCTTCAACGTAATATTCAATAGAACATTTCAAAGGGGAAATGCTAAAACCTGGAATTTTAGGAAAGCTGATTTCAACAAATTAAGGGAAGAGCTTAAATGTGTAGATTGGGACAAAGTCATGGTAACTGGGGATACTGAACATAAATGGGGAACGTTTAAGGATATACTGCTAGAGTCCTGTAAAAAACGTATACCCTCTGGTAATAAAATGTCCTGGAAAAAAAGAAACCACTATGGATAAATAAGACTGTACAAAGTATAATAAAACAAAAACAAAGGGCATTTAAAATCTTGAAGGCTGAGAATACAGAAATAGCATTTCAGGAGTATAAAGATATCATGCAAAATGGAAATGCAAAAAAGAAATCAAACAAGCAAAACTAGCTACTGAAACAAAAATCGCCAATGACATTAAAATAAATCCCAAAATCTTTTATAAATACATTAATGCCAAAAGGAAAACACAGGATAGTATTGGCCCTTTAAAATATAATAACAAGTTAGTTATAGAGGACAAACAAAAGACTGAGATATTAAATAGGCATTTCTCATCTGTGTTCACCAAGGAACTGACTGTACCAGGGATCATTCAACAAGTGAAAAAATCAAAGTTCACCACCCGATATAATTAATTTAACACAATAAGAAGTACGCCTATGTCTGAGTAAATTAAACATTGACAAATCCCCAGGGCCAGATGGCATTCATCCACGAATATTGAGGGAATTGAGCTCCGTAATTGACAGACCGCTGTATCTCATCTTTTTAGACTCTCTTGTAACAGGGTTGGTGCCTCAGGATTGGAGGATTGCTGATGTGGTACCGATATTTAAGAAAGGTAAGAGGGTAGATCCAGGCAACTACCGTCCAGTAAGCCTGACATCAGTAGTATGCAAAGTTTTTGAGGGCATTTGAAGGGATGACATCCAAAAATATGTTGCAGAAAATAATATAATAACTGACAGACAGCATGGATTCATGAAAGATAAGTCGTGTCTAACCAACCTGTTGGGGTTCTATGAGGGGGTAAGTGCAAACCTGGATATTGGTAATGCAGCTGATGTGATTTATTTGGACTTTGCAAATGCATTTGATACTGTACCACATAATAGCCTTATACTAAAGCTCCAGAAGCAAGGACTAGGGGAAACTATATGCAACTGGGTAAGGATTTGGCTAAAAGATAGGAAACAAAGAGTAGTCATAAATGGTATATTCTCTAAATGGGCTATAGTCAGCAGTGGGGTGCCGCAGGGATCTGTGCTAGGACCAATTCTTTTTAATCTCTTTTTTAATGACCTTGTGGATGGGATTGATAGTAAAGTGTCAGTCTTTGCTGATGACACCAAACTATGTAGGATATTAAAAAAAGACCTTGATAGTACAATATTACAAAAGATCTGGATAAGATGTCAGAATGGGCAGATACTTGGCAAATGAGATTTAATGTTGATAAATGTAAAGTAATGCACCTAGGACGGAGTAATCCTATAACTGTGTATACATTAAATGGAAGTAAACTTGGGACTACAGATCAGGAGAAGGACTTGGGTATTCTCATTACAAATAAGCTGAGCAGCAGCACTCAATGTCAAGCAGCAGCTGCAAAAGCAAACAAGATTCTAGGGTGTATAAAAAGAGAGATTAGATCCCGTGATCCCAACGTATTGTTACCCCTCTATAAATCACTTGTAAGGCCACATCTGGAATATGGGATCCAGTTTTGGGCTCCACATTTTAAAAAGGACATTCAGAAGTTAAAGTCAGTTCAAAGGCAGGCAACTAGACTACTACAAGGGATGGAAGGCCTCCCATATGATGACAGGTTGAAAAAGTTAGATATGTTTCGCTTAGAAAAAAGACATCTCAGAGGAGATCTCATTTATATGTATAAATACATGTGTGGTCAATATAAAGGACTGGCACATGACTTATTTCTTCCAAAGACAATACTAAGGACCAGGGGACACTCACTGCGAGTGGAAGAAAAGCGATTCCAACAGCTAAATAGGAAAGGGTTCTTTACAGTTAGAGCAGTCAGACTGTGGAATGTCCTACCACAAGAGGTATTAATGGCAGATACTATAACAGCTTTTAAAAAAGGGCTGGATGATTTCCTCAGTACACAAAACATTGTTGGTTATAAATGACTTGGTGACCAGGTGTAGAACTGGTGGAGGAAGGTTGAACTAGATGGACCTAGGTCTTTTTTCAACCTTAGTAACTATGTAACTATTATTCATTTTTATCACAATTTATTTTATTTTTATGGAAAACATTTAATAATCTCATATTGACACTCATTGCACATACAATATATCATCTTTTTTTCACATAAATATGAATAGAAAGATTTTCTGTGACGCCTGTCATTAAGGCGATGGAAACTCTTGACAGTTACACCTTCCATTTAGGGGTTCTGGTCACTTTGAAGGAATTAAGCAATATATTGCGATGTATTTTACACAGATTACGCACAACCTTATTCTTCTTTTTCTCTTTTCTTTTTAAATGGTTACAATGTCTGCGGTGGCGTTCATCATAAAGTTAATGTTGTACTCTTGATGGATGCAGCGTCCGTTTAGAGGTTCCAGTCACTTTAAAGATACATATAATATGTTTTTTTATTTATATATACAGTCATGGCCAAAAGTTTTGAGAATGCTACAAATATTAATTTTTACAAAGTCTACTGCTTAAGTTTTTCTAATGGCAATTTGCATATACTCCAGAATGTCATAAAGAGTGATCAGCTTAACAGCAATTACTTGCAAAGTCAATATTGGCTAAGAAAATGAACTTTAACCCCCAAAACACATTTCAACATCATTGCATTCCTGCCTTAAAAGGAGCAGCTAACATTGTTTTAGTGATTGTTCCATTAACACAGGTGTGGGTGTTGATGAGGACAGGGCTGGCGATCAATCAGTCATGATTAAGTAAGAATAACACCACTGGACACTTTAAAAGGAGACTGGTGCTTGGTATCATTGTTTCTTTTCAGTTAACCATGGTTATCTCTAAAGAAACACGTGCAGCCATCATTGCTCTGCCCAAAAATGGCCTAACAGGGAAGAGTATCGCAGCTACAAAGATTGCACCTCAGTCAACAATCTATCGCATCATCAAGAACTTCAAGGAGAGAGCTTCCATTGTTGCGAAAAAAGGCTCCAGGGCGCCCAAGAAGGACCAGCAAACGCCAGGACCGTATCTTAAAACTGTTTCAGCTGCGGGATCGGACTACCAGCAGTGCCGAGCTAGCTCAGCAATGGCAGCAGGCTGGTGTGAGTGCTTCTGCACGCACTGTGAGGCGGAGACTGCTTGAGCAAGGCCTGGTTTCAAGGAGGGCAGCAAAGAAGCCACTTCTCTCCAGAAAAAACATTAGGGACCGACTAATATTCTGCAAAAGGTACAGGGAGTGGACTGCTGAGGACTGGGGTAAAGTCATTTTCTCAGATGAATCCCCTTTTCGATTGTTTGGGACATCTGGAAAACAGCTTATTAGGAGAAGAAGAGGTGAGCGTTACCACCAGTCTTGTCTCATGCCAACTGTTAAGCATCCTGAAACGATTCATGTGTGGGGTTGCTTCTCAGCCAAGGGAATCGGCTCACTCACAGTCTTGCCTAAAAACACAGCCATGAATAAAGAATGGTACCAGAATGTCCTCCAAGAGCAACTTCTCCCAACTGTCCAAGAGCAGTTTGACGTCCAACAATGCCTTTTTGCAGCATGATGGAGCACCTTGCCATAAAGCAAAGGTGATCACTAAATGGCTCACGAAACAAAACATAGAGATTTTGGGTCCATGGCCTGGAAACTCCCCAGACCTTAATCCCATTGAGAACTTGTGGGCAATCATCAAGAGACGGGTGGACAAACAAAAACCAACAAATTCTGGCAAAATGCAAGCATTGCTTATGCAAGAATGGACAGCTATCAGTCAGGATTTGATCCAGAAGTTGATTGAGAGCATGCCAGGGAGAATTGCAGAGGTCCTGAAGAAGAAGGGTCAACACTGCAAATATTGACTTGCTGCAATAACTCATTCTAACTGTCAATATAACCTTTTGGTACTCATAATATGATTGCAATTATATTTCTGTATGTGATGTAAACATCAGACAAACACAATTAAAAACCAGAGGGCAACAGATCATGTGAAAATATAATTTTGGTGTCATTCTCAAAACTTTTGGCCATGACTGTATACAGTTAGGTCCAGAAATATTTGGACAGTGACACAAGTTTTGTTATTTTAGCTGTTTACAAAAACATGTTCAGAAATACAATTATATATATAATATGGGCTGAAAGTGCACACTCCCAGCTGCAATATGAGAGTTTTCACATCCAAATCGGAGAAAGGGTTTAGGAATCATAGCTCTGTAATGCATAGCCTCCTCTTTTTAAAGGGACCAAAAGTAATTGGACAAGGGACTTTAAGGGCTGAAATTAACTCTGAAGGCGTCTCCCTCGTTAACCTGTAATCAATGAAGTAGTTAAAAGGTCTGGGCTTGATTACAGGTGTGTGGTTTTGCATTTGGAAGCTGTTGCTGTGACCAGACAACATGCGGTCTAAGGAACTCTCAATTGAGGTGAAGCAGAACATCCTGAGGCTGAAAAAAAGAAAAAATCCATCAGAGAGATAGCAGATATGCTTGGAGTAGCAAAATCAACAGTCGGGTACATTCTGAGAAAAAAGGAATTGACTGGTGAGCTTGGGAACTCAAAAAGGCCTGGGCATCCACGGATGACAACAGTGGTGGATGATCGCCGCATACTTTCTTTGGTGAAGAAGAACCCGTTCACAACATCAACTGAAGTCCAGAACTCTCTCAGTGAAATAGGTGTATCTGTCTCTAAGTCAACAGTAAAGAGAAGACTCCATGAAAGTAAATACAAAGGGTTCACATCTAGATGCAAACCATTCATCAATTCCAAAAATAGACAGGCCAGAGTTAAATTTGCTGAAAAACACCTCATGAAGCCAACTCAGTTCTGGAAAAGTATTCTATGGACAGATGAGACAAAGATCAACCTGTACCAGAATGATGGGAAGAAAAAAGTTTGGAGAAGAAAGGGAACGGCACATGATCCAAGGCACACCACATCCTCTGTAAAACATGGTAGAGGCAACGTGATGGCATGGGCATGCATGGCTTTCAATGGCACTGGGTCACTTGTGTTTATTGATGACATAACAGCAGACAAGAGTAGCCGGATGAATTCTGAAGTGTACCGGGATATACTTTCAGCCCAGATTCAGCCAAATGCCGCAAAGTTGATCGGACGGCGCTTCATAGTACAGATGGACAATGACCCCAAGCATACAGCCAAAGCTACCCAGGAGTTCATGAGTGCAAAAAAGTGGAACATTCTGCAATGGCCAAGTCAATCACCAGATCTTAACCCAATTGAGCATGCATTTCACTTGCTCAAATCCAGACTTAAGACGGAAAGACCCACAAACAAGCAAGACCTGAAGGCTGCGGCTGTAAAGGCCTGGCAAAGCATTAAGAAGGTGAAAAACCCAGCGTTTGGTGATGTCCATGGGTTCCAGACCTAAGGCAGTGATTGCCTCCAAAGGATTCGCAACAAAATATTGAAAATAAAAATATTTTGTTTGGGTTTGGTTTATTTGTCCAATTACTTTTGATCTCCTAAAATGTGGAGTGTTTGTAAAGAAATGTGTACAATTCCTACAATTTCTATCAGATATTTTTGTTCAAACCTTCAAATTAAACGTTACAATCTGCACTTGAATTCTGTTGTAGAGATTTCATTTCAAATCCAATGTGGTGGCATGCAGAGCCCAACTCGCGAAAATTGTGTCACTGTCCAAATATTTCTGGACCTAACTGTATATATATCTATATATATAATTGCCTTATTCTGTCTGTCTGTCTGTCTGTCTTGCTCCAAAATTGTGTCCTTACGGTGACACAAAGCTGATTGGTCGCTGGGCTCGCCATGGCCCCGCCCCCCGCACAGATTGGCCGCTCGCCTCGGCTCCTCCCCCTGCACGGATTGGCCGCTCGCCTCGCCTCGGGTCCGCCCCCCCGCACGGATTGGCCGCCATTCACACTCAGACTCACACGCACACTCACACTCAGACTCACATGCACACTCACACTCAGACTCACACTCAGACTCACATGCACACTCACACTCAGACTCACATGCACACTCACACTCAGACTCACACGCACACTCAGACTCACACTCAGACTCACACTCAGACTCACACGCACACTCACACTCAGACTCACACGCACACTCAGACTCACACTCAGACTCACACTCAGACTCACACGCACACTCACACTCAGACTCACACGCACACTCAGACTCACACTCAGACTCACACTCAGACTCACACGCACACTCACACTCACACGCACACTCACACGCACACTCACACGCACACTCACACGCACACTCAGACTCACACGCACACTCAGACTCACACGCACTCACACGCACACTCAGACTCACACGCACACTCACACTCAGACTCACACGCACACTCAGACTCACACTCAGAGTCACATGCACACTCACACGCACACTCAGACTCACACGCACACTCAGACTCACATGCACACTCAGACTCACATGCACACTCACACTCAGACTCACACGCACACTCACACTCAGACTCACACGCACACTCAGACTCACACTCAGAGTCACATGCACACTCACACGCACACTCAGACTCACACGCACACTCAGACTCACATGCACACTCAGACTCACATGCACACTCACACTCAGACTCACACTCAGACTCACACACTCAGACTCACACTCAGACTCACACTCAGACTCACACTCAGAGTCACATGCACACTCACACGCACACTCAGACTCACACGCACACTCAGACTCATATGCACACTCAGACTCACACTCAGAGTCACATGCACACTCACACGCTCACTCAGACTCACACGCACACTCAGACTCACATGCACACTCAGACTCACATGCACACTCACACTCAGACTCACACTCAGACTCACACGCACACTCAGACTCACACGCACACTCAGACTCACACGCACACTCAGACTCAGACTCACACTCACACTCACACTCACGCTCAGACTCACACTCACACCCACGCTCAGACTCACACTCACACTCAGACTCACACTCAGACTCACACTCAGACTCACACGCACACTCACACTCAGACTCACACGCACACTCAGACTCACACTCAGACTCACACTCAGACTCACACGCACACTCACACTCACACGCACACTCACACGCACACTCACACGCACACTCACACGCACACTCAGACTCACACGCACACTCAGACTCACACGCACTCACACACTCACACGCACACTCAGACTCACACGCACACTCACACTCAGACTCACACGCACACTCAGACTCACACTCAGAGTCACATGCACACTCACACGCACACTCAGACTCACACGCACACTCAGACTCACATGCACACTCAGACTCACATGCACACTCAGACTCACACGCACACTCACACTCAGACTCACACGCACACTCAGACTCACACTCAGAGTCACATGCACACTCACACGCACACTCAGACTCACATGCACACTCAGACTCACATGCACACTCACACTCAGACTCACACTCAGACTCACACACTCAGACTCACACTCAGACTCACACTCAGACTCACACGCACACTCAGACTCACACTCAGAGTCACATGCACACTCACACGCACACTCAGACTCACATGCACACTCAGACTCACATGCACACTCACACTCAGACTCACACTCAGACTCACACACTCAGACTCACACTCAGACTCACACTCAGACTCACACGCACACTCAGACTCACACGCACACTCAGACTCACACTCAGAGTCACATGCACACTCACACGCACACTCAGACTCACACGCACACTCAGACTCACACGCACAAAGTCACATGCACACTCACACGCACACTCAGACTCACACGCACACTCAGACTCATATGCACACTCAGACTCACATGCACACTCACACTCAGACTCACACTCAGACTCACACGCACACTCAGACTCACACACACTCAGACTCAGACTCAGACTCACACTCAGACTCACACTCAGACTCACACGCACACTCAGACTCACACGCACACTCAGACTCACACGCACACTCAGACTCAGACTCAGACTCACACTCAGACTCACACTCAGACTCACACTCAGACTCACACTCACACTCACACTCACGCTCAGACTCACACCCACGCTCAGACTCACACTCAGACTCCCACGCACACTCACACTCAGACTCACACGCACACTCACACTCACACGCACACTAACTCAGACTCAGACTCACACTCACACTCAGACTCACACTCAGACTCACACGCACACTCAGACTCACACGCACACTCAGACTTAGACTCACACTCACACTCAGACTCACACTCACACTCACACTCACACTCAGACTCACACGCACACTCACACTCACACTCACACGCACACTCAGACTCACACGCACACTCACACGCAGACTCACACTTAAACGCAGACTCACACTCAGACTCACATGCACACTCACAAGCACACTCACACTCAGACTCACACGCACACTCACACTCAGACTCAGACTCACACTCAGACTCACACTCAGACTCACACTCAGACTCACACGCACACTCACACGCACACGCACACTCACACGCACACTCAGACTCACACACACACTCAGACTCAGACTCACACGCACACTCACTCACACGCACACTCACACTCAGACTCACACTCACACGCACATTCACACGATGGAGCACGATGGGGAGTGCGCAGCATGGGGGATGGAGCACGATGGGGAATGCGCAGCATGGGGGATGGAGCACGATGGGGAATGCGCAGCATGGGGGATGGAGCACGATGGGGAATGTGCAGCATGGAGGATGGAGCACAATGGGGAGTTGGGATGGAGCACGATGGGGGGTGCGCAGCATGGGGGATGGAGCACGATGGGGGATGCGCAGCATGGGGGATGGAGCACGATGGGGGGTGGACCACGATGGGGGGTGCACACCTCCCCCCAAAACACACACACACACTGCCACACACGCACTGCACAACACACCACACACACACTGGGAACCACAAACACCGCCCTACACAGACACCCACACACACAGACAACGCCGCAGACACACAACACCCAACACACAAACACCGCGGCACACACAAATATACGCACATACCGCACAACACACACATTGCACAAAACATACCTCCCCCCAAAACACACACACACACACACCCACACAAACCGCGCAACACACATACACAACGATGCAGACACACAGCGCTCCACAAATAACAACACACAACGCAACACACAAACAACACCGCCCTCACCCCCCGCTACACCCAGACAACACCCAGAACATGTACAGCCCCTACACAAACACTTGGTAACTACACACAACAACATCTATATATATATATATATATATATATCAAAAATCATACATTAACTACACAATACGTAAATTCTAGAATACCCGATGCGTAGAATCGGGCCACCTTCTAGTATATATATATATATATATTTTTTTTTTTACTTTATTTATTTTTCTGTTTTCAATTGTATGTGGGCCATGTTTGTGTATGACTATATATATAAATGTTATTTCTATGTAACTTTGATACTTTAATGGGATATGCTATGTCACGCTAACAGATTGTCTGCCCGCCGATTTTTTTCTGTCAGTAGGCGGTCTTCTGGGTATACCATATTTATATAGATCTGCTATTTCCATCTGTTTCAAGCTTTGTTGATGTCCTGGTCCTGAGGAAGAGGTTTCAACCTCGAAACGCGTAGACCTATGAAATAAAAAAGATATTTCTTCATCAACATCTCTACACCTTCATTTGGCTGATGCGCGGCGTTAACCCCTTTCTCTTCTCTGGTTTGAATGCCTGTGTCATCCTGGGGAGAGTAAAGGCTTGTGTATTTTTGAATGTGCTTCATGCAAATCAACATTTTAAGTTGGCAACTGTGGGACAATTGATGCCATTTAAGTGGTGTCTGTGGTCACATATTTTGAAAAAAATGGAGACTCTTGTTGGAGTCCCCTTGCTGTGTTTTAGATGATTGTTGATCAAGATGAACAAGCCATGGACCCACAAGGACTTTTCTACCCCTGTGTCATCCTGGGGAGACTAAAGGCTTGTGGATTTTTGAATGTGCTTCATGCAAATAACCATTTTAAGTTTGCAACTGTGGGACAATTGATGCCACTTAAGTGGTGTCTGTGGCCACATTTTTGGAAAACATAGAGACTCTTGTTGGAGTCCCCTTTTTGTGTTTTACATGATTTTAGAAGGGCATGACATGCCTAAGAGGTTTACTTTCAGCATCTGCAAGCTGTTGTCTGTGCTACACTAGCATGTCGTGTTAGAGGGGCGACCGAGGGCCATTGTAGTCGTGGCAGATACTGTCCTCTGGCTGTTGTACTCTTCCTCTGTGCCCCAACCCCCACTCCAGTGCAATTCAGTATTAAGCGCATTTTCTCTTCAGGCGTCACAGACACAGACACGGTCACAGGATATTTTAGGTAGGCACATTGCTTGAATGTTACAGGGAATATGTTTTTCTTTCCCACAAAATTTAATTTTTCTTTACATATCATCCGGCTGACTGTTTCTCTGGTGTTCGGGCTCACATTGGGGTACCCAATTACACTAGCCACGGTAGACTCAACCGTCTTTTCTGTCAGACAGGACCACTCTTCCCTCTAGAGGCCCACTGACTCTTTTCTCACCGAAGGATTTGTAAGATCTCACCAGGGAATAGCCGCCCTTTTTCTGGACCGCTTTTTGTGTCCGAAAAGATAACCGGATTCGGCCCAGAAGGCCACACCAAATTAATTTTACTGGGCTTTTTCTTCACTACACCTCTCACAGACGCAGTGTACTTCTCCTCAGGGATCTTCCTCAGCAACTGATTTCTAACCACTCTTTTCAAACTAGACTCCTCCCCCTCACTGTTCGGGATTACCAGGGAAACAGTCCACACACTGTGGCCAACTAGTGGCCATTTGAATACATTACATTACACTATAACATGGACTTTACATTTTATATTACACTATAACATAGACTTTACATATTCACATTTTACATATACATCATACACACAGGTTCTGGGTGACCGAGCCTTACACCCCCTTACAGTCGCACACAACATCACTGCTTCCTTGAGAAACTCTGTGTGTGACAGGGTGCATTTCACCACAGATACTTGGACCAGTAAGCATGGACAGGGGCGTTACATGTCGCTGACTGGGCACTGGGTAATTATGGTGAGAGATGGAGAAGGGTCTGCTGTACGAATCTTGCCGTCCCCATGAGTTGAGCATCAATCCTCTGTATGTAGAAATTCCTCCACTGCTTCTGCCTCCTCCACCTCGTCTCGGTCCTCCACCTCCGGCCCAAAGTCTGTCTGGTAAGGCCACCCGCGTTGTAAGTGCACACAAGGAATCCCACACACCTCCTTACTATGCTGGCAGCAGAGCTCAACGGCATCAGAAGGTCGACTCTTTGCTTTGAAATGCATGGGAAATGTGAGTCACACCGCTGAGTTTCATCAATGGTTGTCCCCACTCAACCTGCAGCCAGGGAAGGCCGTGTGCGACAATGCTGCAAACCTGGGTGCGGCACTTCGCCGGGGCAATGTGACACACGTGCCTTGTATGGCTCACGTGTTGAACCTGGTTGTCCAGCAAATTTTAAACCACTATCCCGACCTAGATGAGCTTCTGCAAAGGGCACGGTGTAATGCCTGCCTGGATCCACAGACTTTGACGGGCTGTAAAGGATAGCCTAGAGGGAAGCCACTCACCAAGCAGGACCCCTAGAACCCCGAAACCCTTTAACCCCTATACAGGGATTTGGAATTACACAGGGCCCAAGGTGATCACTACCTGTGGAAGGCTGCAGTCCGAGAGTAGTAGTAGTCAGGCAGGGTCAAACTAGGAACTGTTGAACAGGGACAGAATTGGCAGGCAAGGACGAAAGCAGAAAACAAGCAGTGGTGAAATCCAGATTAGGCAACGAGGTACATAAACAGCAGGCAGGAGACGTAGTCAGGAAACAAGCGGTTTTCAGCACACAAAATCACAAAGCAGAACAGGACGGAAAAGGAACCACAAGTTCAGAACTATCTCTGGCAGTGGTCAGCAGACAGGAGGGGCATTAAAAAAGGGTGTTGTGTCTTCCCATAGGTTGTAGCTGGATTATGGTACTTCAACTGGGAGACACCTGCCACCTACAGTCAGCCAGTGGTACTGCAGATCTCAAGGAAACCTGGCCCAGTAGATGAGCGGTGCCTTCGCCCACCGGCATCGACTCCTCTACAATCACCAGCACTATCCACGGCAGGAACACGGCGTCGCCTGGCGATCGGAGTAGAAGTCGCTGGAGCGGACTCCGGTGGTGACGTAACAGCCATGTGCGACAATGCTGCAAACCTGGGTGCGGCCCTTCGCCAGGGCAATGTGACACACGTGCCTTGTATGCCTCACGTCTTGAACCTGGTTGTCCAGCAATTTTTAAACCACTATCCCGGCCTACATGGGCTTCTGCAGAGGGCATATTCGCTATTTTCTCACTTCCGCCGTTCACACCCTGCAGCACAACGATTTGCATCGCTCCAGAAGTCTTTCAGCCTGCCGGTTCACCAGCTGAAATGCGATAGTGCCGACACGCAGGGATTCGAATCTGCACATATTGCAGGGACTGGCAGTACTGACAGCCCTGCTGAAATACGTTATGACATATAGCCTGGGCCAACGAGATCCAGGGGTGGGGCAGATCCCGCTGCTGGAGTGGTCTCAAGTCAAGGACCTATGCACCCTTCTGCATAGTTTCGAAATAGTGACGAAGATGTTTAGCGCTGATGATGCCATTATCAGCATGATAATTCCGGCATCTACATGCTGGAGCACACTATAAACAGTATACGGAGTCAGGTGGTGGGACAAGAGGAAGGGGAGGAAGTACAGGAGGAGTCATATGCGGAAGGGATAACAATATCTCTAAGGTCCAGACGGTCAGCAGCAACAAGGCGTCAGGCATGCGATGGTGGGGGAGAGGGATTAACAAGGGCGTATTGTAGCAGCCAAACTGTTGAGGCATGTGCAGGAGCCCAGGAAGAAATGGATGACTAACTGGCGATGGGCATGGAAGACTCAGCAGATGAGGGAGACCTTGATCACATTTCTGTTGTGCGAGGTTGGGGGGAGAGGGCAGAGGAAGGAAGCATGATTCTCACCTCGCCGCCAACAACACAGCAAGGACTTGTTCCTCCTGGATGCGCAAGACACATGAGCGCCTTTTTGCTGCACTACCTACAACATGACCCTCAGATTGTCAGAATTCGAAGTAATGCTGACTACTGGGTTGCCACACTCTTAGATCCCCGGTAAAAGACAAAATTTGGCGACATAATTCCTGCCATAGAAAAGGACGCACGTATGCAGGAGTATCAGCAGAAGTGCCTGGTACACAATCTTAGATCAGCTTTTCCAATATACACCAGTGGTGCACAGAATGAATCTCACAGCTTTGTCATGGCTAGGAGCAAATGGTCTTTTACTTATCCACATCTGAGGAACCGAGGGCTGGCTGCTGTGCTGAGACGGCATTGAGTAGGGTGTCCCTGCAGAGTTGCAAATTTGGTGATCTACAAAATGAGTGGAAAAAGGCCAGATGCTGGTGGCATGTTGGAAAGGGAAAAAAAGTTTGTGTCCGTGGGGTAGGTGGTAAAGCAACAGTAACATTTGCTGAAGAAAGACCATCTTCCAGCCAAAGGAAGATGTCTACTTCTTTCCGTGGGCAATCTGATATGATCCCTTTCTTACGGACACGACCATCGCTACCAAATGTAGATGAGTCACCAAAAGAGCAGCTGCTTGAATGGATCTCAAGTACTCCATCGTGGTCTCTCCTCCACCTCAACTTAAATATCCCAAATACTCCATTCCTCTGTGGTGTCACCCCAATCGCACTTGCTTCCTACCAGCTCTCAAGCCTCCACCCGCCCTGCTGAGTATGGGGTAACAGAGATAGTGGAGTCTGCAGTGCTGTTCAGTCACACTATAGCCTGGAAATCCAAAGCTGCAGTGAGTGCAGACAAAGAAATGATGTGCACTGATGCCCAGAAGGTTTGTGAGTCAGATCCAGGCCCAGATGAAGAAGGTTCTGAGCATAATGCAGATCCTTATTCTCAAACTATAACTCCTCTTGGTGGAGACAATGAGGAACATGCTACATAGTTACATTGTTAGTTACATAAGTTGAAAAAAGACCTAGGTCCGAAAAAAGACCTAGGTCCATCTAGTTCTGATGAGACTCAGATACCTGATTGGAACGACAACTTTACTATTTGGTCAGGGTAGGAAGAGGTTGTCTCTGAGGACAAGGGGAGTGAGAACACACAAGGTGATGATGAGGTTGGATATCCCACTTACTGTCAACCCACAGTCAGCTAGTCGATGAGCAGAGCAGGTGGAGGAGGATGCTACAGATGACGAGGTTAGGTTGCGCCTTCCTGGACAGAGACGGAGTACTGGGAGCACGTCAACAACTGCATCCTCAGCCACAACTCTGCCTCTGAGCAGAAGTCATGGTGGCTCTGCAGGTCGCATGGCCTCTAAGCCTTGCCTAGCCTGGGCCTTTTTTGACATCACAAAGGATCACCCAACTCATGTCATCTGTAAGATTTGTCACCAATCTCTAAGTAGAGGCCAAAAACTCACTAGTTTGAGTACTTCGTCCATGAACCGTCACATGGATAGGGTGAGGGTGCATTGATTACCTTTATCCACTGTGAATGCAAGATGCTTATTTGCCGTTCATTGTATGCATTGTTATTCACATATAAAAGGGTAAGAGTGTATAAATGACCTTTATTCACTGTAAATGCAAAAGTCTCATTTACTGTCTATTGTATGCATTGTTGCTGACCACCCACAAGGGGCTGCTGTTTTGCATCTGCCTTTGACTGTTTGGTCACTATAGCAACAGCAAAACGGTCTTCGGCTGTGGACTTGGAGTCCGGAGGAGGTGCTGTATGTGAGCTGAAGAAAAAGCGAAAAGTGCCGCCGCAGAAACTCTTAGCTGGATTGTGAGGAGACTCATGTTAGAGTTTGGTGAGGAGGACCATAACGCGTGTGAGCAGCATCCTGTGCCAGAGCCCACCATTCTTCAGTTGTTGGCTATACTGATCACTGTGAGAGGATCATCAAGTCTCTATTTATGGCAGCTGGACACCACAGTACCTGGGTACGGTAGGCTGGGCCCAGGAGTGCGTGCATGCAAAACTTTGTTTTGGCACAAAAACACATATATGTTTTGCTTAGGCCGACTACATAGACAATAAGACTTGCTGCCTCTGCTCTGTCAGTTTGTCAGTTACAGTTAAAATCCTAGAGGGACAGCGAAACATGTTTGTATTGACTGTTGCTTTACAAGATTTCCAGGACTGTGTTGCTGAGCTGTGTGGTTTGCCTTACCACTTTTATCATCTGCCTTATCTGTGAGGCTTCAGCAAACAAGGGTATTCAGGGGGGTTAATAGGTTTTGTCTATGTTTAGGTAGATAAGTTATAAAGCTAGAAAAAAGGAGCGCTAATAGGGTTTTACCAGATAAGCACATGGTTAAAATGTAATAAAATACACTCACCACTTGTGGTTGTGAGAGGTCACAACCACCACAGATAGCATGAGATAATGGAGGCTGCCGCGGACCCACGTGGTTCAGACTTCAAAGTGGAGGGGAAGGAGGGGTTAAATCCGCGCAATCCGTCAAAGAATGCAGAAGAGATGTTGATAAGTTAATCAATCTTTTATTCCATCGGTCTACACGTTTCAAGGTCCTGAAGAAGAGGTTATACACCTTGAAACGCGAAGACCGATGGAATAAAAGATTGATTAACTTATCAACATCTCTTGTGCATTCTTAGACGGATTGCGCGGATTTAACCCCTCCTTCCCCTCCACTTTTAAGTCTAGGTAGATAAGTTGTAAGCTCTTGTGCTGCGCCACTGGTAGGTCGTGTTCGCACACACATACACGCTATGTAGAGGGATTACCAGGTATTAGGCGACTGTTTAGACAGTCTCTTGGTTAGGCAAAGGTTGGTGAGAAGGGGGTATAAACCGCCATTACGAGTGGCGCAGCATAGGGGTGTAGGCTTTTGGCCTTGTGGATAGATTGTTCTATTCTTTCTGTTTTGTGCATGTTTTTTTTTTTGGTAAAGTAAAACAATAATTTTTCGACCCAACTGCCTAGAGCCCTCTTCCTGGTGCGTGGTTTAGCTGTATACTGGGGAGCCCACCCTGTACACGACTTTCAATGAAGCATAAATCGCAGTGGGAAGCTCACTGTGCTACAATGCGGTCTAGCGGGGCGGGCCAACCACCGTCTGCCACATAAAGTGCATCCGCGTGCTCTTCATCCTCTATGACTGTGGTGACAGCAGTCACACATGCTTTTGGACGAAAACCTTCCATCTCTTTACCTGCAACAGGTAGTGTGATTGGCAGGTCGTCAGTTGTTTTGGAAGTGGAAACAGCTGCTGGTGTGACATCAAGGGCACCACCTTTGGATGAAGGCAACATTATATCTCTACCTGCACCTTCCTCACAGATTTCCTGGACTACCTGCAGTTAGAAATTGGCTACTACAGATGGAGAGGTGGGGTAGCTTTCTTGACAGCAGTGGTATACCACTGACTATCACACACTAATACTATGCCCAAGGGATTGCCTGGACTAGCTGCAGTTAAAAATTGGCTACTACAGATGGAGAGGTGGGGTAGCTTTCTTGACAGCAGTGGTATGCCACTGGCTATCACACACTGATACTATGCCCAAGGGATTGCTTGGACTAGCTGCAGTTAAAAATTGGCTACTACAGATGGAGAGGTGGGGTAGCTTTCTTGACAGCAGTGGTATGCCACTGACTATCACACACTGATACTATGCCCAAGGGATTGCCTGGACTAGCTGCAGTTAAAAATTGGCTACTACAGATGGAGAGGTGGGGTAGGTTTCTGGACAGCAGTGGTACACCACTGACTATCACACACTGATACTATGCCCAAAGGAATTGCCTGGACGTTTTGTAGTTAATAATTGACTACTACAGATGGAGAGGTGGGGTAGCTTTCTTGACAGCAGTGGTATGCCACTGACTATCACACACTGATACCATGCCCAAAGGATTTCCTGGATTAGCTGCAGTTAAAAATTGGCTACTACAGATGGAGAGGTGGGGTAGGTTTTCTTGACAGCAGTGATACGCCACTATCACACACTGATACTATGCCCAAAGGAATTGCCTGAGCTGATTTGGACAGATGCTGTGTAAAACACTTGCACAGCGCTGGCACAGACCTGCCTAGCGAAAATTGCTATGAACTGCTCTAATCTAGCCCTGAAAAGGGCTGAAATTACAACTAGTCCCTACTCCCTAAACCGATGTCTCGATTGCACTTTATAGCGCCCACAGCAACAGCAGCAGCAGAAGCAGTGACTGACACACAACCGCAGCACTGAGATAATGGCGGCGATGGGGAAAATGGCCGGGTCTTATAGGGCAAGGACATGTGACATACCTAGCTAATGACACATGCCCTTGCTTGTCTGCCAAAAATGCACTTTGCTGTGTGTGTGTCTGTGATTGGCTGACAGCCTGGCTCGCCCCACTGGACGTGCAGTTAGGAATAAAAAAAACTGGCAATCGCCATTCTTTCAGCACTCCGCAGCACTGATCTAAACCCCGCCCCCCCGCACACTATACACTGAATTTGGATAATATTATTATTAACATTGAATGACAGTATTACTGTGAAAAGCCAGCTAGTAACTAGCTACGCTTTTGGTGATCGAACCGTTATCGAACGGTAACTCGAACTGTCGAACGTGAATCTAATCGTTCAAGTTCGTTGAACGACTCGAACATCGCCAAAAACAGGTCGAACTTGAGATTGGCGAACAGTTTGATTAGAACACCGCTCATCTCTAGTAATAATTTCTCTCAGCAGGAGAAATCTTTTTAGAGAAGGCACAAAGCCGTACGTTAGTCAAAGTAGGAGGTCCCTGTGACAAAACAGCCCTCACCCCTACCTCAGAAGCATCAACCTCAACGATGAATGGTCTCATGAGGTTAGACTGAACGAGCACCGCAGCAGACACCAAACGATTTTTCAACTCCAGAAAAGCCCACACAGCTGCAGGTGACCACTCCCTTAGGTCCGCCCCTTTACGTGTTAGATCCATTAAGGGTTTGACAATCTGTGAGAACCCCTTAATAAATTTTCTATAATAGCGAATCCCAGAAAATGCTGCAGGGCCTTAAGGTCACAAGGTCGCACCCAGTTAATAATCGCCTGAATCTTCCCAGCATCCATTTTGAACCCAGTAGCAGACAAAATAAACCCCAGGAAGGAGATCTCTTGCACCGTAAATGTACATTTTTCAAATTTGGCAAAGAAAGAGTTTTCTCTTAACCTATGTAACACAGAACCAACATGTGAGATATGAGAATCAAAATCAGGTGAAAAAATCAAAATGTTATCAACATAAATGACCACAAATCTCCCAATGAAATCTGAGAAGACATTGTTCATAAAATTTTTAAAAAGGGCTGGTGCATTGGTTAACTCAAAGGGCATAACCAAATTTTCATACAGACACTCGGATGTAAGAAATCCCATTTTCCACTCATCTCCCTCTTGGATACGTTTGTATGCTCCCCAGAAAACAAGCTTAGAAAAAAATTTAGCCCCAGAAAGTTGATTATAAAGATCAGGGATGAGTGAAAGCGGGTAAATATTTTTGACCATTATCTTAATTAATTCTCGGAAATAGAGGCAAGGTTGGAGACCACCGTCTTTTTTCTTTACAAAAAAGAACACTATCAACTGGGGACGATGAACCATGAATGTGTCCTTTAAGCAAACTGTCAGAAATGTACGTTTTCATGGTGACGATTCCGGCCCAGAAAGATTAAACAAATGGGTTTTGGGCAATTAAACATTAGGAATAAGATTTACGGCACAATCATCTGGACGGTGGGGTGGCAAAACCTCTGCCTCTTTCTCCGAGAAGGCATCTCTGAAGTCCTTAAGGTATTCCGGAAGACCCTCCAGACTAGAAAACCTGAACAGATCTACTAAGACAAGTCTTATGACAATTAGCACCCCACTTAACAATATCTATAAGACCCCAATCAATAACAGGATAATGCAGCTGTAATCATGGAATTCCCAAAAACCAATCCCCCAGGGAGATTATCTATAACATAGCAAGAAATGATTTCAGTATGAAGGGATCCCACCTTGAGTGAAAAAGCCTCCGTGACGAACTGAATCAGATTTTGAGGCAAAGTTTTATCGATAGTAATAATTTGAATCGGTCTCTCCAACCTCACTGTCCCTATCTCTAGTTTGAGAACCAGTTTGGAGTCAATAAAATTCATCAAAGCCTTATTATCATTACTGACTCCTGTTGGAAGCAAATATTTGTATAACTTTACCAGTGCAGTCAATTTGTGGCTGAGTTTATAATCTACTAACCACTGCCACTTTTGTGTGACAGTTCATACTGAATAGGTTAAGCGGGCTTTACACACTACGATTTTGCTACAGCGATCTCGTTGGGGTCACGGAATTTGTGACGCACATCCGGTCGCTGTAGCGATCTCGTAGTGTGTGACTCCAAGGAGCGATTTTGGATCGTTGTTAAAACGTCCAAAATCGCTCCTCGTTGACATGGGGGTCCGCTCCCAATTATCGATACTATCGCTTTGCCGTTGTTGTTCCTCGTTCCTGCGGCAGTGCACATCATTCTGTGTGACCCCCGTAGGAACGAGGAATATCTCCTACCTGCCGCCGGCCACAATGCGGAAGGAAGGAGATGGGCGGGATGTTCGTCCCGCTCATCTCCGCCCCTCCGCTTTCATTGGGCGGCCGCTTAGTGACGTCGCTGTGACGCCGAATGGACCGCCCCCTTAGAAAGGAGGTGGTACGCCAGTCACAGCGACGTCGCTATGGAGGTATGTATGACGCGGGTGCGCGATTTTGTGTGCAACGGGCAGCGATATGCCCGTTTCGCACAAACAATGGGGGCGGGTCGATGCTAGCGATATCGGTACTGATATCGTAGCATGTAAAGCCACCCTTAGACTAGTATATATAAAATATATTGTTATAATATCATGAAGTTTTTTAATTATTTATGATGTATATAGTTTAGTTATTATGGTGCATCTATTGTGGTATGATTTTGATAGTCCTTATTGAATAAACCTTGTATGACAGTTCACATTGGAGTGATTAGGTTGGTACACATGGAGTTAATATCAAGCATGGAAAAAAATATTTAAGAAGCATATACAGCCTATTCGCTTTAGAATTTCTTAGTAGCATTACTTTTCTGGGATCCAATGGATTAATTCCTAAAGCTAGATATGTGCCGTCCCAGCAGCGGTCGAACCGCTCGGATCTGGGGGTGGTTACTCGTGGCTCGAGGGTTTCCGGACCCGGGGGCTAGGGGCCACTCTAAATGTAATGGGGGGGTTATTAACGGAGAGTACCGCCGCTGCCAATAGGAGCACCTGGGGTTGATGAAATGGGGCAGTCAGATGACGTTTTCCCTCCACAGGTAGGGAAGGCCCCGGGACTCTGAATGGTGGGGTGCAGGGGAGCGCAGGCCTTGTTGGAAGCAGGGGTTTCTCCATCTAAAAGCCTGCCGCTCAGTATTAGAGAGAACCCTATCACACTGCATAGGCTCCGCAAGCAATACATCTGCACATATCATTTTGCGATGATATGAGATGATTTTGAGTTGTTTTGTGTCGGCTGATCAGGATGACTGGGTTTCTTTTTTGTCTTTGGCTGAGTTTGCTCTTAATAATAGAGCTAGTTTGGCCACTTTGATGTCTCCTTTCTTTTGCAATTTTGGGTTTCATTCTCGGTTTTCTTCGGGACAGATGGAGGCTTCAGCCTGCCTGGGTATTGATTCGGCAGTAGAGAAAATGCAGCAAATTAAGGATCAAGCGGTGGATAAATTGTCCCACTCCCAGGAAAATGCCCAATAGTTTGCCATTTGACTGTGGGTCCCCGGTTTAAGGTAGTGGACTTGGTCTGGTTGTCTTCCAAACATGTTCCCATGAAAATTTCTTCTCCGAAATGTAATCCAAGGTTTATTCGACCTTATAAGATTTTGGAGATAATTAATCCTGTTACTTTCCGTTTGGCTCTCCCAGAGACTTTCAAGATTCACAATGTCTTTCATAAGTCTTTGTTGAAAAAGTATGTTGAACTGGTAGTGCCCATGGCTGCGCCTCCTGATCCTGTGTTGGTCGAAGGACATGTGGAATATGTAGGAGAGAAGCTTTTGGATTCCAGTATTACCAGATGGAAGTTCTAGTACCTGGTCAAGTGGAAAGGTTATGGTCAGGAGGATAATTCTTGGGTGGTTGCTTCCGACATACATGCTGATCGCTTGATCCGTGCTTTTCATCAAGCCCATCCTGACAAACCCGGGGGTTCTGGTGAGGGTTCGGTGACCCCTCCTCAAGGGGGGGGCACTGTTGTGAGTATATTTGAATTAGATTCCAGTTTGGGACTACCTCTTGTGGTCAGTGCTGGTAGTGCAGTTGACTTGCTGAATGGGAACCAGTCAGCTGAGGATTGGCTATCAGGGCATTCGGATTGGGCCTATATAACTTAGTAGTTTCCTCCTGTTCCTTGCTGGTGCTCAATGTATCTCCTGTGTTCTAAGGACATTTTGAAACCAGCCCTTTTCTCTGTGTCTAGCAGAACTCCTCTTAGATAAGTTGGTCTTTGTACCGCTTCTTAGGCTTTCCACTTTCTTCTTATTTTGCCTGTGTGGAGTTCTTGGTGGAGTTGGATCATTCCCTGCTGGGAGTATCTGTGTACCTTGCTCCATATTCTGTTACATATTGTGTTTTGTCATGCTTGGTACAAAATTCAGTCCCTTTTCTATATCAGTGTTTTTTTGGATCTTAGTAACACCAGAGTACTGATATAATGGGGGAGAGCCTGTGTAGGCTCACTATTTTTCCATATCAGACGTTCTGGTATTTACTAGGGTTTTTATGGCTGCAGTCAGTGCTCTTTCCTATCTTTTCCTATGCAGATAGTTTGGGCTTCATCTTTGCTGAATCTGTTCTCTAGCTACGTATTGTGTTTCTCTTATATCACCGTAGGCTTTACATGTGGGGGGCTATCTATAAATTTGGGGACTACTCCGAGGCAGATTAGCTTTTCTAATATTTCTCTCTGTAAGAATATTTAGTTCTCCGGCTGTGTCGAGGCGACCAGGTCATCGTAGGCTCGCCCCATGGCTACTTCTAGTTGTGTGTCAGTATTAGGTCTGCAGTCCATTAAGGTTCCAGCCACTATGGTTATTTTTTGGGTTTCCGAGTTTTTGTCCTTTTTCTGATCCTCCTCAGTCACTGGATCATAACACCTGACCCTGGATCAATGCCATCAAAACCTCAGCTTCATCCACAACATTAGGTTCGTCATACAACAATCCCAGGTCCTGAAAAAAGGAATCCACATCAACAAGAATCGGATACCAGGCACCAAAAAAAAGGCCCAGTCCTGAGGGTCACCGCGCAACAAGGAGATGATAATCCTAACCTGCTGCACGGGACTCCCTGAGGACTTAGGTCTTAAGGCAAAAAATAATTTACAATTATTTTTAAAGTTCAGGAATTTAGACCTATTCCCCGAGAAGAATTCAGGAACGGGAATTTTGGGTTCTACAACAGGAGTCTGTCTAAGATAAGCCGATATACCCTGAACCTCAGAAGCAAGATGCTCAACACGATCAGACAACTGGTTATTATCCATGCCAGCAAAAGATCATCCACGGAACCCAAAGAGTAAGAGGATAAATATACAGAATACAAAAAATGTCCTTCTTTTGAGTACCTCTTTTTTTGTGTGGCGGGTGATACTGTTATGAACTCGTAACCATGGACAATCACAAAATATCCCGTTAATCAGGAAAAAAGAAAACCACAAGAGTAGTTGGAAACTAAGCTGACCGCAATCCCCTATCTATCGGACAACACTAGAAGTAGCAGTGGGATGTTCCTAACACACCTAGACACCTCGTCACTGCCAGAGAAACTTGCTACACCTCAAAGATAGAAATGAGGAATCCTAACTTGCCTCGGAGCAGTCCCCAAAGAAATAGCAAGCCCCAACATGTAAACGACGCTGATGTAAGAAAACACAATACACAGATAGAAAATACAGATTAGCAAAGGTGAGGCCCGACTTACTAGATACAACAGGACATGATAACTGATAACATGATAACTGATTGCGGCCAGCAAAAATCCCTGCAAAAAATACCAAACTCCTGATAGAAAATAGATCTGAGACCACACGGTCTTTCCCCCACTATATCAGGTACTGTTGTGCCAGACACTTTAAACAGAACTGCAGATATAATGGGAAGAAACAAAATCACAGAACAAATAATATTCTAAACGGCAAATAATCCAAACATGAAAAGGGAGCAAGCTCCCTTTCTTGCTGGGGGAACTGTCCTGCTCACAAAAGCAAAGAGACAGATCCTCACAAACAAGAAGCAAAACACATACCAAAATGGAATAAGCAGAAACATTTTTAAGTGCAATTCCAGCAATTAAGCACAGAAATTAGTAAACTTATTTGGAGAAATAAATAATTCAGGCACAGAATAAATGGGAGAAACTGAAGGGAAAACTCCCAGCAATCTTCAGAAGCAGCAGGAAACATGTATCACGGCGGCCGCCAGGCAGAAAATGCTCTCCTAAATACACTAGGCTGAGCTGCAATAGGATTTCCTGGATTCCTAATTAATTCCATCACCTGTTTGAGTCACAGATTCAGACTCAGCTTCATTACCATTCCTGGCCACCAGAGGAAGCTCCACCCCAGCACCCACTCAGATGACATTCACAACAGGAGCCTTATTGAGAATAATTGCAGAGTTGTTTCCAGATGTGCAACATCATTAGGAAATATTCTTTCCCTTAGTACATTAAACACACCCAAAATAAATAATCATTGGTTATCTATCAGGGGGTTTTTTAAGTATGGTCAGAGATTTTGCAGGATGTGTTCATTTGCATAAAAACGCATCATATTTACTGATTCTACAAATTCTAAATGCCATAACATAAAGTCATTCCTTAACCCCTTCACGACCATGGACGGATCTTTCCGTCATAGATCGTGTCCCGGTAAGCCCCGCCCCCTGCTTTTCAACAGCTGACATGTGTGCCTACATGTTCCGAGTGGAATCGCATTCCACCCGGAACATTAACCCCTTAGATCTCGCTGCCAAAGTCTGGCAGCGAGATCTATATGCGCGCGGCCATGTTTTTTACTTACCGCCGCCCCCTCCGGACGTCACGTGAGTGATCACGTGACGTTTGGTGGTTGCCATCGTAGCACAGGGTCATGTGATGACCCCTGCTGCTACCAAGTTTCACTTTCATTCTTCCTCGGCACGGAGCAGAGGAAAAAAGAAAGTGACTATTTCTGCTGTTTACAGCGGTATAGCTGTGATCAGCAGATAGCGATCAGCAATCGGATTGCTGATCGCTATAGCCCCCTAGGGGGACTAGTAAAATAAAATAAAAAAAAAGTTTTAAAAAATTAAAAAAAAAACCTAAAAGTTCAAATCACCCCCCTTTCCCCCCATTGAAAATTAAAGGGTTAAAAAATAAATAAATATACACATATTTGGTATCGCCGCGTTCAGAAATGCCCGATCAAAATATAAAATCAATTAATCTGATTGGTAAACGGCGTAGTGGCAAAAAAATTCCAAACGCCAAAATTACGTTTTTTGGTCGCCGCACGTTTTACGCAAAATGCAATAACAGGCGATCAAAACGTAGCATCTGCGCAAAAATGCTACCATTAGAAACATCAGCTCGAGACGCAAAAAATAAGCCATCACTGAGCCATAGATCCCAAAAAATAAGAACGATACATGTTTCGGAAAATGGCGCAAAACGTGCGCCACTTTTATTGGACAAACTTGTGAATTTTTTATTTTTTAACCCCTTAGATACAAGTAAATGTATACATGTTTGATGTCTACAAACTCGCACCGACCTCAGGCATCATACCTACACATCAGTTTTACCATATAGTGAACACTGTGAATAAAACATCCCAAAAACTATTGTGCCATCACACTTTTTTTGCAATTTTTCCACACTTGGAATTTTTTTGCTGCTTTCCAGTACACCATATGGTAAAACTTATGGTTTCATTTAAAAGTACAACTCGTCCTGCAAAAAACAAGCCCTCATATGGCAAGATTGACGGAAAAATAAAAAAGTTACGGCTCTCGGAAGAAGGGGAGCAAAAAAAAACGCAAAAACGGAAAGTGCCCCGGGGCTGAAGGGGTTAATTGTAGAACCAACATGATAATTTACATTATTGAATGCGCTAGTTACAATTTAACATATGTTGGAAGCACAAAACACCAGGTATACATCAGGTTCAAAGAACATGTTAACGATATTAAAAATTCAAAAATTATAAAAAATATGTCACAAGCTTGAAGACACTTCATTAATCAACATAATGGTAATAGCAACAGTCTTAGAACGTATGTGATAAAAATAATAAAGAAAACTATAAGATATAAGATAAGGTTATATTGAAAAAACTCTCAGACATAGAGAAGCTTGGTGGATCTTCAAGATAAATACCTATGTGCCGAATAGTCTCAATCTAAGAAGAGATATCATGATATATTATTAATTTTACTTTGGTGTTCACATTCGTAATTACAGAATTAATTGTTCCACTTTCCTATATTAGAGCATATTGTACCTCATTCTGGCATGAAAATACCGATTTTACTATATTCTTATTATCATGTTATTGTATTCCGCATGCTATATTGTTGATGAGGAATGTCATGTTCATAGTATCATAGTATCATAGTTTTTAAGGTTGAAGGGAGACTCTAAGTCCATCTAGTTCAACCCGTAGCCTAACATGTTGATCCAGAGGAAGGCAAAAAAACCCCAATGTGGCAAACAAGTTCCAATGGGGAAAAAATTTCCTTCCTGACTCCACATCCGGCAATCAGACTAGTTCCCTGGATCAATACCCTGTCATAAAATCTAATATACATAACTGGTAATATTAAATTTTTCAAGAAAGGCGTCCAGGCTCTGCTTAAATGTTAGTAGTGAATCACTCATTACAACATCATGCGGCAGAGAGTTCCATAGTCTCACTGCTCGTACAGTAAAGAATCCTCGTCTGTGATTATGATTAAATCTTCTTTCCTCAAGACGTAGCGGATGCCCCCGTGTTCCAGTCGCAGGCCTAGGTGTAAAAAGATCTTTGGAAAGGTCTCTGTACTGTCCCCTCATATATTTATACATTGTGATTAGATCCCCCCTAAGCCTTCGTTTTTCCAAACTAAATAACCCCAAGTTTAATAACCTGTCTTGGTATTGCAGCCCACCCATTCCTCTAATAATCTTGGTGGCTCTTCTCTGCACCCTCTCCAGTTCAGCTATGTCCTTCTTATATATCGGTGACCAGAATTGTACACAGTATTCTAAGTGCGGTCGCACTAGTGACTTGTACAGAGGTAGAACTATATTTTTTTCATGAACACTTATACCTCTTTTAATACATCCCATTATTTTATTAGCCCTGGCAGCAGTTGCCTGACACTGTCCACTAAAGTGAAGTTTACCATCCACCCATACACCCAAGTCTTTTTCTGTGTCTGTTTTACCCAGTGTTCTACAATTAAGTACATAATCATAAATGTTATTTCCTCTACCCAAGTGCATGACCTTACATTTATCTACATTAAACTTCAATTGCCACTTCTCAGCCCAATCCTCCAATTTGCATAAATCTCCCTGTAATATAAAATTATCCTCCTCTGTATTGATTACCCTGCAGAGTTTAGTATCATCTGCAAATATTGAAATTCTACTCCGCATGCCCCCAACAAGGTCATTTATAAATATGTTGAAAAGAAGCGGGCCCAATACTGACCCCTGCGGTACCCCACTATGAACTGAGACCCAGTCCGAGTACGTACCATTAATAACCACCCTTTGTTTCCTATCACTTAGCCAGTTTTTAACCCAGTTACACATATTTTCCCCTATCCCCATTATTCTCATTTTATGTACCAACCTTTTGTGTGGCACCGTATCAAAAGCTTTTGAAAAGTCCATATACACAACATCCACTGCATTTCCCTGGTCCAGGCTTGAACTTACCTCTTCATAGAAGCTGATCAAATTAGTTTGACAGGATCGATCCCTCATAAACCCATGTTGATACTCTGTCATAAGGTTATTTTTCTTGAGATACTCCAGTATAGCATCTCTCAAGAAACCCTCAAGGATTTTACCAACCGTAGAGGTTAAACTTACCGGCCTATAATTTCCCGGCTCAGTTTTTGTCCCCTTTTTGAATATTGGCACCACATTTGCTATGCGCCAGTCCTGCGGTACCGACCCTGTTATTAAGGAATCTGAGAAGATTAAAAATAATGGTCTATCTATCACAGAACTCAATTCCTGTAGTACTCTGGGGTGTATGCCATCCGGGCCCGGAGATTTGTCAACCTTAGTGATTTCGAGGCGGCGGCGTACTTCCTGCTGGGTTAAGCAGGTAATATTCAAGGGTGAATTTATGGTATCACTGGTCATGTCATCTGCCATGGCATTTTCTTGTATAAAAACTCTAAGGTCCCTTATACCACCTCCTACCCCAGCACTAACACAGAGATAAGTGTAAGGGTGCCCTCACACGAGCGTATAACTCGCATGAGTATCGGAACGCATCACTCGGTGCGGCCGCACACTCTCCGGACAGGAGCATGTCAGCCGCATAGAAATACATGCAGCTGAGCTGCTCCTGTCAGCAGAGAAGCTAGGCGCGCCGGGTGATGCGTTCCGATACTCATGCGAGTTATACGCTCGTGTGAGGGCACCCTTACTAGGATAATCTTATCTGATTAGCCCAAGAGTGTGGTATTCACGACCAGGGGTTGAAGCCACTGGAAGGAAAAAATTGTGCAGACAAAGACGTTCCTTTGTCTTGAGGGAAAAAAAGCTATGAACCCAGTTTTTAGGTGTCACATTATTATTAGAAAAATGAAAAGCCTATTGTTGGAATCCCGGTGAAGAGATAAATGCACCGTCTTATCTTGGGCAATTGCTGGTATCCCAACAAATGGGTATTGGCCAATAAAATCATGCTTGATGTGTTGTGTTTGGTATCTATGCGAAGGAAAAATCAAGATACTAAAATATGACGCTAATATCTCTCATGTGTGTGGCCCAGGGGCAAAGATATGAGAAAAACTAGAATTACCTAATTTTTCTGAAGCTGTCGGCACAGCCCACAAGATATCGTAAAATGAAGTCACAGATGGAAAGGTAAGCTCAGGTCATAAAAGTCAGAAGTCCATTTTTGGACTTGGTGAGTACTGCAGGGCATACCAAAGTGGTGGTGCTGCCCGTTTGTGTACCATCTTATACTGGAGACCCTCCCTCCATAAATTCGGACGTCACATCTATGAAGAGAGTTTAGTGAGTTTCCTGTTTATCCCTTTTATTTTTATGTAATTGTCTACACTGTAATTGTATTGTTCCCCTTTTGTAACATCTTTTATATTTTATGAACACTGCCTATTTTCAGATTAAATATATAACATTTAATAGCTTAATTCCTCTTGCACTATATATGATCCCCGAACCCGAACAGCCTTTTGCGAACTGGAACGGGTGTCTGAACTACCTGTAACAAGTTTGATGGTGGCATCAAAATTATTGTTGTCTAGAATTATTGGAGTGCTACCAGTAAGGGTACCGGGGTATGTATATATATGTACAGTATATCTATATCTATCTATCTATATCTATATATATATATATTCAGTACAGACCATTTTCAGGACTGTGAAAATTGTAGATTCACATTGAAGGCATCAAAACTATGAATTAAAACATGTGGAATGAAATACGCAAAAAAGTGTGAAACAACTGAAAATATGTCTTATATTCTAGGTTCTTCAAAGTAGCCACCTTTTGCTTTGATTACGGCTTTGCACACTCTTGGCATTCTTTTGATGAGCTTCAAGAGGTAGTCACCGGAAATGGTTTTCCAACAGTCTTGAAGGAGTTCCCAGAGATGCTTAGCACTTGTTGGCCCTTTTGCCTTTACTCTGCGGTCCAGCTCACCCCAAACCATCTCAATTGGGTTCAGGTCTGATGACTGTGGAGACCAGGTCATCTGGATTAGCACCCCGTCATTCTCATTATTAGTCAAATAGCCCTTACACAGCTTGGATGTGTGTTTGGGGTTATTGTCCTGTTGAAAAATAAATGATGGTCCAACTAAACGCAAACCGGATGGAATAGCACGCCGCTGCAAGATGCTGTGGTAAGCATGCTGGTTCTGTATGCCTTCAATTTTGAATAAATCCCCAACAGTGTCACCAGCAAAGCATCATCACACCATCACACCTCCATCTCCATGCTTCACGGTGGGAACCAGCCATGTAGAGTCCATCCGTTCACCTTTTCTACAAAGACACAGTGGTTGCATCCAAAAATCTCAAATTTGGACTCATCAGACCAAAGCACAGATTTCCACTGGTCTAATGTCCATTCCTTGTGTTCTTTAGCCCAAACAAGTCTCTTCTGCTTGTTGCCTGTCCTTAGCACTAGTTTCCTAGCAGCTATTTTACCATGAAGGCCTGCTGCACAAAGTCTCCTCTTAACAGGCGTGTCCAAACCTTTGGTCTGTACTGTATATATATATATATATATATACTAGAAGGTGGCCCGATTCTACGCATCGGGTATTCTAGAATTTACGTATTGTGTAGTTCATGTATGATTTTTGTTATATATATATATATATATATATATATAGATGTTGTTGTGTGTAGTTACCAAGTGTTTGTGTAGGGCGCTGTACATGTTCTGAGTGTCGCGGGGGGTGAGAGCGGTGTTGTATGTGTGTTGTTTGTGGAGCGCTGTGTGTCTGTAGCGTTGTGTGTGTGTGTGTGTGTTGTGCGGTTTGTGTGTGTGTGGTGTGTTTTGGGGGAGGTATGTTTTGAGCAATGTGTGTGTTGTGCAGTATGTGCGTATATTTGTGTGTGCAGCGTTGTCTGTGTGTGTGGGTGTCTGTGTAGGGCGTTGTTTGTGATTCCTAGTGTGTGTGTGTTGTGCAGTGCGCGTGTGTGTGTGTTGGGGGGAGGTGTGCACCTCCCATCGTGCTCTATCCCCCATGCTGCGCACCCCCCATCGTGCTGCATCCCCCATGCTGCGCACTCCCAAACGTGCTCCATCCGCCATGCTGCGCACTCCCAAACGTGGTCCATCCGCCATGCTGCGCACTCCCAAACGTGCTCCATCCGCCATACTGCGCACTCCCCATCGTGCTGCATCCCCCATGCTGCGCACTCCCAAACGTGCTCCATCCGCCATGCTGCGCACTCCCCATCGTGCTCTATCCGCCATGCTGCACACTCCCAAACGTGCTCCATCCGCCATGCTGCGCACTCCCAAACGTGCTCCATCCGCCATGCTGCGCACCCCCTATCATGCTCCATCCGCCATGCTGCGCACTCCCAAACGTGCTCCACCCGCCATGCTGCGCACTCCCAAACGTGCTCCATCCGCCATGCTGCGCACTCCCAAATGTGCTCCATCCGCCATGCTGCGCACTCCCAAACGTGGTCCATCTGCCATGCTGCGCACTCCCAAACGTGCTCCATCCGCCATGCTGCGCACTCCCAAACGTGCTCCATCCGCCATACTGCGCACTCCCCATCGTGCACCATCCGGCATGCTGCGCACTCCCAAACGTGCTCCATCCGCCATGCTGCGCACTCCCAAACGTGCTCCATCCGCCATGCTGCGCACTCCCAAACGTGCTCCATCCGCCATGCTGTGCACTCCCAAACGTGCTCCATCCGCCATGCTGCGCACTCCCAAACGTGCTCCATCCGCCATGCTGCGCACTCCCAAACGTGGTCCATCCGCCATGCTGCGCACTCCCAAACGTGCTCCATCCGCCATGCTGCGCACTCCCAAACGTGCTCCATCCGCCATACTGCGCACTCCCAAACGTGCTCCATCCGCCATACTGCGCACTCCCCATCGTGCACCATCCGGCATGCTGCGCACTCCCAAACGTGCTCCATCCGTCATGCTGCGCACTCCCAAACGTGCTCCATCCGTCATGCTGCGCACTCCCAAACGTGCTCCATCCGCCATGCTGCGCACTCCCAAACGTGCTCCATCCGCCATGCTGCGCACCCCCCATCATGCTCCATCCGCTTGGGAGTGCGCAGCATGCCGGATGGTGCACGATGGGGAGTGCGCAGTATGGCGGATGGAGCACGTTTGGGAGTGCGCAGTATGGCGGATGGAGCACGTTTGGGAGTGCGCAGCATGGCGGATGGACCACGTTTGGGAGTGCGCAGCATGGCGGATGGACCACGTTTGGGAGTGCGCAGCATGGCGGATGGACCACGTTTGGGAGTGCGCAGCATGGCGGATGGAGCACGTTTGGGAGTGCGCAGCATGGCGGATGGAGCACGTTTGGGAGTGCGCAGCATGGCGGATGGAGCATGATGGGGGGTGCGCAGCATGGCGGATGGAGCACGTTTGGGAGTGCGCAGCATGGCGGATGGAGCACTTTTGGGAGTGTGCAGCATGGCGGATAGAGCACGATGGGGAGTGCGCAGCATGGCGGATGGAGCACGTTTGGGAGTGCGCAGCATGGCGGATGGAGCACGTTTGGGAGTGCGCAGCATGGGGGATGGAGCACGTTTGGGAGTGTGCAGCATGGCGGATAGAGCACGATGGGGAGTGCGCAGTATGGCGGATGGAGCACGTTTGGGAGTGCGCAGCATGGCGGATGGAGCACGTTTGGGAGTGTGCAGCATGGCGGATAGAGCACGATGGGGAGTGCGCAGCATGGCGGATGGAGCACGTTTGGGAGTGCGCAGCATGGGGGATGCAGCACGATGGGGAGTGCGCAGCATGGCGGATGGAGCACGTTTGGGAGTGCGCAGCATGGGGGATGCAGCACGATGGGGAGTGCGCAGCATGGCGGATGGAGCACGTTTGCTCAGCCTCTCTCCTTCCAGCCTCCCTCAGCATCAGCCTCTCTCCTCCCAGCCTTCCCCAAGATCAGCCTCTCTGCTCCCAGCCTCCTCCAGCACGCCGTGCTCCTCTGCCGACACTCACCCACACAACCGATCGCATCCACTCACCCACACAACCGATCGCATCCACTCACCCACACAACCGATCGCATCCACTCACACACACCCGATCGCATCCACTCACCCACACAACCGATCGCATACACTCACACACACCCGATCGCATACACTCACACACACCCGATCGCATACACTCACACACACCCGATCGCATACACTCACACACACAGACACTGACGATATTGCACATACGCGCTGATACTCACAACATCCGGGGATATCACATGCTTCTGGCCATGTGATCCTCCGTCAGGTCCTGGAAGCTCACAGCACAGTATCGAGGCCGAGAAGCAAGCGATATCCCAGGATGTTGTGAGTATTTGGATGCGATGTGATGTGTGAGGTGTGTGAGTGTGATCTGATTTGTGTGTGTGTGTGTGTGCTGTTATGTTATGTATGTTCCGCAGCTGCAGGACCTTGATGTGTGGATGCGATGTGATGTGTGTGTGAGAGTGAGTGTGAGCCGGTGTACACTGGTAACTATGATACACATCGGGTAACTAAGGGACCTTAGTTACCCGATGTGTATAATGGTTACCAGCTTTCACGGCCTCCGTTAAGATCCCAGCATCGCAAGGTTATGTCTGGCGCTGCCGGGATCCTGACGGAGCCGGTGTAGAAGCAAGCGATATCCCAGCATGTTGTGATGTGTGAGGTGTGTGTGAGAGTGAGTGTGAGAGTGAGTGTGATCTGATGTGTGTGTGTACTCACCTGGGAATCGGAGCCCCGTGTCAGTTGGGCTAGAGCGAGCGTGCATTGCGTGAGGGGGGCGGGGCCTGCAGAGAGCCGGGGCGAGAGGCCAATCCGTGTGGGGGGGCGGGGCCATGGCGAGCCCAGCGGCCAATCAGCTTTGTGTCACCGTAAGGACACAATTTCGGAGCATGACAGACAGACAGACAGACAGACAGACAGAATAAGGCAATTATATATATAGATATATATATATATATATATATATATATATATATATATTCCATTAGCGGGAATCGGTGATATATACATTACCCATTCTGGGAGACCTTCAATATTCAATATAATAAGTACCAAAATTGACCTGCCGACAAGGGGACGCTAGAGAGCAGTCTGACCATGACAAATTGGTTAACAGTGGGTGGAACTTGCGAGACCCCCACCTGGCTGTTCATGACAAGGAATATATAGTTTACAATTTATTAATAGATTATATTAAACCAATGAATGTTCTTGCCATACTGAACTGCAAATAGCTTTTGATTCTAATCATTTGAGGATTGTGAGTTACATGTTGTTGCTTTCTGGATTCTTTGCAAGCTCTGTCCTGAATGTGGCTGCAGTGTAAGCTTGCTCTGACCTGAAGTGAACTCTGGAACATAGTATTTGCTTTGAACTAGAGTGAGTACATTTGCTTAGTTATCTATCTACTAAAGTTGTGAATTTACAGCTTGTTTGAAAGCCTTATCATTACTGACTTCTGTTGGAAGCAAATATTTGTATAACTTTACCAGTGTGAATTTGTGGCTGACTTTATAATCTACTAATCACTGACACTTTCATGTGACAGTTTACACTGAATGGGTTAGACTAGTATATATAAACTATATTGTTATAACATAGTATCATCATAGTATCATAGTTTTTAAGGTTGAAGGGAGACTCTAAGTCCATCTAGTTCAACTCATAGCCTAACATGTTGATCCAGAGGAAGGCAAAAAACCCCCAATGTGGCAAACAAGTTCCAATGGGGAAAAAATTTCCTTCCTGACTCCACATCCGGCAATCAGACTAGTTCCCTGGATCAATACCCTGTCATAAAATCTAATATACATAACTGGTAATATTAAATTTTTCAAGAAAGGCATCCAGGCTCTGCTTAAATGTTAGTAGTGAATCACTCATTACAACATCATGCGGCAGAGAGTTCCATAGTCTCATTGCTCGTACAGTAAAGAATCCTCGTCTGTGAATATGATTAAACCTTCTTTCCTCAAGACGTAGCGGATGCCCTCGTGTTCCAGTCGCAGGCCTAGGTGTAAAAAGATCTTTGGAAAGGTCTCTGTACTGTCCCCTCATATATTTATACATTGTGATTAGAGTTGAGCGCGGTTCGTGGTTCGTGGTTCTCCAGTTCGCGGCTCGAGTGATTTTGGGGCATGTTCTAGATCGAACTAGAACTCGAGCTTTTTGCAAAAGCTCGGTAGTTCTAGAAACGTTCGAGAACGGTTCTAGCAGCCAAAAAACAGCTAAATCATAGCTTGGTTTCTGCTGTAATAGTGTAAGTCACTCTGTGAATCAAACTATTATCACATTTCAGTGTATAGTGTGCGTGAACAGCGCCTTCAGATCACTGCTGTTTCTATAATGGCGATCGCCATTTTTTTTTTTTTTTTTCTTGTCTTCCTTCCCTAAGCGCGCGCGTCTTGTGGGGCGGGCCAGCATGTCAGCCAATCCCAGACACACACACAGCTAAGTGGACTTTGAGCCAGAGAAGCAACGGCATGTGTGATAGGATCTGCATGTCACATGTCCCTGCATTATAAAACCGGACATTTTCTTCACGGACGCCATTATCTGCCTTCTGCGTCTTTGGTGTCAGACATCACTGTCGCAGCTCCGTCTTCCTGAGTCCTATAGCCGATACAGCTGTATGCGCTGCATACACAGCGTTAGACAGCTTAGGGAGAGCACTTTATAGCAGTCCTTTTAAGGGCTCCAACCGGCAGGGTCAGAGAGCCATAGGTGACAGGTCCTGCAAACAGCAACAGCGTCTGTGTAGCCCAGGTCAGGGATTTCCTACCTGCATTTCACCATTAGGAGGGAATAGAAAGGCAGGCTTCCATTCCTCTACCCAGAGCACCACAATCCTGCCACTGTACCCTCTTGTCCTCTGCACACTCCAACTGATAACTAAGCCATTATACTAGCAAACACTCAGTGTACCTAGTGGCATCCTATACGTGGCTATTGGACTTTGCTATAGTCCCACTAGTGCAAAGACATTTGCAGAGCGCGTCTGCCTGCATTGCACACTACAACTCATTCTAACCAAGCCATTATACTAGCAAACACTCAGTGTACCTAGTGGCATCCTATACGTGGCTATTGGACTTTGCTATAGTCCCACTAGTGCAAAGACATTTGCAGAGCGCGTCTGCCTGCGTTGCACACTACAACTCATTCTAACCAAGCCATTATACTAGCAAACACTCAGTGTACCTAGTGGCATCCTATACGTGGCTATTGGACTTTGCTATAGTCCCACTAGTGCAAAGACATTTGCAGAGCGCGTCTGCCTGCGTTGCACACTACAACTCATTCTAACCAAGCCATTATACTAGCAAACACTCAGTGTACCTAGTGGCATCCTATACGTGGCTATTGGACTTTGCTATAGTCCCACTAGTGCAAAGACATTTGCAGAGCGCGTCTGCCTGCGTTGCACACTACAACTCATTCTAACCAAGCCATTATACTAGCAAACACTCAGTGTACCTAGTGGCATCCTATACGTGGCTATTGGACTTTGCTATAGTCCCACTAGTGCAAAGACATTTGCAGAGCGCGTCTGCCTGCGTTGCACACTACAACTCATTCTAACCAAGCCATTATACTAGCAAACACTCAGTGTACCTAGTGGCATCCTATACGTGGCTATTGGACTTTGCTATAGTCCCACTAGTGCAAAGACATTTGCAGAGCGCGTCTGCCTGCGTTGCACACTACAACTCATTCTAACCAAGCCATTATACTAGCAAACACTCAGTGTACCTAGTGGCATCCTATACGTGGCTATTGGACTTTGCTATAGTCCCACTAGTGCAAAGACATTTGCAGAGCGCGTCTGCCTGCGTTGCACACTACAACTCATTCTAACCAAGCCATTATACTAGCAAACACTCAGTGTACCTAGTGGCATCCTATACGTGGCTATTGGACTTTGCTATAGTCCCACTAGTGCAAAGACATTTGCAGAGCGCGTCTGCCTGCGTTGCACACTACAACTCATTCTAACCAAGCCATTATACTAGCAAACACTCAGTGTACCTAGTGGCATCCTATACGTGGCTATTGGACTTTGCTATAGTCCCACTAGTGCAAAGACATTTGCAGAGCGCGTCTGCCTGCGTTGCACACTACAACTCATTCTAACCAAGCCATTATACTAGCAAATACTCAGTGTACCTAGTGGCATCCTATACGTGGCTATTGGACTTTGCTATAGTCCCACTAGTGCAAAGACATTTGCAGAGCGCGTCTGCCTGCGTTGCACACTACAACTCATTCTAACCAAGCCATTATACTAGCAAACACTCAGTGTACCTAGTGGCATCCTATACGTGGCTATTGGACTTTGCTATAGTCCCACTAGTGCAAAGACATTTGCAGAGCGCGTCTGCCTGCGTTGCACACTACAACTCATTCTAACCAAGCCATTATACTAGCAAACACTCAGTGTACCTAGTGGCATCCTATACGTGGCTATTGGACTTTGCTATAGTCCCACTAGTGCAAAGACATTTGCAGAGCGCGTCTGCCTGCGTTGCACACTACAACTCATTCTAACCAAGCCATTATACTAGCAAACACTCAGTGTACCTAGTGGCATCCTATACGTGGCTATTGGACTTTGCTATAGTCCCACTAGTGCAAAGACATTTGCAGAGCGCGTCTGCCTGCGTTGCACACTACAACTCATTCTAACCAAGCCATTATACTAGCAAACACTCAGTGTACCTAGTGGCATCCTATACGTGGCTATTGGACTTTGCTATAGTCCCACTAGTGCAAAGACATTTGCAGAGCGCGTCTGCCTGCGTTGCACACTACAACTCATTCTAACCAAGCCATTATACTAGCAAACACTCAGTGTACCTAGTGGCATCCTATACGTGGCTATTGGACTTTGCTATAGTCCCACTAGTGCAAAGACATTTGCAGAGCGCGTCTGCCTGCGTTGCACACTACAACTCATTCTAACCAAGCCATTATACTAGCAAACACTCAGTGTACCTAGTGGCATCCTATACGTGGCTATTGGACTTTGCTATAGTCCCACTAGTGCAAAGACATTTGCAGAGCGCGTCTGCCTGCGTTGCACACTACAACTCATTCTAACCAAGCCATTATACTAGCAAACACTCAGTGTACCTAGTGGCATCCTATACGTGGCTATTGGACTTTGCTATAGTCCCACTAGTGCAAAGACATTTGCAGAGCGCGTCTGCCTGCGTTGCACACTACAACTCATTCTAACCAAGCCATTATACTAGCAAACACTCAGTGTACCTAGTGGCATCCTATACGTGGCTATTGGACTTTGCTATAGTCCCACTAGTGCAAAGACATTTGCAGAGCGCGTCTGCCTGCGTTGCACACTACAACTCATTCTAACCAAGCCATTATACTAGCAAACACTCAGTGTACCTAGTGGCATCCTATACGTGGCTATTGGACTTTGCTATAGTCCCACTAGTGCAAAGACATTTGCAGAGCGCGTCTGCCTGCGTTGCACACTACAACTCATTCTAACCAAGCCATTATACTAGCAAACACTCAGTGTACCTAGTGGCATCCTATACGTGGCTATTGGACTTTGCTATAGTCCCACTAGTGCAAAGACATTTGCAGAGCGCGTCTGCCTGCGTTGCACACTACAACTCATTCTAACCAAGCCATTATACTAGCAAACACTCAGTGTACCTAGTGGCATCCTATACGTGGCTATTGGACTTTGCTATAGTCCCACTAGTGCAAAGACATTTGCAGAGCGCGTCTGCCTGCGTTGCACACTACAACTCATTCTAACCAAGCCATTATACTAGCAAACACTCAGTGTACCTAGTGGCATCCTATACGTGGCTATTGGACTTTGCTATAGTCCCACTAGTGCAAAGACATTTGCAGAGCGCGTCTGCCTGCGTTGCACACTACAACTCATTCTAACCAAGCCATTATACTAGCAAACACTCAGTGTACCTAGTGGCATCCTATACGTGGCTATTGGACTTTGCTATAGTCCCACTAGTGCAAAGACATTTGCAGAGCGCGTCTGCCTGCGTTGCACACTACAACTCATTCTAACCAAGCCATTATACTAGCAAACACTCAGTGTACCTAGTGGCATCCTATACGTGGCTATTGGACTTTGCTATAGTCCCACTAGTGCAAAGACATTTGCAGAGCGCGTCTGCCTGCGTTGCACACTACAACTCATTCTAACCAAGCCATTATACTAGCAAACACTCAGTGTACCTAGTGGCATCCTATACGTGGCTATTGGACTTTGCTATAGTCCCACTAGTGCAAAGACATTTGCAGAGCGCGTCTGCCTGCGTTGCACACTACAACTCATTCTAACCAAGCCATTATACTAGCAAACACTCAGTGTACCTAGTGGCATCCTATACGTGGCTATTGGACTTTGCTATAGTCCCACTAGTGCAAAGACATTTGCAGAGCGCGTCTGCCTGCGTTGCACACTACAACTCATTCTAACCAAGCCATTATACTAGCAAACACTCAGTGTACCTAGTGGCATCCTATACGTGGCTATTGGACTTTGCTATAGTCCCACTAGTGCAAAGACATTTGCAGAGCGCGTCTGCCTGCGTTGCACACTACAACTCATTCTAACCAAGCCATTATACTAGCAAACACTCAGTGTACCTAGTGGCATCCTATACGTGGCTATTGGACTTTGCTATAGTCCCACTAGTGCAAAGACATTTGCAGAGCGCGTCTGCCTGCGTTGCACACTACAACTCATTCTAACCAAGCCATTATACTAGCAAACACTCAGTGTACCTAGTGGCATCCTATACGTGGCTATTGGACTTTGCTATAGTCCCACTAGTGCAAAGACATTTGCAGAGCGCGTCTGCCTGCGTTGCACACTACAACTCATTCTAACCAAGCCATTATACTAGCAAACACTCAGTGTACCTAGTGGCATCCTATACGTGGCTATTGGACTTTGCTATAGTCCCACTAGTGCAAAGACATTTGCAGAGCGCGTCTGCCTGCGTTGCACACTACAACTCATTCTAACCAAGCCATTATACTAGCAAACACTCAGTGTACCTAGTGGCATCCTATACGTGGCTATTGGACTTTGCTATAGTCCCACTAGTGCAAAGACATTTGCAGCACGTCTGCCTGCGTTGCACACTCCAACTAATTATAACTAAGTTGCATTGTCAGGGATATTTATTCTTTATTATTCTGCTGTTAATAAAGCTAGACCACCACTGCAATCTTCACCACCTCTCAATTTTTACTACCACATTTTCAGTCCACAATCTTGTCGCAATCAACATGAGTGGCAAAATGACAGATGCTGGTGGAAAGGGGAAGAGGCGTGGTGGAAAAGGCAAAAAAGGTTTTGTCCGTGGGGAAGGTGGCAAAGCTCCATTATCATCTGCTGAAGATAGACCATCTACCAGCAAAAGTAAGATGTCTACTACTTACCGTGGACAATCCGATGTGCTCCCTTTTTTACGGACACGAACAACAGGAAGAAAGGTAGATGATGGGCAAAAAAGGAAAATGCTTGAATGGATCTCAAGTGGTCCAACAAGTGCCCTCTCAGCCACTTCAAGTACCGCATCCAAAAAACACCAGTCCTCTGAGTTGTCATCCCAATCACACTTGATTTCTCCCAGCTCTGAAGTCTCCATCAGCCCTGCACAGTATGGTGGAACTGAGATGGCTGAGTCTGCAGAGCTGTTCAGTCACACTATAGCCTGGGAATCAGAGGTCTGCTCCCAAGCTACAGTGAGTACAGAACAGGAAATGGTCTGCAGTGATGCCCAGAACCTTTGTGACTCAGATTCAGGCCGTGAGGACCAAGTTTCTGAGCATAATGTTGACCCTTTGTCACAAACTGTAACACCTGTGGTTATAGACAATGAGGAACATACTGATGAAGATGAGACGCAGATACCCGATTGGGATGACAACTTAAATATTCCGTCAGGGCAAGAAGAGGCTCGGTCTGAGGGGGAGGGGAGTGCAAACACAACAATTGATGATGACGTTCTAGATCCCACCTACTGTCAACCCCCAGTCAGGCACTCGAGGAGGTCAACAGAGGCGGTGGAGGAGGATGCAACCGACGACGAAGTTACCTTGCGCCTTCCTGGACAGAGTCGGAGCACTGGTAGCACGTCTACAACTGCATCCTCAGCCACCACTCTGCCTATGAGCATTATTCGGGGTGGATCAACAGGTCGCATGGCCTCTAAGCCTTGCCTAGCCTGGTCCTTTTTTCACATCGAAAAAGATCGCCCAACTCATGTGATATGTAACATTTGTCATGATTCTCTTAGTAGAGGTCAAAAGCTCAGCAGTTTGACAACTTCTTCCATGAATCGTCACATGAATAAATATCATAAGTCCCGGTGGGAAGCTCACCGTGCTGCAATGCGGCCTAGCGGAGCGAACCATCCACCGCCCGCCCCTTCCACTGCATCCGCGCGCTCTTCATCTTCTAGGACTGTGGGGACAGCTGCCACACCTGTTTTTCCACGCAAAACTTCCACCACTGTAACCGCAACAGGCAGTTTGCTTGTAAGGTCGTCAGTTGGTTTGGAAGGGGAAACAAGTGAGTGTGTACAGCTCTCTCAGACATCGATAGCACCAACGTTGGATGAAGGCAACATCATGTCTCCGCCTGCACTTTCCTCACAAACCTGCATTTTTCCAGGGACACCCTACTCAACACCGTCTACACACAGCAGCCAGATCTCTGTCCCTCAGATGTGGTCAAATAAAAGGCCACTTCCTCCGACCCATGACAAAGCTAAGAGGTTGACTCTATCCCTCTGTAAGCTGTTGGCTACCGAAATGCTGCCTTTCCGCCTAGTGGACACACAGGATTTTAGAGACCTTATGTCTGTCGCTGTGCCCCAGTACCAGATGCCTAGTCGCCACTACTTCTCTAAGAAAGGTGTGCCCGCGCTACACCAGCATGTCGCACACAACATCACCGCTTCCTTGAGAAACTCTGTGTGTGAACGGGTGCATTTCACCACCGATACTTGGACCAGTAAGCATGGACAGGGACGTTACATGTCGCTGACTGGGCACTGGGTAACTATGGTGATAGATGGTGAAGGGTCTGCTGCACAAGTCTTGCCGTCCCCACGACTTGTGTGTCAATCCTCTGTCTGTCCAAGTTCCGCCACTGCTTCTGCATCCTCCACCTCATCTGGGTCCTCCACCTCCGCCCCAAGCCTGCCTGGTCAGGCCACCAGCGTTCTCACTGCGCAGAAGGAATCACGCACCCCTCATTACTATGCTGGCAGCAGAGCGCAACGGCATCAGGCGGTCTTTAGCTTGACATGTCTTGGTAATAAGAGTCACACAGCTGAGGAGTTGTGGTCAGCTTTGCGGTCCGAGTTTAATAAATGGTTGTCTCCACTCAAACTGCAGCCTGGTAAGGCCGTGTGCGACAATGCTGCAAACCTGGGTGCGGCACTTCGCCTGGGCAAGGTGACACACGTACCTTGTATGGCTCACGTGTTGAACCTTGTCGTGCAGCAATTTTTAACACACTATCCCGGCCTAGATGGCCTTCTGAACAGGGCACGAAAACTGTCAGCTCACTTCCGCCGTTCAAGCGCCGCAGCAGAGCGACTTGCATCGCTCCAGAAGTCTTTCGGCCTGCCGGTTCATCGCCTGAAATGCGATGTGGCGACACGCTGGAATTCAACTCTCCACATGTTACAGCGACTGTGGCAGCACCGCAGAGCCCTGGTGCAATACGTCATGACGTATAGCCTGGGCCAACGAGATGCAGAGGTGGGGCAGATCACCCTGATGGAGTGGTCTCAGATCAAGGACCTATGCACCCTTCTGCACAGTTTCGACATGGCGACGAATATGTTTAGCGCTGACAATGCCATTATCAGCATGACGATTCCAGTCATTTACATGCTGGAGCACACGCTAAACACTATTCGGAGTCAGGGGGTGGGACAACATGAAGGGGAGGAACTACAGGAGGATTCATATGCGCAAGGGACAACAACATCACCAAGGTCCAGACGTTCATCATCACCAACGCAGCAGGCATGGGACCATGGGGGACAGGGATCGACAAGGGCGCATAGTAGCAGGCGAAATGTTGAGCAAGGTGCAGGAGAACATGAAGAAATGGAGGACGAACTGTCCATGGACATGGAAGACTCAGCGGATGAGGGAGACCTTGGTCAAATTTCAGTTGAAAGAGGTTGGGGTCAGATGTCAGAGGAAGAAAGAACGGGTAGCACCTCTATGCCACAAACACAGCATGGACTTGGTCCGCATGGCTGCGCAAGACACATGAGTGCCTTTTTGTTGCACTACCTCCAACATGACAGTCGTATTGTCAAAATTAGAAGTGATGATGACTACTGGATTGCCACACTATTAGATCCCCGGTACAAGTCCAAATTTTGTGACATAATTCCAGCCATAGAAAGGGACGCACGTATGCAGGAGTATCAGCAGAAGCTGTTACTAGATCTTAGCTCGGCTTTTCCACCAAACAACCGTGCAGGTGCAGGGAGTGAATCTCCCAGTTGTAACTTGACAAACATGGGACGGTCTCGTCATCTTCAACAGTCTACCCGTACCAGTAGGACCTTTTCTGGTGCCGGTAACAGCAATTTTATGGAATCTTTTCATAATTTTTTTAGACCCTCTTTTGCAAGGCCACCAGAGACAACAAGTCTGACACATAGTCAACGGCTGGAGAGGATGATACAGGAGTATCTCCAAATGAACATCGATGCCATGACTGTGCAACTGGAGCCTTGCTCCTTTTGGGCTTCAAACCTACAAAAATGGCCAGAGCTCGCAACTTACGCCTTGGAGATTTTGTCGTGTCCAGCTGCCAGCGTTGTCTCTGAACGTGTATTCAGTGCTGCTGGGTGTGTGCTGACAGATAAGCGCACGCGTCTGTCCAGTGACAATGTGGACAGACTGACGTTCATCAAAATGAACAAGTCATGGATCCAGAAGGAATTTACTACCCCTGTGTCATCCTGGGGAGAGTAAATGCTTGTGGATTTGGAATGTGCTTGATGCAAATCAAAACATCCTGTTTGCAACTAGGGCCCAAGTGCTGCCACTGATGGGGTGGGTGTCTGTGTGGCCCAATTTTTGGAAAAAAGGGAGACTCCGCTTGGAGTAACCCTTGCTTGCTGTGTTTTTAAAAGAAGCCAAGATGAACAGAGCTGGGATCAGGAAAGACTTTGCTACCTACCCCGGTGTCATCCTGGGGACGGCTAAGAATAGCGTATTTTTGAATGTGCTTGATGCAAATCAAAACATCCTGTTTGCAACTAGGGCCCAAGTGCTGCCACTGATGGGGTGGGTGTCTGTGTGGCCCAATTTTTGGAAAAAAGGGAGACTCCGCTTGGAGTAACCCTTGCTTGCTGTGTTTTTAAAAGAAGCCAAGATGAACAGAGCTGGGATCAGGAAAGACTTTGCTACCTACCCCGGTGTCATCCTGTGGACGGCTAAGAATAGCGTATTTTTGAATGTGCTTGATGCAAATCAAAACATCCTGTTTGCAACTAGGGCCCAAGTGCTGCCACTGATGGGGTGGGTGTCTGTGTGGCCCAATTTTTGGAAAAAAGGGAGACTCCGCTTGGAGTAACCCTTGCTTACATTGTTTTTAAAAGAAGCCAAGATGAACAAGTCATGGGTCAGCAAAGACTTTGCTACCTACCCCAGTGTCATCCTGGGGACGGCTAAGAATAGCGTATTTTTGAATGTGCTTGATGCAAATCAAAACATCCTGTTTGCAACTAGGGCCCAAGTGCTGCCACTGATGGGGTGGGTGTCTGTGTGGCCCAATTTTTGGAAAAAAGGGAGACTCCGCTTGGAGTAACCCTTGCTTACATTGTTTTTAAAAGAAGCCAAGATGAACAAGTCATGGGTCAGCAAAGACTTTGCTACCTACCCCGGTGTCATCCTGTGGACGGCTAAGAATAGCGTATTTTTGAATGTGCTTGATGCAAATCAAAACATCCTGTTTGCAACTAGGGCCCAAGTGCTGCCACTGATGGGGTGGGTGTCTGTGTGGCCCAATTTTTGGAAAAAAGGGAGACTCCGCTTGGAGTAACCCTTGCTTACATTGTTTTTAAAAGAAGCCAAGATGAACAAGTCATGGGTCAGCAAAGACTTTGCTACCTACCCCGGTGTCATCCTGGGGACGGCTAAGAATAGCGTATTTTTGAATGTGCTTGATGCAAATCAAAACATCCTGTTTGCAACTAGGGCCCAAGTGCTGCCACTGATGGGGTGGGTGTCTGTGTGGCCCAATTTTTGGAAAAAAGGGAGACTCCGCTTGGAGTAACCCTTGCTTGCTGTGTTTTTAAAAGAAGCCAAGATGAACAGAGCTGGGATCAGGAAAGACTTTGCTACCTACCCCGGTGTCATCCTGTGGACGGCTAAGAATAGCGTATTTTTGAATGTGCTTGATGCAAATCAAAACATCCTGTTTGCAACTAGGGCCCAAGTGCTGCCACTGATGGGGTGGGTGTCTGTGTGGCCCAATTTTTGGAAAAAAGGGAGACTCCGCTTGGAGTAACCCTTGCTTACATTGTTTTTAAAAGAAGCCAAGATGAACAAGTCATGGGTCAGCAAAGACTTTGCTACCTACCCCAGTGTCATCCTGGGGACGGCTAAGAATAGCGTATTTTTGAATGTGCTTGATGCAAATCAAAACATCCTGTTTGCAACTAGGGCCCAAGTGCTGCCACTGATGGGGTGGGTGTCTGTGTGGCCCAATTTTTGGAAAAAAGGGAGACTCCGCTTGGAGTAACCCTTGCTTACATTGTTTTTAAAAGAAGCCAAGATGAACAAGTCATGGGTCAGCAAAGACTTTGCTACCTACCCCGGTGTCATCCTGGGGACGGCTAAGAATAGCGTATTTTTGAATGTGCTTGATGCAAATCAAAACATCCTGTTTGCAACTAGGGCCCAAGTGCTGCCACTGATGGGGTGGGTGTCTGTGTGGCCCAATTTTTGGAAAAAAGGGAGACTCCGCTTGGAGTAACCCTTGCTTACATTGTTTTTAAAAGAAGCCAAGATGAACAAGTCATGGGTCAGCAAAGACTTTGCTACCTACCCCGGTGTCATCCTGGGGACGGCTAAGAATAGCGTATTTTTGAATGTGCTTGATGCAAATCAAAACATCCTGTTTGCAACTAGGGCCCAAGTGCTGCCACTGATGGGGTGGGTGTCTGTGTGGCCCAATTTTTGGAAAAAAGGGAGACTCCGCTTGGAGTAACCCTTGCTTGCTGTGTTTTTAAAAGAAGCCAAGATGAACAGAGCTGGGATCAGGAAAGACTTTGCTACCTACCCCGGTGTCATCCTGTGGACGGCTAAGAATAGCGTATTTTTGAATGTGCTTGATGCAAATCAAAACATCCTGTTTGCAACTAGGGCCCAAGTGCTGCCACTGATGGGGTGGGTGTCTGTGTGGCCCAATTTTTGGAAAAAAGGGAGACTCCGCTTGGAGTAACCCTTGCTTGCTGTGTTTTTAAAAGAAGCCAAGATGAACAGAGCTGGGATCAGGAAAGACTTTGCTACCTACCCCGGTGTCATCCTGGGGACGGTTAAGAATAGCGTATTTTTGAATGTGCTTGATGCAAATCTAGCTGTGAAGTGTACAACTGGGGCCCAAGTGCTGCCACTGAAGGGGTGGGTGTGTGTGGGGCCCAATTTTTGGAAAAAAGGGAGACTCCGCTTGGAGTAACCCTTGCTTGCTGTGTTTTTAAAAGAAGCCAAGATGAACAGAGCTGGGATCAGGAAAGACTTTGCTACCTACCCCGGTGTCATCCTGGGGACGGATAAGAATGGCGTATTTTTGAATGTGCTTGATGCAAATCTAGCTGTGAAGTGTACAACTGGGGCACAACTGCTGCCACTGAAGGGGTGGGTGTGTGGGGCCCAATTTTTGGAAAAAAGGGAGACTCCGCTTGGAGTCACCTTGCGGTGTTTTACATGACTTTAGAAGGGCGTGCCATGCCTATATCTGTGTGTCCTCCTCTTTTTCCTTGTCCAGCTGTTTTGTTTTCGCATGAGTACATGTCCTTGTCACTTTCCCATGTGTTTGTGTTGTGTTGTGAGTTGTTTGTCACCTTTTGGACACCTTTGAGGGTGTTTTCTAGGTGTTTTACTGTGTTTGTGATTGCCTGCCATTGTTTCCTATGGGCTCGAGTTCGGTTCGTCGAACGTTCGACGAGCCGAACTCGAGCCAGACCCCCCGTTCGGCGAACCGCCTCGAGCCGAACCGGGACCGGTTCGCTCATCTCTAATTGTGATTAGATCACCCCTAAGCCTTCGTTTTTCCAAACTAAATAACCCCAAGTTTAATAACCTGTCTTGGTATTGCAACCCACCCATTCCTCTAATAATCTTGGTCGCTCTTCTCTGCACCCTCTCCAGTTCAGCTATGTCCTTCTTATATATCGGTGACCAGAATTGTACACAGTATTCTAAGTGCGGTCGCACTAGTGACTTGTACAGAGGTAGAACTATATTTTTTTCATGAACACGTATACCTCTTTTAATACATCCCATTATTTTATTAGCCCTGGCAGCAGCTGCCTGACACTGTCCACTAAAGTGAAGTTTACCATCCACCCATACACCCAAGTCTTTTTCTGTGTCTGTTTTACCCAGTGTTCTACAATTAAGTACATAATCATAAATGTTATTTCCTCTACCCAAGTGCATGACCTTACATTTATCTACATTAAACTTCAATTGCCACTTCTCAGCCCAATCCTCCAATTTACATAAATCTCTCTGTAATATAAAATTATCCTCCTCTGTATTGATTACCCTGCAGAGTTTAGTATCATCTGCAAATATTGAAATTCTACTCCGCATGCCCCCAAGAAGGTCATTTATAAATATGTTGAAAAGAAGCGGGCCCAATACTGACCCCTGTGGTACCCCACTATGAACTGAGACCCAGTCTGAGTACGTACCATTAATAACCACCCTTTGTTTCCTATCACTGAGCCAGTTTTTAACCCAGTTACACATATTTTCCCCTATCCCCATTATTCTCATTTTATGTACCAACCTTTTGTGTGGCACCGTATCAAAAGCTTTTGAAAAGTCCATATACACAACATCCACTGCATTTCCCTGGTCCAGGCTTGAACTTACCTCTTCATAGAAGCTGATCAAATTAGTTTGACAGGATCGATCCCTCATAAACCCATGTTGATACTCTGTCATAAGGTTATTTTTCTTGAGATACTCCAGTATAGCATCTCTCAAGAAACCCTCAAGGATTTTACCAACCATAGAGGTTAAACTTACCGGCCTATAATTTCCCGGCTCAGTTTTTGTCCCCTTTTTGAATATTGGCACCACATTTGCTATGCGCCAGTCCTGCGGTACCGACCCTGTTATTAAGGAATCTGAGAAGATTAAAAATAATGGTCTATCTATCACAGAACTCAATTCCTGTAGTACTCTGGGGTGTATGCCATCCGGGCCCGGAGATTTGTCAACCTTAGTGATCATCATGAAGTTTTTTAATTATTTCTGCATGTATATAGTTTAGTTATTATGGTGCATCTATTATGGTATGAATTTGATAGTCCTTAGTGAATAGTTATGTAATAGTTCACATTGAAGTGATTAGGCTGGTACACATGGAATTAATATCACAGCATGGGGAGAAAAATATTTAAGTGCATATACAGCCTATTCGGTTTAATGAATTGCTAAATAGCATGAATTTTACAGGATTCCAAAGATTAATTCCTAAAGCTAGATACATTTATTGATTTTCAATGATAAGGAAATATTATAATAATGTGTTCAATTAACATGACATTTTAAATAATGGTGAAAATATAAACACACATAGGAGTGAATTATGTAGTTCATGGGTGGAATTTTTGGAATTACTTATTTATAAATTATTTTGATATATTGATATTAGTCAGTGTAAAATATTTTTTTTTTCCCTAGTTATTTATTTACTTATAACATTTGAATTTGTTGCAGTAAGAAAAGAATTTATCCTCACATTATACCAAAGAATGTTCCTGCTCCATAGTGCCTGAGCTAATACAGAAGAATATCTCATCAATATAAGACAAAAAAACACTTTGAAACAGTGATATATTTTATTCAACATGATAATATTAACAGTTTGGAATCATAATGTTGTCAAAAATATATTTTTTATGTTATTTGTGGTTTGGTATTTATTTTATTTTACTTGTACTATATTCCAGAGTAGATTCTACAATGTTCCCTTTTTTTACTTTTTTCACTCAATCCTTTGTAGAACTGGTGAAATTAATTTACTAATCATGACACTGGTGTGTTTGATCACTTGATGTGTATATAAGCTTTGTTTAGTCTGTCCACAATTTATCATGACTAAGATTGCAATTTAAACGTGTTAATAAGTGTTTTCACTCCATATTATAACTGTCATAATGTGCACTAATATGGTTGAATAAATTGCACCTTTCATGTGAAGAGCTGGATCCATTTTATTTAATGAAATTCATAGTAGATCTACAATCAAAAAAGGCGAGGGAATACACAACCAGATCCTTGAATAATAGATCAACATGAAGCAGAATCTTATTGGAGGAGATAAAGGGTACCTGAAAGTCTGGGTAACCTACTCAATTGTCACCCAGACTTATGTTGGTGTCACACACAGCGACAACGACGTCGCTGCTACGTCACCATTTTCTGTGACGTTGCAGCGACGTCCCGTTGCTGTCGCTGTGTGTGACATCCAGCAACGACCTGGCCCCTGCTGTGAGGTCGCCGGTCGTTGCTGAATGTCCAGCTTCATTTTTTGGTCGTCACTCTCCCGCTGTGACACACACATCGCTGTGTGTGACAGCGAGAGAGCGACGAAATGAAGCGAGCAGAGGGAGCAGGAGCCGGCGTCTGGCAGCTGCGGTAAGCTGTAACCAGCGTAAACATCGGGTAACCAAGGGAAGACCTTTCCCTGGTTACCCGATATTTACCTTCGTTACCAGCCTCAGCTCTTGCTGCCAGTGCCGGCTCCTGCTCTGTGCACATGTGGCTGCAGTACACATCGGGTAATTAACCCGATGTATACTGTAGCAAGGAGAGCAAGGAGCCAGCGCTAAGCAGTGCGCGCGGCTCCCTGCTCTCTGCACTGTGACATGTAGCTGCAGCACAGAGAAGACATTGCCGTGACCGTAAGCTTTGTTTCTATTGCAGTCGCGCAGGACATTGGAGGAAGGACTGCCCGGCTTCCTCTCCTGTTAACAAGCCATCGGGAAACTCCTAAAGCTGGGTTCACACTAAGCGACAGCGACAACGACGTCGCTGTTACGTCACCATTTTCGGTGACGTAACAGCGACCTTGTAAGTCGCTGTTATGATCGCTGCTTAGCTGTCAAACACAGCAGAAGCAGCGATCATAATGTCGCTGTGCTACATGTGCAGAGAGCAGGGAGCCGCGCTTAGCGCTGGCTCCTTGCTCTCCTAGGTACAGTACACATCGGGTTAATTAACCCGATGTGTACTGTACCTAGGAGAGCAAGGAGCCAGCGCTAAGCGCGGCTCCCTGCTCTCTGCACATGTAGCACAGCGACATTATGATCGCTGCTTCTGCTGTGTTTGACAGCTAAGCAGCGATCATAACAGCGACTTACAAGGTCGCTGTTACGTCACCGAAAATGGTGACGTAACAGCGACGTCGTTGTCGCTGTCGCTTAGTGTGAACCCAGCTTTAGGAGTTTCCCGATGGCTTGTTAACAGGAGAGGAAGCCGGGCAGTCCTTCCTCCAATGTCCTGCGCGACTGCAATAGAAACAAAGCTTACGGTCACGGCAATGTCTTCTCTCTTTCTCCCCCGGACTGGCAGACCAGACTTCCATGGGCTCTGAAATGGGTGAAGGCTCGGTACTGGGAGGGCTGGATGAAGTTCCTCATTGGGTTGCCCTTGTCTCCCGAAGTCTTTGGTCCATGCGAAGAGCTTGAGTCATAGCCTCCTCCAAAAAAACTGGCAGGAGGATGGAGGGCTAGAGTGTCCTTCAGGGTATCTGACAAGCCTTTTCTGAACTGGCAATGGATAGCAGTCATTCCATTGCACCACAGCTGACCACTGTTGATAATCAGCACAATATAGCTCAGCAGTGCAGTTTCCCTGCGACAGATTCATGATTGTGACGTCAGTCACCTGGACCTGGTCAGGTTCGTCAAAAATCAACCCTAGTGAGTCAAAAAATCTGTCCACGGAAGATCGCTTGGAGATGAACGGGTGCAAGGAAAAAGCCCATGTCTGGGGACCACCCCTAAGCAAAGACATGACTATTCCCATCCGTTGAGTCTCATTCCCAGAGGACCGGGGCCTAAGGGTAAACAGTAGTTTGTAGCTTTCCCTATAGGTCCTAAATTGATCCTTTTCCCCAGAAAATTTGTCAGGGAGCATAACCGTTGGTTCAGGAATAGTGGTGGGTGATCACCCCGATGGTCGGGATCGGGGAGCCTTCCCCGATCGTTTAGTAAAGATCAGGATCGAGATAACATGATCTTGCGTCCGATCACCAATCTTGGACTTTACATTTATGTGATAGAGAGGGAAGGGGCTGTAAAATAAAGAATATAGTTAAAAATAAACATTGTCATTATACTTACAGGTCCCGCAACGTGTCCTGCAGACTCTGTCTCCTGTCCTCTTCTGCTTCCGGGTCCAATCATTGCTGTGCCGCCCGGTAACCACCGCTGATTAAAAGGACCTTCCGTAATGTCATAAATATTTGACCAGTCAGGTGTGTGTGAATGTTGTATTACCTCATTGGCTACAGACTGGTCATATGGCTATGACGTTTCGCAGGTCCTGTGAACTGAACTTGGATTGTCACTGTGCGAGTGTCGCATCGCATCATGGTGCACAATCTCCCGACAGCAGTGGGTCAGCTGCATGTGTTTCCATGCAGCTGATGAACTCCTGTCCGGAGAGCGTCAGGTGAGGGGTGATGCAATGTGAGACTGCACCAGTCATACCCTCACTGTCAGCCTGCTTGATGTAGCAAAGCTAACATGGCTCTCTGTGCTTCTCACTTTGTATAGACTGTGTCTGTACAGAGTGATGAAGCTGACATTGCTGTCCCTGTGGATTACGTCGGACTAAGGACTGTTTTTATAATAAAGATGGAGTCTCTAAATGTTTTTTTTATTTTATTTCTTCTAAAAAAAACTCTGTGTTTTTTTTTTCCTGTTTACTAGAAATTCATGGTGGTCATGTCTAATTTGGCGTGACACCATGAATTTAGGGCTTAGTACAATCTGAGCATACAGAGCTGGTATTAACCACTTTCTTACCCTGCATGCCACTAGGGCCAATGGTCGAGCCGGGTAAAGCACCTGGAAATGGCGCTAAGAAACAATGCGCCATTTCCAGGGGTGGCTGCGGGCTGCCGAGAATCCTAGCCCCCATCTGCCTGGTTTTACCTTGGCTGGCAATCAAAATACAGGGAACATCATTAATTTTTTTCAAAATTATTTAAAAAAAAATGAAAAAAAAAATGCATGGGCTCCCACCGTATTTTGATTGCCAGTCAGGTAAAACCAGGCAGCTGGGGGCTGAGATTCTCGGCAGCCCGCAGCCGCCCCTGGAAATGGCGCATTGTTTCTTATCGCCATTTCCAGGCGCTTTATTCGGCTAGTCCATGTGGCTCTGGTGCCAGGTGGCACGCTGGGTAATAAAGGGGTTAATACCAGCTTTGTATTCCCAGATGGTACTAAGCCCTCATGATGTCACGCCAAATTAGACATGACCACTATGAATTTCTAGTAAACAGTAAAAGAAAAAAAACACAACACAGAGATAAACATTTTTTATTAGAAATAAAACAAAAAACATTTAGAGACTCCATCTTTATAATAAAAAAATCCTTACTCCGACGTAATCCACAGGTAGAGCACTGTCAGCTCTGCTACATCACTCTGTACAAAGCAAGAAGCAGGCTGACAATGAGGGTATGATTGCACTTACGTCTTGCATTGCATCACCCTGCACCTGACGCTCTCTGGACACGAGCGCATCAGCTGCATGGAAACACATGCAGATGACCCGCTCCTGTCGGGAGATTGTGCACCGTGATGCGATGCGGCACTCGCACAGTGACAATCAAAGTTCAGTTACAGGACTTTTGATGACGTCATAGTCTTGTGACCAGTCTGTAGCCAATGAGGTAATACAACATTCACACCTGACTGGTCACATGGCTATGACGTCACGGAAGGTCCTTTAGTCACTGGTGGTTACTGGGAGGGCACAGCAATGATCGGATGTGGAAGCAGAAGCGACCAGGAGACACAGTCTACAGGACGCATCGTCGGACCTGTAAAGGGCCATTTACACGCTGCGACATCGCTAATGATATATCGTCGGGGTCACGGTGTTTGTGACGCACGTCCAGTGTCGTTAGTGACGTCGCAGCGTGTAACACATATGAGTGACCTTAAACGATCACAAAAGAGGCAAAAATCGTTGGTATGTGAGACGTCATTCACTTACCAAAAATCGTTGCCTATGCAGTAGCGAGGTTGTTTGTCGTACCTGCGGCAGCACACATCGACACCACAGAAACGAGCAACAACCTCGTACCTGCGGCCGGCCGCAATGAGGAAGGAAGGAGGTGGGCGGGATTGTTCGTCCCGCTCATCTCCGCCCCTCCGCTTCTATTGGACGGCTGCCGTGTGACGTCGCTGTGACGCCGCACGTACCGCCCCCTTAGAAAGGAGGCGGTTCGCCGGCCAGAGTGACGTCACAGGGAAGGTAAGTCCGTATGACGGGTGTTAGCGATGTTGTGCACCACAGGCAGCAGTTTGCCTGTGACGCACAACCGACGGGTGCCGGTCCTCTTGCTAGCGATATCGGTACCGATATCACAGCATGTAAAGTGCCCTTAAGTATATGATCATAATGTTTTTTAATAATGTGCTCTTTATTTTTTTTTTTTTTTGCAGCCCCTGGACCTGATATTATTATTATATTTATACATTTATATAGCGCAGTTAATTCCACAGCGCTTTACATACATTGGCAACACTGTCTCCATTGGGGCTCACAATCTAGGTTCCCTGTGAGTATGTTTTTGGAGTGTGGGAGGAAACCGGAGTACCCGGATGAAACCCATGCAAACACGGGGAGAACATACAAATTCCTTGCAGATGGTGTCCTTAGTGGGATTTGAACCCAGAACCCCAGCGCTGCAAGACTGCAGTGCTAACCACTAACCACTGAGCCACCGTGCCGCCCGGTGGACCCGATCTTTAACACGAGCTTCCCAGGAAAGCTCGTGATCAGGATCGCATACACGATCACTATGTCATTGGTACGATCCCCGATCTTTACAGATTGGGATCGCCTTTCACTATTCAGTAACATTAACTGACACATCTGAAGGATCAGTCAGTCTTTTACTAGTCAGAGGTGAGGGAGACTGCAAAGCCCCTAACGCAGAGGTGAACTGACCCTGGTTACGAGAGGATGCTAGGTTCTGGTGTTCAACAGTCAGATCCTGCACCAACTGAGTCAAGTTTGTCATTTGCTCATAGAGAGAAATTAGAGCATCCAGCAGAAATAAGAAAACGGTCTCATTTCACTTTGTTTTTTTATATTGGGCCAGTGATACTGTAATACTACCACGAGGCGACGCAGGTATACAGGAGAGATGTAGAGGTCCTAGGTGTAATGCGGCATCTTCCTACTAGATGTCACAAGTATCTAGACTGGGAGGTAACAGAAAGGTCGTACACGCCGAGAGTCAGAGTCTGGGAGGTCACGTCAGTGCAAAGGAGGAAGAGGAGCCGAAGTCACTTGGTGTCCATATAAGAACAGCTCTTGTCAGAGGCAGAGCTCTTTTTTCTAGCAAACAAAGTAGTGTCATTTTGTGCTGACTCTTGTTTAAAAGCACTGGTTCTTTTTTTCCCCACTATTTTTGGGGTCACAGCTTGGCTTGTGCCGTCCACATTAGCCACATTAAAACGTTGGCCAAATTAATACTGTGCAAGTCAGGGCCCTCCCTCTCCCTCTACTTGCATTTTTGTCACACAAAACACAGGTCACCCACATAGTTCCAGGATAAATTCAGGCTATATGCGCAGGCTGCAGTTTTTTCTGCACATAAACTGCAACCAAAACTGTACCTTGTCACAGAAGCCTGGAAATGAAAAAAAAACCCGCTGGTAATGATGGTGCTTTTTTGCTGCGACTTTACCGCAATTTTGTTAATACGTTTTTTAAAGGAGAAACAAAATATTATACGATAGGATAATTGATAGATAGCTAGAATAGATAAAAAAAATAGATAGAATAGATAGAAAGAAAGAACATATAGAATAGATAGAAAGAAATATCAGAATAGCTTGATAGAGGGATAGCTAGCTTGGCCAGCTGTTTTTTTTTTTTTAAATCTCTTTGGGGGTAATAAAATGACGAGGGGTCTCCTCCATTTTTTATATACAGCACAGGAACTGCAGCAGCTGCAGGCTGCATCCCTCAGCTGTCTGCTGTACCTTGGCTAGTTATGAAAAATTGAGGGGATCCCATGCTTTTTTTTTTTTAATTATTTGATTTTTTTCTTTTTAAATTATGTGCCCCCCCCCATTTTTCTAAAGCCAGCCAAGGTACAGCAGACAACTGGGGATAATATTATTTTGGTGGGAAAGGCCATCGTTTTTTGTCTCTTTCCAGCCTAACAATAGCAGCCCATAGTTGCCCCAGAAGTGGCGCATCTGGGCAATTGGGGTACTAAGGAGTTAATGGCAGCTCACAGCTGCCACTAAGTCCTAGATTAGTCATGGCATACATCTGAGACAGCCCCCATCCTTGTAAGTGAAAGTAAATAAACACGAACACCCTAAAAATCCTTTATTTGAAATAAAAGACAAAAAGGCACCCTCTTTCACCACTTTATTAACTCTTCACACACCTCTTCAGGTCCAACGTAATCCACTCAACATCCCACGACGCTTCCAGCACAGCTACATTTGATGCAATGCATCCTCAGCCCCAACTCTGGCTGTGTTCAGAAATGGTGGCAGGCCTAGATTGCATATGGGCGGCAAGGGTTGCCTAGCCTGGGCTTTTTTGTGACTCCGTAGAGGCAGAAATACAAATAATTTGTCTACTACATACATGAACCACCTCATGACCAACCAACATGAGATAGTATGGGAATTTACTGTGCTAAAATGTGGCCTAGCACGCATCTCCAACCACTCGATGCCGCATCGGATGCTTCTTTCTCCTATGTCACCCTCAAAACTGTTCTAACCGCAGAACTTCTACCTTTTTACCAACTACAGTTGGGGTGAGTGAGAGCCCATCAGTTGTTACGGATGTGGATATGCCTGTGGATTTTGACCAATCTCACAGCCCGAGCACACCACATGTTTCGCAATCCACCATAACATCTCTGCCTGCACCTCCCTCGTAGTCTGCCAGATTGTTGTGTACAACCTACTCCACAATCTCTCAGCACACCAGCCAGCCCTCGGTCCTGCAGTTCTTGTCACGGAAAAGATTGTTTCCTCCTCTGTTGTCTATGGAAATGCTGCCTTTCCGATTGGTGGATACGGAGGGTTTCCAAACGCTGAAGGCCGTGGCAGTCCGCCAGTACCAATTGCCCAGTCGCCATTACTTCTCTAATAAAGCTGTGCCTGTGCTACACCATCATGTCACAGTCATTACCTTTTCCTTGAAAAACTTTGTCTACCAGGGTACATTTCAACACTGACACCTGGACAAGCTATAAATATAATGGTGGATAGAAGAAAAACGGGTATATGCCGCGCTTAAAAACCACTGAGTTGGAAGTAATATAATATTTCTCTTTTATTTACAGCATTCCTACGCGTTTCAGAGACAACAGACCGTCTCCTTCTTCAGGGAAAAAAGAAATCATACAGACAATCAAAGGCTGACATCTTATAAAGGATCCATGCTGCCACGTTAGCAGCTATGACGTCAATCGCCCCTCAGGATTGCAGGGTGATGACTCAACAACACGTGGAGACAATGGACACATTGAAGGAAAAAGAAAAAAAGAAAAAAAGAGAGAGAAAAAATATTTGTGGACTTGTAAATGAGAAGAAAAATGGTGCGAACCTATAGATCATATACTAGATAAAGAGGGGGGGTGAAAGCCCATACCTTTGCTCTAGAGCAACAGACAATCAGACAATCTAAATTAACCAAGGGCTGATGTGTGATCAGAAGAGAAGACAAAGCCGTGATTAGTGAAATGATTCCGATTTATAGTGTGGTCAGTTTTATCCTATTTGCATTTAATCATTTGATGATTAACAGGATTAGAGGATGTGAAATTTTCACAGTAAAATGCATGTTCCCCTGACTGAGAGAAAAAAAGGAAAAGGATTATCTCCGAACTGATGAAAGGGGAAAAAAGGGATTATCTCCACTAATGGGACTGATGTTTAAAAACAGCAGACAAACCAATTCGGCTGCCGGCTGATGTGTAGTTAGAAGGGCAATAAAAACTTAGGTGGTGAAATGATCCGAATTTTACAGTTGAAAAAACCTATTTGTGTGCTATTTTGGGCTTGATCATTTATTAATTGGAAGGAGTAGTGAAATGTGGAGAATTACGGTGAAGTAATGTTAAAGGTATACGACCATGGCTGGAAGAAAAAAAGAGGATAATTAAATCCACAGAAATGAAATAGTTTCAATTGTCCGGGTGAATGAAGTTCAACTGAAAGTGGAAGAAGACGCATGCGTGAGGGGATGGAGCGGGTGCTGGACTGTCGGGGTGAGAAGAGTTCAAACCGTGGGAAAAAACCTTAGTGCGCAGTCGCATGAAAAAAATGGCTCGGCAAGGGTAACCTTGGGTCAGAACTAGAGATATAACGTCCACTGCGGTATAGAGTAGTGGAGAGAGGAAAAACAAGAATTATCCAGCAAAGACAGGGCTACAATTCAGAGCAATGATCAGATGAAACACCACTAATATTGCTATTAGATAAAAAAGGGGGGGTGGGGGGGTGGCAATCACCATTTCGAATAAAAATAAATAAACGAATGGAAATATTCAGCTGAGCTGTCACTGAGGTTAATCGCGGCCACCGCTGGATCCAGTGGATGCGGCCATTCTGGGCGGCTGCTGGCTGATATTGTTAGGCTTGGGGGCTCCCCATAACGTGGAGCTCCCCATCCTGACAACACCAGCCTTCAGCTGTGTGACTTTACCCTGGCTGGTATCAAAATGGGTTGGAACCGCACGTCGTTTTTTTTTAATTATTTATTTATTTTTTTAACTGCACAGTATAGTCCCTCCCCCCGGCGGCTGTGATTGGTTGCAGTGAGACAGCTGTCAATCAGCGTGGGGGCGTGTCTAACTGCAACCAATCATAGGCGCCGGTGGCCGGGGAAAGCAGGGAATACGAGATTGTTTAATGAGCGGCCGGCTTTTTCAAAAGAGGAAAAGCCGCCGGAGTTTAGAGAACAGCCGTGCAGCGCCGCACCGGTGATCGGGGATCAGTAAGTATGAGAGAGGGGGGAGACTGACCGACAGACAGCAAGAGAGGGACAGACGAGACAGAGAAAGACCGACAGACAGACAGAGAGACCGACCGACGGACTGAGGGAGATTGACCGACATAGACAGGAAAAGAAAAAATGACTGGCATTGCTAGAAAAAAGCACAAAACGTACACGGGGCATACAGAGATGCATCCGTGTCACGTATTGTGCGCACATAACCAATGACTTTCATGATGTCTGCGTGTGCGTGTTCCGTGCAGAAAACGGACATGCTTCCGTGCAAAACGGAAACACATACAGATCACGGACACACGGACATTATGAAATAACGCACGTGTGCCCTCAAACATAGATTAACATTGGTGCACGTTTGGCCATGTCTCCGGTACATACGGAAACGGGACAAACACGCACGTGCTTCACGGACGTGTGAAGGGGGCCTAAAACAGTATGGGGTGGTGGGAAAGGAGGTGGCAATTGATGCCACTGTCTTGATGTCTACCTGAAATGTTTTTGAATATCAAGACTCCAATATGGGTCTCCAAATTGTGTCTTGTCTGTACTGGCAGGCGTGTGGGAGCAAGAGGCCATATCATGTCATCCTTAATTTTAAAAATGGAAATGCCTGTGTGTTTCATGGACCATACCTGACTACTGTGTAAACACACTATGGGCAAAAGGAGAGGGGGGGGGCAATTGATGCCAATGTCCGGCTGAATGCCTGAAATGTTTTTAAATATCAAGACTCCAAGTTGTGTCTTGTCTGTACTGGCAGGGGTGTGGGAGCAAGAGGTCTAATCCTGTGTCACACATAGAGTAGGATAAGTCCATGTACAGAAAAATAAATATTCAGCTCACCCCAAGACGTCCGCACTTCTGGTGGTGTTGAAGCACGAGATCCCGCTCCTGTTCAGCGTCTGAAGCACAGGTGAACAAAGGAATAATCCAGCTTCACGTTTCCATAAAAACATAGCTTTAATGAAAAACTTTATTAAAATACAAAGAATATTTTTCTTGTCCTAAAGATAAGCCACAAAAGTATACCATCTCTGGGTCAGGAAAAATCCAAAGATTCTTTAAACCTCACACCAGACGCGTTTTGAGCATTTTTATATGTGAGGTTGTATGGCACATTTTAAATAAAAATATTTTAAAGTAGGATTGCTCAAGAAATTGCAATTTTTTGCCAAAAATCTCAAATTTCAAAATAGTAGTTTGGAATTTTTAGTGAAGTGCACATCTTATAATACATGCCATTTTTGAGTTGAGCTGTTTTTTTTTTATTTTTCTTCATTGAATTGGTTGGTGGCTGACCTCCACCTTGCCATGCACCTCAATTTGGTTTGTTTTTACCCCTGTCTTGATTTTGGCAATTGGTGGCTGTTCACATTCAGCCATCAAGCCCTGTCCAAAAGCTATTTAATTCATGGAACATTTGCTAGGGCCTTAGCTTGCCCACAGCCATGATTCAGTCATAAGTACAGGATTGAAAAACACCAGGTAAGTGCTGTTATAAACAGTTCTACTTTTTCATATGTGAGGTTGTATGGCACATTTTAAATAAAAATATTTTAGAGTAGGACTGCCCCAAAGAAATTTGCCGTGATGTGGCGGGGTAACTCGAGAAATTACAATTTTTTGCCAAAAATCTAAAATTTCAAAATAGTACAGTTTGGAATTTTTAGTGCAGTGCACATCTTATAATACAATGCCATTTTTGAATTGAGCTGCTGTTTTTTTTTTCCGTCAAATGTTCGGTTTTCCGATCGTGACCTGATCTCGCCAAGGATCATACCATTTTGTTATTTTCCGATCAAGAGCGCTCATCTCTGGAGCACACATTCTTTATTTGGTTGCAGACATTTCTCCAACAAATCTTCATCTCTTGGCAAAAAACACACCAATACCACATGCATTTTGATGCGGTTTTGGTGCATTCTTTTGCCAGGAGCTGCAGATTTGGTGCAGAAATGTCTGCAACCAAATACTCAATATATGCACATTGCCTAATAAGGTAATCTGACATTGAGGTTAATTATTTCACCTGAGGTGAGATCAGTGCGTTCAATGAGTTCACTTCAGGTCAGTTAACCATAGGAACCCCAGCTGTGAGGTCTAGTGAACTCACAGATATCAATGCTCGCAGTTGCGGATCCCTGAAACTGCAGTGCGTTGTCACGTTTTTTTTATGTAACCGTGCACTGCGACCTCAGATATAGCAGAGGCGGGATCGTTGTGGGAGATCATGTCTGTGGATTACGTTGGACCTGCAGAGGTATTTTGGGGGTTAATAAATTGGAGAAAGGTTTTTTTGTTTTGTTCTTTTAAATAAAGGATTTTTCTCTGTGTTTATTTTGACTTACAGGGTTAGTAATTGAGGGGTCTTATTGATTCCTCCCCATTACTAACCTCGGGTTTGATGACAACTGTGATTTTTTTGACAATTCACAGCTGTCATTAACCCATTATATTACCCTGATTGCCACCACACCAGGGCAAGCTGGAAGAGCCAGGTTAAGTGCCCTTATTGTTGCGTCTAATGGATGCGATAATTATGGAGCTGCTGCAGGCTGCTATTTTTAGGCTGGGGTGGCTCCATAACCATGGGTCTCTCCAGCCTGAGAATACCAGCCTCCAACTGTCTGCTTTATCTGTGCTGGGTATTAATATACGGGGGAAGCTGCATCATTTTTTCCAATTGTTTATGTATTTTTACATAAATGCTTCCTGATCCAGACAGCGAATGTGAGGGCAACCAATCACAGACGAGGGTAAGTGGGGGAAGCAGGACTGCAACCAATCACACATACTGTTACTGAAGGTGGGCGGATAAAGCAGTGCATATTCATGAACGTTAATGATCGGACCCGGAAGAAGTGTGACAGCCGCGGGGAAACTCAGTAAGCATAACTCTCATATTTTAATAACTGCAGGTAATTTTTTTCTCCACTGCATTTGCCAATCACAGTAATGCCAGTAACAAAGATGGCTACAGCATTACTGTGATTGGCAAGCAATCCCTGTATGTTTAATGGCTGAAAAATCAGGCAACAAACATGTGGGGAGGGGACTCGAAACGCACAAGGCGAATACCAAAATACTCGACGAGTAACAGATACCATGAATACCTTAATATTCGTTTGAGTAACAAACAGTGCCAAGTATATTCGCTCATCACTAGTTATAATCTGTCAAAGTGACACTAGTCAGAATTGAAAGAAATGGCCCAGTCATGAATGTGAAAACCAGGCTTAGGGGTAAAAGAGTTAAATTCCATGTCATATTTTTTCCTCTTTTTTTTATTTTAATTTAGATATTTGCCACGACAGGGTTTTTTTTTTATATCTAATGACAACTTTTATGTTTCTATTGTAATGGAAATCAAATTATGTAAATGTTTTCCACAGTATTCTGTATTTATGTTGCATTACTGATATAAATGTCTTGTGAATATTGGGCAGAATTGCCCGTCTTGCTATAATAGTGATAGCTGAAACAGAATTAAATACCTGTAAGCCAGAGTACATGTATTTTAATAAATGTAATAAAAGTTACATTTTAGTCGATATACAAAATTCCTCTTCAATGAGCACTTTTCCATAAAGCAATTACAAGTAAACTGCTGACTAATTACTAATGAAGGCACCAAAGGCTTTACTTGGAAACAGGCTGTGGATGCTTTCGCTCAGAACATCTTGAAACCACATGACATACTTTGTTGCTTTCAGGTTAATTGAAAAAAAAAAAATGCAGTGTATATATACTATATATATAATAAAACATAACTACAACATATTTATTGAAAATTTTCAATTCACTTTATCTTTAAAACTATAATAACAATCTGCAAATATCTAATCATAAGAAAATTCAGAATAGGCTCCAGCAACAGTTGTACTATATAAAGCATGACAATGAATGTAGAAAAAGAGAAAATGTAATGAAATAAGGTACTCTGTATAAATGAAGTTGTCCAAAGGCCACAACTAAAATTGAAAAGGGAAGTTGAAGCCTTGCTGTAATCTTCAACAGTTTGCTGCAAAAGAAACAAAATAATGATAAAAGTAACTAGAATAAAAATAAATCATAAAATTTGATCATCATCTTTGCCACTGAATTTAATTATTTGGCTATATGCACACGCTGCGTTTTTTGGTGCAGTTTTGTTGTCAGAAAGTTCTGACTTTTGACTTCCCAGAAAAGTCTATGAGAATTCACATTTGCTGCGCGCACATTGCAGTTTTTTGTTTGCAGTTTATTTGTCACAAACGTCTGACAAAAAAATGCAGCATTTTCATTCTTTTTGCATTTTGTCCCTGTGTTTCTCACTAGTGATGGGAGGATTCGCAGATCAATTCCCTGCCAACTTGGGGTCAGTAGGGGATTGATCCCCGGTATCTGGCTGGATGCCGTTAACCATATATTCTATGTGGATCAGAATCCGGCACAAAGAGGGTAGGAGCAAGCGCCTCATACTCACCGATCACTGGCGTGGCTGTAACACTGCTCCCGCGGCCTCTCGTGCTTCTTTCGGGGCTGCTCATTAGGCTTATACATATTCACTGCTTCCCCTGCCTACCGGAATCTGTGATTGGTTGCAGTCAGTTGCGTCCCTAAACTGAGTGACAGCTGTCTGACTGCAACCAATCACATATCCTGGTGGGCAGGTCTATATCGTACAGTAAAATAAATATGTAATAATTAAAAAAAAAATGGCGTGCGGTTCTCTCAATTTTGATACCCAGATAAGATAAATCCCCACAGCTGAGGGCTGGTATACTCAGACTGGGGAGGTCTATGGTTATTATGCCGTCCCCCAGCCTAATAATATCAGTCTGCAGCCACCTGGAATTGCAGCATCCATTAGATGCGACAGTCCCGTAACTTTACCCGGCTCTTCCCGATTGCCCTGGTGCAGTGGCAATCAGGGTTATAATAACTAATAGCAGCCCATAGCTGCTACTAAGTCCTGGATTAGTAATTGCAAGCGCCAATGAGACACCCCCATCACTAATCTGTAAGTGAATGTAAATAAACACAAACACCAAAAAAATCCTTTATATGAAATATAAGACAAAAAGCACCCTCTTTCACCACTTTATTAACCCCGCAAACACTTCTCCAGGTCCGACGTAATGCACATGAGGTCCCACGATGCTTACAGCACTGCTACATCTGACAATCACAGTGAGTGCCATAGAACATGACTGCACTCTGTGAGGTTTACGCCGCAACTGAAGTGAGCCGTGTGATCAACGGTACGTCACTCAGGTGAGTCCCCCACCTGCGGCTCACTTGCAGTCATTCGGTGATTTGCTGGAGGACTCCAGCTGTGACCGCAGATCACCTGAGTGATGACCCTGCTGATTGGGCAGCTTACTTCGGTCACGGCCTGAACCTCAGAGTGCGCAGACATGCTCTATGGCGCTTGCTGTGATTGCCAAATGTAGTAGTGCTGAAAGTGTTGTGGGATCTCGTGTGGATTACGTCGGACCTGGAGGGGTGTTTTGGGGGTTAATAAAGTGGTGAAACGGTGCTTTTTTGTCTTTTATTTCAAGTAAAGGATTTTTTGGATGTTTGTTTGTATTTATTTCTTTTCACTTACAGATTAGTGATGAGGAGGTGTCACAGACGCCTGCCATCACTAATCTACGGCTTAGTAGCAGCTGTGGTCTTGTATTAACTCCTTATTCCAGTTGCTACCGCACCAGGGCAACGGAAACAGCCGGGTCCAGTGCTAGAATAGGCGCATCTTATGGATGTGCCACTTTTGAGGCAGCTGTGGGTTGCAGTTGTTAGGCTGGAAAGGGACAAATAACAATGACCCTTTCCACCCTAAAATCAGCCCCCAGTTGTCTGCTGTACCTTGGCTGGTTTTACAAAAATTGTGGAACCCCATGTCACTTCATTTTTAGTTAAAAAAATAAATCAAATATTAAAAAAAAAATATGGGATCCCCTCTATTTTTCATAACCAACCAAGGTACAGCAGACAGCTGAGGGCTGCAGCCTGCTGGATATGAAAAATGGGAGGGACCCCAAGTCATTTTTTTTTACCAAAAAAAAAAAATTAACACACAGCTGGCCAAGCTAGCTATTCCTCTATCAAGCTATTCTGTTTTTTTCTATCTTTTCTAGCTGTTCTTTCTTATTATCTATTCTATATGTTCTTTCTATCTATCCTGCATGTTCTTTCTATCTATCCTTTCTATTTTTTTCTATTTATCAATTATCCTATCATATTTTGAGTCTCCTTTAAAAAACGAGGCAAATTTGGCAAAAACGCACCATCATTACAAGCGTTTTTTTTATATTTACAAGCTCTCTGTGACAAAGTGCAGTTTTAGTTGCAGTTAAAACTGCAGCGTGTGCATATAGCCTATATGCAAGTAAAAATGTTACACATGGGAGAAGAGAGCTATTTATTTTGTATGTGAATATTGTAACTAAACATTTTCTAAATTCTGTTACATCAGAATTACCAGAAATTTGGGACCCTTCAATGCCTAAAAATACTAATTATAGATTATCAGTATTAAACCTCATAACTGAATGTATCAGATTACTTGATTAGTGATTTATTTTGATTTTAATACTAAACAAAATTTCTTTTTTCTCTCTTCATGGCACTCAAGACTTGGTGAACTTAGATTTAAAGGTGCATTCTCAGACTCTAATACGGATATTCTTAAAGAAGTTGTCCAGTTATCAAAACTGGTTTTTTTTCTCATAAATCTTGATAATATGTGCCTCTCCACACATCTATTATGTTATTTCAGCAATATTACCTTTTATCGTGCTCTAGCAGCTCATCCTCATTCCTGGTGCTTCAAAACGTCTCCCTGTCCACTGGTCCTCGGGCTACCTTGGCTCCTATTTCTATAAGCCTGCCCTGGACTGATAATCCAGAGAGGTGCTCCACTGGGGGCAGAATTTCTGCATGAAATGTCTGATTCCTGAAGCCTCAGTGATGTCTACCCTAGAAACCGGCGACGTCTGCCTTTCAGGTTTCACGAAGAGGTTTCTCAAGCAACAGCCATCTTCCCTACCCCTTCCACTAGCCATTCCTATAGCTATCAAGAACATCTTTACTGGAGAAATAACTTACTTCAGACCTAATGCAGAGGGGAAATAAGGGGGGTACTGTAGTGCTGGTGTCCCTTCACATCCCTGCCTCTCCCCAGCAGAAATGCCGACTCACTGCTGCAGCTGGGCTGTGTCCTCCCCGCACTCCCACAGCTGTTCACATGTTTGCTCCTGCTTGCTCCTCCTCGTGGGCCCTGTGCACCAAGCACAGATCCTTCAGGTAGTAAGCTTAGGGCATGTGCCTGCACACCTGCTCTACTCTTGAAGAACCAGTGCACCATTTCCCGCAAGTGCCTCTCAGCCTATGGGGTCAGTTGACAGGGAAAGGACGGTTCATTCTAAAAGAAGCCAGTGAAGGCCTAGTGAGTGAACATGACAGATGTGTTGCCGGAAGGTCATGATAGTCACATACAGTGAATGGTTAGAGTTAACGGAGCAAAGGAAATAAAAGGCAAGTTAGTGTGATTTTCAAAGGAGGTCGGAGACACATGGTGTCAACAGCATTGTACCTAGAGGCCGATTCTTGTAAGAAATGGCTACAGGAGCCAGAGTACCGAATCCTTATATACAGGCCCCTTAATAGTCAATATACTGGGTTAATCTTAACTCGCGTGTGGCATAGTCAACCAACCTAGTGGTGTTTCGATAGATGTCTGGGTGTGCTTAGCTTCAGTCATTATGGGACCCCTGAGGAGAATGGATGTGGGACTGCAGGACAGAAGAACACATACTGCAAAAACAACCCAGGAAATTTGTGAGGCAAAGAAGTGAAATATTCTCCAAAGGCAGAGTCAATCACCAGATCTGAACCCCATCTAGCATGTATTTCACATGCTTCAGACTAAACTTAAGGTAGAAACAACCACAAATAACCAACCAAGTCAGCTGCAGTAGAGGCCTAGCAAATCATCAGGAAGGAGGAAACCCAGCGTTTGGTGACGTTAATGGCTTTCAAACTTCAGTCTCTCATTGCCTGTAAAGGATACTTTATAAAGTATTAAAAATTAATATTTTATTTATGGTAAAGTACCTTGTCCAATTACTTTTAAGCTCCTGAAATGAGGAGGTTTTGTAGAAAAGTGGTTGCAATTCCTAAACCTGCCACAGGATATTTTTGTCCAACCTCTTTAATTAAACCGGTGAAACTCTACACTTCAATTGCATCACAGATGTTTCATTTTTAATCATAAATAGTAGAGTGCATAGCCCAAATCACAAAGATTCAGTCACTGTCTAATGATTTCTGGTAGTAACTGTATGTAATACATTTTTATTTTTAAAGCCTTACAATATTAAAAGGGGTTTTTGGACTTCCTGTTCCTGCGCTGGCTGAAGAGGAGTGAAAGTGAGGAGCTCTGCAGTACCCTGACCGAAAATCACCCCCCACACAGCAAATACCGAGAATCCCCCACATAGATAGGGCATGTTACGGTTGCTGTGGTACTGGAGACTATGTTCGGATTTCTTGCTACTGCACATGTGCGAGCACTGGAGACTAAGTCCTATCTTGGAGCCATTGCACATGTGCGGGTGACATCATCGCTGACACGAGGTCACATGTCTCTGACACCTTCTAAGCTGATTGGCCGCTGGTCATGTGCTTGTGACACGTGGTCACATGTCTCTGACACCTTCTATGCCGATTGGTCGCAAGTCATGTGCTTGTGACGCTTTGCTCGGTGATAGGCCAGCGTGACGTCATTGCTGTCATTCTGGCAGCGGATTGGCTCTGGTGTCCTCCATCTTGGATGAAACAACAGCTTTAGAATGCACAGCCAAGGAATTCAGATAATGACCATGAAATGGGGGTGCACACGTCAAGCAAAACACATTTTGGACAGGAGAAACAAGAAGCTTGACCATAAAGGCACTCACTCCACAAGGTATATAAAGGGTTAAAAAACAATTTTATTTGTGTACAAAATATTAAAACCAACAATAACAAACATGATAAAGTGCACAAAGTGTGATAAAGCACCAAAGACAACAAGCAATACCCAGTTGGTCTTCCTATAAAATTATTTATAATGAATTTTCCATAAGGTTCACAGGGATTGGATCTATATGAAAAATTTTTTTTGAATATCAAGCCATTTACTTCATATCAAAAAGCACTGGAATTCAAACAATACAGTACAGACTTAATAACCTAATCATCAGAGGATAATATAGTACACTGATACTAGTACCTATAAGTCCTTGACTGGACCCCAGTTTGAGGCAGCAAAAAAAAAAAAATCCTGACCCAGTAGTCAAAAGATCCAGATTCACTGATCTAAATATACACAATCCCTGTAATGATAAATACTTAACTTATAATAAGGAAGACCTGGCCCAATGCGTGTCGCTTAGAGCAGCTTCATCAGGGGCAAGGAGTGTCATGATGACACTCCTTGCCCCTGATGAAGCTGCTCTAAACGACACGCGTTGGGCCAGGTCTTCCTTATTATAAGTTAAGTATTTATCATTACAGGGATTGTGTATATTTAGATCAGTGGATCTGGATCTTTTGACTACTGGGTCAGGATTTTTTTTTTTTTTTTTTGCTGCCTCAAATTGGGGTCCAGTCAAGGACTTATAGGTACTGGTATCAGTGTACTATATTATCCTCTGATGATTAGGTTATTAAGTCTGTACTGTATTGTTTGAATTCCAGTGCTTTTTGATATGAAGTAAACGGCTTGATATTCAAAATTTTTTTTTCATATTGATCCAATCCCTGTGAACCTTATGGAAAATTCATTATAAATAATTTTATAGGAAGACCAACTGGGTATTGCTTGTTGTCTTTGGTGCTTTATCACACTTTGTGCACTTTATCATGTTTGTTATTGTTGGTTTTAATATTTTGTACACAAATAAAATAGTTTTTTAACCCTTTATATACCTTGTGGAGTGAGTGCCTCCATCTTGGATGAGGCACAGAGTCTATATAAGACCCTGACGCACGCCGCCCGGCGCTCAGTCCTCTTGGTTCCTGCATAGGAGTAGAGGCTCTGTGCATGTCCCTTGCGGCACCTATTCTATCTAGGTGAGCGTTATCGGTAGGGTAACGCTCTTGTACCTTGTAGCTTATGCTGTGGTCCGTATCCTCGCACCTTAGTGGAGCGGACATAGGCAGGTGCTTGCTGCACATGGTCTGACTGGGCCTTGTGGTTCTACTCTGAGGTGAGCGCTATCGGTAGGGTAGCGCTCCTGTACCTTTCAGCCGTACTGTTGTCCGTGTCCTCGCACCTTAGTGGAGCGGACATAGGTAGGTTAGGTGGTCATTGCCTTCTAGGGTAACGCTCCACTACGCTGCCTCCTGCAGCAGTCCGTATCCTCGCACACTAGGGGAGCGGTCATAGGCAGGAGTTTCAAGCTAGCAGCCTTGCTGCTGTCCGTATCCTTGCACCACAAGTGGAGCGGACATAGGTAGGTGCCATATTGCACACACTACACCTAGTCTCTGTGACTGTTAACTAAGACAAGTGCTTTCACGCTCACAGACTGTGAGACTTCTATGCACTTTTATGTTGTATTCCTCACTCTTTTGCATTTCCACTCTTATGTTATTCTAATAAGGTAGTCGCTGTGACTTAAACAGTATACGCCGCTATTGGTCTTGGTGACATTGTGACGCAACAGTGTCAGTACCGCTTTGGTGGTACAGGTTTCCCCTATCCTTTGCCATACTCTGCAGCAGAGCTCTGCACGGTGGACCCTGACTGTCGGATAGCCTTCCATTCCCTTATTATCCAACAGCCCCCGTAACATTAGGACTGAGCCAAGGGTCTGGCAGAGATGGCAGAGTATCAATAATTACATCAGTATATACAGGTTCTTGAAGCAAGGCTCAAGACTGTAGAGGATAAACCTCAAACTTGGGTGTCTTCTCTACATGGCCCACGACTTGCTCTACCCAACAGATACTCTGGCGATGCCAGGTCTTGTCGTGGGTTCATAAGCCAGTGTCAGATTCACCTTGAGGTTAATTCCTCTTACTTCTCTACGGAGAGTAGAGATGAGCGAACCGGTCGCGGTTCGGCTCGAGGTCCGTTCGCCGAACGGACGTCCCGTTCGAGTTCGGCTCGTCGAACGTTCGACGAACCGAACTCAAACTGCATAGGAAACAATGGCAGGCAATCACAAACACATAAAAACACCTAGAAAACACCCTCAAAGGTGTCCAAAAGGTGACAAACAACTCACAACACAACACAAACACATGGGAAAATGACAAGGACATATACTCATGCGAAAACAAAAGAGCTAGACAAGGAAAAAGAGGAGGACACACAGATATAGGCATGGCACGCCCTTCTAAAATTATGTAAAACACCGCAAGGTGACTCCAAGCGGAGTCTCCCTTTTTTTCCAAAAATTGGGCCCCACACACACCCACCCATTCAGTGGCAGAACTTGTGCCCTAGTTGTACACTTCACAGCTAGATTTGCATCAAGCACATTCAAAAATATGCTATTCTTAACCGTCCCCAGGATGACACCGGGGTAGGTAGCAAAGTCTTTCCTGATCCCAGCTCTGTTCATCTTGGCTTCTTTTAAAAACAATGTAAGCAAGGGTTACTCCAAGCGGAGTCTTCCTTTTTTCCAAAAATTGGGCCCCACACACACCCACCCCTTCAGTGGCAGCAGTTGTGCCCCAGTTGTACAATTCACAGCTAGATTTGCATCAAGCACATTCAAAAATACGCTATTCTTAACCGTCCCCAGGATGACCCCGGGGTAGGTAGCAAAGTCTTTCCTGATCCCAGCTCTGTTCATCTTGGCTTCTTTTAAAAACAATGTAAGCAAGGGTTACTCCAAGCGGAGTCTTACTTTTTTCCAAAAATTGGGCCCCACACACACCCACCCCTTCAGTGGCAGCAGTTGTGCCCCAGTTGTACAATTCACAGCTAGATTTGCATCAAGCACATTAAAAAATACGCTATTCTTAACCGTCCCCAGGATGACACCGGGGTAGGTAGCAAAGTCTTTGCTGAACCATGACTTGTTCATCTTGGCTTCTTTTAAAAACAATGTAAGCAAGGGTTACTCCAAGCGGAGCCTCCCTTTTTTCCAAAAATTGTGCCCCACACACACCCACCCATTCAGTGGCAGCACTTGTGCCCTAGTTGTACACTTCACAGCTAGATTTGCATCAAGCACATTCAAAAATATGCTATTCTTAATCGTCCCCAGGATGACACCGGGGTAGGTAGCAAAGTCTTTCCTGATCCCAGCTCTGTTCATCTTGGCTTCTTTTAAAAACAATGTAAGCAAGGGTTACTCCAAGCGGAGTCTTCCTTTTTTCCAAAAATTGGGCCCCACACACACCCACCCCTTCAGTGGCAGCAGTTGTGCCCCAGTTGTACAATTCACAGCTAGATTTGCATCAAGCACATTCAAAAATATGCTATTTTTAACCGTCCCCAGGATGACACCGGGGTAGGTAGCAAAGTCTTTCCTGATCCCAGCTCTGTTCATCTTGGCTTCTTTTAAAAACAATGTAAGCAAGGGTTACTCCAAGCGGAGTCTTCCTTTTTTCCAAAAATTGGGCCCCACACACACCCACCCCTTCAGTGGCAGCAGTTGTGCCCCAGTTGTACAATTCACAGCTAGATTTGCATCAAGCACATTCAAAAATACGCTATTCTTAACCATCCCCAGGATGACACCGGGGTAGGTAGCAAAGTCTTTCCTGATCCCAACTCTGTTCATCTTGGCTTCTTTTAAAAACAATGTAAGCAAGGGTTACTCCAAGCGGAGTCTTCCTTTTTTCCAAAAATTTTGCCCCACACACACCCACCCCTTCAGTGGCAGCAGTTGTGCCCCAGTTGTACAATTCACAGCTAGATTTGCATCAAGCACATTCAAAAAACGCTATTCTTAACCGTCCCCAGGATGACACCGGGGTAGGTAGCAAAGTCTTTGCTGAATCATGACTTGTTCATCTTGGCTTCTTTTAAAAACAATGTAAGCAAGGGTTACTCCAAGCGGAGCCTCCCTTTTTTTCCAAAAATTGTGCCCCACACACACCCACCCATTCAGTGGCAGCACTTGTGCCCTAGTTGTACACTTCACAGCTAGATTTGCATCAAGCACATTCAAAAATACGCTATTCTTAACCGTCCCCAGGATGACACCGGGGTAGGTAGCAAAGTTTTTCCTGATCCCAGCTCTGTTCATCTTGGCTTCTTTTAAAAACAATGTAAGCAAGGGTTACTCCAAGAGGAGTCTTCCTTTTTTCCAAAAATTGGGCCCCACACACACCCACCCCTTCAGTGGCAGCAGTTGTGCCCCAGTTGTACAATTCACAGCTAGATTTGCATCAAGCACATTCAAAAATACGCTATTCTTAACCGTCCTCAGGATGACACCGGGGTAGGTAGCAAAGTCTTTCCTGATCCCAGCTCTGTTCATCTTGGCTTCTTTAAAAACAATGTAAGCAAGGGTTACTCCAAGCGGAGTCTTCCTTTTTTCCAAAAATTGGGCCCCACACACACCCACCCCTTCAGTGGCAGCAGTTGTGCCCCAGTTGTACAATTCACAGCTAGATTTGCATCAAGCACATTCAAAAATACGCTATTCTTAACCGTCCCCAGGATGACACCGGGATAGGTAGCAAAGTCTTTCCTGATCCCAGCTCTGTTCATCTTGGCTTCTTTTAAAAACAATGTAAGCAAGGGTTACTCCAAGCGGAGTCTTCCTTTTTTCCAAAAATTGGGCCCCACACACACACCCACTCCTTCAGTGGCAGCACTTGTGCCCCAGTTGTACAATTCACAGCTAGATTTGCATCAAGCACATTCAAAAATACGCTATTCTTAACCGTCCCCAGGATGACACCGGGGTTGGTAGCAAAGTCTTTCCTGATCGAAGCTCTGTTCATCTTGGCCTCTTTTAAAAACAATGTAAGCAAGGGTTACTCCAAGCGGAGCCTCCCTTTTTTCCAAAAATTGGGCCCCACACAGACACCTTATCAGTGGCAGCACTTGTGCCCTAGTTGCAAACAGGATGTTTTGATTTGCATCAAGCACATTCCAAATCCACAAGCATTTACTCTCCCCAGGATGACACAGGGGTAGTAAATTACTTCTGGATCCATGACTTGTTCATTTTGATGAACGTCAGTCTGTCCACATTGTCACTGGACAGACGCGTGCGCTTATCTGTCAGCACACACCCAGCAGCACTGAAGACACGTTCAGAGACAACGCTGGCAGCTGGACACGACAAAATCTCCAAGGCGTAACTGGAGAGTTCTGGCCATTTTTCTAGATTTGAAGCCCAAAAGGAGCAAGGCTCCATATGCAAAGTCATGGCATCGATGTTCATTTGGAGATACTCCTGTATCATCCTCTCCAGCCATTGACTATGTGTCAGACTTGTTGTCTCTGGTGGCCTTGCAAAGGAGGGTCTAAAATAATTATGAAAAGATTCCATAAAATTGCTGTTACCAGCACCAGATACGGTCCTACTGGTACGGTTAGACTGTTGAAGATGACGAGACCGTCCCATGTTTGTCAAGTTACAACTGGGAGAATCACTTCCTGCACCTGCACGGTTGTTTGGTGGAAAAGCCGAGCTAAGATCGAGTAACAGCTTCTGCTGATACTCCTGCATACGTGCGTCCCTTTCTATGGCTGGAATTATGTCACAAAATTTGGACTTGTACCGGGGATCTAATAGTGTGGCAATCCAGTAGTCATCATCACTTCTAATTTTGACAATACGAGGGTCATGTTGGAGGTAGTGCAACAAGAAGGCACTCATGTGTCTTGCGCAGCCATGCGGACCAAGTCCACGCTGTGTTTGTGGCATAGAGGTGCTAACCGTTCTTTCTTCCTCTGACATCTCCCCCCAACCTCTTTCAACTGAAATTTGACCAAGGTCTCCCTCATCTGCTGAGTCTTCCATGTCCATGGACAGTTCGTCCTCCATTTCTTCATGTTCTCCTGCACCTTCCTCAACATTTAGCCTGCTACTATGCGCCCTTGTTGATCCCTGTCCCCCATGGTCCCATGCCTGCTGCGTTGGTGATGATGAACGTCTGGACCTTGGTGATGTTGTTGTCCCTTGGGCATATGAATCCTCCTGTAGTTCCTCCACTTCCTGTTGTCCCACCCCCTGACTCCGAATAGTGTTTAGCGTGTGCTCCAGCATGTAAATGACTGGATTGTCATGCTGATAATGGCATTGTCAGCGCTAAACATATTCGTCGCCATGTCGAAACTGTGCAGAAGGGTGCATAGGTCCTTGATCTGAGACCACTCCATCAGGGTGATCTGCCCCACCTCTGCATCTCGTTGGCCCAGGCTATACGTCATGACGTATTGCACCAGGGCTCGGCGGTGCTGCCACAGTCGCTGTAACATGTGGAGAGTTGAATTCCAGCGTGTCGCCACATCGCATTTCAGGCGATGAACCGGCAGGCCGAAAGACTTCTGGAGCGATGCAAGTCGCTCAGCTGCGGCGCTTGAACGGCGGAAGTGAGCAGACAGTTTTCGTGCCCTGTTCAGAAGGCCATCTAGGCCGGGATAGTGTGTTAAAAATTGCTGGACGACAAGGTTCAACACGTGAGCCATACAAGGTACGTGTGTCACCTTGCCCAAGCGAAGGGCCGCACCCAGGTTTGCAGCATTGTCGCACACGGCCTTACCAGGCTGCAGGTTGAGTGGAGACAACCATTTATTAAACTCGGACCGCAGAGCTGACCACAACTCCTCAGCTGTGTGACTCTTATTCCCAAGACATGTCAAGCTAAAGACCGCCTGATGCCGTTGCGCTCTGCTGCCAGCATAGTAATGAGGGGTGCGTGATTCCTTCTGCGCAGTGAGAACGCTGGTGGCCTGACCAGGCAGGCTTGGGGCAGAGGTGGAGGACCCAGATGAGGTGGAGGAGGCAGAAGCAGTGGCGGAACTTGGACAGACAGAGGATTGACACACAAGTCGTGGGGACGGCAAGACTTGTGCAGCAGACCCTTCACCATCTATCACCATAGTTACCCAGTGCCCAGTCAGCGACATGTAACGTCCCTGTCCATGCTTACTGGTCCAAGTATCGGTGGTGAAATGCACCCGTTGACACACAGAGTTTCTCAAGGAAGCAGTGATGTTGTGTGCGACATGCTGGTGTAGCGTGGGCACACCTTTCTTAGAGAAGTAGTGGCGACTGGGCATCTGGTACTGGGGCACAGCGACAGACATAAGGTCTCTAAAATCCTGTGTGTCCACTAGGCGGAAAGGCAGCATTTCGGTAGCCAAGAGCTTACAGAGGGATAGAGTCAACCTCTTAGCTTTGTCATGGGTCGCAGGAAGTGGCCTTTTATTTGACCACATCTGAGGGACAGAGATCTAGCTGCTGTGTGTAGACGGTGTTGAGTAGGGTGTCCCCGGAATAATGCAGGTTTGTGAGGAAAGTGCAGGCGGAGACATGATGTTGCCTTCATCCAACGTTGGTGCTATCGATGTCTGAGAGAGCTGTACACACTCACTTGTTTCCCCTTCCAAACCAACTGACGACCTACCAAGCAAACTGCCTGTTGTGGTTACAGTGGTGGAAGTTGTGCGTGGAAAAACAGGTGTGACAGCTGTCCCCACAGTCCTAGAAGATGAAGAGCGCACGGATGCACTGGAAGGGGCAGGCGGTGGATGGTTCGCTCCGCTAGGCCGCATTGCAGCACGGTGAGCTTCCCACCGGGACATATGATATTTATTCATGTGACGATTCATGGAAGAAGTTGTCAAACTGCTGAGGTTTTGACCTCTACTAAGAGAACCATGACAAATTTTACAGATCACATAATTTGGGCGATCTTTTGCTATGTCAAAAAAGGACCAGGCTAGGCAAGGCTTAGAGGGCATGCGACCTGTTGATCCACCCTGACTAGTGCTCAGAGGCAGAGTGGTGGCTGAGGATGCAGTTGTAGACGTGCTACCAGTACTCCGACTCTGTCCAGGAAGGCGCAAGGTAACTTCGTCATCAGTTGCATCCTCCTCCACCACCTCTGTTGACCTTTTCGAGCGCCTGACTGTGGGTTGACAGTAGGTGGGATCTAGAACTTCATCATCAATTGTTGTGTTTGCACTCCCCTCCCCCTCAGACCGAGCCTCTTCTTGCCCTGACCGAATATTTAAGTTGTCATCCCAATCGGGTATCTGCGTCTCATCTTCATCAGTATGTTCCTCATTGTCTATAACCACAGGTGTTACAGTTTGTGACAAAGGGTCAACATTATGCTCAGAAACTTGGTCCTCATGGCCTGAATCAGAGTCACAAAGGTTCTGGGCATCACTGCAGACCATTTCCTGTTCTGTACTCACTGTAGCTTGGGAGCAGACCTCTGATTCCCAGGCTATAGTGTGACTGAACAGCTCTGCAGACTCAGCCATCTCAGTTCCACCATACTGTGCAGGGCTGATGGAGACTTCAGAGCTGGGAGAAAGCAAGTTTGATTGGGATGACAACTCAGAGGACTGGTGTTTTTTGGATGCGGTACTTGAAGTGGCTGAGAGGGCACTTGTTGGACCACTTGAGATCCATTCAAGCATTTTCTTTTTTTGGCCATCATCTACCTTTGTTCCTGTTGTTCGTGTCCGTAAAAAAGGCAGCACATCGGATTGTCCACGGTAAGTAGTAGACATCTTACTTTTGCTGGTAGATGGTCTATCTTCAGCAGATGATAATGGAGCTTTGCCACCTTCCCCACGGACAAACCCATTTTTTCCTTTTACACCACGCCTCTTTCCCTTTCCACCAGCATCTGTCATTTTGCCACTCATGTTGATTGCGACAAGATTGTGCACTGAAAATGTGGTAGTAAAAATTGAGAGGTGGTGTAGATTGCAGCGGTGGTCTAGCTTTATTAACAGCAGAATAATAAAGAATAAATATCCCTGACAATGCAACTACGGTCCTTAAACTGGCAGCATAAATTGCTAGTATAATGGCTTAGTAACTATCAGTTGGAGTGTGCAATGCAGGCAGAGGTGCTGCAAATATCTGTGCACTACTGGGACTATACAGAAGTCCAACAGCCACGTTTAGGATGACACTAAGTTCACTCAGTGTTTGCTAGTATAATGGCTTAGTTATAATGAGTTGGAGTGTGCAGAGGACAGGAGGGTACAGTGCCAGGATTGTGGGGCTCTGGGTAGAGGAAAGGAAGCCTGCCTTTCTATTCCCTCCTAATGGGGAAATGCAGCGAGGAAATCCCCGACCTTAGCTACACAGACGCTGTCTCTGTTTTCAGGACCTGTCATCTATGGCTCTGACCCTGCCGGTACGAGCCCTTAAAAGGACTGATAGAAAGTGCTATCCCTAAGCTGTCCAGCGCTGTGTATGGAGCGCATACAGCAGTATCGGCGATAGGACAAAGGACGGAGCTGCGCCAGTGATGTCTGACACCAAGGACGCAGAAGAGATATTGGCGTCCGGACGGGCAGATACTCGTTTTTATAATGCAGGGACATGTGACATGGACATTCTATCACACATGCCGTTGCTTCTCTGGCTAAAAGTCCACTTAGCTGTGTGTGTGTCTGGGATTGGCTGACATAATGGCCCTCCCCACTACACGCGCGCGCTTAGGGAAGGAGGACAAGGAAAAAAAAAAATGGCGATCGCCATTATACAAACAGCAGTGATCTGAAGGCGCTGTTCCTGCACACTATACACTGAAATTTCATAATAGTGTGAGTCACAGAGTGACTTACACTATTACAGCGGAAAGCCAGCTAGGAATTAGCTGTTTTTTTGCAGCTAGAACCGTTCTCGAACGTTTCTAGAACTATCGAGCTTTTGCAAATCAATCACTCGAGCCTAGAACTGGAGAACCTCGAACCGTGCTCAACTCTAACGGAGAGGTCCAAAGTAGGCTTTATTATATCCCTGCTTCAGGATAAAGCCTTAGAGTGGGCTACTCCCTTATGGGAGCGTTCTGATTTGGTTACTCAGAGACATCAAGACTTCCTTGATGCTCTTAAAGCGGTGTTCATGGGACCGCAGGTTACCCATGATGCGGCTTTGAGACTGCTAGATCTGTCTCAAGGTTCGTTATCTACCAGCTCTTATGCCATTGCTTTTCGTACCTTGGTAGCAGAGTTAGACTGGCCTGAGAAGGTGTTAATACCTATCTTCTGGAGGGGTCTTGCAGGCTATGTCAAAGATGCTCTTGCTATTCGGGAAGTTCCTCCTTCTCTGGAGGACTTAATTACGGTAGCAACTAGGATTGATGTACGCCATAAGGAACGTAGACTCGAGGTTACCTTGTCACGTCCCAAGCGTTGAGTTGGTTCAGATGCTGTGGTTCCTTCTCCATCTTCCTCAGCATCTGAGACATCTTCTACTCCTATGGAGTTGGGTTATACTATCTCCTATCTGTTACATATGTCGTCAGGCTGGGCACTATGCCAACAAGTGTCCTAGCCGTCAGGGAAACTCCCAGGCCTAGTAACCATTAGAGGGGGGTTACTAGAGACGCCTTCTGCACCCTCTAAGTGTAGTGTCCCAGGTCAGCTCTCATTCTCTGAGAATACATGGCCTATTATGGCTTTTGTGGATTCCGGAGCTGACGGGACTTTTGTGTCCTCAGGATTTGTAAAGAGACACAATATTCCCTCTATCATGTTAGAGGCGCCTATTCCTGTCCGGGTTGTTAATGGGACTATGTTGTCTGACTCCATTACATTGAGGACAGTTCCCTTGCGTCTTTCCCTGTCTCATGGTCACATAGAGGAGATTTCTTTTCTTGTTTTGCCTGAGGGTATAGACGACGTACTTCTGGGTCTCCCATGGCTTCGGACTCATGCTCCTCTAATTGACTGGGAGTCCGACAGCATTATAAGTTGGGGTTCGAAATGTCAGTTCCAATGTCTTCCCTTACCACCTAAGGTCGTTGCGGTTGCATCAACTGATCTCTCTCCCTTACCTACACCCTATGTGGATTTCGCTGATGTGTTTTCCAAGCAGGGTGCTGAGACTCTTCCACCTCATAGGCCTTATGACTGTGCTATAGACCTCTTGCCGGGTTCTGTTCCACCAAAGGGCAGGGTCTATCCCTTGTCTATCCCAGAATCCGAGGCTATGTCGGCCTATATAAAGGATAGTCTGGAGAGGGGCTTCATCCGCAAGTCTGTCTAACCTGCAGGGGCTGGTTTTTTCTTTGTGCAGAAAAAAGAGGGTGATCTGCGTCCCTGCATAGACTACAGGGGTCTTAACGCCATTACTGTAAAGAATAGATACCCCTTGCCCCTAATTTCTGAACTGTTTGACAGACTACGGGGAGCTAAGGTATTTACGAGGTTAGATCTGCGAGGTGCTTATAACTTAGTGCGAATTCGAGAGGGTGACGAATGGAAGACCGCTTTTAACACCAGAGACGGTCACTATGAATACCTCGTCATGCCTTTCGGTCTGTGTAATGCACCTGCAGTGTTCCAGGACTTCGTAAATGACGTGTTTAGGGATTTACTGTTATCATCGGTGGTGGTATACCTGGATGATATAATTTTTTCTCCCGACCTGGAGACACATCGGTTGGATGTGATCAGGGTTCTGTCACGTCTAAGGGGGCACTCTCTGTTTGCCAAACTCGAGAAATGTATATTTGAGCAAGCCTCTCTACCCTTCTTAGGCTATATCATTTCTCATGAGGGATTGGCAATGGATCCTGCGAAGCTTTCTGCAGTTATGGAATGGGCTGAACCTCATTCCTTGAAAGCAGTACAACGCTTCCTGGGATTCATAAATTATTACCGGCAATTTATACCACACTTTTCTACCTTGGTAGCTCCGTTAGTGGCCTTGACTAAAAAGGGCGCCAATCCTAAGGTCTGGTCTACTGAGACATCCCAGGCTTTCAATGCAGTTAAAGAACACTTTTCATCTGCTCCTTTCTTCCAAAGACCTGACGAGAATAAGCCCTTTCTCATGGAGGTGGACGCGTCCTCTGTAGGAGCTGGAGCAGTTCTATATCAAAAGAACAGCTCAGGTAGAAAAAGACCGTGTTTTTTCTTTGCAAAGACGTTCTCTCCTGCTGAGAGAAACTACACTATTGGTGACAGGGAACTACTTGCCCTAAAATTAGCATTGGAAGAGTGGCGTCACTTGCTCGAGGGAGCCAGGCAGCCCTTTCAGGTCTTTACAGACCATAAGAACCTGACATATTTGCAAACTGCACAATGTTTGAATCCTCGGCAAGCTCGCTGATCCTTGTTTTTCTCTCGGTTTAACTTCTCCATTAATTATCTTACCGGAAGTAAGAATAATAAGGCCGACGCACTCTCTCGCTCTATGGAATCATCTCATGAAGAGAATGAGGACCTTCGTCTCATTCTTCCATCTAGGGTTTTTCACACACTCTCTCCTGTAACGTTAGACCAAATCCCACCGGGCAAGACCTTTGTTCCGCCTAATCGACAAAAGGATATATTGTCGTGGGCCCACACCTCAAAGGTGGGTGGGCATTTTGGTATTAGACGGACACGAGAGTTACTCGAGAGGTGGTATTGGTGGCCACACTTAGCCAGCCATGTCAAAAGATATGTCGGTTCCTGCTACTCATGTGCTCGCAACCGTCCGTTACGGCAGAGACCGGCTGGGCTCTTGCATCCTTTGCCAGTGCCAGATAGACCATGGGAGGTGGTAGGCATGGACTTTGTGGGTGATCTTCCGTATTCACAGGGACATCGATTTGTGTGGGTCATTACGGACCATTTCTCCTGGATGGTTCATCTCGTACCGTTAGCAAGAATCCCATCTTCCAGGGTACTAGCCAAACTATTCCTCAAGCATGTCTTTAGGCTTCACGGGATGCCAGATCGTATCATTTGTGATAGAGGTCCGCAATTTACTTCCCGTTTCTGGCGAGATCTTTGTAGCCTTCTGCAAATTGAGTTGAATCTCTCTTCGGCATACCATCCGGAGACCAATGGTTTGGTTGAGCGTACCAATCAATCCATGATTATATACCTTCGACACTTTGTTGCTGAGAACCACGATAACTGGTCCTCCCTCCTACCCTGGGCAGAGTTTGCCCTTAACAATTCTCTGGCTGAGGCCACTGGGCAGAGACCGTTCGTACTCAACAATGGGCAACACCCTAGGGTACCGGTACCGTTTCCCGCTGCTGCACCTTCTCCTCTTGTGGCCGACTGGGCGACTAATGCCAGAGAGGTCTGGGATCGGACTCAAGAGTCGATCCAAGCAGCTAAGGACCGAATGAAGACGGTGTCCGATCGGTTTCGTCGCCTGGCCCCTGTCTTTTCTCCTGGGGACTTTGTGTGGCTCTCTGCAAAAAACGTGAAACTTAGAGTGAGCTCTGTCAAATTTGCTCCTCGCTTCCTGGGTCCTTATGAGGTTCTTCGACAGGTAAATCCTGTAGTCTACCAATTGAAGATACCCGTCCACCTTAGGATCCATGACAAATTCCATGTTTCACTGTTAAAGCCGGCTATTTTACCTCAAGCTCGTGAAGTGCACTCTCCTGCCTTTGATTCCTCTCACTCTAGCTATGAGGTACGAGCCATAGTTGGTTCTAAGATGGTTCGAGGCCGCAGGTTCTTCTTGATAGATTGGGAGGGCTACGGCCTGGAACATCACTCTTGGGAGCCTGAGGAGGCTGTCCATGCTTCTGACTTAGTTGCTGATTACCTGCGTCGCCGGGAGGGGGGCCCTTGAGGGGGAGGTACTGTTACGGTTGCTGTGGCACTGGAGACTATGTTCGGATTTCTTGCTACTGCACATGTGCAAGTGCTGGAGACTAAGTCCTATCTTGGAGCCATTGCACATGTGCGGGTGACATCATCGCTGACACCAGGTCACATGTCTCTGACACCTTCTAAGCTGATTGGCCACTGGTCATGTGCTTGTGACACGTGGTCACATGTCTCTGACACCTTCTATGCCGATTGGTCACAGGTCATGTGCTTGTGACGCTTTGCTCGGTGATAGGCCAGCGTGACGTCATTGCTTTCATTCTGGCAGCGGATTGGCTCTGGTGTCCTCCATCTTGGATGAGGCACAGAGTCTATATAAGACCCTGACGCACGCCGCCCGGCGCTCAGTCCTCTTGGTTCCTGCATAGGAGTAGACACTCTGTGCATGTCCCTTGCGGCACCTATTCTATCTAGGTGAGCATTATCGGTATGTTGTATTCCTCACTCTTTTGCATTTCCACTCTTATGTTATTCTAATAAGGTAGTCGCTGTGACTTAAACAGTATACGCCGCTATTGGTCTTGGTGACACTGTGACGCAACAGTGTCAATACCGCTTTGGTGGTACAGGTTTCCCCTATCCTCTGCCATACTCTGCAGCAGAGCTCTGCACGGTGGACCCTGACTGCCAGATAGCCTTCCATTCCCTTATTATCCGACAGCCCCCGTAACAGGGCACTGGAACAGCTGATCAGCTTACTGGCCAAGCGATGGAGTGGTATGTCCTTCGGAGCAGCGTGGGAGCGCAGAGAGAGATAACAGAGCCGGCGGCGCGGGAAACTTCAAAGAGGGCAGAGGGCTGTTGGCGGTCAGGCATGCAGGCAGCTCCTGATGCACACCGCAGGAGACAGGAGATAAGGGAAGCTGCAGTGAGAGATCCCACTCTGCATGACAAAGAGGTGAGCTGCACTGATGTAATGGAGGGGCACAGAGGAGGCATGGGAGATGAAGGAGACCTGAAGCATGGCACAGCACAAATCCTGGGGAAGGAAGAACCACGCGATAAAAATGCAGATCCAGGCATGGAAAGGAGTGTATTGACAGAGCAGGAGGCTGCAGACCATGACAAACACAGTGCTGCAGCTCCTGACACACTGCTTATGCAGGACTGTGAAAACGAAAGTAAAAGTGGAGAGAGTGAAGCACATGGAGTAGCACATGGCATACAAAAAAAACAAAAAATTGTTTAAAAGAACTGAAGTCCTCAGTGGTTGATACTGATAGTGGTATCAACCACTGAGGACTTCAGTTCTTTTAAACAATTTTTTATCTCTACTGGCTAACACGGTACAAAGATATATTTTACCTGTATCAAAAACAAACAAGAGTTTCTTCAACTGGACCTGTAGCAATAAATTATAAAGACATGGCCCAGGAGGTTGCAAAATATTTAAAGGCAGAAATAGACCCGATCATAGCCTCAGCAATTCAAGATGCCCTGAAAGGGTTAACAGATGAGGTTAGGCAACAAGGTGCCAGACTGGATGAAGCAGAATGCCGTGTGAGCAGACTGGAGGATGAGGTTGAGCAAAGGAGTAGGGATGTGGATCTCTTGGAAAAAAATGTGCACATCCTGCTGGATCGGATAGAAGATATGGAAAATAGATCCCGCAGGAACAATTTGCGGTTAGTGGGTCTCCCAGAAACAATAGAGCAAAGGCAGCTGCAAAGAATCTTTGAGGATGACCTTCCGTTCGCCCTGGGTCTGGAACCTAAGAGAAGAGTGGAAAGAGCGCATAGAGTGAGACCGCCGAGAATAACCGCAGATAAAGCTGGACCCCAGAAGCCGAGACAAGCTATTGCAAAATACCTAGACTTTAATGATAAAGAGGACATAATAAGAGCCTTTCGGAAGCGTAAACAACCCCTGATGTTCCAGGATTACAAAATTGTCCTTTTTAATGACTTCTCAGTGGAGGTTACTAAGCAACGCAGAATGTTCAGTGCGAGCTGCACCAAATTATATAGGAACCAGGTGCAATTTCAACTGATCTACCTGGCCACCTTGAAAATATGGTGCACGGATGGCACAACAAAAAACTTCCAGGACCCTAAAGCTGTGGAGCTCTATATAGACTCTCTCTTAGAGAAGGAAAGTGAGGAACAGCAGGCAAAAAGATCATCGCCAGACCAACCCAGAGGAAAAGAACAAGCTTCGGAGGATGGAGACCGACCAAGCCTCAACAGTTTATCGCCAAAGACGCAAAGGCAAAGACCTCCTAAGACATTCCATAAGGGTGACACCAGACAAAAAGAGAGCAAGCAGGTGGAGAAGTCCAAACCAACGAGATGAGATCGGCTAACATGGACTCGGTGGATAGAAGCGGTGGAGAAGAAAAACGCAAGGACACGTGAGAGGAGGTTCACATTTTTGGACTTTTTGATGGGAGGGAGGAGGAGAGAAGAGGGGTGGAGGGATTTCCCTCCCCCCCTTTTTTTTTTTTTGTCTCTCCTTCGCCTTGCCTAACCACGTTACACAAGGTCAGGGGGGGAGCGTAGAGAGGTGGGATGCAAAGCCAGAAAAAAGGGAGTACTAAGACACATTGGTATTTGATTACAATGTTAAAGTTTGTGATATTATTGATAGTTGTAGTAGCATTTGGGGTATATTGTCAATGGGAGGGGTTAAAAGGGGGAATCACACAGCAGCACGCATATAGACAAATAAGAAACCGCAGGGGACGTTCACCCACCAAAGGGAATATCAGATGCATAACTAGCCCAGAAATACCAATCACATAATATGTAGGTCATCTCATGGAATGTTAAAGGGTTGAAAGCGCCAGGAAAGCGTATGATGGTATTAAGACATCTCAAAAAGTTAACTACAGCGCTACTACAGGAAACGCACTTGAGGAAGGAGGACTTTTTCAGGATGAAGAAAAAGTGGGTGGGAAGGGAGGAAAGCAGGGGTACTCATACTGATGCACAAAAATTTAGCATACAAGGTTAAAGGAGTGGAGCGGGACTCGGAGGGCAGGTGGATGGCGCTCACATTAGAGGGGGTGGAGGGCACACTGACAATTCATAATGTATATGCACCAAACACTGAACAGAGGCCCTTCTATGCTAAATTGAGGGTAAGATTGCTCCAGGGAGAAGGACAAAAGACAGTTGTGGGAGGAGATTTTAATTCAGTGTCTTCGCTGGTAGAGGATAGAAAAGAAACAAAAGATGGCCATACAGAGCGTAGGAACAGACCAACACCCCTGTCGGAGCTGGTGGCAGATCTAAGTCTGGTAGACGTATGGAGAAAAGAGTTCCTGAGCGAAAGAGAGTATTCTTTCTATTCGAACCCACATCAAACATGGTCTAGAATTGACTATCTGTTGACGAGTAGTGATTTGATTGATAGATGCAGGGGAGCTAAGATAGAAGACATGGTAATATCCGACCACGCGCCGATATCATTAGACTTAGCTGACCATAATCCTAGGGGTACTGACTTTATTTGGAGGTTCCCCTCCTTTTTGCTTAGGGATCAGCAGTTTGTAACAGTAATGCAGGGGTGGTGGAGTGACTTTGAATACCACAATGCATGAGAGGAGATGAAGCCGCAGCTATATTGGGAGGCTGGAAAGGTAGTAATGAGAGGGCACTTGATGGCACGAGTGTTTGGGCTTAAAAAGCAAGCGAATGCAAAGTTTAACACCACAAGTGCCCAATTACGTGCTGCGTATACAAAATTCTTGAGTGATGCTTCAATAAAAAATAGAGAAAAATGGAAACAAGCCAAAAAAACTTTGATATGTGGGCAGAAAAACGAGAACTCATGAGGAAAACACAACTAGACATAGATTTGCGGCGCTTTGGGGATAAGGCAGGTAAACTTTTAGCTAATTTAGCTAAGGGGCAGCAAACTAGGAGCACTATCTTAAACCTAAAAAGGAAAGATGGGAATATTGTTACTGACCCAGTAGAGAGAGGTAGTGAATTACAAAGCTTTTATTCAAAACTTTGTACCCAAGAGGAGGCTGGGGAGCGAGACGGTAATGCCTTTCTTGAGAGAATAAATCTTCCTAGACTAACAGCGGACCAACTGAGTGATTTAAATAGACTTGTCACTAGTGTTGAGCGCGGTTCGCGGTTCGAGGTTCTCCAGTTCGCAGCTCGAGTGATTTTGGGGGCTGTTCTAGATCAAACTAGAACTCGAGCTTTTTGCTAAAGCTCGATAGTTCTAGATACGTTCGAGAACGGTTCTAGCAGCAAAAATACAAGCTAATTACTAGCTGGCTTTCCGCTGTAATAGTGTAAGTCACTCTGTAACTCACACTATTATAAAATTTCAGCGTATAGTGTGCGGGAACAGCGCATTCAGATCAATGCTGTTTGGATAATGGCGATCGACATTTTTTTTTTTTTCATCGTCTTCCTTCCCTAAGCGCGCGCGTGTAGTGGGGCGGGCCAGCATGTCAGCCAATCCCAGACACACACACAGCTAACTGGACTTTTAGCCAGAGAAGCAATGGCATGTGTGATAGGATGTCCATGTCACATGTCCATGCATTATAAAAATGGACATTTTCCTCCAGCACGCCATTATCTGCCTTCTGCGTCTTGGTGTCAGTCACCGCTGGCATAGCTCCTGTCTCCGATACTGCTGTGTACGCTCTATACACAGCGCTATACAGAATAGGGATAGAAGTTTCTATTAGTCCTTGTAAGGGCTAATGCCGGCAGGGTCAGAGCCATAGGTGACAGTTAGGTCCGTGAAAACAGATTTTAACAGCTACACAAGATGACAGCGTCTGTGTAGCAAAGGTCAGGGATTTCCTCGCTGCATTTCCCCATTAGGAGGGATAGAAAGGGAGGCTTCCTTTCCTCTACCCAGACCCACAACCCTGCCACTGTACCCTGCTGCCCTTTGCACACTCAAACTCATTGTTACTAAGCCATTATACTAGCAAACACTGAGTAAACTTAGTGGCATCCTAAAAGTGGCTGTTGGACTTCCATTAGTGCCCCACTGGTGCAAACCTATGTGCAGCACCTCTGCATTGCACACTCAAACTCATTGTTACTAAGCCATTATACTAGCAAACACTGAGGAAACTTAGTGGCATCCTAAAAGTGGCTGTTGGACTTCCATTAGTGTCCCACTGGTGCAACTCTATGTGCAGCACCTCTGCATTGCACACTCAAACTCATTGTTACTAAGCCATTATACTAGCAAACACTGAGGAAACTTAGTGGCATCCTAAAAGTGGCTGTTGGACTTCAATTAGTGTCCCACTGGTGCAAAGCTATTTGCAGCACCACTGCATTGCACACTCAAACTCATTGTTACTAAGCCATTATACTAGCAAACACTGAGTAAACTTAGTGGCATCCTAAAAGTGGCTGTTGGACTTCCATTAGTGTCCCACTGGTGCAAACCTATGTGCAGCACCTCTGCATTGCACACTCAAACTCATTGTTACTAAGCCATTATACTAGCAAACACTGAGTAAACTTAGTGGCATCCTAAAAGTGGCTGTTGGACTTCCATTAGTGTCCCACTGGTGCAAATCTATGTGCAGCACCTCTGCATTGCACACTCAAACTCATTGTTACTAAGCCATTATACTAGCAAACTATGCTGCCAGTTAAAAGGGCCGTAGTTGCATTGTCAGGGATAGTTATTGTTGTTTATTCTGCTGTTAATAAAGATAGACCACCGCTGCAATGTACACCACCTCTCAATTTTTACTACCACATTTTAAGTGCACAATCTTGTCGCAATCAAAATGAGTGGCAAAATGACAGATGCTGGTGGAAAGGGGAAGAGGCGTGTTGGAAAAGGAAAAACAGGGTTTGTCCGTGGGGAAGGTGGCAAAGCTCCATTAACATCTGCTGAAGATAGACCATCTTCCAGCAAAAGTAAGATATCTACTACTTACCGTGGACAATCCGATGTGCTCCCTTTTTTACGGACACGAACAACTGGAACAAAGGTAGATGATGGCCAAAAAAAGAAAATGCTTGAATGGATCTCAAGTGGTCCAACAAGTGCCCTTTCAGACACCTCAACTACCGCATCCAAAAAACACCAGTCCTCTGAGTTGTCATCCCAATCACACTTGCTTTCTCCCAGCTCTGAAATCTCCATCTGCCCTGCACAGTATGGTGGAACTGAGATGGCTGAGTTTGCAGAGCTGTTCAGTCACACTATAGCCTGGGAATCAGAAAGCAGAGCTCCCAAGCTACAGTGAGTACAAACCAGGAAATGGTCTGCAGTGATGCCCAGAACCTTTGTGACTCAGATTCAGGCCGTGATGACCAAGTTTCTGAGCATAATGTTGACCCTTATTCACAAACTGAAACACCTGTTGTAATAGACAATGAGGAACATACTGATGACGATGAGACGTAGATACCAGATTGGGATGACAACTTAAATATTCGGTCAGGGCAAGAAGAGGCTCGGTCTGAGGGTGAGGGGAGTGCAAACACAACAATTGATGAGGAAGTTCTAGATCCCACCTACTGTCAACCCACAGTCAGGCCCTCGAGGAGGTCAACAGAGACGGTGGAGGAGGATGCAAATGATGACGAAGTTACGTTGCGCCTTCCTGGACAGAGGAGGAGTACTGGTAGCACGTCTACAACTACATCCTCAGCCACCACTGTGCCTCTGAGCACTAGTCGGGGTGGATCAGCAGGTCGCATGCCCTCTAAGCCTTGCCTAGCCTGGTCCTTTTTTGACATAGCAAAAGATCGCCCAAATTATGTGATCTGTAAAATTTGTCGTGATTCTGTTAGTAGAGGGCAACTTTGACAACTTCTTCCATGAATCGTCACATGAATAAATATCATATGTCCCAGTGGGAAGCTCACCGTGCTGCAATGCGGCCTAGTGAAGCGAACCATCCACCGCCTGCAGCTTCCAGTGCATCCGCGCGCTCTTCATCTTCTAGGACTGTGGGGACAGCTGTCACACCTGATTTTCCACGCACAACTTCCACCACTGTAACCGCAACAGGCAGTTTGCTTGGTAGGTCGTCAGTTGGTTTGGAAGGGAAAACAAGTGCGTTTGTACAGCTCTCTCAGACATCGATAGCACCAACGTTGGATGAAGGCAACATCATGTCTACGCCTGCTATTTCCTCACAAACCTGCATTTTTCCAGGGACACCCTACTCAACACCGTCTACACACAGCAGCCAGATCTCTGTCCCTCAGATGTGGACAAATAAAAGGCCATTTCCTGCGACCCATGACAAAGCTAAGAGGTTGACTTTATCCCTCTGTAAGCTCTTGGCTACCGAAATGCTGCCTTTCCGCCTGGTGGACACACAGAATTTTAGAGACCTTATGTCTGTCGCTGTGCCCCAGTACCAGATGCCCAGTTGCCACTACTTCTCTAAGAAAGGTGTGCCCACGCTACACCAGCATGTCGCACACAACATCACCGCTTCCTTGAGAAACTATGTGTGTGAACGGGTGCATTTCACCACCGATACTTGGACCAGTAAACATGGACAGGGACGTTACATGTCGCTGACTGGGCACTGGGTAACTATGGTGATAGATGGTGAAGGGTCTGCTGCACAAGTCTTGCCGTCCCTACGACTTGTGCGTCAATCCTCTGTCTGTCCAAGTTCCGCCACTGCTTCTGCCTCCTCCACCTCATCTGGGTCCTCCACCTCCGCCCGAAGCCTGCCTGGTCAGGCCACCAGCGATCTCACTGCGCAGAAGGAATCACGCACCCCTCATTACTATGCTGGCAGCAGAGCGCAACGGCATCAGGCAGTCTTTAGCTTGACATGTCTTGGAAATAGGAGTCACACAGCGGCTGAGTTGTGGGCAGCTCTGGAGACTGAGTTTAATAAATGGTTGTCTCCACTCAACCTGCATACTGATAAGGCCGTGTGTGACAATGCTGCAAACCTGGGTGTGGCCCGTCGCCTGGGCAAGGTGACACACGTGCCTTGTATGGCTCACGTGTTGAACCTTGTTGTCCAGCAATTTTTAACACACTGTCCCTGCCTAGATGGCCTTCTGAACAGGGCACGAAAACTGTCTGCTCACGTCCGCCGTTCAACCACCGCTGCTGAGCGACTTGCATCGCTCCAGAAGTCTTTCGGCCTGATGGTTCATCGCCTGAAATGCGATGTGGCGACACGCTGGAATTCGACTCTCCACATGTTACAGCGACTGTGGCAGCACCGCCGAGCCCTGGTGCAATACGTCATGACGTATAGCCTGGGCCAACGAGATGCAGAGGTGGGGCAGATCACCCTGATGGAGTGGTCTCAGATCAAGGACCTATGCACCCTTCTGCACAGTTTCGACATGGCGACGAATATGTTTAGCGCTGACAATGCCATTATCAGCATGACAATTCCAGTAATTTACATGCTGGAGCACACGCTAAACACTATTCGGAGTCAGGGGGTGGGACAACAGGAAGGGGAGGAACTACAGGAGGATTCATATGCGCAAGACACAACAACATTACCAAGGTCCAGACGTTCATCATCACCAACGCAGCAGGCATGGGACCATGGGGGACAGGGATCAACAAGGGCGCATGGTAGCAGGTGAAATGTTGAGGAAGGTGCAGGAGAACATGAAGAAATGGAGGACAAACTGTCCATGGACATGGAAGACTCAGCGGATGAGGGAGACCTTGGTCAAATTTCAGTTGAAAGAGGTTGGGGGGAGATGTCAGAGGAAGAAAGAACGGTTAGCACCTCTATGCCACAAACACAGTGTGGACTTGGTCCGCATGGCTGCGCAAGACACATGAGTGCCTTCTTGCTGCACTACCTCCAACATGACCCTCGTATTGTCAAAATTAGAAGTGATGATGACTACTGGCTTGCCACACTATTAGATCCCTGGTACAAGTCCAAATTTTGTGACATAATTCCAGCCATAGAAAGGGACGCACGTATGCAGGAGTATCAGCAGAAGCTGTTACTCGATCTTAGCTCGGCTTTTCCACCAAACAACCGTGCAGGTGCAGGGAGTGAATCTCCCAGTTGTAACTTGACAAACATGGGACAGTCTCGTCATCTCCAACAGTCTACCTGTACCAGTAGCACCGTATCTGGTGCTGGTAACAGCAATTTTATTGAATCTTTTCATAATTTTTTTAGACCCTCCTTTGCAAGGCCACCAGAGACAACAAGTCTGACACATAGTCAACGGCTGGAGAGGATGATACAGGAGTATCTCCAAATGAACATCGATGCCATTACTTTGCAAATGGAGCCTTGCTCATTTTGGGCTTCAAATCTTGAAAAAAGGCCAGAGCTCTCTACTTACGCCTTGGAGATTTTGTCGTGTCCAGCTGCCAGCGTTGTCTCTGAACGTGTCTTCAGTGCTGCTGGGTGTGTGCTGACAGATAAGCGCACGCGTCTGTCCAGTGACAATGTGGACAGACTAACGTTCATCAAAATGAACAAGTCATGGATCCACAAGGAATTTACTACCCCTGTGTCATTCTGGGGAGAGTAAATGCTTGTCTATTTTGAATGTGCTTGATGCAAATCTAGCTGTGAAGTGTACAACTAGGGCACAAGTGCTGCCACTGATGGGGTGTCTGTGTGGCCTGTGGCCTGTGGGGTGTCTGTGTGGCCCAATTTTTGGAAAAAAGGGAGACTCTTCTTGGAGTAACCCATCCTGGTGACGGTTAAGTATGGCGTATTTTTGAATGTGCTTGATGCAAATCTAGCTGTGAAGTGTACAACTGGGGCACAAGTGCTGCCACTGAAGGGGTGGGTGTGTGTGGGGCCCAATTTTTGGAAAAAAGGGAGACTCCGCTTGGAGTAACCCTTGCTTACATTGTTTTTAAAAATGATCCAAGATGCAAGGAACTTTTCTTGTTTTGCCTGAGGGTATAGACGACGTCCTTCTGGGTCTCCCATGGCTTTGGACTCATGCTCCTCACATTGACTGGGAGTCCGACAGCATTATTAGTTGGGGTTCGAAATGTCAGTCCCGATGTCTTCCCTTACCACCTAAGGTCGTTGCGGTTGCATCAACTGATCTCTCTCCCATACCTACACCCTATTTGGATTTCGCTGACGTGTTCTCCAAACAGGGTGCTGAGGTTCTTCCACCCCATAGGCCGTATGACTGTGCCATAGACCTTATCCCAGGTTCGGTTCCACCTAAGGGCAGGGTTTACCCCCTGTCGATACCTGAGTCGGAGGCCATGTCGACCTATATAAGAGAGAGTTTAGAGAAGGGGTTCATTCGTAAGTCTGTCTCTCCCGCGAGAGCTGGGTTTTTCTTTGTTCGGAAGAAAGAGGGTGATTTGCGTCCCTGCATAGATTACAGGGGTCTCAACGCAATCACAATAAATAACAAATACCCGTTACCTTTAATTTCGGAGCTCTTTGACAGACTGAGGGGAGCTCAGGTTTTTACGAAGTTGGATCTGAGGGGTGCGTATAACTTGGTACGAATTCGAGAGGGTGACGAATGGAAGACCGCTTTTAACACCCGAGACGGTCACTATGAATACCTCGTCATGCCTTTTGGTTTATGTAATGCACCCGCAGTATTTCAGGACTTCGTAAACGATGTGTTCAGGGATTTACTGTTATCCTCCGTCGTGGTGTATCTGGACGACATCCTGATTTTTTCTCCTGATCTGGAGACTCATCGTCAGGATGTCGTTCGTGTCCTTTCCCGTTTAAGCGAGCACTCTTTGTTTGGTAAACTCGAAAAATGTGTATTCGAGCAGTCATCCTTACCTTTTTTGGGCTACATTATCTCACAAGAGGGTCTGGCTATGGATCCTGCGAAGCTCTCTGCTGTCCTGGAATGGTCCGAACCTCATTCCTTGAAGGCGGTGCAACGCTTCTTAGGATTCATAAATTATTACAGGCAGTTCATACCCCATTTCTCTACTTTGGTGGCCTTGACTAAGAAAGGTGCTAATCCAAAAGTCTGGTCTACTGAGACATCCCAGGCTTTTGAGGCAGTAAAAAGACACTTTTCAACTGCTCCCGTTCTTCAAAGACCCGATGAGAATAAGCCCTTCCTCTTGGAGGTTGATGCCTCTTCAGTGGGTGCTGGTGCAGTCTTGTATCAAAAGAACGGTGGAGGTAGAAAAAGGCCGTGTTTCTTCTTTGCTAAAACCTTTTCACCGGCAGAGAGAAACTATACCATTAGGGATAGGGAACTGCTCGCCCTGAGATTAGCCTTGGAGGAGTGGCGTCACTTGCTGGAAGGAGCGAAACATCCTTTCCAGGTCTATACAGACCATAAGAATCTGACGTACTTACAAACCGCTCAGCGTCTGAATCCTCGCCAAGCCCACTGGTCCTTGTTTTTCTCCCGCTTTCAATTCTCCATCAACTATCTGTCTGGGAGTAAGAATAACAAGGCAGACGCTCTGTGTCACTCTATGGTTTCTTCCCAGGAAGAGATTAACTAACCTCGTGTTATCCTTCCCTCCAGGGGTTTTTCATACGCTCTCCCCTGTTATGTTAGACCAAATTCCACCGGGCAAGACCTTTGTGCCGCCTGATCGACAGAATGATATACTGTTGTGGGCCCACACCTCAAAGGTGGGTGGGCGTTTTGGTATTAGGCGGACACGAGAGTTACTGGAGAGGTGGTATTGGTGGCCACACTTAGCCAGTGACGTCAAGAGATATGTCGGTTCCTGCTACTCGTAACCGTCCATTACGGCAGAGACCGGCTGGGCTTTTGCATCCTTTGCCAGTGCCAGATAGACCATGGGAGGTGGTAGGCATGGACTTTGTGGGTGATCTTCCGTGTTCACAGGGACATCGATTTGTGTGGGTCATTACGGACCATTTCTCCTGGATGGTTCATCTCGTACCGTTAGCAAGAATCCCATCTTCCAGGGTCCTAGCCAAACTATTCCTCAAGCATGTCTTTAGGCTTCACGGGATGCCAGATCGTATCATTTGTGATAGAGGTCCGCAATTTGCTTCCCGTTTCTGGCGAGATCTTTGTAGCCTTCTGCAAATTGAGTTGAATCTCTCTTCGGCATACCATCCGGAGACCAATGGTTTGGTTGAGCGTACCAATCAATCCATGATTATATACCTTCGACACTTTGTTGCTGAGAACCATGATAACTGGTCCTCCCTCCTACCCTGGGCAAAATTTGCCCTTAATAATTCGCTGGCTGAGGCCACTGGGCAGACACCATTCGTACTCAATAATGGGCAACACCCTAGGGTACCGGTACCGTTTCCCGCTGCTGCACCTTCTCCTCTTGTGGCCGACTGGGCAACTAATGCCAGAGAGGTTTGGGATCGGACTCAAGAGTCGATCCAAGCAGCTAAGGACCGTATGAAGACGGTGTCCGATCGGTTTCGTCGCCCGGCTCCTGTCTTTTCTCCAGGGGATTTTGTGTGGCTCTCTGCAAAACACGTTAAACTTAGAGTGAGCTCTGTCAAATTTGCTTCTCGCTTCCTGGGTCCTTATGAGGTTCTTCGACAGGTAAATCCTGTAGTCTACCAATTGAAGTTACCCGTCCATCTTAGGATCCATGACAAATTCCATGTTTCACTGCTAAAGCCGGCTATTTTACCTCACGCTCGTGAAGTGCACTCTCCTGCCTCTAATTCCTCTCACTCTAGCTATGAGGTACGAGCCATAGTTGGTTCTAAGATGGTTAGAGGGCGCAGGTTCTTCTTGATAGATTGGGAGGGCTATGGCCCAGAACATCGCTCTTGGGAGCCTGAGGAGGCTGTCCATGCTCCCGACTTAGTTGCCGATTACCTGCGTCGCCGGGAGGGGGGCCCTTGAGGGGGAGGTACTGTTACGGTTGCTGTGGCTCTGGAGACTATGTCCAGATTTCTTGCTACTGCACATGTGCAAGCGCTGGAGACTAAGTCCTATCTTGGAGCCATTGCACATGTGCGGGTGACATCATCGCTGACACGAGGTCACATGTCTCTGACACCTTCTAAGCTGATTGGCCACTGGTCATGTGCTTGTGACACGTGGTCACATGTCTCTGACACCTTCTATGCCGATTGGTCGCTGGTCATGTGCTTGCGACGCTTTGCTCGGTGATAGGCCAGCGTGACGTCATTGCTGTCATTCTGGCAGCGGATTGGCTCTGGTGTCCTCCATCTTGGATGAGGCACAGAGACTATATAAGACCCTGACGCATGCCGCCCGGCGCTCAGTCCTCTTGGTTCATGCATGAGGGTAGACGCCCTGTGCACGTCCCTCTAGGCATCTCTCTGTCTATGTTAGGTGAGCGCTACCGGCAGGGTAGTGTTCTTATACCTTACAGCTTCGGCTGCAGTCCGTATCCTTACCTCTTAGTGGAGCGGACATAGGCAGGTGCCTGAGGCACATGGTCCGGCTGGGCCTTGTGATTCTACTCGTAGGTGGACGTTGCCGCTAGGGTAACGTTCCTTATACTGCGTCTGACAGTTGTTCGTATCCTCGCACACTAGGGGAGTGAACAGAGGTAGGAGCTTTGTGCGGCTTATGCTGCTGTCCGTCTCTTTTGCACCACTAGAAGAGCGGACCTAGGCAGGTGCCATATCTAGTGGTTCGTGTCGTCGCACACTAGTGGAGCGAACGCAGGTAGGAGCTTTGTGCGGCTTACGCTGCTGTCCGTCTCCTGGCACCACTAGAGGAATGGACCTAGGTAAGTGCCATTTCCCACTCACTGCTTTTGTCTCTGTGATCTTTAACAGAGACCATTCCACACACCCTCCAAGTAAGGGAGGAATTGCTTTATTTTCTAATTATATTCCTCTGTGAGTTTAACAGAGGTATTGCACTCTGCACTTGTGCTATTATTTTTTACAGTGGCACACTTATATATCCCTTATCCTCTGCCATAGTCTGCAGCAGAGTCTTTGCATGGTGGACCCTGACTGTCTGACATTCCTTTAGGTTTTATTATCAGACAGCCCCCCGTAACAGGGTGGGTGTGTGTGTGGCCCAATTTTTGGAAAAAAGGGAGACTCCGCTTGGAGTAACCCTTGCTTACATTGTTTTTAAAAATGATCCAAGATGCACAGAGCTGGGATCAGGAAAGACTTTGCTACCTACCCCGGTGTCATCCTGGGGACGGTTAAGTATGGTGTATTTTTGAATGTGCTTGATGCAAATCTAGCTGTGAAGTGTACAACTGGGGCACAAGTGCTGCCACTGAACGGGTGGGTGTGTGTGTGGCCCAATTTTTGGAAAAAAGGGAGACTCCGCTTGGAGTCACCTTGCGGTGTTTTACATGATTTTAGAAGGGCGTGCCATGCCTATATCTGTGTCTCCTCCTCTTTTTCCTTGTCCAGCTCTTTTGTTTTCGCATGAGTATATGTCCTTGTCACTTTCCCATGTGTTTGTGTTGTGAGTTGTTTGTCACCTTTTGGACACCTTTGAGGGTGTTTTCTAGGTGTTTTTATGTGTTTGTGATTGCCTCCCATTGTTTCCTATGTGGTTCGAGTGGTTCGCCGAACTGAACTCGAACGAGACCTCCGTTCCGTGAACTGAACTCGAGCCGAACCGCGACTGGTTCGCTCATCTCTACTTATCACAGAAGGAGAGGTCCAGGTGGTTATTAAGTCTTTGCCATCGGGGAAATCTCCGGATCCGGACGGGTATACAGGGGACTTTTATAAAGCCATGGCCCAGCAAATAACCCCAATACTAACAAAATGGTATAATGATTTATTACAGGGTGGTAATCTAATAGAGGGGCCAAATCTAGCACATATTAACCTCATACTGAAAGACGGGAAAAATCCGGAAAACCCAGCATCATATAGGCCAATTTCCCTTATCAACCAAGATATAAAAATAATTTCGAAAATTATGGCGAATAGACTAGCAGAAGTCCTGCCAGCAATAGTAGCTCTGGCGCAGGTTGGTTTTATTAAAGGGAGAAGCGCAGTTACAAATATCGGGCGGACGCTGTTGGCGATCGACGCCGTAGGCAAGGATGTGGAGAAGAGAGGGAAGCCGGCGCTGGTGACTCTGGATGCGGAGAAGGCGTTCGACAATGTGCAGTGGGGCTGGTTGGAAAAAGTATTGGACAAGGTGGGCTTGGAAGGTCAGTTCAGAGCCTATATAAGAGCGATTTACACCAACCCGCTGGCGAGAGTGCAAATACCGGGCCACTTGTCGAGCGTTTTCTCGTTGCAAAAGGGGACACACCAAGGGTGCCCATTATCTCCTCTACTCTTTGACCTGGTGTTGGAACCATTGGCACGGATACTAGAACAACATGGACCATACAAAGAAATTAAGATAGGGAGCAAAACTCTAAAAGCTGCATACTTTGCAGATGACATTATACTTTTTATGGCCGAAGTGGAGAGAGACTTGCCGAGGGTACTAGACTTGTTGGATGAGTTTGGTACTTTTTTGGGTTTGTGTTAAATAAAGCGAAGTGCGAGGTACTTTATCTTAAGGAAAGAGATGAACAGAAAAACAGAGGTGAAAAAGTGTGCGATATCCCCTTAGCCAAAAAAAGCATAAAATACTTGGGTATAAAAATGGGGCGGAAAATAGATTGGGTGTATAATTTGAATTTCCCCCCGGTAATAACTAAAATAATCACAGAGCTGGAGAGATGGCAGAACCTACCTTTTAGCCTCCTGGGGAGGATACACCTATTGAAGATGATGAGTATTTCAAAACTACTATATCCCTTACAAACCATCCCAATGTTGCTAAAGCATAACGACATACGGAAAATAGAAGTAGCAATTAGAAAATTCATATGGAAAGGTCGTCGCCCCCTAATAAAACTGCAAACCCTTATGATGGCCAAGGAGGAGGGAGGCACAAATTTACCAAATATACGGGGGTACCATCTAGTTTGTATGGCCAGACATATAGTGGATTGGTTGAAAGATACTACTTGGCATTCGGATGTGGAATTGGAGAAAGCGTATGCTCACCCGTGGAACATAGTAGCACTCTTACATACACCACAGGGCCTCCTTCCCACTAAAATCAAGCAAACAGTGATCTTCCGAGATACAATTGCAGCGTGGAAAGAAATAAGGAGGAAGTTAAAACTATCATGGTGAATTTCCAAGCATTTTCCATTATGGGGGAACCCCACCTTCACAGCTTTGAGGGAAAACAGCTTGTTACATGAGTGGAGGGGAAAAAGGGATACAAAAGGTGGCACATTTGCTTCATAAGGAAGAAAACAGATGGATGAGGCAAATGGAGATAATAGATAAATTTGGTCTGAGGGCACACCAGGCGCTACAATATGGGCAAACAAAGGGTTTGGTAATGTCCCTACTGGTGCGGGTCGAGGAAGAAACGCGTAATAATGTCATGGATGACTTTCTTCTTCCCATGGAAGAAAAACCAACCATAACAGCATTATATAGACGGTTCAAAGGGATTTTTATCCAGAAAGAGCCAGATCAAATTTGTAAAAGCTGGGTGCAGCAATTGGGAGGGAAAGGTATGGAGATAGGACAACAAATTTTAGATGGATGGAGAATCTTGAGGAAAAGTGTACTGAGCAAGGTGTGGAGGGATACGCAGTTCCGAATTATGCACAGGGCAATCATAGCATTCAACAACCCGGTGTCAGCTGCAATGAGGCAACGCAAAATACACTGCCCAAAATGTAAGCTCAGAGATGCAGATCTTTTCTATGGTCTTTGGGACTGTCCAACAGTAAGAGCTTTATGGGAAAACATAAGAAATATGGGGGAGAGGTTGTGAAAGAAAAACATACCTCTGAGTCCACTGAGATACCTATTCCACTGTGAGTCAGGCGAGGGTGAGAAATCTATGGAGGGAGAGGGGGCTAGTCCGATTTTGTTTCACTCTATATGCCTAATGGTTAAACGATTAATCCTAAAGCACTGGCTTGGTAGGTCGTCAGTTGGTTTGGAAGGGGAAACAAGTGCGTTTGTACAGCTCTCTCAGACATCGATAGCACCAACGTTGGATGAAGGCAACATCATGTCTACGCCTGCTATTTCCTCACAAACCTGCATTTTTCCAGGGACACCCTACTCAACACCGTCTACACACAGCAGCCAGATGTCTGTCCCTCAGATGTGGACAAATAAAAGGCCATTTCCTGCGACCCATGACAAAGCTAAGAGGTTGACTTTATCCCTCTGTAAGCTCTTGGCTACCGAAATGCTGCCTTTCCGCCTAGTGGACACACAGGGTTTTAGAGACCTTATGTCTGTCGCTGTGCCCCAGTACCAGATGCCCAGTCGCCACTACTTCTCTAAGAAAGGTGTACCCACGCTACACCAGCATGTCGCACACAACATCACCGCTTCCTTGAGAAACTATGTGTGTGAACGGGTGCATTTCACCACCGATACTTGGACCAGTAAACATGGACAGGGACGTTACATGTCGCTGACTGGGCACTGGGTAACTATGGTGATAGATGGTGAAGGGTCTGCTGCACAAGTCTTGCCGTCCCTACGACTTGTGCGTCAATCCTCTGTCTGTCCAAGTTCCGCCACTGCTTCTGCCTCCTCCACCTCATCTGGGTCCTCCACCTCCGCCCGAAGCCTGCCTGGTCAGGCCACCAGCGATCTCACTGCGCAGAAGGAATCACGCACCCCTCATTACTATGCTGGCAGCAGAGCGCAATGGCATCAGGCAGTCTTTAGCTTGACATGTCTTGGAAATAGGAGTCACACAGCGGCTGAGTTGTGGGCAGCTCTGGAGACTGCGTTTAATAAATGGTTGTCTCCACTCAACCTGCATACTGATAAGGCCGTGTGCGACAATGCTGCAAACCTGGGTGCGGCCCGTCGCCTGGGCAAGGTGACACACGTGCCTTGTATGGCTCACATGTTGAACCTTGTTGTCCAGCAATTTTTAACACACTGTCCCTGCCTAGATGGCCTTCTGAACAGGGCACGAAAACTGTCTGCTCACGTCCGCCGTTCAACCACCGCTGCTGAGTGACTTGCATCGCTCCAGAAGTCTTTCGGCCTGATGGTTCATCGCCTGAAATGCGATGTGGCGACACGCTGGAATTCGACTCTCCACATGTTACAGCGACTAAGGCAGCACCGCCGAGCCCTGGTGCAATACGTCATGACGTATAGCCTGGGCCAACGAGATGCAGAGGTGGGGCAGATCACCCTGATGGAGTGGTCTCAGATCAAGGACCTATGCACCCTTCTGCACAGTTTCGACATTTCGACGAATATGTTTAGCGCTGACAATGTCATTATCAGCATGACAATTCCAGTAATTTACATGCTGGAGCACACGCTAAACACTATTCGGAGTCAGGGGGTGGGACAACAGGAAGGGGAGGAACTACAGGAGGATTCATATGCGCAAGACACAACAACATCACCAAGGTCCAGACGTTCATCATCACCAACGCAGCAGGCATGGGACCATGGGGGACAGGGATCAACAAGGGCGCATGGTAGCAGGTGAAATGTTGAGGAAGGTGCAGGAGAACATGAAGAAATGGAGGACAAACTGTCCATGGACATGGAAGACTCAGCGGATGAGGGAGACCTTGGTCAAATTTCAGTTGAAAGAGGTTGGGGGGAGATGTCAGAGGAAGAAAGAACGGTTAGCACCTCTATGCCACAAACACAGTGTGGACTTGGTCCGCATGGCTGCGCAAGACACATGAGTGCCTTCTTGCTGCACTACCTCCAACATGACCCTCGTATTGTCAAAATTAGAAGTGATGATGACTACTGGCTTGCCACACTATTAGATCCCTGGTACAAGTCCAAATTTTGTGACATAATTCCAGCCATAGAAAGGGACGCACGTATGCAGGAGTATCAGCAGAAGCTGTTACTCGATCTTAGCTCGGCTTTTCCACCAAACAACCGTGCAGGTGCAGGGAGTGAATCTCCCAGTTGTAACTTGACAAACATGGGACAGTCTCGTCATCTCCAACAGTCTACCTGTACCAGTAGCACCGTATCTGGTGCTGGTAACAGCAATTTTATTGAATCTTTTCATAATTTTTTTAGACCCTCCTTTGCAAGGCCACCAGAGACAACAAGTCTGACACATAGTCAACGGCTGGAGAGGATGATACAGGAGTATCTCCAAATGAACATCGATGCCATTACTTTGCAAATGGAGCCTTGCTCATTTTGGGCTTCAAATCTTGAAAAAAGGCCAGAACTCTCCACTTACGCCTTGGAGATTTTGTCGTGTCCAGCTGCCAGCGTTGTCTCTGAACGTGTCTTCAGTGCTGCTGGGTGTGTGCTGACAGATAAGCGCACGCGTCTGTCCAGTGACAATGTGGACAGACTAACGTTCATCAAAATGAACAAGTCATGGATCCACAAGGAATTTACTACCCCTGTGTCATTCTGGGGAGAGTAAATGCTTGTCTATTTTGAATGTGCTTGATGCAAATCTAGCTGTGAAGTGTACAACTAGGGCACAAGTGCTGCCACTGATGGGGTGTCTGTGTGGCCTGTGGGGTGTCTGTGTGGCCCAATTTTTGGAAAAAAGGGAGACTCTTCTTGGAGTAACCCATCCTGGTGACGGTTAAGTATGGCGTATTTTTGAATGAGCTTGATGCAAATCTAGCTGTGAAGTGTACAACTGGGGCACAAGTGCTGCCACTGAAGGGGTGGGTGTGTGTGGGGCCCAATTTTTGGAAAAAAGGGAGACTGCGCTTGGAGTAACCCTTGCTTACATTGTTTTTAAAAATGATCCAAGATGCAAGGAACTTTTCTTGTTTTGCCTGAGGGTATAGACGACGTCCTTCTGGGTCTCCCATGGCTTTGGACTCATGCTCCTCACATTGACTGGGAGTCCGACAGCATTATTAGTTGGGGTTCGAAATGTCAGTCCCGATGTCTTCCCTTACCACCTAAGGTCGTTGCGGTTGCAGCAACTGATCTCTCTCCCATACCTACACCCTATTTGGATTTCGCTGACGTGTTCTCCAAACAGGGTGCTGAGGTTCTTCCACCCCATAGGCCGTATGACTGTGCCATAGACCTTATCCCAGGTTCGGTTCCACCTAAGGGCAGGGTTTACCCCCTGTCGATACCTGAGTCGGAGGCCATGTCGACCTATATAAGAGAGAGTTTAGAGAAGGGGTTCATTCGTAAGTCTGTCTCTCCCGCGAGAGCTGGGTTTTTCTTTGTTCGGAAGAAAGAGGGTGATTTGCGTCCCTGCATAGATTACAGGGGTCTCAACGCAATCATAATAAAGAACAAATACCCGTTACCTTTAATTTCGGAGCTCTTTGACAGACTGAGGGGAGCTCAGGTTTTTACGAAGTTGGATCTGCGGGGTGCGTATAACTTGGTACGAATTCGAGAGGGTGACGAATGGAAGACCGCTTTTAACACCCGAGACGGTCACTATGAATACCTCGTCATGCCTTTTGGTTTATGTAATGCACCCGCAGTATTTCAGGACTTCGTAAACGATGTGTTCAGGGATTTACTGTTATCCTCCGTCGTGGTGTATCTGGACGACATCCTGATTTTTTCTCCTGATCTGGAGACTCATCGTCAGGATGTCGTTCGTGTCCTTTCCCGTTTAAGCGAGCACTCTTTGTTTGGTAAACTCGAAAAATGTGTATTCGAGCAGTCATCCTTACCTTTTTTGGGCTACATTATCTCACAAGAGGGTCTGGCTATGGATCCTGCGAAGCTCTCTGCTGTCCTGGAATGGTCCGAACCTCATTCCTTGAAGGCGGTGCAACGCTTCTTAGGATTCATAAATTATTACAGGCTGTTTATACCCCATTTCTCTACTTTGGTGGCCCCTTTGGTGGCCTTGACTAAGAAAGGTGCTAATCCAAAAGTCTGGTCTACTGAGACATCCCAGGCTTTTGAGGCAGTAAAAAGACACTTTTCAACTGCTCCCGTTCTTCAAAGACCCGATGAGAATAAGCCCTTCCTCTTGGAGGTTGATGCCTCTTCAGTGGGTGCTGGTGCAGTCTTGTATCAAAAGAACGGTGGAGGTAGAAAAAGGCCGTGTTTCTTCTTTGCTAAAACCTTTTCCCCGGCAGAGAGAAACTATACCATTAGGGATAGGGAACTGCTCGCCCTGAGATTAGCCTTGGAGGAGTGGCGTCACTTGCTGGAAGGAGCGAAACATCCTTTCCAGGTCTATACAGACCATAAGAATCTGACGTACTTACAAACCGCTCAGCGTCTGAATCCTCGCCAAGCCCACTGGTCCTTGTTTTTCTCCCGCTTTCAATTCTCCATCAACTATCTGTCTGGGAGTAAGAATAACAAGGCAGACGCTCTGTGTCACTCTATGGTTTCTTCCCAGGAAGAGATTAACGAACCTCGTGTTATCCTTCCCTCCAGGGTTTTTCATACGCTCTCCCCTGTTATGTTAGACCAAATCCCACCAGGCAAGACCTTTGTGCCGCCTGATCGACAGAATGATATACTGTTGTGGGCCCACACCTCAAAGGTGGGTGGGCATTTTGGTATTAGGCGGACACGAGAGTTACTGTAGAGGTGGTATTGGTGGCCACACTTAGCCAGTGACGTCAAGAGATATGTCGGTTCCTGCTACTCGTAACCGTCCATTACGGCAAAGACCGGCTGGGCTTTTGCATCCTTTGCCAGTGCCAGATAGACCATGGGAGGTGGTAGGCATGGACTTTGTGGGTGATCTTCCGTGTTCACAGGGACATCGATTTGTGTGGGTCATTACGGACCATTTCTCCTGGATGGTTCATCTCGTACCGTTAGCAAGAATCCCATCTTCCAGGGTCCTAGCCAAACTATTCCTCAAGCATGTCTTTAGGCTTCACGGGATGCCAGATCGTATCATTTGTGATAGAGGTCCGCAATTTGCTTCCCGTTTCTGGCGAGATCTTTGTAGCCTTCTGCAAATTGAGTTGAATCTCTCTTCGGCATACCATCCGGAGACCAATGGTTTGATTGAGCGTACCAATCAATCCATGATTATATACCTTCGACACTTTGTTGCTGAGAACCATGATAACTGGTCCTCCCTCCTACCCTGGGCAAAATTTGCCCTTAATAATTCGCTGGCTGAGGCCACTGGGCAGACACCATTCGTACTCAATAATGGGCAACACCCTAGGGTACCAGCGTCATGATGTATTTTACCTTCTCACTGTATTTGCTGTAATACTATGTCAGGATGTGATGTCACTTTCCTTTGGTTGTACTTACTGAACACTTTGAAATGTCTTGGGATGTAAGTAACCATACCTTCCCCCCATCTCCTGTGTCTCTGGGCCCATAATGCAATTATCTCTTGTCCACACAGCCAGGGGAACTTCTCATTGTTTCGTAAGCAGTGGATAACGCCAACTACACAAACCTGTAGACATCTCGGAGCCAACCTTCTAGAATCTTCTAGTGGGCCCAACCATTGCATAGACCCCTACCCTTGAGGGGCGGGCCCACGAGCTCAAACAATTCACTCCTGTTTCTAAATGCAGTTGGGAGTTGAGTTTTTGAAGAGGAAGGGAGCGAGATCTGAATCTGCGGACAGACCTCGCCGTCCAGTGGATTGTGTGGGATTTCTGGGACTCTGAAAAGGACTATTACGTTGTGATCTGGCACTTTGGATTATCGGGAGGTGCCCCCGAATCTGTTTTATTTGGACTTGTCGTGTGCTGTTCCTGTATTCCTGTTAGTAAACCTGTTGGATCATCCTCGGCCTGTTGTCTCTCTTTGCTCTGATGTACACCCCGTCACAAACTGGTGGCAGCGGCGGGATCAGAGCAGAAGAAATGGAGGACAACAGCCAATCGACGTCTAAAACCAGAACCTCAGGATACAGGAACTGGACTGTGGCGAGTCTACAAACAAAGGCCCGTGAATTAGGTGTCGGCTACAAAGGACTCTCTAAGGAGCAACTAATTGAGGCATTGGAACACGCTTGCCTGCAAGATGGCACCGAGGAACAATTTCCACAGCAAGGGGAGCCGGAGGTGAATACCCAAAAAAGTCAATGGGTTGTGTGGTACAAGGAAAAGATGGCACTGCTTGGAGATGAGGCCACCATAGAAGATAAGAGGGAGGCCATGCGTGGAGCTGAAGAGAAGGAGCGCAGGATGGAGGAGATGGCATTGCTGGATAAGCAGCTCGCTGTGGAAGCCGCGAGAGGTTCCAGACAGACTGTAACCCCAGCACCCATCATGAGGGAACTTCCCAGAGTGTCCCGCAAAGACTTCAAGCAGTTTAATGAGGCTGCTGGTGACATTGAGGGCTTCTTCCAGGACTTTGAGCATCAGTGTCGATTAATGGAAGTCCCAGAAAGGGAGCGCATCCGGCATCTGGTTGGCCTCTTAGAGGGTGGAGCTGCTGCAGCCTATAGAGCTATGGACTCTCGGTGGAACTGTGAGTATGCGGATATTAAACAGACTATTCTAGAACATTATGCTGTAACGCCAGACACTTACAGGACTCAGTTCCGTACTCTAGCATGTGATGAGGAAGTGTCCTTCAAGATGTATGCCCACAAACTCAAACATCTGTGGCATCGTTGGTTGGAGGCAGAGGAGGCCTTAACCTTGGAGACCGTCCTCCAGGTCCTCCTAAAAGAGCAGTTTTACTTCAAGTGCCCCGCTGAGATCCGGGAATGGGTGCGTGAAAGGAGACCAGCCACTGTGGAGGAAGCTGCAGCTCTAGCTGATGAGGCTCTCACCATCAAGCCTCAGTGGAAAAAACTACTACCCAGTGAGAAAAAAAACACCAACCCCCCAACGCTGGTGGCCCCTGGTCCTTCTGGCCCCAATGTTCACCATCACCCTAGACCGTCAACTCATGGGGACCTTCGTGTGACTGTGCCTCGCATTACTCATGCTCCACCTTTGGGAATACGACGCGGAGGAAGAATCCCAGAGCGCAGATGTTATGGATGTGGGCAGCCTGGGCACATGCAATTCCAATGTCCAGGTGTTCGTAGACAGAACAGCTACAGACCGCCTTTGCCTGTTCATTACCTACAGACACCTTCACCAGGAGAAGAGCTGGATTCTGTGCCTGATGACTTGCCAAGTGACTCAGATATCCTGGCTCCCCTACCCGGAGTCTATGGGGTGCGAGCTCCAGCCACCTGTTCTTCTGATCTTCAGGACAAACATCTACAGGAGGTCGTGCTGGATGGCCATAAAGTTGTTGGCTTCCGTGACACTGGGGCTTTCCTCACCATAGCCGATCCCCGAGTAATTCAACCACAAGCAATTCAAAAGGGACCAGGAATTGCCATTGAACTGGCAGGAGGTACCCAGAGATATATTCCAAGAGCGAGTGTGACCCTGGATTATGGCTTTGGGGCAAAACAATGTGTGGTCGGTGTGATGAGCGGCCTCCCTGCAGACGTTCTTCTAGGAAATGATGTGGGGAATCTTCATTGCCACTTTGTCGGTGCGGTAACCAGAAGTCAAGCCAAGAGAGCAGCCCATGTGGACGTGTACAACCCATCCATGGAACTGAGGCCACCAGAACTGCCATTACAGCCGGTGAGTGATTCTTCTTGTGGGGATAATATGAATGTTACTTGGGATAAAGTTCAGTTTAGACAAGAAGTAGAGACTGACCCCACCCTTGCTAGTTTTAGAACTCGGGCTGAAATAGGGCAGCTAGGGGAAAACGGAGAAAGAATTATCAGAGAAAATGGACTTCTGTATCGGGTTGCCAATGCCGACTCCCTAGATAAGCCCTGGACTTATAGCAAACAGCTGATTGTTCCTCAGAAGTACAGAATTCCCCTATTACACCTGGCTCATGACATTCCTACGGCTGGCCATCAAGGCAAAACCCGCACCGAGAGACGATTGACTCAAACTTTTTATTGGCCGGGGATTTCCCAAGCAGTGGCGCATTTCTGCCGAACTTGTGACATATGTCAGCGTAGAGGGCGACCCGGAGATCACCCAAAGGCACCCCTGCAACCGCTCCCTATAATAGAAGAACCCTTTCAAAGAGTAGCTGTTGATATCATTGGACCTCTGGCTAAACCAAGTAAATCTGGAAAGCAGTACATTCTCACTGTTGTGGACTACGCCACCCGATATCCAGAAGCCGTGGCCTTGTCAAGTATCTCTGCAGCCAAGGTGGCCGAGGCCTTGGTTATTATTTTTACCAGAGTAGGATTCCCCAGTGAGATCTTGTCGGACCAAGGCTCCCAGTTTATGTCAGAGTTGGTCCAGTGTCTGTGGCGCACCTGTGGAGTACGAGCGATCCGAACGACCCCGTATCATCCCCAAACAAATGGACTTTGTGAACGATTCAACGGCACTCTGAAGAATATGCTGAGGGCCTTCACGGACCGAGATTCAGACTGGGAGAAGTACCTACCCCATCTCTTGTTTGCCTATCGGGAAGTTCCCCAGGAGTCCACTGGGTTCTCCCCCTTTGAACTACTCTATGGAAGAAAGGTCCGAGGACCCTTAACCCTGCTCAAGGAATACTGGGAGGGGCAAGTTGAAGATACAGGAACCCCTGTTGTCCCTTATGTCCTAAAGCTGCAAGAAACCTTGGCCCAACTTGCTAGTTTTGCACAGAGTCATTTGCGTATGGCTCAAACCAGACAGAAGACATGGTATGACCGTAACGCACGCTATCGGGAGTTTGTAGAAGGACAACAAGTCTTAATGATTGTTCCCCATCGGCAGAATAAACTGCAGACCACATGGGAGGGTCCCTTCCGGGTTCTCAGAAAACTGAATGATACCAATTACCTTCTTGCTTTAGATGATCAGGGGCTAAGGCAAAAGACTGTCCATGTGAATATGATTAAGGAGTACCATGACCGGAACATTCCAATGATAGCAAGCTGTCGGTTGGCTTCAGAAGATGGTCAAGAGGATGAGGACTCTCTACCTGATCTCGTGGAAGCAGCGAGAGCCCCATCCACTGTGGAACAGGTTCCCCTGGGAGATTACCTGGACTCCTTACAGAAAATCCAGATGCTGGAAGTGCTTCAACAGAGACGGGCTGCTTTCTCATCCCAACCAGGTCGAACCATCGTCACCCAACATCATGTGGACACTCAGGGCATCCGTCCCATACAACTGGCTCCTTACCGGGTACCTGAATCAGTTCGAAACACCATGCAGCACGAACTGGAGGAGATGTTACAGCTTGGGGTAATCCAGGCCTCCCATAGCCCTTGGGCCTCCCCTGTGGTGTTAGTACCCAAGAAGGATGGGAGTACTCGATTTTGTGTGGACTATCGGCGACTAAACGACCATACCGTCAGCGATCCTTACCCAATGCCTCGTATTGACGAACTTCTAGACCGACTGGCTGGGTCCCGATATGTCACTACCTTGGATCTCAGTAAGGGATACTGGCAGATCCCTCTAACGGATGAAGGGAGAGAACGGTCCGCTTTTATAACCCCCTTTGGTCTGTATGAATTTCTAAGCATGCCTTTTGGAATGAAAAATGCCCCAGCCACCTTCCAGAGAATGGTGGATCAGATCCTCCGGGGATGTGATGACTTTGCTTGTGCCTACTTGGATGATATCGCCGTCTTCAGCCACACATGGGAGGAACATCTGAATCAAGTAGCCATTATTTTGGACCTGATTCTTGCAGCCGGCCTAACTATTCGACCCGATAAATGCCAATTGGGGATGGGGGAAGTCCAGTACCTAGGACATAGAGTGGGAGGAGGGAAGCTCCGACCTGAGCCTGCCAAAATCCAGGCTATTAGAGACTGGCCTGTACCCCAAACTAAGAAACAAGTTATGGGTTTTCTGGGCACTGCCAGTTATTACCGAAAATTTGTTTCTCATTTCAGTACTGTGGCCAAGCCTCTTACCGACCTGACCAAGAAAACAATGCCCCGGCTGGTGATCTGGACTCCAGCCTGTGATGAGGCTTTTAACCGGCTGAAGGATGCTTTGATCTGCGATCCTGTCCTGGCTGCTCCAGACTACAAGAGGAGATTCATTGTGCAAACGGATGCCTCTGCTTATGGACTGGGAGCTGTCCTCAGCCAGGTGAATGCAGCTGGGGACGAGCACCCCATCGCCTATCTCAGCCGGAAACTGCTGGACCGAGAAGTGGCCTATGCAACTGTTGAGAAGGAATGTCTGGCTGTAGTGTGGGCCCTTAAGAAACTACGGCCGTATCTGTATGGACGGGAATTCACTGTGGTTACTGATCACAATCCCCTCACCTGGCTGAACAGAGTCTCTGGGGACAATGGACGCTTACTGCGATGGAGCCTGGCTCTGCAGCCCTATAACTTTACCATACAATATAGAAGGGGCAGCCAACACCAAAATGCAGATGGACTGTCCAGGCAAGAGGAGCCCTGAGTCCTGTCAGCCATGCCTGCGTGTACTTAACCAGCGACCTGTAGAGGTCCCTAGTACGTACACAAGTTGGGAGGGGAAGGAATTGTCATGATGTATTTTACCTTCTCACTGTATTTGCTGTAATACTATGTCAGGATGTGATGTCACTTTCCTTTGGTTGTACTTACTGAACACTTTGAAATGTCTTGGGATGTAAGTAACCATACCTTCCCCCCATCTCCTGTGTCTCTGGGCCCATAATGCAATTATCTCTTGTCCACACAGCCAGGGGAACTTCTCATTGTTTCGTAAGCAGTGGATAACGCCAACTACACAAACCTGTAGACATCTCGGAGCCAACCTTCTAGAATCTTCTAGTGGGCCCAACCATTGCATAGACCCCTACCCTTGAGGGGCGGGCCCACGAGCTCAAACAATTCACTCCTGTTTCTAAATGCAGTTGGGAGTTGAGTTTTTGAAGAGGAAGGGAGCGAGATCTGAATCTGCGGACAGACCTCGCCGTCCAGTGGATTGTGTGGGATTTCTGGGACTCTGAAAAGGACTATTACGTTGTGATCTGGCACTTTGGATTATCGGGAGGTGCCCCCGAATCTGTTTTATTTGGACTTGTCGTGTGCTGTTCCTGTATTCCTGTTAGTAAACCTGTTGGATCATCCTCGGCCTGTTGTCTCTCTTTGCTCTGATGTACACCCCGTCACAACCGGTACCGTTTCCCGCTGCTGCACCTTCTCCTCTTGTGGCCGACTGGGCAACTAATGCCAGAGAGGTTTGGGATCGGACTCAAGAGTCGATCCAAGCAGCTAAGGACCGTATGAAGACGGTGTCTGATCGGTTTCGTCGCCCGGCTCCTGTCTTTTCTCCAGGGGATTTTGTGTGGCTCTCTGCAAAACACGTTAAACTTAGAGTGAGCTCTGTCAAATTTGCTTCTCGCTTCCTGGGTCCTTATGAGGTTCTTCGACAGGTAAATCCTGTAGTCTACCAATTGAAGTTACCCGTCCATCTTAGAATCCATGACAAATTCCATGTTTCACTGCTAAAGCCGGCTATTTTACCTCACGCTCGTGAAGTGCACTCTCCTGCCTCTAATTCCTCTCACTCTAGCTATGAGGTACGAGCCATAGTTGGTTCTAAGATGGTTAGAGGGCGCAGGTTCTTCTTGATAGATTGGGAGGGCTATGGCCCGGAACATCGCTCTTGGGAGCCTAAGGAGGCTGTCCATGCTCCCGACTTAGTTGCCGATTACCTGCGTCGCCGGGAGGGGGGCCCTTGAGGGGGAGGTACTGTTACGGTTGCTGTGGCTCTGGAGACTATGTCCGGATTTCTTGCTACTGCACATGTGCAAGTGCTGGAGACTAAGTCCTATCTTGGAGCCATTGCACATGTGCGGGTGACATCATCGCTGACACGAGGTCACATGTCTCTGACACCTTGTAAGCTGATTGGCCACTGGTCATGTGCTTGTGACACGTGGTCACATGTCTCTGACACCTTCTATGCCGATTGGTCGCTGGTCATGTGCTTGTGACGCTTTGCTCGGTGATAGGCCAGCGTGACGTCATTGCTGTCATTCTGGCAGCGGATTGGCTCTGGTGTCCTCCATCTTGGATGAGGCACAGAGACTATATAAGACCCTGACGCATGCCGCCCGGCGCTCAGTCCTCTTGGTTCATGCATGAGGGTAGACGCCCTGTGCACGTCCCTCTAGGCATCTCTCTGTCTATGTTAGGTGAGCGCTACCGGCAGGGTAGTGTTCTTATACCTTACAGCTTCGGCTGCAGTCCGTATCCTTACCTCTTAGTGGAGCGGACATAGGCAGGTGCCTGAGGCACATGGTCCGGCTGGGCCTTGTGATTCTACTCGTAGGTGGACGTTGCCGCCTGGGTAACGTTCCTTATACTGCGTCTGGCAGTTGTTCGTATCCTCGCACACTAGGGGAGTGAACAGAGGTAGGAGCTTTGTGAGGCTTATGCTGCTGTCCGTCTCTTTTGCACCACTAGAAGAGCGGACCTAGGCAGGTGCCATATCTAGTGGTTCGTGTCGTCGCACACTAGTGGAGCGAACGCAGGTAGGAGCTTTGTGCGGCTTACGCTGCTGTCCGTCTCCTGGCACCACTAGAGGAATGGACCTAGGTAAGTGCCATTTCCCACTCACTGCTTTTGTCTCTGTGATCTTTAACAGAGACCATTCCACACACCCTCCAAGTAAGGGAGGAATTGCTTTATTTTCTAATTATATTCCTCTGTGAGTTTAACAGAGGTATTGCACTCTGCACTTGTGCTATTATTTTTTACAGTGGCACACATATATCCCTTATCCTCTGCCATAGTCTGCAGCAGAGTCTTTGCATGGTGGACCCTGACTGTCTGACATTCCTTTAGGTTTTATTATCAGACAGCCCCCTGTAACAGGGTGGGTGTGTGTGTGGCCCAATTTTTGGAAAAAAGGGAGACTCCGCTTGGAGTAACCCTTGCTTACATTGTTTTTAAAAATGATCCAAGATGCACAGAGCTGGGATCAGGAAAGACTTTGCTACCTACCCCGGTGTGATCCTGGGGACGGTTAAGTATGGTGTATTTTTGAATGTGCCTGATGCAAATCTAGCTGTGAAGTGTACAACTGGGGCACAAGTGCTGCCACTGAATGGGTGGGTGTGTGTGTGGCCCAATTTTTGGAAAAAAGGGAGACTCCGCTTGGAGTCACCTTGCGGTGTTTTACATGATTTTAGAAGGGCGTGCCATGCCTATATCTGTGTCTCCTCCTCTTTTTCCTTGTCCAGCTCTTATGTTTTCGCATGAGTATATGTCCTTGTCACTTTCCCATGTGTTTCTGTTGTGAGTTGTTTGTCACCTTTTGGACACCTTTGAGGGTGTTTTCTAGGTGTTTTTATGTGTTTGTGATTGCCTCCCATTGTTTCCTATGCGGTTCGAGTGGTTCGCCGAACCAGTTCGCCGAACTGAACTCGAACGAGACCTCCGTTCCGTGAACCGAACTCGAGCCGAACCGCGACTGGTTCGCTCATCTCTACTTATCACAGAAGGAGAGGTCCAGGTGGTTATTAAGTCTTTGCCATCGGGGAAATCTCCGGATCCGGACGGGTATACAGGGGACTTTTATAAAGCCATGGCCCAGCAAATAACCCCAATACTAACAAAATGGTATAATGATTTATTACAGGGTGGTAATCTAATAGAGGGGCCAAATCTAGCACATATTAACCTCATACTGAAAGACGGGAAAAATCCGGAAAACCCAGCATCATATAGGCCAATTTCCCTTATCAACCAAGATATAAAAATAATTTCGAAAATTATGGCGAATAGACTAGCAGAAGTCCTGCCAGCAATAGTAGCTCTGGCGCAGGTTGGTTTTATTAAAGGGAGAAGCGCAGTTACAAATATCAGGCGGACGCTGTTGGCGATCGACGCCGTAGGCAAGGATGTGGAGAAGAGAGGGAAGCCGGCGCTGGTGACTCTGGATGCGGAGAAGGCGTTCGACAATGTGCAGTGGGGCTGGTTGGAAAAAGTATTGGACAAGGTGGGCTTGGAAGGTCAGTTCAGAGCCTATATAAGAGCGATTTACACCAACCCGCTGGCGAGAGTGCAAATACCGGGCCACTTGTCGAGCGTTTTCTCGTTGCAAAAGGGGACACACCAAGGGTGCCCATTATCTCCTCTACTCTTTGACCTGGTGTTGGAACCATTGGCACGGATACTAGAACAACATGGACCATACAAAGGAATTAAGATAGGGAGCAAAACTCTAAAAGCTGCATACTTTGCAGATGACATTATACTTTTTATGGCCGAAGTGGAGAGAGACTTGCCGAGGGTACTAGACTTGTTGGATGAGTTTGGTACTTTTTTTGGGTTTGTGTTAAATAAAGCGAAGTGCGAGGTACTTTATCTTAAGGAAAGAGATGAACAGAACAACAGAGGTGAAAAAGTGTGCGATATCCCCTTAGCCAAAAAAAGCATAAAATACTTGGGTATAAAAATGGGGCGGAAAATAGATTGGGTGTATAATTTGAATTTCCCCCCGGTAATAACTAAAATAATCACAGAGCTGGAGAGATGGCAGAACCTACCTTTTAGCCTCCTGGGGAGGATACACCTATTGAAGATGATGAGTATTTCAAAACTACTATATCCCTTTCAAACCATCCCAATGTTGCTAAAGCATAACGACATACGGAAAATAGAAGTAGCAATTAGAAAATTCATATGGAAAGGTCATCGCCCCCGAATAAAACTGCAAACCCTTATGATGGCCAAGGAGGAGGGAGGCACAAATTTACCAAATATACGGGGGTACCATCTAGTTTGTATGGCCAGACATATAGTGGATTGGTTGAAAGATACTACTTGGCATTCGGATGTGGAATTGGAGAAAGCATATGCTCACCCGTGGAACATAGCAGCACTCTTACATACACCACAGGGCCTCCTTCCCACTAAAATCAAGCAAACAGTGATCTTCCGAGATACAATTGCAGCGTGGAAAGAAATAAGGAGGAAGTTAAAACTATCATGGCGAATTTCCAAGCATTTTCCATTATGGGGGAACCCCACCTTCACAGCTTTGAGGAAAAACAGCTTGTTACATGAGTGGAGGGAAAAAGGGATACAAAAGGTGGCACATTTGCTTCATAAGGAAGAAAACAGATGGATGAGGCAAATGGAGATAATAGATAAATTTGGTCTGAGGGCACACCAGGCGCTACAATACGGGCAAATAAAGGGTTTGGTAATATCCTTACTGGTGCGGGTCGAGGAAGAAACGCGTAATAATGTCATGGATGACTTTCTTCTTCCCATGGAAGAAAAACCAACCATAACAGCATTATATAGACGGTTCAAAGGGATTTTTATCCAGAAAGAGCCAGATCAAATTTGTAAAAGCTGGGTGCAGCAATTGGGAGGGAAAGGTATGGAGATAGGACAACAAATTTTAGATGGATGGAGAATCTTGAGGAAAAGTGTACTGAGCAAGGTGTAGGGGTACGCAGTTCCGAATTATGCACAGGGCAATCATAGCATTCAACAACCCGGTATCAGCTGCAATGAGGCAACGCAAAATACACTGCCCAAAATGTAAGCTCAGAGATGCAGATCTTTTCTATGGTCTTTGGGACTGTCCAACAGTAAGAGCTTTATGGGAAAACATAAGAAATATGGGGGAGAGGTTGTGAAAGAAAAACATACCTCTGAGTCCACTGAGATACCTATTCCACTGTGAGTCAGGCGAGGGTGAGAAATCTATGGAGGGAGAGGGGGCTAGTCCGATTTTGTTTCACTCTATATGCCTAATGGTTAAACGATTAATCCTAAAGCACTGGCTAGATGACTGGCTACCTGAATTTGGTGAGATTATCGGGCAGCTTAAAGCCTTACTCAATCTATACTGGCGGGAGGCAGAACGAAGTAAGGAGCAAGGAATAAAAACATTTATAACAAAATGGAGGGCATTTTTACTGTGCTATCACACTGAAACAGAAATAATTAACTACATGACACCATTTAGATCAATGACATGGTATTTACTGGAGGACATACAGTGCCTACAAGTAGTATTCAACCCCCTGCAGATTTAGCAGGTTTACACATTCGGAATTAACTTGGCATTGTGACATTTGGACTGTAGATCAGCCTGGAAGTGTAAAATGCACTGCAGCAAAAAAGAATGTTATTTCTTTTTTTATTTTTTTTTTTAAATTGTGAAAAGTTTATTCAGAGGGTCATTTATTATTCAACCCCTCAAACCACAAGAATTCTGTTTGGTTCCCCTAAAGTATTAAGAAGTATTTCAGGCACAAAGAACAATGAGCTTCACATGTTTGGATTAATTATCTCTTTTTCCAGCCTTTTCTGACTAATTAAGACCCTCCCCAAACTTGTGAACAGCCCTCATACTTGGTCAACATGGGAAAGACAAAGGAGCATTCCAAGGCCATCAGAGACAAGATCGTGGAGGGTCACAAGGCTGGCAAGGGGTACAAAACCTTTTCCAAGGAGTTGGGCCTACCTGTCTCCACTGTTGGGAGCATCATCCAGAAGTGGAAGGCTTATGGAACTACTGTTAGCCTTCCACGGCCTGGACAGCCTTTGAAAGTTTCCACCCGTGCCGAGGCCAGGCTTGTCCGAAGAGTCAAGGCTAACCCAAGGACAACAAGGAAGGAGCTCCGGGAAGATCTCATGGCAGTGGGGACATTGGTTTCAGTCAATACCATAAGTAACGTACTCCACCGCAATGATCTCCGTTCCAGACGAGCCCGTAAGGTACCTTTACTTTCAAAGCGTCATTTCAAGGCTCATCTACAGTTTGCTCATGATCACTTGGAGGACTCTGAGACAGACTGGTTCAAGGTTCTCTGGTCTGATGAGACCAAGATCGAGATCTTTGGTGCCAACCACACACGTGACGTTTGGAGACTGGATGGCACTGCATACGACCCCAAGAATACCATCACTACAGTCAAGCATGGTGGTGGCAGCATCATGCTGTGGGACTGTTTCTCAGCCAAGGGGCCTGGCCATCTGGTCCGCATCCATGGGAAGATGGATAGCACGGCCTACCTGGAGATTTTGGCCAAGAATCTCCGCTCCTCCATCAAGGATCTTAAGATGGGTCTTCACTTCATCTTCCAACAAGACAACGACCCAAAGCACACAGCCAAGAAAACCAAGGCCTGGTTCAAGAGGGAAAAAATCAAGGTGTTGCAGTGGCCTAGTCAGTCTCCTGACCTTAACCCAATTGAAAACTTGTGGAAGGAGCTCAAGATTAAAGTCCACATGAGACACCCAAAGACCCTAGATAACTTGAAGAAGATCTGCATGGAGGAGTGGGCCAAGATAACTCCAGAGACCTGTGCCGGCCTGATCAGGTCTTATAAAAGACAATTATTAGCTGTAATTGCAAACAAGGGTTATTCCACAAAATATTAAACCTAGGGGTTGAATAATAATTGACCCACACTTTTATGTTGAAAATTTATTAAAATTTAACTGAGCAACATAACTTGTTGGTTTGTAAGATTTATGCATCTGTTAATAAATCCTGCTCTTGTTTGACGTTTGCAAGCTCTAACTTATTTGCATCTTATCAAACCTGCTAAATCTGCAGGGGGTTGAAGACTACTTGTAGGCACTGTAAATGGCTCATTGGGAAAGTAAGTACCCATAGATAATTAGAAGGAAGAAGAACCTATGCTGTTAGACATAAAGAATGGGAGTTGGTATTTCCGGGGTGGAATGGACCACCTCTATAAAGTCAGAAAAGAAGCTAGCTGCGTGAGTTGGGGGGAGGGCTAGGGAAGTTCAAGGTTCTTGATTTATAGTTTAAAGAGAGATAACACAAAAGAACACTATGTTATTATGCCCCAATTGTGATTAATGTCTATCTCATGTTTATGTTATGATATATAAAAAAAAAAAATTATTGGTTAAAAAAAATTAAAAAAAAAAATTATAGGGGTTTTCTGGGCTTAAAAGAAATGTGTGCAACCACTCCTCTGCTTTTCTCAATAAAACATTGAGAGAAGCTAGATCAGATTCTAGTTGGCACGTTACTACCACCAGTGCTTTTTTTGCGGTGGTACGCGCTGGTACGGCGTACCGGAAAATCTGAAGAGCGCCTCTGGCTCTGTCCACATGGCTAATTTGTAAATTATACAAATTAGCCATGTGGAGCAAAGGCACAAGCCAGCTGCGTCTCCAGGGGGCGCTGTCGGGCTGCCCTGATGTGGCGGTGTGGACGTCTGCTGGGTGGGAGCCGCTATTCTTTGAGCGCAGCTGTCACGCTGACAGCCGCACTCATAGAAAGTGCAGCGCGCGGCTCCCACTGCTCAATTGTCCTAGTATCTGTAAGACGCGAGGACAATTGAAGCGGTGACGCCGGCACTGACTTCCGGGTCAGCGCGGCGGCTGTCATGTGATCAGGTCCGCTGATCAGACTGCTGACCCGGAAGCCAGCGCTGCAGCACAGAGGCGGCAGAGAAATGCTGAGAAGTGCTCCACTGTGGAGCTGAAGAAGACACAGACGGAGGAACATTATGGGGTAAGAGGGGAGTATTTATGAAACAGTATGGGGGAGAGAGGGGGGGAACTATTTGTGGACACACTATGGGGGGGACAGAGAATGGGGGAGGGAACCATCTGTGCACACACTATGGGGGGGACAGAGGGTGGGGAGGGGGCAAAATGTATATACACAGTATGGATGGGGGAACTATCTGTGGATAGAGTATGGGGAGAGAGAGGATGAGGTTTCATGCATGGGGAGAGAAATGATGAGGGGTGATGTATGGGGAGAGAGAGGATGAGGTTTCATGTATGGGGAGAGAGGATGAGGGGTGATGTATGGGGAGAGAGAGGATGAGGTTTCGTGCATGGGGACAGAGGATGAGGGGTGATGCATGGGGAGAGAGAGGATGAGGTTTCATTCATGGGGAGAGAGGATGAGGGGTGATGTATGGGGAGAGAGAGGATGAGGTTTAATTCATGGGAAGAGAGGATGAGGGGTGATGTATGGGGAGAGAGAGGATGAGGTTTCATGCATGGGGAGAGAAATGATGAGGGGTGATGTATGGGGAGAGAGAGGATGAGGTTTCATGCATGGGGAGAGAAATGATGAGGGGTGATGTATTGGGAGAGAGAGGATGAGGTTTCATGCATGGAGAGAGAGAGGATGAGGTTTCATGCATGGGGAGAGAAATGATGAGGGGTGATGTATTGGGAGAGAGAGGATGAGGTTTCATGCATGGGGAGAGAGAGGATGAGGTTTCATGCATGGGGAGAGAAATGATGAGGGGTGATGTATGGGGAGAGAGAGGATGAGGTTTCATGCATGGGGAGAGAGAGGATGAGGTTTCATGCATGGGGAGAGAAATGATGAGGGGTGATGTATGGGGAGAGAGAGGATGAGGTTTCATGTATGGGGAGAGAGAGGATGAGGTTTCATGCATGGGGAGAGAGAGGATGAGGTTTCATGCACGGGGAGAGAAATGATGAGGGGTGATGTATGGGGAGAGAGAGGATGAGGTTTCATGCATGGAGACAGAGAGGACGTGGAGCGAACTGGAAAGAAATTTTGAGGACACAGAATAAAGAGTGACATGGTATGAGGAGCAAGTGGGCAGGATGGGGAGTGAGGGGGAAAAGTATATGGACACACAGGAGGTAGTGAGGAGACAGGAAGGGATGAGAAGAATGTGAGGGGTACAGAATAAATACTGGGTAGTGGAGGGGGTGGTATGGAGAGGGGGCAGAATGGGAGGACAGTGTGAGGTTATAGCAAGGAGGGGGAGTGTGATGAGGGCACAGTATAAAGACGGGGCAGTATAAGGGGACACAGTGTAAAGGACACTGTAAACAGTAGGCTCAGTTTGGAAAGAGGGAATATGGAGGGCATGTACCATAAGATGGACAGTGTGGGTCATATTTTGTGCAGAGAATACTGTGAGGGGTCATTATTTATTCTGGGGCACTGCGTAGGGAAGATATTTTTAAGTAGAAGTATTATAATCATTCTGCTATTTTAGGGGCATCGTGATGGATGTGTTACAGAAGACCGGAGAAGATGGAAATGTGCAGAGACGAGATGTGAATGTGAAAAGTCATCATTGCGTCAGGACAAGATGAAGAATAGAAAGAAATGACTAGAGACAACATCATCTATAAGGTACCTGAATGTAAATATTTATTTGTGATACTGACTATGTCTTATCATTAGGCCTTGGTCCTACTTGCGCATTGCTTCTGATGTGAGCGCAATGGGACCACCACTGATCAATTGTTCTTGGTGCAGGTGGCCGTAAATGCTTATTTCTGGATCTGCTCCGTCCTCTGATGGTGTCTGCAGCCGGGTACTGCACATCCGCCTCATTGATTTTAATAGGAGACTGCTGCCACTATCAGAAAACGGAGCAGATCCAGAACTGAGCACTTCCGGCCACCTGCCACCACATGCACCTAGTGTAGGGAATTGGCGGGGTTGCCAGGTGCCGGACCCTGACCAGTCAGACATTGGTGACCTATCCTAAGGAAAGGTCATTAATGTTAAAGTAGTGGACAATCTCTTTAATAAAGTCTTGTGCCGTCTGACAAGTTAAGGGTTACTATGTTTTTATTTATGTTGTTAAGAGCATTAAAGGGGTTGTCCAAATTTGTGATGAGTCTGCAGTTACTCTGTGTGTCACTCTGTGAATTCTCACAGTGTGCACACTACCAGCTGTCAGGATTCTCTGGTGCCGGCGGTGAGAGTGGGAGGTTATGAAGCTGCAAGTATGCGATTTACATAGATGTGGTCACGTGCTGAACAGACATGCTCAATGAAAATGAATTGACTGAGGCTGGACACATCAAATCAGAATGTGGCCAGAAGTGTACAAATCTCATACTTGTGCTCACATGATCGTCCACTCTCTCCACTGGCACCGGCACACCCTGCCGCAGCCCCGCTACTCAATGTCGGCCAGCAGCACGCCTGACAGCACCCCCAAAGCCCCCCCCCAGCTCCTCGCCTCAGAGATGCGTACCAGCAAACTGACTACCACTATGCAAATCGCGTACTTGCCATCTCGTGATTGCCTACTGTCATGATTTAGAAGTCTTCAGCCACATAGTGTGACTGCAGATATTTATTTTCAGTACAAAAAGTCACTTTAAAACTTTGAATATACATGCGTGAGATAAGACCGGAGTTAAATTAGCTTTCCGGTGACCTCTGTGACTAAGTGGTTAACTTGTTGAGATCGGTAATTATGTCTTTGTGAACGTTGTTATTATTGGCATATGTAAATTTTATATATAATTAACTTATGTTAGAACTTTATGTGCATCTTAGGCGGGCTTTGCACACTGCGACATCAGTAACAATGTGTTACCGATGCTGCAGCGATAGTCCCGCCCCCGTCGCACGTGCAATATCTAGTGAAAGCTGCCGTAGCGATTATTATCGCTACGGCAGTTTCACACGCACATACCTGCCGTGTGATGTCCCTCTGGCCGGCGACCCGCCTCCTTCCTAAGGGGGCGGGTCGTGCGGCGTCACAGCGACGTCACACGGCAGGCGGCCAATTGAAGTGGAGGGGCGGAGATGAACAGGATGTAAACATCCCGCCCACCTCCGTCCTTCTCATTGCAGCCGGCGGCAAGTAAGGTTAAGTTCCTCGCTCCTGCGGCTTCACACACAGCGATGTGTGCTGCCGCAGGAGCGAGGAACAACATCACACCTGTCGCTGCACCGGCATTATGGAAATGTTGGAGGCTGCAGCGATGATACGATAACGATGCTTTTGCGCTCGTTCATCGTATCAAAAAGGTTTTACACGTTGCGATATCGACTGCGACGCCGGATGTGCGTCACTTTCGATTTGACCCCATCGACATCGCACGTGCAATGTCGCAACGTGCAAAGCCGCCCTTAGGCTCCATTTGTGTCAAATTTCCAGCCACAAACAAATTTGTATGCATTTTTTGTTCTATGTACTATGTGTCTTCTTTCTGGAAATATATTGGACCCATACATAAACCTCATTTTATTTAATCATTTTTGGGAATGTGAAAATTGCACTGGCAACAAAAAGTTTAGCAAATTCATGTGCAGCTCTGAAAAATGTGACCTACTAGTTTTACATCAGTATTTGTAAGCCAAAACCAGGAATGGGTGAAAAATTCAGACGTGTTTCTATTAAACTTTTCCTCTGACTGTTCCATTCCTGGTTTTGGCTGATGTAAAATACTGACCAAATACTCAGTATGTATACTTTCCCACGATGAGTAATAGGTGAATTTTTGATTTTTCAGATTTTCTGCACCAATTAAGTAATTAGGTTACTTGTGTTTCTATTAATTTTATTTTTTTAGTGCATTTATTTACATTCATACTGTACAGTGCAGATTACATTATTTTTTTGTGCATTTCCACTGAGGAAACACACTAAAAATGCATATTTGCTTATTACCTGCACCTAATTCAATTTTATGGGGAAAATCTGCAGGTAAACCTTGGCATACCTGCAAGAGAAATTGACATGTGGATTTTATACATGCAATGTAGGTCAGTTTATGCAGTGTGAAAAAAAGCGCAGTCAGCAGATTTTTATAAATCTCATCCACTTTGCTGCAACTCTATGGCGATGCATTTTTTGTGTAGCGAAAAAAAAGAACATCAAAAACTCGCCAAAACTCATCATGGGAATTTAACCTTAGAGAGGGTTAGCCCTGTATTTGCTGGAGAGCAGTTTGTGTGCTGGCACATCTGTGTATGAATGTTGTTGAGTACCAACACTTAATAGATGGTGAGAGCAATTTCCATATTTCCGTTTTGTTGGCTGCTGGGGTTTGATGGAAGGTTAGTCTAAGACTCATTGAATTAAGATGGATTCAGTTATGACTTCATAGAATTAGAAAGCTTTTATTACTTACAAATTACCATTAATTTTATATAGTGTATGTATTGCTCCTATACAACTTTTTGGATTGCAACCATTAAAGGGAACCTCTCAGGTACAAGATGCACCCAGAACCATGAGCAGTTCTGGGTGCATGTTAGTGATTCATGCTTAACAATCCCTGTATAAAGTAGCATAAATAAACATCTTTTGACAAAGTATTTAGTTTATTATATGATAATGAGGCCAGTGACTAGTCGCAAGGGCGTTACTTCCCTTGGCTAGTCGGCCCACATACCATGTTAGCACTTTTATGTGGGCGTACTAACATGCTTAATGAGTGCGCAGTGATGCTGCACATACCTCACTCTCGATGGCGGCAGGCAGAGGATGGATACGCACTGCGCATAATCTGGAGTCCCATGGACTTCCAATCATGCGCACTAAACTGATGCCGGGTGTAAGCTTCGTGGCTTCAGTGAGGTATAGTGCGCATGACCGCAAGTGCTGGGGACTCCGGATAATGCTCAGTGTGCATCCATCCTCCTCCGGCCGCCATCAAGTGAGGTATGTAGGCGTCGCTGCGCATTCATTAACATGTTAGTATGCCCCCACAGGGGTGTGCTAGCATGCTATGTGGGCTGACTAGCCAAGTAAAGTAACGCCCTTGTGACTAGTCCCTGGCCTCATTAGCATATAATCAACGATCTTTAGAAATACTTTTTTTTAAAGATCTGTTTATTTATGCTAGTGTATACAGGGATAGTTAGGCAGGGATTAGAAATATGCACCCAGAACAGCTCATGGTTCTGGGTGCATATTTTACCTGACAGATTCACTTTAAGATGTTTGTGGCTGAGTGCTGCACCTTTCTCAATTTTGTGTTGATTATTATATTGAAATACTCACCTGGATTTTATTGATGATACAGAGGAATTCATCAGAATTTCTATTGTGAAAATAAGAATAATAGCCAAATCTCTCAAAGGATCGGGAGCCAGTTGAATATTATCTCTAGAACATAAAAAGTACTAAAGATTAATAAAAATAACACCGACAAAATAAAAAACGCATAGTTTAGAGTGATATTTTCTAAGCACATTCCATTAATAAAACTATAAAAACAAACAGTTCTGATCATTTTATTTAATCTAGAGATGCCTGCAATCCATGGATCTTCCAAGCTTCATGACAATCAGAGCGCCCTATTAACAGCCTGTGTTCACTCCCTTTTACAGCTGAAATCTAGCTGCCCAGGCATGGAGGTTTTAACCCAGATAGTGGCATTTCTTATTAGGATTTTAATCTAGCTGCCCAGACATGTAGGTTTTTAACCCAGATAGTGGCATTTCAAGTTAGGTTAATAATTTCAAGTTAATGCAATACCAGAGTTCCCTTATTCAATATTACCATTTTAGTGTGCAGCTATATGTATAGTGTGCAGCTGTATATGTTTTGTAGTTCTAATGTGTTTTCAGCTAGCACCTGTTCACACCTGTTGAATGGGTCAGTCTTTTTATATTATTTATATATATTATATATATATACATATTTATATATAGTGCATCTCTTTCTGATTGAGCACTCTGCCCTATAACTAGGCTGTGTACACTACTCTTTATAGCTGTTATCTAGCTGCCTTGACATGGAGGTTTTTAACCGGGAAAGTAACATTTCGAGTTAGGCTCCCATTATACAGAGATTACCTTGGCATGGTGACCGGGCTCACATGCATTGGCCAATCCAAATGCTAAATATTTTTTTTTTTTCTTTCAAATATTCCTATAGCAGTAATGCAATACCAGAGTTCCCTTATGCATTGATAGCATTTTAGTGTGCAGCTGTATATATTTTGTAGTTTCTTATCGGTGCGGTGAGGCGCGCTTAACCATCACAAAGTGATGTGACCTTCTCTCTGTGATTCCTATTCATACCTTATAAAAGACATTAAAAGATGTTAAATACCTTTTACCTGGCTGGCATAGTGGGCATAAAGATAAGCATGCAGATTTGTGACAAAATCTGCACCATATCTGCAAGAAAAGTCGCATCAAAAACGCACTGTGCGCACACAGCCTTAACTCATTCCTGACTGCCAAACCGGTTCGTCCTATTTTAAGGTGACTATACGACCGAGGGAAATACCGGTACATCCCAAAAATCAAGCGAGCACAGGGGGCTGGCAACTGCAATCGCTGCCGATGACTCTGCATACCTGCCTGCACCGTTCTTGGCTGCTTAACCCCCTAATTGCTGTAATCAATACTAATCGCAACACTTAGGGGATTGGGAGAGGGATCGCTCTCCCTCTCTATTCTGACCGGGACCCCCACAATGTATTCATGCGGACCCAATCGTTGTCATGGTGACCTAAGGTCACCTGACTGCTTGGAGCCTACAGAGAGCCTGTGTTATCATGCCTGCAGTAGGATCACACACACACTCTCAGAGCAGTGCTGACAGCTGCGATGCCCTGCAGTGATTGCGATCAAAACACTGTGGGGTGCTGTCCCATAAAGGGACTTAGTAAAAAAAAGTTAAAAAAAAAATCTATAAAAAAAATGAGAAAATAAAAGAACAAAAAAAATAAAATCCAATACATAGTTATATTTGTGCAAAAAAAAAAAAAGTACACAGATTTAGTATTGCTCCGTCCATAACAACCCGAGCTATAAAACTGTCAAACTAGTTAACCCCATATTGTGGTGGAAAAAAAAAAAGATCATTTTAATTTCGTAAATGAGGTTATAATGTATAATATCTTATTCAACGTTTCGGTCTATGTGACCATCCTCATGTATACACTTAATATTGAAAAAAGAACAATAAAATACAAGAATTACAAATAAAAATCTTAACCAGTACAATTATTACAATCTCATGCATAATCATGAAAGTGGGTGGAACTACAAGCAAATCATTAAATAAAATGCAAAATGGTTTCAGTCATCATATTAAAAATTCAGAATATATACACACACTATGTACAGAATTATTAGGCAAGTTGTATTTTAGAGGATTTATTTATTATTGATCAACAATTATGTTCTCAATCAACCCAAAAGACTCATAAATATCAAAGCTTAATATTTTTGGAAGTTGGAGTGTTTTTTTTTTAGATTTGGCTATCTTAGGAGGATATCTTTTTCTGCAGGTAACTATTACTGTGCAGAATTAATTATAAGACAACTTAAAAACCAAATATATTTCCATCTCACTTGTTTATTTTCACCAGGTAAACCAATATAACTGCACAAAATTTAGAATTAAACATTTCTGACATGCAAAAACAAAACCCCAAAAAATTAGTGACCATTCTTTATGATGACACTCAACAGTCTACCATCCATAGATTCTGTCAGTTGCTTGATCTGTTTACGAACAACATTGCGTGCAGCAGCCACCACAGCCTCCGAGACACTGTTCCGAGAGGTGTACTGTTTTCCCTCCCTGTAGATCCCACCTTTCATGAGGGACTACAGGTTCTCTATGGGGTTCAGATCAGGTGAACAAGGAAGCCATGTCATTATTTTGTCATATATTAGACCTTTACTGGCCAGCTGTGGAGTAGTAGGATGCATGTGATGGAGCATTGTCCTACATGAAAATCATGTTTTTCTTGCACAATACCGACTTCTTCCTGTACCACTGCTTGAAGAAGTTGTCTTCCAGAAACTGGCAGTAGGTCTGGGAGTTGAGCTTCACTCCATCCTCAACCCGAAAGGTCCCACAAGTTCATCTTTGATGATACCAGCCCATACCAGTACCCCACCTCCCCCTTGCTAGCATCTGAGTCGCAGTGGAGCTCTCTGCCCTTTAATGATCTAGCCTCTGGCCCATCCATCTGGCCCATCAAAAGTCACTCTCATTTCATCAGTCCATAAAACTTTTGAAAAATCAGTTTTAAGATATTTCTTGGTCTAGTTATTTTATGTTTCTTGCTCAAAGGTGGTCGTTTTTCAGCCTTCCTTACCTTGGCCATGTCCCTGAGTATGGCACACCTTGTGTTTTTTGATACTCCAGTAACGTTGCAGCTCTAAAATATGGCCAAACTGGTGGCAAATGGCATCTTGGCAGCTTAACGCTTAATTTTCCTCAATTCATGGGCAATGTTTTTGCGCCTTTTTTGACCAATACGCTTCTTGCCACCCTGTTGGCTATTTGCCATGAAACGCTTGATTGGTTGGTGAACACGCTTCAAACGTTTGCCCATTTCAAGACTGCTACATCCCTCTGAAAGACATCTCACAATTTTGGACTTTTAAGAGCCAGTCAAATCTCTCTTCTGACCCATTTTGACAAAGGAAAATAAGTTGTCTAATAATTAAGCACACCTTATATAGGGTGTTGATGTAATTACACCATACCCCTCCTCATTACAGAGATGCACATCACCTGATTTACTTAACTGGTAGTTTGCTCTAAAGCCTATACAGCTTGGAGTAGGACAACATGTATAAAAAGTATCATGTGATCAAAATATTAATTTACCTAATAATTCTGCACACAGTGTATGTGTACATATCCACAAAGATACAGTATAGCGGACAGCCCAATAACCGTATTAACAATAATTATTAGTTATTTCAGAATCTTGGTGTAACAATTATAATGGATTACTCAGGAATCTGTTTGCGTGGAGCAATGACACAACTGAAGCCAGTTTATAGGTGATAAAGTTTATATTGTAACACACATGAAAAACAAACAAGTGCAAAAAACAAGTAGCAGAGCAATTTGCAAGTGTCCAAAAAACAAGTAACAGAGGAATTTGCAAGTGTCCAAAAACAAGTAGCAAAACAAGCCGGCTTACGACAGCAAGGTGGGTCATATAACAATAAATTCACTGCACTCGATTTGTAAATTTGCCAGAAGGTGAAAAAACATTTATTTAATCATGTGATCAAGCAACATCCAACGACGTTTCGACCTGCCTGGGTCTTAGTCAAGTTGCTAGGTGAAAATTCAAAAAAAATATATATCAAAATACAGCAAGGTTATATACAATAATAACTACTATATACATATTAAAGAGAATATATACAGGATATATACAAACTATATACAGATCAAGACAAATGGTCACAAAGTACTGTCATATTTAATTTTATATATAGGCTATAATAGCTAAGTAGCGTTTTAAATATAGTCCATGCAAAATTGGCATGAGAAAATGTAAACATAAATATAGTGACCTCAGTACTGATAAAACAGACAAAGTTCCTGAAAGTACAAGGGGGTTCTTACATGTAGGTATACAGTACATAAGATAAAGAAAAATGTATACAATTGTATAGTACACCGGCTGAAATACGGTACCTGTATAGTAGGTGACTGAGGGGTGAAGGATGATGTGCCCTGAAGCACGGGAGTATATGAAAAAGTGCCTGGTGACAATGGAACATAATGAAAATGGATATAGTGCAAGAAATACAGTAAATATAAACAAAGAAATACTGGATAAGAAGTTACCTTGGAGATAAGTATGTTATGCAGGCACAGCAGCGCTATTGCTGTTTGAATCTCGTGTCCTAGGGCATAGTGTGGGAGGGGGAGTATATAACAGTGATAGATTAGAAGATTAGCCAATGGGGGATCAGAGTCATGGAGGCTCGGTATCAGCATGTGCTGCCACGTCATAGATGAGGACGTGGCAGTGAGAGCCCAAGGAAAGGGCTCATGCGCAGTGGAGCAGGGTAGAACATTATGTCAGTGTAATGCAGGCGTAAGCATAGTAAATGTTCGTAGAGCGGGCCGGAGAGTTACGTAAATTGCGTAGCATGTATCGCGCATGCGCAGTGAGAAAAAGCGCTCGGCTAGTACAACAACGTAACACGCTGTCATGTGGAGAGGCTTGGTGAAGCCGGGGAGCATGGGTAATGACTAAATGATGTAGTAATACGTAGAGAGCGTAGTATGTACCAAGCATGCGTAATAGAGGAAAAAGAGAACTTAGAAAGGGAAAAGGGTGTAAGAAGGAAGTGAGTATGGGGCTAAGGTGCGTACGTTATATATCCTGAAGTGTAAAAGAACTATATATGGGTGGAGGGACTGCGAATGCAATGGGGTAATGTCTGTAATAGGAAGTAGAAATGTGTAAGACAAGATAGTAATGAATGAGAAATGAAGAAATAATTGTAAGTAAAAAAGATAAAGGGAAAAGTCAAGAAGGAAGCAACCAATATAAGGGAAATGAAAATAAAATGAAGTGTAAATAAAAAATAAAATATAAATAAATAAATAATAAATATATAATAAAAAAAATAATAAAAAAAAATAAAAATATTTTTATTCTTTATTTTTTATTTTTTATTTTTTATTTATTTATCATTTATTATTTATTTTTTATTTTTTATTTATTATTTTTTTTTTTTTATTATATATTTATTATTTATTTATTTATATTTTATTTTTTATTTACACTTCATTTTATTTTCATTTCCCTTATATTGGTTGCTTCCTTCTTGACTTTTCCCTTTATCTTTTTTACTTACAATTATTTCTTCATTTCTCATTCATTACTATCTTGTCTTACACATTTCTACTTCCTATTACAGACATTACCCCATTGCATTCGCAGTCCCTCCACCCATATATAGTTCTTTTACACTTCAGGATATATAACGTACGCACCTTAGCCCCATACTCACTTCCTTCTTACACCCTTTTCCCTTTCTAAGTTCTCTTTTTCCTCTATTACGCATGCTTGGTACATACTACGCTCTCTACGTATTACTACATCATTTAGTCATTACCCATGCTCCCCGGCTTCACCAAGCCTCTCCACATGACAGCGTGTTACGTTGTTGTACTAGCCGAGCGCTTTTTCTCACTGCGCATGCGCGATACACGCTACGCAATTTACGTAACTCTCCGGCCCGCTCTACGAACATTTACTATGCTTACGCCTGCATTACACTGACATAATGTTCTACCCTGCTCCACTGCGCATGAGCCCTTTCCTTGGGCTCTCACTGCCACGTCCTCATCTATGACGTGGCAGCACATGCTGATACCGAGCCTCCATGACTCTGATCCCCCATTGGCTAATCTTCTAATCTATCACTGTTATATACTCCCCCTCCCACACTATGCCCTAGGACACGAGATTCAAACAGCAATAGCGCTGCTGCGCCTGCATAACATACTTATCTCCAAGGTAACTTCTTATCCAGTATTTCTTTGTTTATATTTACTGTATTTCTTGCACTATATCCATTTTCATTATGTTCCATTGTCACCAGGCACTTTTTCATATACTCCCGTGCTTCAGGGCACATCATCCTTCACCCCTCAGTCACCTACTATACAGGTACCGTATTTCAGCCGGTGTACTATACAATTGTATAAATTTTTCTTTATCTTATGTACTGTATACCTACATGTAAGAACCCCCTTGTACTTTCAGGAACTTTGTCTGTTTTATCAGTACTGAGGTCACTATATTTATGTTTACATTTTCTCATGCCAATTTTGCATGGACTATATTTAAAACGCTACTTAGCTATTATAGCCTATATATAAAATTAAATATGACAGTACTTTGTGACCATTTGTCTTGATCTGTATATAGTTTGTATATATCCTGTATATATTCTCTTTAATATGTATATAGTAGTTATTATTGTATATAACCTTGCTGTATTTTGATATATATTTTTTTTGAATTTTCACCTAGCAACTTGACTAAGACCCAGGCAGGTCGAAACGTCGTTGGATGTTGCTTGATCACATGATTAAATAAATGTTTTTTCACCTTCTGGCAAATTTACAAATCGAGTGCAGTGAATTTATTGTTATATGACTTCAGGGCATTGCCCTCTTTTCACGTGCACCGCCAGCCTCTTTAAATTGAGTGCAGACCATTGTTATGTCAGCAAGGTGGGTCAGGCAAGAACCGCAGCAGGGGCTAGGCATCAGAAGCAGGAATCAGCAGGAGGGCAGACGTTGGCAGAACCTCTGATGAGCAGTAACAGGCGAATCACAGAGACTTTGCTGGGGTAGATGGAGAAACTTGAGACACCACAAGGAGGAGGAAACTAGGCAGAATACTCAAGCAGAGGACTGGAGGCTGGACTGGAATTATAAAGGAAAGAGGACACAGAACCAGAAGCCAGGGAAGGAGTCTTGCGAGGATAATTTGCATATTGCCAGTGCCTTCTGGGATAAGTGAAGAGTCACCGCGAGCTCAAGGAGAACCGGGTTTTGGCCGTTACAGCCGGAAGGAAGACTTCTGAAAGCCAGGGAAGGAGTCTTCCGAGGATAATTTGCATATTCCCAGTGCCTTCTGGGATAAGTGAAGAGTCACCGCGAGCTCAAGGAGAACCGGGTTTTGGCCGTTACAGCCGGAAGGAAGACTTCTGAAAGCCAGGGAAGGAGTCTTGCGAGGATAATTTGCATATTCCCAGTGCCTTCTGGGATAAGTGAAGAGTCACCGCGAGCTCAAGGAGAACCGGGTTTTGGCCGTTACAGCCGGAAGGAAGACTTCTGAAAGCCAGGGAAGGAGTCTTGCGAGGATAATTTGCATATTCCCAGTGCCTTCTGGGATAAGTGAAGAGTCACCGCGAGCTCAAGGAGAACCGGGTTTTGGCCGTTACAGCCGGAAGGAAGACTTCTGAAAGCCAGGGAAGGAGTCTTGCGAGGATAATTTGCATATTCCCAGTGCCTTCTGGGATAAGTGAAGAGTCACCGCGAGCTCAAGGAGAACCGGGTTTTGGCCATTACAGCCGGAAGGAAGACTTCTGAAAGCCAGGGAAGGAGTCTTGCGAGGATAATTTGCATATTCCCAGTGCCTTCTGGGATAAGTGAAGAGTCACCGCGAGCTCAAGGAGAACCGGGTTTTGGCCGTTACAGCCGGAAGGAAGACTTCTGAAAGCCAGGGAAGGAGTCTTGCGAGGATAATTTGCATATTCCCAGTGCCTTCTGGGATAAGTGAAGAGTCACCGCGAGCTCAAGGAGAACCGGGTTTTGGCCGTTACAGCCGGAAGGAAGACTTCTGAAAGCCAGGGAAGGAGTCTTGCGAGGATAATTTGCATATTCCCAGTGCCTTATGGGATAAGTGAAGAGTCACCGCGAGCTCAAGGAAAACCGGGTTTTGGCCGTTACAGCCAGAAGGAAGACTTCTGAAAGCCAGGGAAGGAGTCTTGCGAGGATAATTTGCATATTCCCAGTGCCTTCTGGGATAAGTGAAGAGTCACCGCGAGCTCAAGGAGAACCGGGTTTTGGCCGTTACAGCCGGAAGGAAGACTTCTGAAAGCCAGGGAAGGAGTCTTGCGAGGATAATTTGCATATTCCCAGTGCCTTCTGGGATAAGTGAAGAGTCACCGCGAGCTCAAGGAGAACCGGGTTTTGGCCGTTACAGCCGGAAGGAAGACTTCTGAAAGCCAGGGAAGGAGTCTTGCGAGGATAATTTGCATATTCCCAGTGCCTTCTGGGATAAGTGAAGAGTCACCGCGAGCTCAAGGAGAACCGGGTTTTGGCCGTTACAGCCAGAAGGAAGACTTCTGAAAGCCAGGGAAGGAGTCTTGCGAGGATAATTTGCATATTCCCAGTGCCTTCTGGGATAAGTGAAGAGTCACCACGAGCTCAAAGAGAACCGGGTTTTGGCTGTTACAGCCGGAAGGAAGACTTCTGAAAGCCAGGGAAGGAGTCTTGCGAGGATAATTTGCATATTCCCAGTGCCTTCTGGGATAAGTGAAGAGTCACCGCGAGCTCAAGGAGAACCGGGTTTTGGCCGTTACAGCCGGAAGGAAGACTTCTGAAAGCCAGGGAAGGAGTCTTGCGAGGATAATTTGCATATTCCCAGTGCCTTCTGGGATAAGTGAAGAGTCACCGCGAGCTCAAGGAAAACCGGGTTTTGGCCGTTACAGCCAGAAGGAAGACTTCTGAAAGCCAGGGAAGGAGTCTTGCGAGGATAATTTGCATATTCCCAGTGCCTTCTGGGATAAGTGAAGAGTCACCGCGAGCTCAAGGAGAACCGGGTTTTGGCCGTTACAGCCGGAAGGAAGACTTCCGAGGATAATTTGCATATTCCCAGTGCCTTCTGGGATAAGTGAAGAGTCACCGTGAGCTCAAGGAGAACCGGGTTTTGGCCGTTACAGCCGGAAGGAAGACTTTTGAAAGCCAGGGAAGGAGTCTTGCGAGGATAATTTGCATATTCCCAGTGCCTTCTGGGATAAGTGAAGAGTCACCGCGAGCTCAAGGAGAACCGGGTTTTGGCCATTACAGCCGGAAGGAAGACTTCTGAAAGCCAGGGAAGGAGTCTTGCAAGGATAATTTGCATATTCCCAGTGCCTTCTGGGATAAGTGAAGAGTCACCGCGAGCTCAAGGAGAACCGGGTTTTGGCCGTTACAGCCGGAAGGAAGACTTCTGAAAGCCAGGGAAGGAGTCTTGCGAGGATAATTTGCATATTCCCAGTGCCTTCTGGGATAAGTGAAGAGTCACCGCGAGCTCAAGGAGAACCGGGTTTTGGCCGTTACAGCCGGAAGGAAGACTTCTGAAAGCCAGGGAAGGAGTCTTGCGAGGATAATTTGCATATTCCCAGTGCCTTCTGGGATAAGTGAAGAGTCACCGCGAGCTCAAGGAGAACCGGGTTTTGGCCGTTACAGCCGGAAGGAAGACTTCTGAAAGCCAGGGAAGGAGTCTTCCGAGGATAATTTGCATATTCCCAGTGCCTTCTGGGATAAGTGAAGAGTCACCGCGAGCTCAAGGAGAACCGGGTTTTGGCCGTTACAGCCGGAAGGAAGACTTCTGAAAACCACGCGCCGCTAGAAATTTTAGCCTGTCTTCTTCATTGTGAGCGTGAGTGAGCAAAGTGTGAGCAAAAGTAAGTGTGAGTAGAATTGTTTGTATTTAGTTGTTTAATTACTTAACATTTGTTTAGTGCTATCCCCATTAGAAAATGTGCTCCACTATTGCTAATGCGATCCAGTGTACATCTTGTCTCATGTATGCAGTCCTTGAAAAGCCGTTCGAGGGTGCATACTGTTGTTCGAGATGTGCGCACGTTGCACATTTGGAAGCCCAGGTACTGGATCTAAATGAGCAGCTGGCAACTCTGAGATGCATTAGCAATATGGAAAGGAGTTTGCTGCTCACTGAGCAGCAGCTTGCTGGGTCAGATGTGGGGGAGGATCGTAGTAGGGAGCGGCAGGACGGTGAGGTAGGTAGCTGGGTGACAGTTAGAAAGGGGGGTAAAGGGAAAAGTGCTAGGAAGGCTAGTCCTGAACTGACACACCCCAATAGGTTTGCAAACTTGGCAGATGAGGGGGATGTCATTACAGGGGTAGCATTGCTGCAGCAAGGCATGACCTCTGAACGCCAGAGGAGTGTCTGCTCCAGTAAGGGGGGGAATAGGAGTGCAGGGCAGGCAAGACAGGTACTGGTAGTGGGGGACTCAATTATTAGGGGGACAGATAGGGCAATCTGTCACAAAGACAGGGATCGCCGAACAGTGTGTTGTCTTCCTGGCGCTCGAGTTCGGCACATCGCTGATCGGGTTGACAGATTACTGGAAGGGGCTGGGGAGGACCCAGCGGTCATTGTACACATTGGCACAAATGACAAAGTTAGAGGTAGGTGGAAGGTCCTTAAAGATGATTTCAGGGAATTAGGTTGTAAGCTTAAAGCATGGACCTCAAAGGTGGTATTTTCGGAAATACTACCTGTGCCACGAGCCACACCAGAGAGGCAAAGAGAGATCAGGGAGGTTAACAGGTGGCTCAGGAATTGGTGTAGGAAAGAGGGTTTTGGGTTCCTGGAGAATTGGGCCGACTTTTCAGTTGGCTACAGATTCTATGCTAGGGATGGGCTGCATCTTAATGGGGAAGGTGCAGCTCTGCTGGGGCAGAAAATGGCTAGAAGGTTGGAGGAGTGTTTAAACTAGGAATGGGGGGCGAGGGTATTAACTTTATAGAAGGGGAATGTAGTGCAGATAGTGACCAGGGCACAAGTAATGAAATTGGGGGTGGTACGGGGGGAAGGGTTAGGACAGTTAATACAGTAAGCAGGAATACAGGTACAGAGTCATACGTAACGTGCATGTACACTAATGCCTGAAGCCTCACAAATAAGGTGGAGGAATTAGAATTAATATTGTTGGAAGAAAATTATGATATAGTGGGGATATCAGAGACATGGCTGGATGAGAGCTATGACTGGGCTGTTAATTTACAGGGTTATAGCCTATTCAGGAATGACCGTACAAATAAGCGAGGGGGAGGTGTGTGTCTATATGTAAAATCATCCTTAAAACCCATCCTGCGTGACAACATATGTGAGGGTACTGAGAATGTAGAGTCCCTATGGGTGGAGATAAAGGGGGGGAGAATTAATAATAAAATACTGATAGGGGTGTGTTATAAGACGCCGAATATTATGGAAGAGTTAGAGAATCTCCTCATAAAGCAAATTGATAAAGCAGCGAGTCTCGGAGAGGTAATTATTATGGGGGACTTTAACTATCCTGATATAAATTGGGGAACAGAAACTTGCAGTTCCAGCAAAGGAAATAGATTTTTGATAACAATGAAAGAGAATTACCTTTCACAAATGGTACAGAACCCCACAAGAGGGGGAGCACTACTAGACCTTGTACTAACCAATAGGCCAGACCGCATATCAAATATACAAGTTGGGGGTTACTTGGGGAATAGTGATCACAAAATAATAAGTTTTCATGTATTCTTTAGTAAGATGTCTAGTAGAGGGGCTACAAGGACACTAAACTTCAGGAAAGCAAATTTTAAACGGTTGAGAGATGATCTTAGTGCAATAAACTGGGATGATGTACTAAGTAATAAAAGTACACAAAGCAAATGGGAGACTTTTATGAGCATCCTGAATAGGGCTTGTGCAGAAAATATACCATATGGGAACAAACATGCTAGAAATAGGAGGAAACCCCTATGGCTAAATAGAGCTGTAAGGGAAGCAATAAAAGAAAAACAGAAAGCCTTAAAAGAATTAAAGAGGGTAGGTAGTGATGAGGCATTATATAATTATAGAAAATTAAATAAAATATGTAAAAAGCAAATTAAGTTAGCTAAGTTTGAGACAGAGAGACTCATTGCGAGAGAAAGTAAAAATAATCCTAAAATATTCTTTAACTACATAAACAGTAAAAAACTGAAAAGCGATAGTGTTGGCCCCCTTAAAAATAGTCTTGGTGAAATGGTGGAAGGGGATGAGGGTAAAGCCAACCTGCTGAATGACTTTTTTTCTACAGTTTTTATACAAGAAAATGCCATGGCAGATGACATAACCAGTGATACCATAAATTCACCCTTGAGTATTACCTGCTTGACCCAGCAGGAAGTACGCCGCCGCCTCGAAATCACTAAGGTTGACAAATCTCCGGGCCCGGATGGCATACACCCCAGAGTACTACAGGAATTGAGTTCTGTGATAGATAGACCATTATTTTTAATCTTCTCAGATTCCTTAATAACAGGGTCGGTACCGCAGGACTGACGCATAGCAAATGTGGTACCAATATTCTAAAAGGGGACAAAAACTGAGTCGGGAAATTATACGCCGGGAAGTTTAACCTCTACGGTTGGTAAAATCCTTGAGGGTTTCTTGAGAGATGCTATACTAGAGTATCTCAAGAAATATAACCTTATGACAGAGTATCAACATGGGTTTATGAGGGATCGATCCTGTCAAACTAATTTGATCAGCTTCTATGAAGAGGTAAGTTCAAGCCTGGACCAGGGAAATGCAGTGGATGTTGTGTATATGGACTTTTCAAAAGCTTTTGATACGGTGCCACACAAAAGGTTGGTACATAAAATGAGAATAATGGGGATAGGGGAAAATATGTGTAACTGGGTTAAAAACTGGCTCAGTGATAGGAAACAAAGGGTGGTTATTAATGGTACGTACTCGGACTGGGTCTCAGTTCATAGTGGGGTACCACAGGGGTCAGTATTGGGCCCGCTTCTTTTCAACATATTTATAAATGACCTTGTTGGGGGCATGCGGAGTAGAATTTCAATATTTGCAGATGATACTAAACTCTGCAGGGTAATCAATACAGAGGAGGATAATTTTATATTACAGGGAGATTTATGTAAATTGGAGGATTGGGCTGAGAAGTGGCAATTGAAGTTTAATGTAGATAAATGTAAAGTCATGCACTTGGGTAGAGGAAATAACATTTATGATTATGTACTTAATTGTAGAACACTGGGTAAAACAGACACAGAAAAAGACTTGGGTGTATGGGTGGATGGTAAACTTCACTTTAGTGGCCAGTGTCAGGCAACTGCTGCCAGGGCTAATAAAATAATGGGATGTATTAAAAGAGGTATAAGTGTTCATGAAAAAAATATAGTTCTACCTCTGTACAAGTCACTAGTGCGACCGCACTTAGAATACTGTGTACAATTCTGGTCACCGATATATAAGAAGGACATAGCTGAACTGGAGAGGGTGCAGAGAAGAGCCACCAAGATTATTAGAGGAATGGGTGGGCTGCAATACCAAGACAGGTTATTAAACTTGGGGTTATTTAGTTTGGAAAAACGAAGGCTTAGGGGGATCTAATCACAATGTATAAATATATGAGGGGACAGTACAGAGACCTTTCCAAAGATCTTTTTACACCTAGGCCTGCGACTGGAATACGGGGGCATCCGCTACGTCTTGAGGAAAGAAGGTTTAATCATAATCACAGACGAGGATTCTTTACTGTACGAGCAGTGAGACTCTGGAACTCTCTGCCGCATGATGTTGTAATGAGTGATTCACTACTAACATTTAAGCAGAGCCTGGACGCCTTTCTTGAAAACTTTAATATTACCAGTTATGTATTTTAGATTTTATGACAGGGTATTGATCCAGGGAACTAGTCTGATTGCCGGATGTGGACGAAGGAAGGAAATTTTTTCCCCATTGGAACTTGTTTGCCACATTGGGGGTTTTTTTGCCTTCCTCTGGATCAGCATGTTAGGCTACGGGTTGAACTAGATGGACTTAGAGTCTCCCTTCAACCTTAAAACTATGATACTATGAACACATAGAGAAGAATGAAGCAGGGGACACCAGAGTCCTGACCCTTGGTGTCACAAATAAAAATCGAGGTGTACCAAGGATAAGCAAAACAAAAAACCTCAATTTCAATTAAAATTTTACTTTTATTAATATATTTTAAAATTTGTAGACACCCATTAATTGTGAACACACATAAGGGCAATAGATGATGAAGGGGAGGAGCTAAGTATATGGGGTCACTATAGCACCTTGCTCCTACCTACCCACGGAGGGTATGACGCCGGAACTGTTTTTGGGTGCCCCCGTTCCACGCCGGCTCACCCTCTAAATGCCCTAGATAATTAGTGAAAAAAATGATAATTACACTGCGGATGGCCATATAACAGTACTGGAATGTATTAAGCACAAAGTGCTCATATAATCACACTGTCCAGTAGATAACAGCTTATTATCAGCTTATTAAATAAAAATAAATAAATATAAAAATAAAATCGATGAAAGGGGACAGAAACAGAAAGGGAACAGGGGAAAGATGTGAGATGAGGATCAGGAGAGGTATGAGGGAGGGAAGTTGGGAATGGGAAAAAGTGATACCGATCCTGTGAGAATGTGAAGGCGTCATCTCTGTCTGGCATGTTATGACTAGTGCTGTAGGAGAAGGAAAAAAGAAATTAGATGCTAGTAATTCAGCAGAAGTTACTAATGTCAAACTATCTGTTGAGACCCCTGGGATCCAGGGTTTGTAATGTAAAGATCCAGAAAGCCGCTCTCTTTTTTTAGAAGAAATACCCTGCTACCACCACTCCTGTCCTTTGGAATCTGTTCAAGCACCTGGTAATGCAACGTAGCGAGTTTATGGCCCTTTTGATGAAAGTGAAATGGTAGGGGCAGAGACAGTTTCTTGCAGCAGATAGTAGACTTATTCTGCGAAATCCTGTCTCTTACCAGTTGTGTAGTCTCCCCTATATAAAGTAAACTGCAGGGACATTTGATGGCATAACTTACAAATGATGACTCGCAAGTGAAGTAAACCTTAATCGGGTAGCCATGTCCCGTATGTGGATGGTATACCTTATCTCCCTTTAACACATTACCACATTGTAGGCAGCCTAAGCATAGGAACGTTCCTGTCCTGGGTGTTAGGAGATGGGTTTGAATCTTTCCTAGCGGGACCGGAGCTACACCTGCTCATACCAATTTATTTTGTAGGTTATTTGGACGCCAAAACTAGGGGAGAAAAAGGTTCCGAAATTCTGGAATAGCTTTCTTTCAAAAGGTTCCAATATGATTTTATGTATCCTGTAAGCAAAAGGATGGTATATATATATATATATATATATACCAATGGTATACGTTTACCAGGGTCAGTAGTGTCATATCTCCTTTCCATTTGACCACATTGGTCAAGAATATAATAGTGGTATCCACGAGTCCTAAAACGGGTTTGCATCTCTTTCAATCTATGTCGTTTAATGATAAGGTCAGAAAATTCTATTGACCCTCATGTACTGCGATTTGGGTATGGCACATTTGATGGCAGTGGGATGGCAGCTTGAAAAATGCTGCAGCTTGTTCCTATCAGTCTGATGTAAAGATCAGTAGAAAGGGAGCCAGTCATTCTCATACTCTTGCAGAGCATGGTGTCCAAAAAATTAATCTGTCAGAACGGAGTGTATGACAAAGGAGAGTTCAGGCCAGATACTATTCAGATGGTTATTGAATTCCATAAAAGATTCTTGTGGCCCCTCCCAAATGCAAAAAATGACATCAATGAAACGTTGTCAAAAACATGAATGGATACAAAAGCCACTGTAAGTATATACATAATGTTCCTCAAAAAATTACATAAAGCAATTTCCATAGGGAAGGGCCACATTCCACCCCCATCGCGGTCCCTTGTATTTGGAGATAAAATGTATCCTGAAACATAATTTTTTTTTCATGAAGGACTACCTTTAATAAATTGATACAACAGTCTCTGACATCTACTCTCACACTGTTTTGTTTCACTAAATCCTGTACAGCCCCAATCCCTTTATCATGCATGATAGACGTATACAGGAAACTAACATCCTATGGAACAAGAAATGCATGTGGGGGAACCTGGTTCATGTCCCTTATGACATTCAAGAAATCACCTGGGTCTAAAAGAACAGAAGTACATCACTAATGGTGTCAGGATCTTTTCTAACACTATAGCTAAAGGTTATACGATGGAGTCAGTGCCTGTTAGTCACCCTGAAGGATTATGAAGTCTCTTGTGGATCTTGGGAAGTGTGTATAGGCTTGGAATGATAGGGTCCATTTTGATGAGAAATTCGGCAGTTTTGTTGTCTATTGTGACCAAATGACAATATTAGTCTATTAGGGTTTTAATTTTTTCTATAATCCTGGTGGTGGGATTTCCAGGTAAAACCTGGTAGACCTCCTGATTGGATAACTGTCTGTTGTACGTATGTGTTTTATCCATTGTGACCGTAGCACCCCCTTTGTCTGCAGGTTTGACTATGAGATGATTATCCTCAATTAGTGCGGAGAGGGCTACTCTGTCCTGCTCAATGATATTCGAGGGACTGTGAAGAATGTTCCTACCGGCCTCTTTAAAAAATGCTGTAGTATCTTGTTCAATTAGTGAAATAAATGTCTCCACAGGAGGATTATTTCTAGGGGGGAGAAGGTACTCTTGGTCTGTAGCCCCAAGTCAGACAGGATAATCGGAGGGACAGATGGCTGTGGGCTAATCAATGGTCTAGATGTGTTAGAGGTTGACAAATGGACCTTAAGGTGCAAGTTTCTGAAAAATCATTGTAAGTTCATCTGAAACTGAAATTAATTAAATCTATATGTTGGACAAAATTTAAGGCTTTTTTGTAGTAAATTACATTGGTCAAATGTTACATTTTTTTAAGAGATGTTAATTACAAGCGATTCATTTGTACCTGAGACCTTGTTGTCATGTTCGATCGAGGAGCTGCAATTTACTTTATATAGGGGAGGCTACACAACAGGTAAGGGACTGGATTTTGCAGCATAAGTCTAATATCCGCTGCGAGAAATTGTCTCTGCCCCTACCATTTCACTTTTATCAAAAGTGCCATAGACTCTCTACGTTGCGTTACCAGGTGCTTTAACAGATTCTGAAACACAGTAGGGGTCGTAGCAGGGTCTCTCTTCTGAAAAAGAGAGAGGCTTTCAGGATCTTTACATTACAAACTCTGGAACCCAGGGGTCTCAACAGAGAGTTAGACATTAGTAACTTCTGCTGAATTACCAGCGTCTAATTTCTTATTTCCTTCTCCTACAGAACTGGTCATAACATGCCACAGACGACGCTTTCACATTCTCACAGGATCGGTATCACTTTTTACCTTTCCCAACTTGCCTCCCTCATACCTCTCCTGATCTTCATCTCACATCTTTCCCCTGTTCTCTTTCTGTTCCTGTCCCCTTTCATCGATTTTATTTTTATATTTATTTATTTTTATTTATTTTCATTTTAATTTCATTTTTATTTTATTTTTTTTTGTTTTTCCTTTCTTTTTTCATTTTCATTTTTTTCTCCACTCTATTTTCACTTTTCTATCCCCCTTTCCTCTTTTTCTATTGTGTTCAATTTCTCTCCATTTTCTTATTTCTACCTTCTTATTGTTTTTATTTCTTCAGTACTTTGTCTTTCATTTATATCCTTTTCCCTGTTCTTCATTCTTCCCCTCTCTCCGATCCAACCATACCATCCCCTACGCCATTGTTTTCCATGTCAACCTTTTACCTATTTCCTTCATTTACAGTTCGAATCACGCTCCTAGGCTATGTTCACATGCAGCATCTTTTTTGTCAGTGCATCTTGAGTGCATCTTAAAATGCACCAAAAACACATCGCGGCATAAACGCATCAAAAACGCAATGTGTTTTTACCGCGTTTTGACGCATTTTTACAACATTTTTCCCAATGCGTTTTTAAAGTCAAACCTATTGACTGGACGGGCTCAAAAACGCAAAAAGAATTTCATGCTGCATCATGAAATACGCAGCCAAGTAGCAGTCAACAAAAGACAGCAAAATCGAAATTTCATAGACTTTGCTGGAAGAAGGAACTGAGTGCATTTTGGTGCATCTTTGTGAACTCAAAAACGCACCAAAACGCAGCAAAAGATGCCCTGTGTGAACTTAGTCATAAAGGTTATTAAATTTCAGGTATGCGCAATAGCGCTACTAACATGCATTCAGAAACTGCCATCCACTGCCAACCATAACAGGGTTGCCGTTCACGTCAGAGGATGTGACGTCGCACCAGCATATGCTTGACTACGCATAGAAGTGGGAGCAGGACCTAGGTCACTTCCACTCCTGCGGCACCTATCACCGTTCACCTGGAGGTTCAAAAAGCCCGCCCCTTTACATATGATACACGCCATTCACAACAGCGATTCTGCAATCCACATGTGTGTAGGGCTCACTGTCTACTTGATTTGGTAAGTTTTGTATTCCTCCTACGGCCCCCGTAACATGTATGGTTAGGTTTGTATTATGTATTCTATACTTTAGAACATTCACTATTATGCCTTTTTATTATCACAGATCCATTACTTGTTATACACAGCACTTCACAGCTTATTCTGTTTTCCTTGTCCAGCACGTTTGACAGGTACTCCTTATCCCTGTACTATAAATTCAGTATACTGTTGTCACTCGCACATAGTGACCTGTCCTGTAATCAATATAATAGTACCATGTGACTGACTTACCTATACATATATGTTTAAACTGAAAGTTTATTATGATCATTTTGAATGCGGATATTTAGTCCTGCAATATTTCTGTTTATCCTTGGTACACCTCGATTTGTTATGACACCAAGATTGTGAAATAACGTGCCACTGATGACGCCTTCACATTCTCACAGGATCAGTATGACTTTTTCCCTTTCCCAACCTTCCCCCTTCCTCTATTCCCTTCCCTTCTCCCCCCTCCCTCATACCTCTCCTGGTCCTCATCTGACATCTTTCCCCTTCTCCCTTTCAGTTACTGTCCCCTTTCATCGATTTTACTTTATTTTATTTTTATTTTTTAATATTTAATTTTTTTATTTTCATTTTAATTTCATTTTTATCTTGTTTTTTCTCCCTTTTTCATTTTCATTTTTTCTCTCCACTCTCTATTTTCACTTTGCTATCCCATTTTTCTATTGTGTTCAATTTCTTTCCATTTTCTTATTTCTACCTTCTTATTTTCTTTATTTCTACAGTACTTTGTCTTCAGTTTACCTCCTTTTCCCTGTTCTTCATTCTTCCCCTCTTTTCGATCCTACCATACCATCCCCTCCTCCATTGTTTTCCATGTCCCCTTTTACCTATTTCCTTCATTCACAGTTCGGATCACGCTCATAAAGACTATATATTTCAGGCATGCGCAATAGCACTACTAACATGAATTCAGAAACTGCCAACCATAACAGGGTTGCCGTTCATGTCAGAGGATGTGACGCCGCACCAGCATATGCTTGCCTACGCATAGTAGTGGGAGCAGGACCTACGTCACTTCCACTCATGCGGCACCTTATCACCGTTGACCTGGAGGTCCAAAAAGCCCACCTATTTACATATGATACACGCCATTCACCACAGCAATTCCGCAATCCACAGGCGTGTAGTGCTCACTCGGTCTACTTGATTTGGTAAGTTTTTTTGATTCCTCTCACGGTCCACGTAACATGTATGGTTAGCTTTAGCCCTACAATATATCTGTTTACCCTTGGTACTCCTCGATTTGTTATGACACCAAGATTCTGAAATAACTAATAATTATTGTTAATACGGTTATTGGGCTATCTGCTATACTGTATCTTCGTGAATATGTACAGATATACTGTATATTCTGAATATTTGATATGGTGACTGAAACTATTTTGCATTTTATTTATTGATTTGCTTGTTGTTAAACCAACTTTCATGATTATGCATAAGATTGTAATCATTGTACTGGTTTTGATTATTATTTGTAAGTCTTGTAGTTTATTGTTCTTTTTTCAATATTCAGTATATACATGAGGAAGGTCACATAGACCGAAATGTCAAATAAGATATTATATACTATAACCTCATTTACCAAATTTAAGGGATCTTTTTTTTTTCACCACAATATTGAGTGCTGAATTCTTCTTTCTATATGAATATGGGGTTGGACCCTATCTGAGAACCAATCATAACCTCAGGAGTGCCGTACACCTATATATTTGTGACACTAGTTAACCCCTTCATTGAACAAGGTAAAAAGATAAATAAAAAATGTAGCAAAAACTATGACTTTTCAACATAGAGCTGACAAATAAAGTGGCATATAATCGAAAGGCCATACATAAATAAAAATGGTACTGCTGAAAATGTCATCTTGTCCCACAAAAAAGCTGCCAAACAGCTCCGTCAGCCAAAAAAAAATAAAAGAATTCTAGCTCTCAGAATGAAACAATGTTTTTTTCCTAAAAAATTGTTTTTATGGTGTAAAAGCAGCAAAACAAAAAAACTATATAAATACGGTATCGCTGTAATCATACCAGCCTCAAAAAATAAAGCTATCTTATCACTTTTATAGCACGGTCAAAGGCTTAAAAACACAAACAAAAAAAAAACTATGCCGAGTTCATTTTCTTCTTAATTCTACCTCACAAAAAGTGGAATAGAAACCGATCAAAAATTATGTGACCAAAAATGGTACCAATAAAAAGATTGCGTTACAGCTCCTAGATATCCTGCACTCAATGCTGAGCGCTTTCAATGGGATTACGTGTAAGGGTACATGCCCAAAATCAGAAATAGCAGCATATTGGATGCAGCATCTCTTCGCAAGCACAGTGGATAGATTGATAGAAATCCCATGCCCACTGTGCCTCTTTTCTCAGCAGCATAAATTGACATGCAGCGCGGCTTCCCTAGATGCATGTCAATTTATGCTATGGAGACGCAAATATCCTCAGCTGGGGAAACAGAGTCTGCTGCCTCATTAGTGAATAGATTCATCATGGGTTTCACCTGAATCGAGTATTTCGGAGATGTAGATGGAAACATTGATGTAAGTGCTCAGCATAGAGCACAAGATAAATAAGAACTAATCCAAAACGTTCTGTACAAAAATGGTCACCAAATATAGCATTCAACTTAACCCTCAAAAACACAATCCCTACTCAGGTCATTCACCAGCTAATGGAAATATAGAAGGCCTCCACGTTATTGGTAGCACAAAAGCTCTCGAAAAACACTATGGCTCCCCCTCAAATAAAGAAATCCAGCAAAATCTGTGCTCTCAATCCAAATGCATCCCTCTCTTCTGAGCACCACAATGTGTCTAAACCACAGTTAGCGTCCACATTTGGCATTGTTGTAGTGAGGAGAGCCCACTTAAATGTACGAGTTGCATGTTTACAGAAGGACAAGCTGGAAACAATATACGGCTACTACAATGTATGGGGCACAAGGGCTTATTTGCAATTTTTAATTCTGCAACATTCACTGTGTTTGACACTATGGGTGTTTTCCAGAGAGTAAATAATCACTATACCAGTAGATGAAATCCCAGAGGAGTGTAATTTCCAAAATTTGGTCACTTGAGGGGGATTTCTTCTGTTCTGGCACTTAAGGGCTCTGCAAATGGAGTCCGCAAACTATTCCATGAAAATGTATGCTTCAAATATCAAAAGGCGCTCCTTCCCCTCCGAACCCTGTGGTGCAGCCGAACAGTACTGTACGGTCACATGTGAGGTATTGCCACGATCAAGAGAAATTGTGTAACACATTATGGGGCCTTTTTGTTACTTATTCCCTTTGTGAAAATTGGAAATCTGGGGTTAAAACAACATTTTAGTGATAAAAATGTAAATATTTTTTGCTCAACGCCCATAATAGTAAAACATTTTGTAACACACCTGTAGTGACAATATGCTCACTGCACACCTGGATGAATTCAATGAGGGGTGCAGTTTGTAAAATGGGGTCACTTGTGGGGGGTTTCTGCTATTCTGGCATCTCAGGGGTTCTGCCAATGTGGCATAGTATGCCCACACCATTCCAACTAAATCTGCACTCTAATATGGCACTCCTTCCCTTCTTCATTTTGTACTGTGCCTCAAAAGTAGTTTTCTACCACATATGGTGTACTGGCGTACTTAGAAGAAATTGCACAACAAATTGTATGGCTCGTTATCTCCTGCTGGCCTAGGGAATTTAAAAAAATTGGCATTAATGCAACATTATTGTGGTTAAAAATTTTTTTTGCTTTCACAGCTCAAAGTTATAAAATTCTGTGAAGCTCTGGGGGGTTCCAGGTGCTCACAAACCATTCAGATAAATTCCTTGAGGGGTTTACTTTAGGCACCTCAGGGGTTCTCAAAATGCAACACGACGTCCGCTAATGATTTCAGACAGTTTTTTAGCCATATGGCACTCCTTCCATGCTGAGCTCTGCCGTGCGCCCAAACAGTTGATTTCCACCACATATGAGGTATCTGTGTACTCAGGAAAAATTGCAGAATAAATTGTATGGTGCATTTTTCCTGATACTCATGTGAAAAAAAGCTACCTGGTTGAAGCAAGAATTTTGTGGTAAAAAAAAAAAATATTTTCACAGCTCAACATTATAAACTTTTGTGAAGCCCCTGGGGATTCAAGGAGCTCAGCAAACATCTAGATTAGTTCCTTGATGGGGTCTAGTTTCCAAAATGGGGTCACTTGTGGGGGAGCGCCACTGTTTAGGCACCTCAGGGGGGTCTCCAAAGTCTACATGGTGTCCCCCAATGATTCCAGCTAATTTTGCTTTCAAAAATTCAAATGGCACTCCTTCCCTTCCGAGCCCTGCCATGAGCCCAAACAATTGTTTTCCACCATGCATGAAATATCTGCATACTCAGGAGAAATTGCAAAATAAATTTTAAGGTGCATTTTTTTTCTGATCCCTTTTATAAAAAAAAGCTACCTCGTTGAAGTAAGAATTTTGCAGTAAAAAAAAAAAATATTTTCACGACTCAATGTTATAAATGTCTGTAAAGGCCCCGGGGCTTCAAGTTCAAGGTACTCACCAAATATTTAGATTAGTTCCTTTAGGGGTCTAGTTTCCAAAATGGGGTCACTTGTGGACGAGCTCTACTGTTTAGGCACTTCAGGGAAGTTTCCAAATGAGATATGGCGTCCGTGAATGATTCCAGCTAATTTTGCTTTGAAAAATTCTAATGGCACTTCTTCCTTTCAAGACCTGTGGTGTGCCAAACAATTGATTTCCACCACATATGAGGTATCTGCTTACTCAGGAGAAATTGCACAATAAATTATTTGGGGCTTTTTTTCCTGATACCGTTCCGAAAAAAGCTACCTGGTTGAAGCAACAATTATGGTAATTTTTTTATTTTTACGGCTCAACGTTATAAACTTCTTTAAAGACTCCAGGGGCTCACCAAACATCTAGATAAATTCCTTGAGGGGCCTAGTTTCCAAAATGGAGTCACGTGTGGGGGAGATCCATTGTTTAGGCACCTCAAGGGGTCTCCAAACGCGACATGGCATCCACTAATGGTTGCAGCTAATTTTGCTTTCAAAAATTTGAATGGCGCTCCTTTCCTTCTGAGCCCTGCCGTACGCCCAAACAAGTTGTTTTCACCAAATATTAGGTATCGCATACTCAGGATAAATTTGATAAAGTTGACATGTGGGAAATGTTATTTAGTAACTATTTTGTGTGACATAACGCTTGGATTTATGGACATAAAATTTCAAAGTTTTAAAATTGTGAAATTTTCAAAATTTGCACCAAATTTCCACAAATACACACAAAAAATATTGGCCTAAATTTACAACTATCGTAAAGTACAATATGTCACAAAAACAAACAATCTCAGAATCACCGGTATCCATTAAAGCTTTCCAGAGTTATTACCTGTCAAAATCACACTGGTCATAATCGTAAAAAATGGCCCAGTCATGAAGGTGTTTTCAGGCCCAGGGGTGAAGGGGTTAAAGGAACAAATCTGGGGACAATAGGGAAAATAAACCTTTAAATATTTCCTCAAATCCAGCAGGATGTGCAAGATGCTCACTACCATGGGGCCAATGATCCCTAATTTTTAGTTCAAGTTGTGGAACCAGGATTTGGCCGCAACAGCAGATCCTCGTCCTACCACATTCCAGCATCAACAACATGACTTCTCACTATTGAACTTCATTGTAGATCAACCACGTGGATGAGGAGAGTTGATCACATCCCATCCCCTTAAACATTTTTTACATGTACTATACAACAATGAAGAAGTCCAGTTTCTGGCTAGTCTGCATTATTGTGTATCAGTGAGGCCCCCTGCAGAGGGGAGCAATAGATGTACAACCTCCCCACCACCAGATGCAGGTCAACGTATCCTACTACATGGCTGATTTATGGTCCATGGTAACAGGCGCCGGTGCCATCTTCCCCTGCGAGGACGGATGCTGACCGCGAGATAAATCTAAGCGGGAGCCTGACCTTCTCCTCTACCCAACAGCTCCTAGCCATGGAGGATCTTCTCTGGTCGACCTTTTGGTCAACCTTTTGGTCGGAGCTTTTGGCGGCAGTTGAGAACTTCACTGCGCAACTGCAGGATATTGCCCACAGAGCTGCCGCCTTGGAGCAGTGGGTGGATGATGCCACAGAGGCCCTCGAGGAAGACAGATCCTGCTTACAACATTACAGCACCAGGATCAAGTTTTTGAAATGTGATTTAGAGAATTGCCTGCGCCAAGGTAACATTCGGATCAGTGGTCCTTCATATCCCTGAAAGAGACTGCCACTAACCTCTTTACAGCTCTCCTTCCCCAGACGGATCCATCTTTACTGGGCATAGTGCAGATCCACAGAGTTCTGAGCAGGCCGAACCAGGATGCTACCCCTAGGACATGATCCTGAAGCTACGGCATGAGGACGCAAGAGACCTCATTTTGGCTGCAGCACAGAACATCCCCCTCCTTCCGGGGGTCAAAGGTACGGTGACACTGTATTCGGACATAAGCCCTGCTACCTTGGCAAGATGGAAAGAGCTCAAAGGCACCACTCTAGCCCTTGCTAAATCCAATGTTAAATACAAAGGGTGATTCCCTTTCGCCCTGATTTTTTTCTCATAATGGTGTTCACTATGCGATATGTTCCTTGGAAGATGGGGTAGTGGTCCTAAACAAAGCTGGCATTGCAACCCTGCCACATGCCCCGCTGCCTCAGAAGCCTCGACCCCTAAAGGAATGGCAGCAAGTAAGACACCACAACAACCAACGCACAAGACCATCAGTCCCCATCACTCAGTGACTTTATCTTACCAGTATCTACATTGCACATATGCAGGATGAACATATATTTCTATGGAAGAAGCACCCTATTGCTTTAGCTGAGCATCGTGTCTCTGGGTGACGCCTCCTGCCCCTCCAGAGTGAATATTTTGCACAAGGCATGTGCCTTATTCTACTCTAGTTGCATTTGCATGTATACATAGTATCATAGTTTTTAAGGTTGACGGGAGACTTTAAGTCCATCTAGTTCAACCCGTAGCCTAACATGTTGATTCAGAGGAAGACAAAAAAAAACAAAACAATGTGGCAAACAAGCTCCAATGGGGAAAAAAATTCCTTCCTGACTCCACATACGGCAATCAGACTAGTTCCCTGGATCAACACCCTGTCATAAAATCTAATATACATAACTGGTAATATTAAATTTTTCAAGAAAGGCATCCAGGCTCTGCTTAAATGTTAGTAGTGAATCACTCATTACAACATCATGCGGCAGAGAGTTCCATAGTCTCACTGCTTGCACAGTAAAGAATCCTCGTCTGTGATTATGATTAAACCTTCTTTCCTCAAAATGTAGCGGATGCCCCCGTGTTCCAGTCGCAGGCCTAGGTGTAAAAAGATCTTTGGAAAGGTCTCTGTACTGTCCCCTCATATATTTATACATTGTGATTAGATCCCCCCCTAAGCCTTCATTTTTCCAAACTAAATAACCTCAAGTTTAATAACCTGTCTTGGCATTGCAGCCCACCCATTCCTCTAATAATCTTGGTCGCTCTTCTCTGCACCTTCTCCAGTTCAGCTATGTCCTTCTTATATATCGGTGACCAGAATTGTACACAGTATTCTAAGTGCGGTCGCACTAGTGATTTGTACAGAGGTAGAACTATATTTTTTTCATGAACACTTATACCTCTTTTAATACATCCCATTATTTTATTAGCCCTGGCAGCAGTTGCCTGACACTGTCCACTAAAGTTAAGTTTACCATCCACCCATACACCCAAGTCTTTTTCTGTGTCTGTTTTACCCAGTGTTCTACAATTAAGTACATAATTATAAATTTTATTTCCTCTACCCAAGTGCATGACCTTACATTTATCTACATTAAACTTCAATTGCCACTTCTCAGCTCAATCCTCCAATTTACATATATCTCCCTGTAATATAAAATTATCCTCCTCTGTATTGATTACCCTGCAGTTTAGCATCATCTGCAAATATTGAAATTCTACTCCGTATGCCCCCAACAAGGTCATTAATAAATATGTTGAAAAGAAGCGGGCCCAATACTGACCCCTGTGGTACCCCACTATGAACTGAGACCCAGTACCGAGTACGTACCATTAATAACCACCCTTTGTTTCCTATCATTGAGCCAGTTTTTAACCCAGTTACACATATTTTCCCCTATCCCCATTATTCTCATTTTATGTAACAACCTTTTGTGTGGCACCATATCAAAAGCTTTTGAAAAGTCCATATACACAACATCCACTGCATTTCCCTGGTCCAGGCTTGAACTTACCTCTTCATAGAAGCTGATCAAATTAGTTTGACAGGATCGATCCCTCATAAACCCATGTTGATACTCTGTCATAAGGTTATATTTCTTGAGATACTCCAGTATAGCATCTCTCAAGAAACCCTCAAGGATTTTACCAACCGTAGAGGTTAAACTTCCCGGCGTATAATTTCCCGACTCAGTTTTTGTCCCCTTTTAGAATATTGGTACCACATTTGCTATGCGTCAGTCCTGCGGTACCGACCCTGTTATTAAGGAATCTGTGAAGATTAAAAATAATGGTCTATCTATCACAGAACTCAATTCCTGTAGTACTCTGGGATGTATGCCATCCGGGCCCGGAGATTTGTGAACCTTAGTGATTTCGAGGCGGCGGCGTACTTCCTGCTGGGTCAAGCAGGTAATACTCAAGGGTGAATTTATGGTATCACTGGTGTCATCTGCCATGGCATCTTCTTGTATAAAAACCGTAGAAAAAAAGTCATTTAGCAGGTTGGCTTTACCCTCATCCCCCTCCACCATTTCACCAAGACTATTTTTAAGGGGGCCAACACTATCGCTTTTCAGTTTTTTACTGTTTATGTAGTTAAAGAATATTTTAGGATTATTTTTACTTTCTCTCGCAACGAGTCTCTCTGTCTCAAACTTAGCTAACTTAATTTGCTTTTTACATATTTTATTTCATTTTCTATAATTATATAATGCCTCATCACTACCTACCCTCTTTAATTCTTTTAAGGCTGTTTTTCTTTTATTGCTTCCCTTACAGCTCTATTTAGCCATAGGGGTTTCCTCCTATTTCTAGCATGTTTGTTCCCATATGGTATATTTTCTGCACAAGCCCTATTCAGGATGCTCATAAATGTCTCCCATTTGCTTTGTGTACTTTTATTACTTAGTACATCATCCCGGTTTATTGCACTAAGATCATCTCTCAACCGTTTAAAATTTGCTTTCCTGAAGTTTAGTGTCCTTGTAGCCCCTCTACTATACATCTTACTAAAGAATACATGAAAACTTATTATTTTGAGATCACTATTCCCCAAGTAACCCCCAACTTGTATATTTGATCTGCGGTCTGGCCTATTGGTTAGTACAAGGTCTAGTAGTGCTCCCCCTCTTGTGGGGTCCTGTACCATTTGTGAAAGGTAATTATTAGAGATGAGTGAACCGGCCGTGGTTCGGCTCGAGTTCGGTTCGTCGAACGGAGGTCTCGTTCGAGTTCAGTTTGGCGAACGTTCGACGAACCGAACTCGAACCGCATAGGAAACAATGGCAGGCAATCACAAACACATAAAAACACCTAGAAAACACCCTCAAAGGTGTCCAAAAGGTGACAAACAACTCACAACACAACACAAACACATGGGAAAGTGACAAGGACATATACTCATGCGAAAACAAAAGAGCAGGACAAGGAAAAAGAGGAGGAGACACAGATATGAGTATATGCAAGGGAACGTCGATGCCATTACTGTGCAACTTGAGCCCTGCTCATTTTAGGCTTCCAATCTGGATAAATTTCCTGAGCTCTCCACGTACGCCTTGGGGATCTTGTTGTGTCCCGCAGCCAGCGTTTTCTCGGAACGTGTCCTCAGTGCTGCTGGGGGTGTGCACACGCATCTGTCCACTGACAATGTGGACAGACTAACGTTCACCAAGATGAACAAGTCATGGCTCTCAGAGGACTTTTCTTCCCCTGGCTCAGCCAGGGGAGGCGAAAGGCATGCGTATTTTTGAGAGTGCTTCATGCAAAGCATCTTTTTCATCTTGAAAATGGGGTCAACTGATGCCAGTCAAATGGGGGGTGTGTGGCCCAATTAGTGGAAACGAGGAAGACTGTGGTTGGAGTACCCTCGCTTTTGAAAAAAGAACCAAGATGAACTAGTCATGCCTCTCAGAGGACTTTTCTTCCCCTGGCTCAGCCAGGGGAGGTGAAAGGCATGCGTATTTTTGAGAGTGCTTCATGCAAAGCATCTGTTTCATCTTGAAAATGGGGGTCAACTGATGCCAGTCAAGTGGGGTGTGTGTGGCCCAATTAGTGGAAACGAGGGAGACTGTGGTTGGAGTCCCCTCGCTTTTGAAAAAAGAACCAAGATGAACAAGTCATGCCTCTCAGAGGACTTTTCTTCCCCTGGCTCATACAGGGGAGGTGAAAGGCATGCGTATTTTTGAGAGTGCTTCATGCAAAGCATCTTTTTCATCTTGAAAATGGGGGTCAACTGATGCCAGTCAAGTGGGGTGTGTGTGGCCCAATTAGTGGAAACGAGGGAGACTGTGGTTGGAGTCCCCTCGCTTTTGAAAAAAGAACCAAGATGAACAAGTCATGCCTCTCAGAGGACTTTTCTTCCCATGACTCAGCCAGGGGAGGTTAAAGGCACGCATATTTTTGAGAGTGCTTCATGCAAAGAATCTTTTTCATCTTGAAAATGGGGGTCAACTGATGCCAGTCAAGTGGGGTGTGTGTGGCCCAATTAGTGGAAACGAGGGAGACTGTGGTTGGAGTCCCCTCGCTTTTGAAAAAAGAACCAAGATGAACAAGTCATGCCTCTCAGAGGACTTTTCTTCCCATGACTCAGCCAGGGGAGGTTAAAGGCACGCGTATTTTTGAGAGTGCTTCATGCAAAGCATCTGTTTCATTTTGAAAAGGGGCATCAACTGATGCCAGTCAAGTGGGGTGTGTGTGGCCCAATTAGTGGCAACAAGGGAGACTGTGGTTGGAGTCCCCTCGCTGTGTTCTACATGCTTTTCGAAGGGCATGACATGCCTAAGAGGTTGAGTTTCAGCATCTGCAACTTGTTGGCTACAGAAAGGCTGCCTTTACACCCTTTTGAGACCGAGGATTTTCGAGACCTTATGCCCACTGCAGTGCCCCAAGAGCCGATGGCCAGGCGCCACTCCTTCTCCAAGAAAGGCGTGCCCGCGCTACCACAGCAGGTCGCACACAACATCACCGATTCCTCGAGAAACTCTGTGTGTGACAGGGTGCATTTCACCACAGATACTTGGACCAGTAAGCATGGACAGGGGAGTTACATGTTGCTGACTGGGCACTGGGTAACTATGGTGAGAGATGGAGAAGGGTCTGCTGTACAAGTCTTTCCGTCCCCACGAGTTGTGTGCTTTAATCCTTCCTCTGTATGTACAAGTTCCTCTACTGCTTCTACCTCATCAACCTCGTGTTGTTCCTGCACCTCAGCCCAAACCCTGTGTGGTCAGGCCACCCTTCCTTGTAACTGCGCCCAAGGAATCCCACACACCTCCTTACTATGCTGGCAGCAGAGCTCAAGGCCATCAGGCGGTCAAATGTTTACTTTGAAATGTAGGGGAAATGTGAATCACACCGCTGAGAAGTTGTGGACGGTTAGCTCTGGAGACCAAGTTTCATCAATGGTTGTCTCCACTCAACCAGCAGACAGGGAAGGCCAAGTGTGACAATGATGCAAACATGGGTGCGGCCCATCGCCGTGACAATATGACACACGTGCCTTGTGTGGCTCACGTGTTGAATCTAATTCTCCAGCAATTTTTAAAACACCATCCCGGCCTACATGGCCTTGTGCAGCGTGCACGCTCGCCATGTGCTCACTTCCATCGTTCGCACACAGCAGCTCAACAACTTTCGTCGCTCCAGATGTCTTTAGGTCTGGTGGTTAAACGCCTGAAATGCGATGTGCCGACATGCAGGAATTTGAATCTGCACATGTTGCAGCATTTGTGGCAGCACCGCCGAACCCTGCTGCAATACGTTATGACATATAGCCTGGCCTAACTTGATCCAGAGGTGGTGCAGATCACGCTGCTGGAGTGGTGTCAGATCAAGGACCTATGCACCCTTCTACACAGTTTACAAATGTCGCCGAAGATGTTTAGCACTGGCAATGCCATTCTCAGCATGACAATTCTGGTCATCTACCTGATGGAGCACACTGTAAGCATTATTCGGAGTCAAGTGTTGGGACAAGAGGAAGGGGAGGAAGTACAGGAGGAGTCATATGTGGAAGGGATAACAAGATCAACGAGGTCCAGATGGTCAGTGGCACCTAGGCGGCAGTCATGGTGGGGGAGAGGGATTAACAAGGGCGCATAGTATCAGCAAAAAGTGTTGAGGAAGGTGCAGGAGCCCATGAAGAAATGGAGGACGAACTGGCGATGGGCATGGAAGACTCAGCAGATGAGTGAGAGCTTGCTCACATTTCGGTTGTGCGAGGTTGGGGGGAGAGGAAGGAGGCACGATTCTCACCTCTCTGCCACCAACACACCAAGGACTTGGTCCTCCTGGATGCACAAGACACATGAGCGCCTTCTTGCTGCACTACCTACAACATGACCCTCGGATTGTACGAATTCGAAGCAATGCTAACTACTGGGTTGCCACCCTGTTAGATCCCCGGTACAAGACAAAATTTGGCGAAATAATTCCTGCCATAGAAAGGGACGCACGTATACAGGAGTATATGCAGAAGGTGGTACGCAATCTTAGATCTGCTTTTCCACTAAACACCAGTGCTGCACAGAGTGAATCTCAACGCTTTGTCATGGATAGGAGGAAATGGTCTTTTACTTGTCCACATCTGAGGGACCGAGGGCTGGCTGCTGTGCTGAGATGGCATTGAGTACGGTGTCCCTGCAGAGTTGCACTTTTGGTCATATACAAAATGAGTTGAAAAAGGACAGATGCTGGTGGAAAGGGGAACAGGTGTGTTGGAAAGGGGAAAAAGTTTTTGTCCGTGGGTTTGGTGGTTAAGCAAAAGTAACATTTGCTGAAGAAACACCATCTGTTACGGTGGGACTGGCAGATTTGGATAAGGTGGTATATACTATGTTACCGCTATATAACGAAAATTAATAAGAAAAGAAAGAGAAAGGTATATATCCCCATCAGCAGTCAGTGTCCACCGTGCTACCAGATGGAAAAGAAGAGGTTGGCAACTGGAAGGTTAGGTGGAGGATACAGAGCTGTGTGGCTATGAAACTAATAGTAGCCTGAACCGAGTTAGACGCCACTCGGATCTGGAGACTGGGAGCCCTGTTAGCGTCACAGGGTCCACACGCCCACCCAGCCCAGGAACTCCCTGTTAACATCACAGGGGCCATTGAGTACGCTGACCGTGTGCATTGGGGCCACACCTGTGGACAGCAGGCGCATCAGCAGCAGCAGGCCTGTTAATGCCACTGGGCTGCACAAGCAGGACTTGTAGGACAGGAGCTGGTCTTAACCGTTCTGCGTTACCAACTGTGGTGGCGGCCTGCATCGACGCCCTATCCCTGCCTACCTCTGGCCTAAAGCCACAATGGGTTCAACACATGGAGGTGTGCTCTTTCGGAGCATAATAGAAGACTACGCACTTCCTTGTTGGCTCCAGCCCGTTTTATAACCTGGGTCCGCCCCAAACCAGGGTGGACCACAATGCACCTCCTGGAGACAAAAGCAGAGTGACACGTCATGAGTGGCATAACTAGCGTCCTATTTGGAACCGCAACTTCAATAATGACCTCATGGCTGCCACGACACAAACACCTCACCAGTCATCGTCTGACCATCAATAATGAGGTGACAAGTCATAGGGGCGGGCCTCTGCAAGCCATTTGGAAGTGGCCTGGCCACATCGTCAGGACACCTGATGCCCTGTGGTCTATATGGGCCCCCACATCAGGGGCAGGGCCAAAGAGTTCATTACCGGACCTAGTCTCTGATGCAGTAAGTGCCTGAGCATGCTCAGTAGCATGAAATACAGTCTCTGAAAAAAGACTATCAGCTTTAGCATGGTGTCTAGGCACAAAACAGGACTTAGACCCGGCACGGAATGCAAGTACCTGTGCAAAGAGGCTTTTCGCACTAAGTGTGGGAGCATGCACTGTATCCCGAAATGAAGACTTAGCCTCAGGAATGGCACAGTCAGGCTGAGCATACTCACTAGGCGAAACACTGTAGTTAGGCTAGAAAAAAAAAGAAAAAAAAAACCAAGGAGAAAATTTGTAGGAAAAATACCCTGACTATAAATAAATAAATTGCAAGTGCTTAATAACAGGGTACTTAGTATATACATTTTTGCAAAAAGGTAAGAAGCTGTCTCACCTCGTCACGATGTACCCATCTGAGACTGAGATATTTATAGTCAGGGTATTTTTCCTACAATTTTTCTCCTTGTTTTTTTTCTAGTCTTGAGGCTGCAATTCACATGCTTGTAATGTTGCATGTTTATTGAACATTTGTTACAGCTCAGTTTTTTGGTGTTTTTTGACTGTAGTTACGCTGCGGCTGGGGTAAATCGGCACACGCATGCGCACTAGCTGCCTCTCCACACTTAGACGTAGAGGAGAAATTGCTCTTCGGGTGTGGATTTGGAGATGCTGACTATGAACAGAAGGAAAAGCTAAAGGTGTGTGTTACAGCAAGGAGCCACCGCGGAAACACTTCGTTCAATTGTGAGGGGAGTCATTTTGGAGTTTGGTGAGGAGTACCGTAACGCCAGTGAGCAGCATCCTGTGCCACAGACCAACATTCTTACGGTGCTGTCTATACTGCTTACCGTGAGAGGAGCGTAAAGTCTGTATTTCTGGCAACTGGACATCACAGTACCCGGGTACGGTAGGCTGTGCCCTGACAATAATGCGGGCACGCAACACTTTGTTTTATTAGCAAAACAAATATCTGTTCTGGGTAGGCCGACTATTTATAGACAATAAGACTTGCTGCGTCTAAACTGTCAAATTGTCACGTACAGTTTAAATCATAGAGGGTCAGCGACACATGTTTGCATTGACTGTTGATTTTCAAGATTTCTATGACTGTGTTGCAGAGCTGTGTGGATTGCATTCACACTGTTATCATCTGCCTTATCTGTGAGGCTTCAGCTAACAAGGGTATTCAGGGGGGGTAATGTGTTTTGTCTATGTTTACGTAGATAACTGGGAAGCTCTTGTGATGCGCCACTGGTAAAGCTGGTGTCACACACAGCGACAACGACAACGACGTCGCTGCTACGTCACCATTTTCTGTGACGTTGCAGCGACGTCCCGTCGCTGTCGCTGTGTGTGATATCCAGCAACGACCTGGCCCCTGCTGTGAGGTCGCCGGTCGTTGCTGAATGTCCAGCTTCATTTTTTGGTCGTCACTCTCCCGCTGTGACACACACATCGCTGTGTGTGACAGCGAGAGAGCGACGAAATGAAGCGAGCAGGAGCCGGCACTGGCAGCTGCGGTAAGCTGTAACCAGCGTAAACATCGGGTAACCAAGGGAAGACCTTTCCCTGGTTACCCGATGTTTACGCTGGTTACCAGCCTCCACTCTTGCTGCCAGTGCCGGCTCCTGCACTGTGACATGTGGCTGCAGTATGCATCGGGTAATTAACCCGATGTATACTGTAGCAAGGAGAGCAAGGAGCCAGCGCTAAGCAGTGCGCGCGGCTCCCTGCTCTCTGAACTGTGACATGTAGCTGCAGCACACATCGGGTTAATTAACCCGATGTGTACTGTAGGAGAGCAAGGAGCCAGCGCTAAGCGCGGCTCCCTGCTCTCTGCACATGTAGCAAAGCGACGTTATGATCGCTGCTTCTGCTGTGTTTGACAGCTAAGCAGCGATCATAACAGCGACTTACAAGGTCGCTGTTACGTCACCGAAAATGGTGACGTAACAGCGACGTCGTTGTCGCTGTCGTTTAGTGTGAACCCAGCTTTAGTCGTGTTCGCACACACACACACACACACACACACACACATGCACAAACACACAATTACTGCTACGCAGAGGGATTAGCAGGTAGTAGGCAACAGAATAGATTGTTTAATTATTTAAATTGTATGCATGGTTCTTATTGTTTGTTTTGGTAAAGTTAAACAATCATTTATCAACCCAACTGACTAGAGTCCTTTTCCTGTTGCCTGGTTTTGCTGCATACTGGGGAGCCCACCCTGTACACGACTTAAAATGAAGCATAAGTCGCAATGTGAATTTCACTGTGCTACAATGCGGCCTAGCGTGCCTGTGCAACCACCGCCTGCCCCATCAAGTGCATCTGCGTGCTCTTCATCCTCTGTGACTGTGGGGACAGCAGTCTCACATGGTTTTTCACACTGAACTTCCACCCCTTCACACGCAACAGGAAGTGTGATTGGCAGGTGATCACTTGTTTTGGAAGTGGAAACAGATGGTATTGTTGAGCTGTCACACATCGAGAAAACCAACATTGGATGCAGGCTACATTATATCCACACCTGCACCTTCGTCACAGATTGGCTGGACTACCTGCATTTAATAATTGCATTCCAGAAATGGAAAGGAGTGTAGAATGCACATGTGTTGTACCTTGCTTGGCAGCAAAGGAACACTTAAGGCTACTTTACACACTGCGATATCGGTCCCGATATCGCTAGTGTGGGTACCCGCCCCCATCTGTTGCGCGACAAGGGCATATCGCTGCCCGTGCCGCACAACATCGCCCAGAGCCGTCACACATACTTACCTGTCCGGCGACGTCGCTGTGACGGGCGAACCGCCTCCTTTCTAAGGGGGCGGTCCGTGCGGCGTCACAGCGACGTCACTGAAACGTCACTGAACCGCCGCCCAATAGCAGCGGAGGGGCGGAGATGAGCGGGACGTAACATCCCGCCCACCTCCTTCCGCATAGCGGCCGGAAGGCAGGTAGGGAGAGCTTCCTCGCTCCTGCGGCGTCACACGCAGCGATGTGTGCTGCCGCAGGAACGAGGAACAACCTCGTTACTGCTGCAGTAACGATAATTGAGAATGGACCCCCGTGTCGCCGATTAGCGATTTTGCACGGTTTTGCAACGATGCAAAATCGCTTATCGGTGTCACACGCAACGGCATCGCTAATGCGGCCGGATGTGCGTCACAAAATCCGTGACCCCAACGACTCCGCATTAGCGATGTCGCAGCGTGTAAAGCCCGCTTAACTTAGTATTACAGACAATTTTAGGAAGGCAGAAAAAGAGTCAGCTCTTTGGGCAAATTAAATAGCGTGGCAAAAGTGGACAGGTGGGTACAGTGGCCGTGTTCTGTGGGTACCAGAACAGTAAAGGAAGCCTCACTTTCTATCCCTCCGAATGATCAAATGCAGCAAGGAATTCCCTGAGTTTGCTATAAAATTAGCGTAGCAAAATGTGCATGAGGGTGTCATGCAGAGGTGCTGCACATAGATTTGCACCAGTGGGGCACTAATGGAGTACAACAGCCAGTTCTTGTATGCCACTAAATGGCAGCATTTTTTACTATCATTATAGCTTATTAAAAACAGAGCAGGAGGGTGTCATGCAGAGGTGCTGCACATAGATTTGCACCAGTAGGGCACTAATGGAGTACAACAGCCACTTTTAGGATGCCACTAAGTTTACTCATTTTTTGGTATTATAATGGCTTAGTAACAATGAGTTTGAGTGTGCAATGCAGGCAGAGGTGCTGCACATAGATTTGCACCAGTGGGGCACTAATGGAGTACAACAGCCAGTTCTTGTATGCCACTAAATGGCCGCATTTTTTGCTATCATTATAGCTTATTAAAAACAGAGCAGGAGGGTGTCATGCAGAGGTGCTGCACGTAGATTTGCACCAGTGGGGCACTAATGGAGTACAACAGCCAGTTCTTGTATGCCACTAAATGGCAGCATTTTTTGCTATCATTATAGCTTATTAAAAACAGAGCAGGAGGGTGTCATGCAGAGGTGCTGCACATAGATTTGCACCAGTGGGGCACTAATGGAGTACAACAGCCAGTTCTTGTATGCCACTAAATGGCAGCATTTTTTGCTATCATTATAGCTTATTAAAAACAGAGCAGGAGGGTGTCATGCAGAGGTGCTGCACATAGATTTGCACCAGTGGGGCACTAATGGAGTACAACAGCCAGTTCTTGTATGCCACTAAATGGCAGCATTTTTTGCTATCATTATAGCTTATTAAAAACAGAGCAGGGGGGTGTCATGCAGAGGTGCTGCACATAGATTTGCACCAGTGGGGCACTAATGGAGTACAACAGCCAGTTCTTGTATGCCACTAAATGGCAGCATTTTTTGCTATCATTATAGCTTATTAAAAACAGAGCAGGAGGGTGTCATGCAGAGGTGCTGCACATAGATTTGCACCAGTGGGGCACTAATGGAGTACAACAACCAGTTCTTGTATGCCACTAAATGGCAGCATTTTTTTGCTATCATTATAGCTTATTAAAAACAGAGCAGGAGGGTGTCATGCAGAGGTGCTGCACATAGATTTGCACCAGTGGGGCACTAATGGATTACAACAGCCAGTTCTTGTATGCCACTAAATGGCAGCATTTTTTGCTATCATTATAGCTTATTAAAAACAGAGCAGGAGGGTGTCATGCAGAGGTGCTGCACATAGATTTGCACCAGTGGGGCACTAATGGAGTACAACAGCCACGTTTAGGATGCCACTAAGTTTACTCAGTGTTTGCTAGTATAATGGCTTAGTAACAATGAGTTTGAGTGTGCAATGCAGGCAGACGTGCTGCAAATATCTTTGCACTAGTGGGACAATACAGAACTCCAACAGCCACGTTTAGGATGCCACTAACTTTCCTCAGTGTTTGCTAGTATAATGGCTTAGTAACAATGAGTTTGAGTGTGCAAAGGGCAGGAGGGTACAGTGGCAGGGTTTTGGGTCTGGGTACAGGAAAGGAAGCCTCCTCTATCCCTCCTAATGGGGAAATGCAGCGAGGAAATCCCTGACCTTAGCTACACAGACGCTGTCATCTTGTGTAGTTGTTAAAATCTGTTTTCACTGCCCTGACTGTCACCTATGGCTCTGACCCTACCGGTATTAGCCCTTAGAAGGGCTGAAAGAAACTTCTATCCCTATTCTGTATAGCGCTGTGTATAGAGCGTACAAAGCAGTATCGGAGACAGGAGGTACGCCGGCGGTGACTGACACCCAGACGCAGAAGAGATAATGGCGTCCGGACGGGCAGATACTCGTTTTTATAATGCAGGGACATGTGACATGGACATCCTATCACACATGCCGTTGCTTCTCTGGCTAAAAGTCCACTTAGCTGTGTGTGTGTCTGGGATTGGCTTACATGCTGGCCCGCCCCACTACACGCGCGCGCTTAGGGAAGGAAGACAAGGAAAAAAAAAAAAAATGGCGATCGCCATTATCCAAACAGCAGTGATCTGAATGCGCTGTTCCTGCACACTATACACTGAAATTTCATAATAGTGTGAGTCACAGAGTGACTTACACTATTACAGCGGAAAGCCAGCTAGTAATTAGCTTGTCTTTTGCTACTAGAACCGTTCTCGAACGTATCTAGAACTATCGAGCTTTAGCAAAAAGCTCGAGTTCTTGTTCGATCTAGAACAGCCCCCAAAATCACTCGAGCCGCGAACTGGAGAACCTCGAACCGCGCTCAACTCTAGTAATTATCTTTCATTGTTATCAAAAATCTATTTCCTTTGCTGGAACTGCAAGTTTCTGTAAAGCAATTTATATCAGGGTAGTTAAAGTCCCCCATAATAATTACCTCTCCGAGACTTGCTGCTTTATCAATTTGCTTTATGAGGAGATTTTCTACCTCTTCCATAATATTCGTCATCTTATAGCACACCCCTATCAGTATTTTATTATTTATTCTCCCCCCCCTTATCTCCACCCATAGGGACTCTACATTCTCAGTACCCTCACAAATGTTGTCACGCAGGATGGGTTTTAAGGATGATTTTACATATAGACACACACCTCCCCCTCGCTTATTTGTATGGTCATTCCTGAATAGGCTATAACTGTAACACCTGCCTGGATCAACAGACTCAGGTAGGATGTAATGGATAGACTAGAGGGAAGCCCCTCACCAAGCAAGACCCCAGAACCCTGAAACCCTTTAACCCCTTTACAGGGATTTGGAATTACACAGGGCCCTGGAGATCTCTACCCGTGGAAGGCTGCAGTCCGATGAGAGTAGTCGTCAGGCAGGGTCAAACCAGGAACAGCAGAACAGGGACAGAATCGGCAGGCAAAGGCGTAAACAGAAAACGTAGCAGTGGTCAGATCCGGGTCGGGCAGTGAGGTACAAAACAGCAGGCAGAAGGGTAGTCAACAACAAGCAAGTCAGCGCACAGGAATCACAAAACAAACAGCACATGAGCCAGAATCAGAACTATCTCTGGCAGAGGTCAGCAGACAGGAGGGGGAATAAGAAGGGTGTGGTGTCTTCCCATTAGCTGTAGCTGAATGATAGTACTTCAGCTGGGAGACACCCACCACCTACAGTCAGCCAGCGGTACTGCAGATCCCAAGATAACCCAGCCCAGTGGACGATCGGAGCCTGCGCCCACCGGTGCTGCTGGCATCGACTCCTCTCCCATCACCAGCACCATCCACGGCAGGAACACGGCGTCGCCTGGCGATCGGAGCAGAAGTCGCTGGAGCAGACTCCGGCGGTGACGTAACAATAACCCTGTAAATTAACAGCCCAGTCATAGCTCTCATCCAGCCATGTCTCTGATATCTCCACTATATCATAATTTTTTTCCAACAATATTAATTCTAATTCCTCCACCTTATTTGTGAGGCTTTGGGCATTAGTGTACATGCACGTTACGTATGACTCTGTACCTCTATTCCTGCTTACTGTATTAACTGTTCTAACCCTTCCCCCCGTACCACCCCCAATTTCATTACTTGTGCCCTGATTACTATCTGCACTACATTCCCCTTCTATAAAGTGAATACCTTCACCCCCATTCCTAGTTTAAACACTCCTCCAACCTTCTAGCCATCTTCTGCCCCAACACAGCTGCACCCTCCTCATTAAGATGCAGCCCATCCCTAGCATAGAATCTGTAGCCAACTGAAAAGTCGGCCCAATTCTCCAGGAACCCAAAACCCTCTTTCCTACACCAATTCCTGAGCCACCTGTTAACTTCCCTGATCTCCCTTTGCCTCTCTGGTGTGGCTCGTAGTATTTCCGAAAATACCACCTTGGAGGTCCTTGCTTCAAGCTTACAACCTAATTCCCTGAAATCATCTTTAAGGACCTTCCACCTACCTCTAACTTTGTAATTTGTGCCAATGTGTACAATGACCGCTGGGTCCTCCCCAACCCCTCTGAGTAATCTGTCAACCCGATCAGCGATGTGCCGAACTCGAGTGCCAGGAAGACAACACACTGTTCGGCGATCCCTGTCTTTGTGACAGATTGCCGTATCTGTCCCCCTAATAATTGAGTCCCCCACTACCAGTACCTGTCTTGCCTGCCCTGCACTCCTATTTCCCCCCTTACTGGAGCAGACACTCCTCTGGCTTTCAAAGGTCATGCCTTGCTGCTGCAATGCTACCCCTGTAATGACATCCCCCTCATCTGCCAAGTTTGCAAACCTATTGGGGTATGTCAGTTCAGGACTAGCCTTATAAGCACTTTTCCCTTTACCCCCCTTTCTGTCACCCAGCTACCTACCTCACTGTCCTGCCACTCCCTACTACTACGATACTCCCCCACATCTGACCCAGCAAGCTGCTGCTCAGTGAGCAGCAAACTCCTTTCCATATTGCTAATGCATCTCAGAGTTGCCAGCTGCTCATTTATGTACAGTATTTATCTACATGCATTTCTTTATGTATGATTGTTGCATATGAATAAAAGGCCTCCTGAGGAATCCCAGCCATGGAAGGGGGGAAACTCGTCGATGTAGAGGGGAGAGAATGTATGATCTACACTCCCAAATGGGAAGAGACTGAGATATCATAGGTGACTCTGGACGTATGAAGGTGTATATATCTCGTGGATATGTGGGAGCACCAGTATTTAAAGATCTTGAATCCCTGTGGAGTCATTATTGGTATCATTAAGAAGAAATAGAGGCGATGTCCATAAAGTGTTATCTAATAATATTCGTGTAAATGTTTGTATTTTGAAAGATATCTATAAGGCGACAAGAATTTTGTCGGCAGTATGGGTTTGGTTCTATTATTAGGACAAATTGAGGTATCTATGAATTATGTCCATTAATGATGTTAACCCTCTGCAAGCGACTTTCGACTAACATCCACACTAATTCGAACCTCCCACTCCCGGATCCAAGACTTCTTCCGAGCTGCACCAACCCTCTGGAACGCTCTACCCCAAGAAGTTAGGACAAATCACAACTTACTCAGCTTCAGACGCACCCTAAAGACGCATCTTTTTAGGGCAGCCTATCACACTCCCTAATCAAATTCAATTCACATAGTCCCTCTACAACTTCTCACAACATAACTCCACATCAAACTCCATGGCACCCAAAGGCCTCACAAGGCTCTGGCCCACTGGTTCAGGAAACCATTATCTAGCCCCCATTTCCGTGAGATGGCTGGATTGTCATTGTAAATAAACACTTGTACCTTGTCCCTCCTCCCCCATCTCATTGTAGATTGTAAGCTCTTACGAGCAGGGTTGTGTTTTTTCTTCTAAATATTGTATTTTCTATAACTGTTACTTGTTTGTATATGATCCTCCTGAAATGTAAAGCGCTGCGGAATATGTTGGCGCTATAGAAATAAAGATTATTATTTTTATTATTATAATAATCTACAGGACCATTAATAGGGAAAGCCTCTGTGGAGCGGGGGCACCAAATAACATTAGGGTGTCCTCCGCTGGTAGGCAGGTGTGAATATTAGGATAAAGATAGGGTTAGGTAGTTGGCCAACAATATTGATACTAAGTGGATATACACTCCCTGACAGAAGTTCTGTCACTTATCCATGTTATGTAAATAAAAGCTTATAACCTGACTTTAAATTCATCCATTGATTTTATAAATTACTCTTTTGAAAGCTGAAACCCTCCCAAATTTGGTTTAGGTTATGAAAATAAAGTTGCTGCAAAGCTGAAATATTAATAATGTAATAATATATAATATAATGTAATAATGTAATGAACACAGAAAGGTCACATTTTGGCAAGACAAAAGTTTTGTCGCCTTGTCATATAATGAACCCAATCCTATTTTACATCCTCACCTGTGCTCACTAAAAGATTGCTTAATTAGTGGGTGTGTATAAAAAGAAACCTAGCACCCCAGACCTTCACTTGAACTGCAACTTGACCTCTGACAACATGCCAAAAATCCAATTAAACCATAAAGAAACCCTTAAAAGTCAAAAACTTTATTTCATAAACCATAGAAAAAGTGCACATTAAAACACATGCATAGATTTATATTCACAGAGGGGACTCTGGGTACATTCCCTAATCTTCCCCTTCCTGACTGTGGGGGTTGGCAACCTAGCAATTTGCGTTGTGGCGCCCCCACTCCACCGTAGACTGGCCCTTACAGACCCTATACTGTCCACTTTTCAGTGCTGCTCATCTCATGTAGCAAAATACACCGTGATTCACATGCATAACAGAGTACTATCAAGAGGGTATCAAAAATAGAAATTATTATCCCTCAAAATATGACATGTATCTCCTCCATACAGAGAGCTACAACATACGGCAGAGTGTTTGGCTATAAGGCCGTTTCATATGGTCTCTTCTTTGAATGGGCAGAAGAACTAAACAATATGGCGGAGTAGTGGTTATGAGGCCATCTTACCTATTTGAGTATTTTTAAGTCCACTGCATAGTAAAAGTAGACTGTACCCTGAAAAAAAACAATACTTGAACTCCTGAGATATGGAGGAGATACATGTCATATTTTGAGGGATAATAATTTCTATTTTTGATACCCTCTTGATAGTACTCTGTTATGCATGTGAATCACGGTGTATTTTGTAAGGCCCTACATGAGATGAGCAGCAGTGAAAAGTGGACAGTATAGGGTCTGTAAGGGCCAGTCTACGGTGGAGTGGGGGCGCCACAACGCAAATTGCTAGGGTGCCAACCCCCACAGTCAGGAAGGGGAAGATTAGGGAATGTACCCAGAGTCCCCTCTGTGAATATAAATCTATGCATGTGTTTTAATGTGCACTTTTTGTATGGTTTATGAAATAAAGTTTTTGAATTTTAATGGTTGTTTCTTTATGGTTTAATTGGCTGATATATACCCTTATAACACAATTTTTTGGAGGTGTTGAATGCCAAAAATCCACCCTGTGACCAAAGCCTTGATTACCAAGAGGCTGAAGATCAGATCCACTGCAGAGGTGGCTGGCACCTTTAATGTGTCTCAGCATCAAGTACAAAGAATTAAAAAAAAGATTTGAAGAGACTGGAGATGTTTTTGACAAGCCCAGGTCTGGCAGACCCCACAAGACAACTGCTCAGGAGAAACATTTGTTGGTTAGAAAATCCAAAGCTAGCCCCTCTTCCACTGCAGCAGAGCTCCAACAGGCCTGGTCACCTCAAGTCCCTGTGTCAACTAGGACAGTTTGTAGGATTCTGTCTCGAAATGGCCTCCATGGTCGAATCAGAAGCCAGCACTAAACAAAAGGCAATTAAAAAAAACATATTGCATTTGCCAAGTCCCACAGCCTGCTAAACAGATGGACGCTGGATAAGTGGCAGAAAGTGGATTTCTCTGATGAATCTTCCCAGTCACCAGACATGAACATCAGTGAGCATGTTTGGGGTAGGATGAAAGAGGAAGCTTGGAAGACAAAACCAAAGAATCTAGATGAACTCTGGGAGGCATGTAAGACTGCATTCTTTGCTATTCCTGATGACTGCATCAATAAATTGTATGAATCATTGTTGAACAGTATGGATGCAGTCCTTCAACCTCATGGAAGTCACACAAAATATTAAATATAGCTCTAATAGCATCACAACTTCATTCACCAATGTTATGCAACATATCTTTGTATTAGAAGTTAATTTTATTTGTTTAAAGTTCATATTACTTTCTGTGGGCGACAAAACTTTTGTCTTTCCAAAATCTGACCTTTCTGTGTTCATTAAATGATCAATATTTCAGCTTTGCACCAACTTTATTTTCATAATCTAAACCAAATTTGGGAGGGTTTCAGCTTTCAAAAGAGTAATTTATAAAATTAATGGATGAATTTAAAGTCAGGTTATATTCAAATTGTCTCTCCAGTAAAGGAGACAAATTCTAGCACAGCGCCACCTATTGGAAGTAGCGATCCTAAAAGTCACAAGTGGATTTTCAACAATCCTTTGCAATATGACTCAGGATATATAAGCCAGATCAGAATCCCAATTTGCAGACACGGTGTTTCGGGGTGCTTGCCCCTCGTCAGTGCAAAGTATGGGGGTGTCTGATCTGGCTCATGAGAAAGCTATGTGGGGACCACGGGGGAACACTATTCTCCTTAAGGAGACTTTGCAAGCCAGTCTGGCTGCCAGGTAAGGGGACTTATAGCTGCCACGCCCCTCTAGGAAATATTCAAATTGTCTCTCCAGTAAAGGAGACAAACTCTAGCACAGCGCCACCTATTGGAAGTAGCGATCCTAAAAGTCACAAGTGGATTTTCAACAATCCTTTGCAATATGACTCAGGATATATAAGCCAGATCAGAATCCCAATTTGCAGACACGGTGTTTCGGGGTGCTTGCCCCTCGTCAGTGCAAAGTATGGGGGTGTCTGATCTGGCTCATGAGAAAGCTATGTGGGGACCACGGGGGAACACTATTCTCCTTAAGGAGACTTTGCAAGCCAGTCTGGCTGCCAGGTAAGGGGACTTATAGCTGCCACGCCCCTCTAGGAAATATTCAAATTGTCTCTCCAGTAAAGGAGACAAACTCTAGCACAGCGCCACCTATTGGAAGTAGCGATCCTAAAAGTCACAAGTGGATTTTCAACAATCCTTTGCAATATGACTCAGGATATATAAGCCAGATCAGAATCCCAATTTGCAGACACGGTGTTTCGGGGTGCTTGCCCCTCGTCAGTGCAAAGTATGGGGGTGTCTGATCTGGCTCATGAGAAAGCTATGTGGGGACCACGGGGGAACACTATTCTCCTTAAGGAGACTTTGCAAGCCAGTCTGGCTGCCAGGTAAGGGGACTTATAGCTGCCAGGCCCCTCTAGGAAATATTTAAATTGTCTCTCCAGTAAAGGAGACAAACTCTAGCACAGCGCCACCTATTGGAAGTAGCGATCCTAAAAGTCACAAGTGGATTTTCAACAATCCTTTGCAATATGACTCAGGATATATAAGCCAGATCAGAATCCCAATTTGCAGACACGGTGTTTCGGGGTGCTTGCCCCTCGTCAGTGCAAAGTATGGGGGTGTCTGATCTGGCTCATGAGAAAGCTATGTGGGGACCACGGGGGAACACTATTCTCCTTAAGGAGACTTTGCAAGCCAGTCTGGCTGCTAGGTAAGGGGAGGTTATAAGCTTTTATTTATATAACATGGATAAGCGACAGAACTTCTGTCAGGGAGTGTAGGTGGCATTTCTTTATATTTGTTCTTATGTGGAAATGTGTTAGGTGGGTGTTTTTTGATGCTATATTGTGAATTAATAAATTTATACCTTTTGAAAAAAAAATCTGGGTTTTTTATATTTATGGTTTTATGTATTTCTTTATGTTTCCCAAGGTTAAATTTTCCTGTTCTTGATTCTACCACCTCTCATTCACCTCCCACCTTTCCCAGGGATTTTTCTCGGGTTAATAGCAAATTGGTACTCCAACTTTTTCTACCTAGATGGGATATTGAGAGTCTCAGGCATGCTGCTAAATTCCATTGTAAATGCAGCCCACTGCTATCTTTTTATGTTATGGTGTCATTAGCAGTACAACTTTTTAAACATGACATTTAGATTACTATCTCGTAATGTAAGAGAGTTTACTTCCCCCAGGAAAAGAAGGCAGGCTTTCTTGAACTACAGCCGCAACAAGCCTGATATTCTTTTCTTGCAGGAGACCCATTTTTCTGCTACATCTCGGCCTAAATATTTTCACCCACAATTCTCCAAATGTTTTATTTCAGCCAATGTTAAAAAAAACAGAGGGGTCAAGATTTGCTTTCACAACTCCTTTCCATTTGTGGTAGAGGGAACTCAATTAGATACTGAGGGATGGTTCATAATTGTCTGGGGCAGTGTGCACTACAGGAAGGTATGTTTGGTGAGCAGCTACGTTCCACCCTCGATGCACAGTTCCATCTTAAAGATTTATATCTAAATTTCTCTCTAGCATAACGTATGATGTCCTTCTGTGGGGGGGGGGGTGACTTTAATTTAGTGCTGAACCCTTCCCCGTACAGCTCGTCAGCTAAAAGAGCAGACATATCTAAATCAGACAGACAAGTTCTCACTGCTATTTTGAGGAGATTTGTGCTGTCTGATACCTGGAGGGAATCAAACAGTCTGAGTAGAGGATACTCATATTTCTCTAGTGTCCATCAGACCTCATCTAGAATATATTACGTCCTGACAAATGCCGGGAACCTTCCAGCACTACTTTTTTTCAAGCCATATCATGATTCTGTATTATCAGCTTTTAAATTTGATTTCTGTACCTCAACCCTCTACCGGTGGCGGCTAAATGAGTCGATGCTGACTAACCCTGTGGTGAGGACTCAAGTTACAAACGAGTTGGACACATACGTTTTCACTAATCAGACTCCTGATATTTCAGCTGGCTCCCTCTGGCTGGCATATAAAAAGTACATAGTGGGCTCCTTTATTAGGCTGGCCTCAAAAAAAAAAACAAAAACAGAGCGCATGGAAGCTCAAGTTGACCTTGAGACTACTTTGTTGAAGCTAGAAATAGCCAATCAGTCCCACCCCTCTCTCTTCCTTATAAGACGCATTGCCGACGTTAAACTACAACTACAGACACTATTGACAGCACAAACTGAAAGAGCACTCAGATGGACACAAGCAACATACTATAAGCTATCTAATAAAATGGACAAACTCCTTGCACGTAAGCTTAGGGACAAGGATAGGATCAATTCGGTATTTACTGTTAATGATGGAAGAGGTGCCCAGACTTCTAATCCAGATAAAGTTTATCAGGCCTTCCACAACTACTGTACTACCAGTCACTATACGCCCATAACTCTCCAACATCTATAAATGCTATAATTTTCTCAATACGATTAAACTTCCGACCCTTTCCCTGAACTTCGCGGCATATCTTCATACTGGGGTCACCGAGGAGGAGTCAAAAAATTAAAGTCCCATAAAGCCCCAAGCCCAGATGGATTACCAGCTGCATATTATAAAAAATTCTTCCCTACACTAAAACCCCATATACTAAAAGTATGTAATGAACTACTAGAAGGTAAAGCAATGCCCCCGGAGTTTTCTTTAGCCCACATAATGGTCATCCCTAAACAAAAAAAAAACCCACTTTAAGTCAAAAACTACAGGGCCATCTCACTCCTGAATGTCGATCTTAAATTGTTCACCTTGATTTTAGCTACCAGAATTAGCCAATGTCTACAGGCACTGATACATCCCGATCAAGTAGGCTTCATACCCTAACGCCAAGCCCCCGACAACATTCGCAAAAACCTAAACATTATCCACTATGCTAATAAAATTAAGTCCCCGTTGCTTCTCCTCATCCTTGACATAGAAAAAGCCTTCGGCTCGATATTATGGCCCTATTTATATAGACTATTGGATAGATTGGGCTTCTCCCATTGCTTTATCCAAACCTTAAACCTACTGTATAATAATAACACAGCTTTCCTGAAGCTTCCGATCACAGCCCCTCAGCCAATTCACATAGGACGAGGTACTAGACAAGGGTGTCCTCTGTCCCCGGCCTTATTCGCTCTAGCAATGGAGCCTTTGGCACACGAAATCAGAGCTCACCCAGATATTATGGGGCATAGAAAAGGATCTGATGTATATAAACTAAGTCTTTTTGCAGACTTATTACTTACCATTATCAACCCACACATATCCCTTCTTAACCTTATTACTCTTCTCCATAGATTTGAGTCAGTGTCCGGTCTAAAAGTAAATGTTGACAAGACAGAGGCCCGCTTTCTGAACACCCCAACTGGTCAACAGAATAATATTCCTTCCAATTTTAAATTTCAGAGACAGAGCCATTACATTTCATACCTGGGTGTTAAGCTAAGCTTCCACAGAAACTCCCTCTTTAAATAGAATTATTGCCCCCTTTTACAAAAAATGCTACAAGATTTTGCAAAATGGTCAGAGTCATTCATCTCCTTCTTAGGTAGGATCTATGCTGTCAAAATGAATACTCTTCCCCAATTCCTCTACCTTTTCCTATCCATTTGCTACAGAAAACGCATACAGGTATCTAGATTTATATGGAATAATAAAAGAGCCAGGATTGCTTTACAAATAATTTTTAGACACAAACGACAGTTGGAACCTCTCTCCCTAATTTTACTTGTTATTACAGGGCTGCTCAGTTTGCACAATTATCAACGTTCATGTTTGGAGATCGTACCCCAAGGTCTGTCGAATTAGAAAATACTCTGCTAGCCCCATACACACTCAGTGGCCTTGTATAGATGATAGGTCCACTCCCCCTTAAGATGTCAGAATTTTCCCCTTTCTCTCATAACACTCTTGTACTATGGAGGGCATCCAGTTTCCAATTTCAGCTACGATCAAACCCGTCTCCTTTGCTCAATCTTTTCAGCAATCCTATGTTTTTCCCGGGTGTGGGAACTGGTGGGTTTACTTGATGGAAAAATAGGGGCATTACCCAAATGAGTCACTTAGCTTCTCTCTATAAGTTATACACCAAACCAGAATTTGTAGCTCAGTTTTTTCAAACAGAGGCAGAGCTCTTTAGGATGGAACAGATATATGGTTTTCTATATTCACCCATGGACTAACGTCGTACCTTCTCCACTACGAATTTTGAAAAATTCTGTATATATGAACCTGGGGGAAGGGTACTATCTCTCTAATTTATTCTATATTGAATCTCCCACCCTCAGACATTAACCTGAAGGCTCTGGATCAGTGGGAGGAGGATTTACGGTTTAATATGTCTTTAGATAGATCTAGCAGATGTTATGAGGCTATTACGAGGGGGAGCAACCAAGTGTCCCTTTCAGAAACATCCATAAAAATATTTCATAGAGGATATTATGTACTAGCATGCCTACACACCATATACCCGAATGTTTTGGACCGATGTTTCAGAGGGAGCGAACAGAAGGGAGATATGCCCTCTATTTGGTGGCTGTGCCCGGTTGTAAAAGATTTGTGGGGAGAGGTTGTATCTTTGCTGAACATGTTGAGTGATAGTACCATTACCATCTCCCCAGAAGTTCTTCTGTTTGGAGACAAACCTGTGGGGGTCTCCAATAACTTACACCGGCTGTTTATATTTATCACGCTTGTGGCTAAAATATATATTGCCAGTGAGTTGAGATCAACTACCCTGTCAATTGCCATGGTTAAACAACGACTGAATCTCATAATGTTATACAAAAAAATTGAGGCTACGAGAGGGGATTCTCTCGATCTATACCATTCAATATGAGATCCTTGGATACAGACCCAACATTTGAGTACCTTTAGTACTATAGTCTCTCTTTCTATATAGAGTTAACTTCTAGTGCTACTTTACAAACTACTATTTTTCAAACCCTCAAGTCAAGAATCCCCTACTTTCTGGTTCATGGTAGGCTCCCCCTTTACTTCCTTCTCTTCCCTAAATTCTTTTTTCCGGTTACCCCTTTATCTTGTTTATGCTGTAATTTAAGAAATAAGAAGTACAATTCTAGCTAATCTTTAAGAACTGGCTAATAAAGATTTTTGTTAATCCCCCTGCGTGGCGCCTTATGTTTCATTTGCAATAGTGAAGTATCATGATACTTAACATAATGCTTCTCTTAACTGACTTGTTTTATGTATTGTTAATTCAATAAAAACTAAAATACAAGTTATTGCGCAAAAAAAGCAAGCCCTCATATGGTTATGTGGATGGAAAAGTAAAAAAGTTATGGCTCTTGAAAGACCTGGAGGAAGTAAAAAAATAGGCTAACATTGTGGTCATAAAGGGGTTAAATGAAGGGAGTCTCATTGTCCCTATTATAGAACATGGTAGCTAATGAATATCTTAACAATAAATATTGTTGATACACAAGGTGACACGGTAATGAGTAGTAATTTCTGATTCAGTTTGGCAGTGTTTTGTGCCAAACAAATCATTTGCAGGACAAAGTGACTTTTTTAGTGATAGTATATTTCTATAAACCCTTTGATAACTTTTTTGAACATTTTTTACTTGTTTATTTTATTTTTTAAATGGCATTTATTCATTATATGTGGAATGGTACAATTTTATAACTAGGATCGTTATGGATGCGACGATAACAAACATGCACTTTTTTGATTATTTAATTTATATTTAAAACAGCATTTTTAGAGGTAAAACATGTTCAGGCTTTATTTTTATTTTACTTTTTTGAAAATGTTATCCCCTTCTTGAAATTTATATTGCCTTACAATTAGTACAATATAGTAATATTGGCCAATATCTTGTAGTGATGTCCCCCTTCCTGGTCCTCATCTTGTAGCAATGGTCTCATCCTAGTACTCAACTTGTAGTAATGTCCCCATCCTTGTCATCTTCTTGTAGTAAAGTCCCCATCCTGGTTGCATTCTTCTAGTATTGTAGTAATCATTTGCTATTTTTAATTTTGCAACTTTCACTCCATGGGTACATTCCAGAAAAAAAATCATCATTACACCTGTAAATGAATTCCCAGAGGAGTGTAATTGCACTACAAAGTATTGGGCACTGCAATATATGAGGCACTATAATGGCATAATTGAATCTTCTCTGTGCCACATCCCCTGAGTGTTCTTCAAACTCATTTATGTAATCATAATTGTCACTATATCTGTAGATTATTTCCCATAGGGAAGTCATTTCCAAAATGTGGCCACTTGAGGGGGGTCTCTGCTGTTCTGTCACTTAGGGAATCTACAAATGGAGTCCGTAAGCCATTGTAGGAATATGTGCTCCAAAGTGCTTGTAATACTTATTATATGTTCTGAGGATTTCGATAGCGTAGGGCAATGATCAGCAGAGACGAGTTTTTGATACAAGATGTTTTATAATCTGTAACCACGGTAGATAACAACGGAACAAACACAGCAGTACAAATACACAAATACCTTCCCGAAACGGAGCGGAGGGAATTCCCGGGGCCACGCACCGGACTCCCCCAGGGAGACCACCAGAGCGAACCCCTATACAGGGACTGTCCGGCAATCACCCCGGAAGGCCTAAATGCGCAGCAGCCGGGACACAATGGGCAAGCGGTAAAAGTCCAGGAGTGTCCGTACGGGATGATTGTCCAGAGTGGTTACGAACCAGAGAGAACCGGGCAGAGTGCTGACCGAAGATGGCAGACGGAATCCGGGCACAGCTTGAGAAACCGGGTAAGGTCCAGAGTCGGTCGGTAGTCTTTTAGGAGGATCCAAAAGCAATCAGGATTAGCAGCAGCAAAGCAGGAGCACACAGCAAGCAGTATACTCAGGCACTGGACTGGGCTGAGAGGCGGCCTTTTAAGCAGCTGGACAGGAAGTAGGGCAACAGAACCTTAAACTCCATGTTAACTGAGGGCAAGCTCATTCAAAAGAGAACTGGAAAACCTGGAAACCTGACATTACTCCCCCCCCCCAGAGACGGCCTCAGGACGGATCAGGGCCCGGCTTGTCCGGGAACCGTCGATGAAACTGAGCGATCTTCCGGGGTGCCCGAATGTTACCCACCGGTTCCCAGGAATCGTCCTCGGGGGCGTACCCCTGCCAACGTACCAGATATTGAAGCCGACGACGATGGAGCCGGGAGTCAATAATGTCCTCAACCACGAACTGCTCCTCGCCGTCGACCATCACAGGCGGAGGAGGAGGCACAACACGACCACGAAACGTATTAGGGGAGACAGGTTTGAGGAGAGACACATGAAAGACCGGGTGTACCTTTAGATGGTGCGGCAAACGTAGCCGACAGGCCACAGGGCTCACGATCCCGGTGATCTTAAATGGACCGATGAATTTTTGTCCCAGCTTCTGCGAAGGAACACCCAATCTCAGGTTTTTGGTGGACAACCATACAGAGTCCCCTACCTTGTACATGGGTGCCGGTTTCCGGTGAGTGTCGGACGACCTCTTGTAACGCTCCTGGGCCGTAGCCACAGTGTCCTTCAGAACCTCCAGATTTTGTCGTAGCTCTGTCAATCTGTCCTCCACCGCTGGCACCGAAACCGCAACCGGTGACCTAGGCAAAACATTCGGATGGTAACCCAAGTTAGCGAAAAAGGGCGTTACCTTAGTGGAGCTGCTCTGAGTGTTGTTATATGAGAACTCCGCCAACGGAAGCATCTTCAACCAATCGTCTTGGAGATGGCTGACATAACATCGAAGGTATTGTTCCAGGGGTTGATTCGTCCGTTCGGTTTGCCCATTTGTCTGAGGATGGTATGCAGAAGACAAACAGACATCAATCTGGAGTGCCGTACAAAACCCCTTCCAGAATCTAGACGTGAACTGCACGCCCCGGTCAGAGATGATCTCGTCTGGTACCCCATGCAATCGGAATACATTCTGGATAACCAAATCCACTGTCTCTGCGGCTGAGGGAAGACCGGTACACGGAATGAAGTGAGCAGCTTTAGTCAATCGATCTACCACCACTAAAATGGTATTGTGTCCGCATGAGACTGGCAACTCCACAATAAAATCCATGGAGATAGACCCCCAAGGGCGAGATGGCACGGGTAACGGTTGGAGGAGTCCCGTAGGAGCCACACGAGGGACCTTGCACCGGGCACAAACCACACATGAGTGGACATAGTCCTTCACATCCTTTAAACAAGTAGGCCACCAGAAAAAACGGCTCAGAAATTCTTGCGTCTTCTGTACCCCCCTATGACCAGCCAACACGGAGTCATGGACCAACTTGAGAACCCGAAGTCTTACGGCCTCCGGGACATAAATGCGTCGCTCTCTCAACCACACACCATTCCGAAGAACAAGAGTTACATCATTCGGGGGGGCAGCAAGAAATACGTCACCATCATAGGCCAGCTTGATGTCCTTCCACAAGTCCCGGTCCTGGAGTACTCCAACGAAATTGGCATCCGATAACACGGTCTGAGACGGGGTTCCAGGCACGGAGTCCACGGCGTGGATTCGGGACAAGGCATCGGCTTTCCCATTACGTGAACCTGGACGGTATGTAACGATAAAATTGAATTGGTTAAGAAATAGGCTCCAACGGGCTTGCCGTGGAGACAGGCACCTGGCAGACTTAAGAAATTCCAGATTACGATGATCCGTGAGTACTATCACTTGCTGCGCGGCTCCCTGTAAGTGGTGTCTCCATTCCTTGAAAGCGGCAATAATCGCCAATAATTCCTTGTCCGCAATGTCGTAGTTCCTTTCTGCAGGGGACAACCGGCGGGAAAAGAAGGCACACGGATGCAAGAGACTCTTGTCCCCGGTCCTTTGAGAAAGAATGGCCCCTAATGCATAGTCGGAAGCGTCGACCTCCACGATAAAGGGAAGTGCGGGATTCGGATGGACTAATATTGGCGCTGAGGTAAAACATACCTTGAGACGCTGGAATGCTTCCTGGGCCTGGGCGGACCACACAAACTTCTGTCCTTTCTTGGTTAACAGAGTGATGGGACGGACAATCTCTGAAAAGTTACGGATAAAGCGTCGGTAAAAGTTGGCAAAACCGACAAAGCGTTGTACCTCCTTGATGTTTCCCGGTTCCGGCCAGTCCAGAATGGCTTGTATCTTGCTAGATTCCATGTTTAGTCCCTGAGGAGAGATGACATAACCTAAGAATTGTATTTGTGAGCAGTGGAACTTGCATTTCTCCAGCTTAATGTACAGGTGGTTTTCCCTCAGACGGGTAAGTACGGTCTTGACGTGCTCCTGGTGTTCCTGTAGAGAATCAGAAAAGATTAGGATATCGTCCAGATAGATCACCATGAATTGGTCCATGATATCCCTAAAAATATCGTTAACTAGATGTTGAAATGCCGCGGGAGCGTTACAAAGTCCAAAAGGCATCACTAGGTACTCAAAATGTCCGTACCGACATCGGAACGCGGTCTTCCACTCGTCTCCGGGACGTATACGAAGCAGATTATATGCCCCACGGAGGTCTAATTTGGTGAATATTTTTGCCTGTTGGACCCTCTCCAATAGCTCAGGAATCAACGGTAACGGATACCGGTTCCGGATGGTTATCTTATTCAATTCCCGGTAGTCAATACAGGGTCTCAGAGTCCCCTCCTTCTTTTTCACGAAAAAGATGGGTGCCCCTGCGGGTGAGGTAGACGGACGAATAAATCCCTTGGCTAGGCTTTCATCAATGTACTCTTTTAGCGCTCCTAGCTCAGGTGCCGCCAACGGGTAGACATGACCAAACGGAATCTCCGCCCCTGGGAGTAAGTCTATGGGGCAATCATACGGTCTATGCGGGGGAAGCCGGTCGGCTTTTCTTTTGTCGCATATATCAGCGAAGTCACGGTAAACCGGGGGTAAAACAGGTACCTGTACAGTGCTCTCCGTATTTGGTGGTACTGGAACCGGAACAGTTGGACTAATGGTCGGAATATTCTGCGGTGGGAAGGATATTTCCTTAGTTTCCCAATCGATGACCGGATTTGTAGACCGTAGCCACGGAATACCTAAAATAATCGGAAAATGAGGAGATGAAATTAGCATGAAAACAAGGGTCTCCTGCTGACCTGGCTTCATGACGCATTCTAGCGGTACGGTTTCCCGATCAACTGGTCCAGAGATTAACGGAGATCCGTCTACCGTCTCCATGGTAACCGGTGCGGATCTTTGCTGAGACCGGATACCGTGTTTCCTGGCAAAAGAAGAGTCCATGAAATTTCCCCCTGCCCCAGAGTCTATCATTGCAGAGGTAGGAATTAGTTGTCCCTCCCAACGGATCTGAATGGGGAGTGAGCAATGGGTATATTCCCCTTCTGAGTCCTTCGGTGAGGTTGACATTACAGTCAAGGGAAATACCGCATCCAAGTGTCCACTTGCCTCAGAGATATCGGACTCTGCGTCCGTGTTGTCACACTCTGCCATGGCTGCCAATACCTTATTTGGGCGATTCGGACGTTTCGGGCAGTCGATCAAGAAATGGTCCGATTGACCGCAATAGAAACACAAACGCTCACGGAGCCGGTGTTCGCGACGTTCATTGGTCTCTCGCTTTTGCAGAGAGTCTACTTGCATAGGAACGTCCTCGGCCTCCCGTGGCGTCCTGAGAGCGGGTTCTCTGGAAGGAAATGCAAAGTTGTTTACACGGTTTACGGCTGCCCATTTTTCCTGTCTACGTTCCGTCAAGCGGGTATCAATACGCACACAGTGCTGGAGAAACAGTTCAAAATCCCCTGGCGATTCGGAACGAGCTAACTCGTCCTTGATGGTACCGGACAAACCCTTTCTGAAAACAGACAATAATGCATTGTTTCCCCAGTCGGTGTCTACCACTAACCTCTTAAATTCAGTGGCGTATTCAACGACAGAACGCTTTCCCTGACGTAAGGAAAGGAGAGCCGATTCAGCGGTAGCACGGCGATTCGGATCATCAAACATCTGCGCCATTGCGGTCAGAAAATCATCTAGGTGATTTAAACGGATGTCCCGGTTCTCTATCATAGGATTAGCCCAAGCCAGTGCTCGTGAGGTTAATAACATAATTATACATAACACTTTGGACCGGTCAGAACGGTAATAATCAGCATGTACATCAAAAAACAGTATACATTGGTTCACAAATCCACGAAACTGACTACGGTCACCATTGAAACGGAATGGGGGTAACCTAGGCATACCGGCAGCTGATACGGACGTAGTGGGGCCGGCTTCCTGAGCCTCCACTCTGACTTGCAAATCCTGTATAGCTGGACCCAGTACCTGGTGATCATGGCCCAGCTGTGCTTCCACATCTCTAAGTTTAGTCTGCACCACCTCCATCTCCTGCTGCAAGGAGTTAATCATAGAAAAGAGCTGATCTACTCCTCGTGTCTCAGTCATTGCCCCAGCGAAATCCTCTTTTTTGGCCTGAGTATAATGTAATACTTATTATATGTTCTGAGGATTTCGATAGCGTAGGGCAATGATCAGCAGAGACGAGTTTTTGATACAAGATGTTTTATAATCTGTAACCACGGTAGATAACAACGGAACAAACACAGCAGTACAAATACACAAATACCTTCCCGAAACGGAGCGGAGGGAATTCCCGGGGCCACGCACCGGACTCCCCCAGGGAGACCACCAGAGCGAACCCCTATACAGGGACTGTCCGGCAATCACCCCGGAAGGCCTAAATGCGCAGCAGCCGGGACACAATGGGCAAGCGGTAAAAGTCCAGGAGTGTCCGTACGGGATGATTGTCCAGAGTGGTTACGAACCAGAGAGAACCGGGCAGAGTGCTGACCGAAGATGGCAGACGGAATCCGGGCACAGCTTGAGAAACCGGGTAAGGTCCAGAGTCGGTCGGTAGTCTTTTAGGAGGATCCAAAAGCAATCAGGATTAGCAGCAGCAAAGCAGGAGCACACAGCAAGCAGTATACTCAGGCACTGGACTGGGCTGAGAGGCGGCCTTTTAAGCAGCTGGACAGGAAGTAGGGCAACAGAACCTTAAACTCCATGTTAACTGAGGGCAAGCTCATTCAAAAGAGAACTGGAAAACCTGGAAACCTGACAGTGCTCCTCCACTCCAGAGTCCTGCCGTGTTGCCAAACTGTACTGTAAAGTCACATGTGGAGTATTGCCACGTTCTGGAGAAATTGTGCAACAAATTATTGGGCCTTTATACTAGAGATGAGCCACCCCCCTAGAGTTCGAGTTCGAACCCCATTTAAAACAATGACAGTCAAACACAAACACATGTATAAATAAAGTTAATAAACATTGCTATAACACTTACAGGTCCCCATGACGCATCCTGCAGTCTGTCTCCCACCGCTTTTCCTTCCGACAATCGCTGCGTCCTCCTGGTAACCAGCACTGATGATAGGACCTTCCGTCACGTGTGTATTATCTCATTGGCTACAGACTGGTCACATGGCTAGACGTCATGCTTGGTCCTGTCAGTGCATCTCTCCGGTACGCGGTGCTCATTTGTGCATCTCTGTGTACCGACGAGATGCTCTGGCACATGGTCGGCTTACCCGTTCCTGCATGTGGGCGCTCTTTACAGAGTCAGCCCACATGCAAGGACTGGCTGCCACAGCCGGTGAATTGCGGCACCGGGAATTACGTGATCGAAGCACCGTTGCTTTAGTAACCGCCTGTCAGATTACTTTAGCAATGATGGCAGCGGTGACATCACCGCTTACAGCCCACAGCATCTGCTCACTCTCACTGAGTGATTAGACTGCACGGGGAACAGCAGCGTCTTCCTCCCATGCAGTGCTGTCTGATGTTGCACAGCTCCATGGGTTGAAGGAGAAAGAAGACAGAAGACCAGGATCGTGGAGGGATGAGAGGGAGTAATAAACATGGAGTCTCTAAGTGTGTCTGTGTATTTATTTCTATAAAAGTATTTTTTCTCTGTGTGGTGTCCTTTTTTTAACTTTTAATTTATTGGAGATTCTTAATGGCCCGGTCAAACTTGCCTGACATTAAGAATCTCTGGCTTAATACTAGCAAGTACAACAAAGCTAGTATTAACCCATTATTACCCAGCAAGCCACCCGGCTTCAGGGCTGCTGGAAGAGTTGGATACAGCGCCAGATGATGGCGCTTCTATGAAAGCGCCATTTTCTGCGGCGGCTGCGGATTCCAATCCCCAGCTGCCTTGTTGTACCTGGCTGGACACAAAAATGGGGCGAAGCCCATGTCGATTTTTTTTTAATTATTTCATGAAATTCATAAAATAATTTAAACAAGGGCTTCCCTATTTTTTTAGTTCCCAGCCGGGTACAAATAGGCAGCTGGGGGTTGGGGGCAGCCGTACCTGCCTGCTGTACCTGGCTAGCATACAAAAATATGGCGAAGCCCACGTCATTTTTTTGGGGAGCAAAAAACTCCTGCATACAGTCCTGGATGGAGTATGCTGAGATTTGTAGTTCTGCAGCTGCTGTCTGCTCTCCTGCATACACTAGTGAATGGAACATGCTGAGCCTTGTAGTTCTGCAGCTGTTGTCTGCTCTCCTCCATACAGACAGACAGCAGACAGCAGCTGCAGAACTACAAGGCTCAGCATACTCCATCCAGGACTGTATGCAGGAGTTTTTCCCCCCCAAAAAATTACGTGGGCTTCGCCATGTTTTTGCATGCTAGCCAGGTACAGCAGGCAGCTACGGGCTGCCACCAACCCCCAGCTGCCTATTTGTACCCGGCTGGGAACCAAAAATATAGGGAAGCCCTTTTTTTTTATTATTTCATGAATTTCATAAAATAATTGAAAAAAAAAAATGACGTGGGCTTCGCCCAATTTTTGTGTCCAGCCAGGTACAACTAGGCAGCTGGGGATTGGAATCCGCAGCGCAGTGTGCCCAAGCTTTCTGGGCACCCCGGCTGCGAATTGCAGTCCGCAGCCGCCCCAGAAAATGGCGCTTTCATAGAAGCGCCATCTTCTGGCGCTGTATCCAACTCTTCCAACTGCCCTGGTGACGGTTGGCTCGCTGGGTAATAATGGGGTTAGGGCTAGCTGTATATTATCAACTAGCCCTAAGCCCGAAATTCATGGTGTCATGCCAATATTAGACATGGCCACCATGAATTTCTAGTACAGATAAAAAAAAGAAATACACAGAAAAATATTTTTATTAGAAATAAAACACAACACAATTAGTGACTCCATCTTTATTGAAATAAAGAACCCCCCTCCGCAGTAATCTTGGGTCAAGGGTCCCGTGCCGTCCAATCCGGATCCAATATCATCTGATAAGTTTGATGGAAGGCAAAGCGATCAGATGATGTGTCAGATTCAAGGGCCTGAATCACATGACTAAGCAGCTGATTGTATAAACGGCTTTTATAAAATCAGCTGATGCATCAGTGCAAAAAAACCCAAAAAACTACACACTTCTGTGCAGACTCCTGTCTGACAGCAGCAGCTGATAGTTTAGCCGGCCAGGCAGTAAAAAGTTGGCCTCACCGCTCGACTTTTAGTGTCAGCTGATTCCGTCAGGTGACCGCATCAGCTGATCATCGCCAGGTCTGAGAGAGAGAAAAGAGAAGAGAAAAGAGAAGAGAGAAAAGAGAAGAGAGAGAAAAGAGAAGAGAACGAGGGAGAGAGAAAAGAAAAGAGAGGGAGAGAGAGAGAGAAGAGAGAGGGAGAGAGAGAGAAGAGAGAGAAAAGAGAGGAGAGAGAAAGAAGAAAGGAGAGGGAGAAGAGAGAGAGGAGAGAGAGAGAAGAGAGAGAAGAGGAGAGAGAAGAGGAGAGAGAAGAGGAGAGAGAAGAGGAGAGAAGAGGAGAGAAGAGAGAGGAGAGAGAGGAGAGAGAGAGGAGAGTGAGAAGAGAGAGAGGAGAGAGAAGAGAGAGAGAAGAGGAGAGAAGAGGAGATAAGAAAGAGAAGAGGGAGAGGAGAGAGAAGAGAGAGAGAAGAGAGAGGGAAGAGGGGAGACAGAGGGAGAAAGAGAAAAAGAAAGAAAAAGATAGCGAAAGAGACAGAAAGAGAGAAAGAAAGAAAGAGAGAAAGAGAGAGAGAGAACAAGAGAGAGAGAGAACAAGAGAGAGAGAACAAGAGAGAGAAAGAGAGAGAAGAGAGGAGAGAGCAATGCAGCCTCATTCCGTCAAATGCTCCGATTTCAGAGGTGTGGCCCACGGCTCACAGCTGATGTCCAGCATAATTAAATTAAATTAAACTATAATTATAAATAAATAATAATAATTAAAAATTAAAAAGAAATTAAATTCTTTACCGGGGCGGCCGGGACTTGAACTCCTGAACTACTTGAGCCACTGCCTTTAATGAGAAACATAGGAAGATTTGGTTATCTTGACCTCTGCATTGCAGAGTGAAGTCTCCGCTGACAGCGCGGCTCACTTCAGGTGCTGCGTGGAGAGGACACAGAGCGCTCGTGTTCTACGGGGCTCCCCGTCATCTTCATGTAGCAGAGCTGACAGTGTCGTGTGGATTACTTCGGAGCTGGATTGTTGTTTGGGGATTAATAAAGAGGTAAATGACGTGTTTATATGTCTTTTATTCCAAATAAAGGATTTTTCGTTGTGTGTGTTTCTTTACTTTCACTTACAGGTTAATCATGGAAGGTGTCTCGGGGAGACGCCTGCCATGATTAACCCCGTTATTACCCCGATTGCCACCGCACCAGGGCAATTCAGGATGAGCTGAGTTGAGTCCCGGGACTGTCGCATCTAATGGATGCGGCAATTCCGGGCGGCTGCTGGGTGATATTGTTAGGGTGGTGCGCTCCCCATAACGTGGTGCTCCCCATCCTGACAATACCAGCCTCCAGCCATGTGGCTTTATCCTGACTGGTATCAAAATTAGGGGAACCGCATTTTTTTTTTAAATTATTTATTTATTTTACTGCACGATATAGACCCGCCCACCAGAAGCTGTGATTGGTTGCAGTGAGACAGCTGTCACTCATCGTGGGGGCGTGTCTGACTGCAACCAATCATGGGCGCCGGTGGGCGGGGAAGGAACAGAATACCTGATTGAATAATGAAGCGGCAGCCATTTTCAAAAGAGGAAAAGCCGCCAGAGATTTGTGACAGCCGTGCAGCCTCGCGCCCGTGATCGGTGAGTAGGAAAGAGAGAGGGTTTGTGCTGGGGACGCAGGACGCATGCAGATACACAACGTGCGCACATACTTACTGTGAAAAGCCACACTTTTGGTGATCGAACCGTTCTCGAACGTAACTCGAACTGCCGAACTTTAAGCAAATCGTTCGAGATCGTCGAACGACTCGAACACCCCCCAAAATCACTCGAATTTGAAATTGGTGAACCATTCGACTCGAACATCGCTCAACTCTACTTTTTACCTATTATCCTTGTGAAAATTGGAAATTTGGAGCTAAAACAACATTTTAGTGGTAAAAATGTAATCATTTTTTCTTCACTGGCCAATAGCATAAAATTTTGTGACATAACATTTGTGGTGTCAATATGTTTACTGTACCCTTAGATTAATTAATTGAGGGGTGTAGTTTGTATAATGGTCTGACTTATGGGTCAGGTCTATTTTTTTTGCATGTCAGGAACCCTGCCAATGTGACATTGCACCCCCAAATCATTTCAACTAATGCTGAATTCTAAAATGGCACTCCTTCTCTTTTGAGCTTTGCACTGTGCCTCAAAAGTAGTTTTTGACCACATACGGGGTATTGGCAAAGTCAGGAGAAATTATGTAACAAATTATTTGGTCATTTTCTCCTATTACATTTTTTGAAAATTAAAATTATGGGGCCAAAGCAACATTTTAGAGGAAAAATTGTAATTTTTTTACTTTTACAGCCTAATATTATGCAATTCCATCACTTGAGATTTAAATTGCTCACTACACCCCTAGATGAATTCCTTGGCAGGTGTAGTTTCCATAATGGGCTCACTTGTGAGGGAGTTTCTGCTGTTTTGGCATGTCAGGAAATGTTTAAATATGACATGGCGTCCACAATCTATTCCAGCCAAAATGGCGCTCCTTCCCTTCTGAGCTCTGCCATGTGTCCAAACAGTAGTTTTCCCACCATATATGAGGTATCCCTGTACTCAGGAACAATTGAACAACAAATTGTATAGTCCGATTTCTCCTGTTGCCCTTGTGAAAGGGAAAAATTGTGGTTGAAACAACATTTTTGGGATAAACGTTTTTTCATTTTCATCGCTCAACGTTATTAAATTTTGTTAGTACCTTTGGGTTCAAGGTGCTCACCGCACATCTAGATACATTTCTTGAGGGATGTAGTTTATAAAATGGGGTGACTTGTGGGGGCTTTCCACCATCTAGGCACATCAGGTGCTTTGCAAACGCGACATGGGGTCCACTATATATTCCAGGCAATTTTGCGCACCAAAATTCAAATGATTCTTATATAAACTGAGCACCGGCACTACAGGAGTGGTGGAGCCACAGGTGATCAAGTGGTCCTTTGTGTAATCCACGTAAATAGAATGGTAAAGTGAAATAATGAATAGAACACCGTGCATCCAATAGAAATACATGTAATGGTACTGGACCAATACCTTCCCAAAAAAGTTTGGCACAAAGGAGTTAGATTAAGTGCCCAAAATAGCGATTCTTCCCCTCTGAGCCCTGCCATGCCAAAACAGTAGTTTTCCTACACATATCTTTGCACTCGGGAGAAATTGTGCAAAAAAATTTCTATGTCCACCTACTCCTGTTACTCTTGTGAAAATGAAAAAAATGGGGTTAAAGTAACATTTTTGGGGTAAAAATGTATTTTTTCATTTTCAAGGCTTAACATTACAAAGTTTTGTTACGCACATGTGGGTTCAAGGTGCTTTCCACATATCTAAATAAATTCCTTTGAGAGGTGTAGTTTCCAAAATGAGGCTTACATATGTGGGGTTTTACAATTTAAGAAAATCAGGGGCTCTGAAAACATGACATGGCGTCAGCTATCAATTCCATCCAAAATTGAAATAGCGCTCCTTCCCTTCTGAGCCCTGCCGTGCGCCCATACAGTAATTTTCCACAACATATGGGGTATCAGCATACTCAGCAGAAATTGCACAACAAATTGTATCTCCATTTTCTCCTTTCATGCTTGTGAAAATGAAAAATTTAAGGCTAAAGCAAAATTTTTGTGGGAAATTTTTTTTTCATTTTTTTATTCCACATTGCTTGAATTCCTGTTAGCACCTAAAGGGTTAAAAAAAACTTATTGAATGTAGTTTTGAGTACTTTGAGAGCTGCAGTTTTCAGAATGGTGTCACTTTTGGGTTTGGGTATTTTCTGACACATAGGATCCTTAAAGTTATTTCAAATGTGATGTGGTCCCTAAAAAAATTGGTTTTGTAAATTTTGTTTGTAAACTGAGAAATTGCTGATAGACTTGTAACCCTTCTAAGGCTTTAACAAAAAAAGGATGTTGCAAAAATGGTGCTTATATAAAGTAGATATTTGGCAATTGTTCTTTATTAATAAATTTGTGTGATTTAACTGTTTTTTTAAAGTTCGAACATTGAAAAATGTTCAACATTTTCATAAACACAACTGATATCGACCAAAGTCTACTATTAACATGAAGTTCAATGTGTCTTTAGGCCCAGTGGCGTAACTAGAGTGCGATGGGCCCCGGTGCGAAAGTTGGACCTGGGCCCCCCTCCGGACGTTGGTCAGATGAATGGGCACCTGTAGCATTCTAAATCCTATAAAGACATATTAATTGCCCCTTCCCCCCCTTCATTATGCAGTAATGTTCCCAATCCTGGTATACATGTTCCCCATCCTGGTATACATGGTATATAACGTCCCCATCCTGGTATATATTTATCCAATCCTGGGCCGATCCTAGTAAAAATGTCGCACATCCTGAGCCCATCCTAACATATGTCTCCCATCCTGATATACAGTATAAGTTCCTCATCCTGGTATATATGTCCCCCATCCTGGTATATATGGTCTGGGACTGTCTCTAATGCATAATTAAAAAAATAAAAATAATTTTAAAAAAATTCTACTCATCTTGCCTCTGCTCCCACATCTCCCAGTGTCCTCTGTAGCGAGCGTGGAGTGGCCTGCAGCTGACATCGGAGTGTTTGCTATAGAGCATGACAGTACTACCATGCGCAGCCCCCAGTCATGGTATGGACGTCAGCTGCCAGCCACTGTTTGCCCGACAGCGTGTATCGCAGTGCAGGGATCCAGCGGGTCTATGTGCTGTGATGCATTTCAGTTGATGTGCGCCCTCAAACGCACATCCAGCTGAAGTAGGAGCTGGGGTTGGCGTGTCCCCTGTACCTTTGGGCCTGGTAACAATCTCTACGTCTGTGATCATTTCACCCCTGCCTGCTCTCCTCACTCCATCTACCAACTATTGGTTGCTAAAGTCAGCTCATGTAGTGTAAAGATAAATCACCCTCCCAGGACATACTGCATCAAATCCACTTTAGGCTATGTGCCCATGTTGCGTTTTTATGTGCAGAAAATCTACACATAAAAACACATGTTTGGAACGAATAAAAAGCAACTGAAAAAATGATCATTTTTTATTGCGTTTGCGTGGTTTTTTTACCTGCTTCTTTTTTGAGCGTTTTTTAGTCATGGCGATCATGGGGGTTCAAGCTCTGTACCCACGCGGTCGCCAGGACCTGACTCTCGCTACCAGGAGCAGTACCCGCGCTGCTCTCGGCAGTTTAACCCTCTAAATGCTGCAATCAATGCGATTGCTGCATTCAGAAGGCAGGGAGAGGCATCGCTTACCCCTCTCTGGCGATTGAGTCCCTGTAGTGCAATCACAGTGACCCGATCGCTGCCATGGCAAACCTTGGTCATCACCATGATGACCCCGGTTTACTGAGGCATGGATCGCCTCACAAGCAGGGCACCTATGTCACCAGAGTTCCCTGCAACAAGGTCCCGCGGTAAAGACCACGAGGCCTAGGTGCAGGAAACTGGTGACATCACAAGGTGAATTGCGTTCATGCCGGCGGATCTGCAGGAAACCCCAGTGATCCGCAGGCATGAACTCGATTCAGCTTGTGATATCACCGGACTTCCCAGAAGCAATGTCCTGCAGTAAAGACTGTGAGAGGTGGAAATGGCTGCAGGGAGCCCCAATGACGTCAAAAAAGCACATAACACACAAAAATTCAATGTGGGCATTACACATGCGTTTTTTTCTGCATTTTTCACTGACCCCATTGAAGTCAATTGGTGAAAAAGCAGGAAAAAAATGCAGAAACAACTGACAAGCTGCTTCTTTTTTCAGCAACAAAAACTTAAAGGAAAAAAGCAGCAGGGTGTGCACAGCAATTCACGATTCTCAGACTTTGTGGGATGATTTTTCCTTGTGTTTATCAATTAAAAAAGCAAGGAAAAACGCATGAAAAAAGCGACGTGTGCACAAGGTCTTCTGTGTATGTAGCAGAGCAGTGCACAGTAATTTAGCTGGATTTAAATACAGGACCTGGCTGTGCTGCTTTCAACAAACTGCTGCAAAAACTTCCCCCACTGCTGTGTGACTGATTCTGTCGGCTGGCGACCCCAATCACCTTCTCAGCCTCATCCCCCCCCTCCCCACCAAATCCCAAAGTATCCAAAGCAGCACCTGAACGGTTTACATTAAGATAACAGAACGTAAAGAAGGTCAGAAACTTTCCTGCCATACAGCTCACCCCTTTCCACATGGTCACACATAAGTAAATAAACGATCGGACGCTGTCGGTGACTACACAGAGCGATGGGAAGGGAGGCAGAGTATATACAGCCATGCCTGCACTGCTGGGATGGAGAGGCACGATGCTGCCTCACAAACATGTGCCGGTCACACTGCACTGCTGCACTCACCTGATATATCTCCTGCAGAGGCTGGCAGCACAGTGTACAGTAATCACAGGCAGAGACTGGAGGGGGCAGAGCTCAGCGCAGCTCCTCTCACTGACAGGAGCGGCTGCTGATCTGCAGCGCGGGCCCCTAACCTGCGGGCCCGGTCGCAATGGCGACCCCTGCGACCGCGGTAGTTACGCCCCTGTTTAGGCCTCTTTCACATGTTCGTGAAAAACCACGCACGTTTTTCACGGACGTGTCAGAGGTGTGTTTTGCCCTCCGTGGCCCGTTTTTATGGACTACATGTGTTCTCCGTGTGTTATTGTCGCGGGCGGAGGAGGGGACGCTGCGCTCGCCAACGCTCGGGTCCGGCACTGCTGCTACTGCTGCTCGGTGGCTCGAGCGGTGGGCCGGATCCCAGGGACTCGAGCGGCGCTCCTCGCCCGTGCGTGAAAGGGGTGGTTTGTTGGGGTTTGGGATGCCGGTTTGTGACGCCACCCACGGTAAGTGGTGAGGTTGGGACACCACCGCTGCTCTGTACGGGGATCCCAGGAGCGATGACAGGGAGCAGCTGGGATGGTTCTCTCCCCTCCGTGGGTAGGGGGAATTTTGGTGGTCCCGGGGCCCGGTGATGTTGACTGGAAGGTGGATGGCGGGGTTTGGCGAGGTGCAGGGTCGCGGGGGCAGCGCGGTGCCAGACGGCACGGTGGTACTCACTCAGCCAGTAACGTACACAGAGTCTCTGGTAAAACAAACGGCTGGATGGACGGGTCCCACAGGCGGCTGCGGTGATCACTCCCGGTAGGTTGGTGGTGACTGTCTCTCCCTGCACCTTTGTTGTGTTTTTGGCCCCGATGGCTTCCCACCGGTAGCCCGCTCCCCAGCGGTGTGTTTGCCAGAGGAGCCCCTTTTGCCCGCAGGCGATGGCCCTGGGAACTCTAGCTGTGGCGGTAGCTGTATTTCCCTTCACGGTTGAGCGGTTGCCTTCAGTCGGGTCTTTACTGCTGGGAAACCCCGGAGGTTCCCATCGCTGACGGATTTGACCGGTTTAACGGTGACTCCAAGCCTAGTCGGGGTTCGTAGTCCCTGCCGGATGGTGCTGGCTTCTCTTCGCTCCCCGATCCGGTACCAGCGGGCCACCGCCCGTCCCCGGTCCTTACGGTTGTGCGTCAATCGGCCTCTCCTGCAGACGGTCACCACCGTCTGCCAACCTTGCTCTCCGGTGCCCGGCCACGTACCCGGACACGGTCAGTCAGCTCCTCTACTACTACTTCCCTCAACTCAACTCCAAAACCAACTGTTCTGACATCCTTTCCCGCCTCCAGGACTGTGAACTCCTCAGTGGGTGGGGCCAACCGCCTGGCTCCACCCCACCTGGTGTGGACATCAGCCCCTGGAGGGAGGCCACAAGGATTTGTGTCTGACGTTGATGTTCCTAACCGGGGTGTGGGGTGTGTTGTTGCAGTACCTGTGACGTCCTGGCTTGTCCAGGGCGCCACATTCCCCCTTGGTTAAACGCAGACCGTCCGCGGGCTGCCCGTCCATCACCGGTTTTATTTTCTTTTAAACTGCAAAAAGTAGAAAACACATAAACATCAACATATGCATTTCTTTATAAAAGTTCCCATAACGGGAGGCACGGTACTTTAACGTTACTAAACGGTAGTCTTTTATTAACGGTAACGGCTTCCGCTCTCCCCCCACCCAAACAACCTGGCCCTGATGCTGCCCCTAAGAAGTGGGCAGCACCCCTTACCCCAGTCCAGAACCAAATTGCCCGAGCGGATACGGTCCCTTTCAGGGGACCCCGTGTCCATGGGGGGCCCCTGACCCCCGGAGGATCGCCACCGGTTACGGTAGTGGCGGGCCTGAGCCATCCCTTTCCTCCAGGCCCATCCTCCCAAATCAGCCTCTCCGGAGGCGGTAACGGTAAAAGCCAACATTTTTATTTACATGCCACAAGTTTGTGGTTGCCCTGCAAGTTCTCGGCTTGTCCGTAAGCAGTTTCTTACGCACGATGAAAAGGGTCCCAACGGGGACTAATTGCCGGCAACGGCCGGTTCAATCACGGTGCTAATCTGGTCACAGTTCGGTTGATTACTTTCTCTTATCATTTGGTTACATTCTTATACATTCAAGAACATCACACCCCTAAATGTTAGTCTTCCTGTACCTAAGCGGGGGTCGACCTAGGTTGGGACGTGTGGACCTACGGGGGCCAAGGTTGGTGGTGGTAGGCAGTGGGGCAGAGGACACAGCTAGTTCCTCCCCCCGGCTATCGTGTGGGGCAGGCAGAGGCATAGGGGAGCTGGGTACAGGCACATCCCTGGGCGCTAGGGCATTAACGGCCACTTCCATCTCTTTTTCCTCCACGGGTTGTGGGAACAGTATTACTGGAAGGATCACTGCGCCGTTCTGTGTAGGCCAATCGGCCGGGAAATCGCCCAACATGGTGTGGATTACCCCTTTCCCCTTCTCCTCAGCCGGTTCGGTGGCCGGGGCTTCAGTTGCCGTCCTCAATGGTGGGGGACACCTCTTCAGGTGATCTCGGGAAACCATGGCCAAAGTCTTCCCCTGGTCACGGCTGATCTGGTAGGCTTTTCCATTCTCCCAATTGGTGGGTTGTATTACATACGGGGTCTACTTCCATTGATCGTCTAGCTTATGGGCCCTTCGCTTTTGCTTCAAGACGACATCTCCTGGCAGAAAGGGACCTACAGGCGCCTTTTTGTTGAAGCACTGCTCCTGCTGCTTCCGACTCCGGCACAAATTCTTTTCCACATAGTCCTGGACCTGTCGGTATTGTGCTCTTCGTCGGGTGTCCCACCCCGCGGTCGAAGGGAGCGCTTCCGGGGCCTCCAACCCCATCTCCAGGTCCACTGGCAGTCGACCGGGCCGAGCTCTCATCAGGTACGCCGGTGTGCACTTCGTAGAGCTGGAAGGGATGTTATTGTACATATCGACCAGGTCAGGTAGTTTTTCTGGCCATAGGTTCCGCTCCTCCAGCGGCAACGTCTTGAGGAGGTTCAAGACCAAGTGGTTCATCTTTTTGCAGATGCCATTGGTTTGGGCGTGGTAAGGCGTGGTCCGAATCTTCTTGCAACCGTACAACTGGCAGAATTCTTGGAACACCTCCGCTTCAAAGGCCGGGCCCTGGTCGGTAAGCACCTTCTCTGGGTACCCATGCGGCCGACAGAAATAGGCCTGGAATGCTCTAGCGGCGGTACGGCCGGTCAGGTCCTTGACTGGGACAACCACCATAAATCTTGAATAGTGGTCCACAATGGTCAGGGCATAAGTATACCCACTTCGGCTAGGGGTGAGCTTCACATGGTCGAGGGCCACCAGCTCCAGCGGTTGATGCGTAACGATTGGGCGTAGAGGGGCCTTCTGACTGGCCTCATCTCTTCTTCTCAGTGCGCAAGGGCCGCATTCTCGGCACCAGGCCTCCACAGATTCCCGCATCCCACTCCAATAGAACCGCTCCCTTAACAGCATTTCCCGCTTCTTCCACCCGAAGTGTCCGGCATTGTCATGGTATGCCTGTAGGACAGTGGGCACGTTAGCCTGAGGAATCACCAGCTGGCGAATCTTCTCATGGGTCTTCGGATTGATCAACTCCAGATACAGCTTCCCTTGGTGCAGGTATAGCCGGGTTCGTTCCCGCCACAAGCGTTGGGCCTCGGCAGGGGCAGCAGGGTCCATTCCAGCAGAGCCCTGTTCCACCAAGGTCTTGACCAAACGGACAGCGGGTGCCTGATCCTGAGCTTCTTGCCACCCCTTACTGGGCAGCGGGTTCAGGTTCACCTGTTGTTGATGGACACGCAACATCTCAACTGGCGGCCGGTGGAACGCAGGCAGCTAGATCTCTTCGAGGTCATCATCATCCAGCCCCTCTTCCGACAGGTGGGGCATCCGGGAGAGTGCATCGGCATTATCATTTGTACGGCCGGCCCGGTATTTGATGGTGAAGTCGTAATTGGCCAGCCTGGCCACCCACCGCTGCTCCAATGCACCCAGCTTAGCTGTTTCCAGATGGGTTAGTGGGTTATTGTCCGTGTAAGCGGTGAACTTGGCCGATGCTAGGTAATGGCGGAACCGCTCGGTGATAGCCCACACCAGTGCTAGAAGCTCGAGCTTGAAGGAGCTGTAATTCTCAGGATTCCTTTCTGTAGGTCGGAGTTTTCGGCTGGCATAAGCGATCACCCTTTCCCTGCCGTCTTGATTCTGGGCCAATACCGCCCCCAAGCCCACATTGCTGGCATCGGTATAAAGGATGAATGGGAGGCTGTAGTCAGGGTACGCTAGGATTTCTTCCCCAGTCAACGCCGCCTTCAGTTGGCGGAAGGACTCTTCATGCTTTTCCTCCCACGCCAACTGAGTCCCAGTAGGCCTACCACCCTTGGTCTGTCCCATGAGGAGATCTTGCATGGGGGCAGCCATTTTCGTGTATCCTTTGATGAAGCGGCGGTAGTAGCCCACCAGGCCCAGGAACTGTCTCACCTCCCTCACCGTAGTCGGTCTCGACCAGTCCTGTATGGTAGTGATCTTTTCCGGGTTTGGGGCGACGACTTCCGCGCCCACCACATGTCCGAGGTACTGTACCCTGGGCTTCAACAGGTGACACTTGGAGGGTTTCAGTTTCATCCCATACTTGGCAAGGGACGCGAACACCTCAGCTAGGTGCTCCAGGTGGGCTTCATACGTCTGTGAGTACACGATTACATCGTCCAGGTACAGCAAGACAATCTCAAAATTCAGATGTCCCAGACAGCATTCCATCAGTCGTTGGAAGGTTCCAAAGGCGTTGCACAGCCCAAACGGCATGCTGTTGAACTCACAGAGCCCCATAGGGGTAGCGAAGGCGGTCTTTTCATGGTCTTCGGTTGCCACGGCCACCTGCCAGTATCCGCTGGTGAGGTCAAGGGTAGAGAAGTAGTTAGTAGTGATGAGCGAGCATGCTTGTCACTACTCGGTACTCGCACGAGTATCGCTGTACTCGGGCTGCTCGGCGGGGACCGAGTAATCTCGCGATACTCGTGCTGTACTCGTGGTCTTCATTTCTGCATGTTGGCGCTCTTTTGAGAGCCAGCCCTCATGCAGGGATTGGCTGGCAGACCACTGCAATGCCACAGCCCTGTTAGTTGTGGAATTGCAGTGATTGGCCGGCCTGCACAGCGTGACCGAGCCTTTATATCGGCCGGCGCGCTGTGCTCTGCTCACAGCTATTCAGACAGTCAGTGTAGGGAGAGTGTCGCTGATTCAGGGAAAGCTTTGCGGCCCTTTATAGCTTTTTCAGTTGCAGGGCTGCAAACAGTGTGACCAAAAGTCCTTCTCAGGACTATTCTAGTTGTATACAGGCAGGCAGGGTATAGCCAGGTCGGAGTACAGTAGCAGAGTCCTTCTCAGGACTATTGTTGCTATATACAGGCAGGGTATAGCCAGGTCTGAATACAGGCTAGTGACCAAAAGAGTCCTTGTCAGGACTATTGTACCAGTATACAGGCAGGCAGGCAGGCAGGGTAGTGGTGACCGTATACCAGCCTTCATCATATCTGGGGCTGGTGTACACAGTGTAAAACAGTCCAGATAGTGTCTGACTTGTCTGTAATTGTCGCTCCCCAAAAAAACCTGTTAGGTTATTATTGCGTCCGTGCTTGGTTTTTAAAACCGCACGTGTGTGCCTGTTGGTGGCAGCGTACAGGTGCACTTGTGTGCAATTTCCACACACTTTGATATAACACACAAGTAGTGAATATACACGTCAGCAGTGCACAGCATTGCAAAATGCGCAAGGGCATTGGCAAGGAACAAGGAAGTGGACGTGATGGTGGTGCAGGCAGAGGCCGAGGTCGTGGGCAAGCTCTAATTTCGCCACAACAAAGGGCCACATCTAGTCGCTCGCACGTCCTGTCCCAAATTCTTGGGGACCGCAGCAGTACACCGCTCTTGAACCAAGACCAGTGTCAACAGGTTGTTAGTTGGATAGCAGATAATGCTTCCAGTCAGATTGGCACCACCACAAACACTCTGTCTTCCACACGGTCAAGTGTCAGTAGCCGTGATACTGCACCGCACATTTCTGAACCTGATCCTCCTTCCTACCACCAGGCTGAGTACACGTCCTCCTCGGACATTAATGATCCCACACTTGGACACTCGGAAGAGCTGTTCACGTTTCCATTCACACATTCTGGCCTCTCGCCAGCTCATATTGAAGTGGGTCATGAGGAGATCGTCTGTACAGATGGCCAAATATTTGAGCAGCCACGTTCTCACGAAGTTGGCAACGTGTCTCAACAAGTGGTGGACGATGATGAGACACAATTGTCAGGAAGTCAGGAGGAGGAGCAGGGTGCGGAAGAGGAAGACGACGTGGTGGATGATCCAGTAACTGACCCAACCTGGCAGGAGGATATGCAGAGCGAGGACAGCAGTGCACAGGGGGAGGGAGGCGTAGCATCACAACAGGCAGTAAGAAGCAGGGTGGTGGCCCCAGGCAGAAGTCAGGCAACCGTTCCCCGGAACAACACGACGACACAAGGTGCCTGTACAAATGTTAGGTCTTCCCGAGTCTGGCAGTTTTTTAAGTTGGATCCAGATGATTCAAAAAAGGCCATTTGCAACACCTGCCGTGCCAGCATCAGCAGGGGTACCAAAACTAGCAGCCTGACCACCACCAGCATGATCAGGCACATGTCAGCCAAGCACCCGACTTTGTGGGAAGTACAACAGAGTCGAGGAGCAGTGCTTGCTGATGTCACTGCTACGTCTTCGCTGGTTGTGCATGCGAGCCAATCCTCTGTCCATGCTGCCTGCGAACAAGCCTCCTCCACTCCTGCACCTGCAGTTGCCTACGCAGAAAGAACACCATCATCAAGCACGTCTTTGTCCCAGCGCAGCGTTCAGTTATCCATTCAGCAAACCTTTGAACGCAGGCGCAAATACACTGCCAACACCCCACATGCCACAGTTCTAAATGCTAACATTTCGCGACTGCTTGCGCTGGAAATGTTGCCTTTTAGGCTGGTGGAGACAGAAGCATTCCGTGACCTGATGGCGGCAGCTGTCCCACGTTACTCGGTCCCCAGCCGCCACTATTTCTCCCGGTGTGCCGTCCCCGCGTTCCACGTGTCACAAAACATCACACGTGCCCTGAACAACGCTGTTTCACCCAAGGTCCACCTAACCACAGACACGTGGACAAGTGCTTGTGGGCAAGGCCGCTACATCTCGTGGACGGCACACTGGGTTAATATTGTGGAAGCTGGGACCCAGTCTGAGCGCGGGACGGAACACGTCCTTCCCACACCAAGGTTTGCAGGCCCTACCTCAGTCAGTGTTTCACCCACACTCTACAGCTCAGGAATGTCATGCTCTTCAGCCTCCTCCTCCTGCGCATCCTCATCCACTGTGCCCTCCACACCAGTCACAAGCTGGAAGCACTGCAGCACTGCCTCGGCGAAGCGGCAACAGGCTGTGCTGAAGCTAATCTGCATAGGTGACAAACCCCACAATGCAGAAGAGCTGTGGACAGCTCTGAAACAGCAGGCAGATCACTGGCTCACACCTCTGAACCTAAAGCCAGGAAAGGTCGTGTGTGACAATGGCCGGAACCTGGTGGCGGCTTTGAGGCGAGGCCAGCTGACACATGTTCCATGCGTGGCCCATGTGCTCAACCTCGTGGTTCAGCGGTTTATAAAGTCATACCCAGAGCTGTCTGATCTGCTGGTAAAAGTTCGCCGCCTGTCTGCACATTTTCGAAAGTCACCTACTGCTTCAGCCGGCCTTGCCGGCTTTCAGCGCCGTTTGCATCTTCCGGCTCACAGACTGGTGTGTGATGTCCCCACGCGTTGGAATTCAACTCTGCACATGTTGGTCAGGATATGTGAGCAGAAGAGGGCAGTTGTTGAGTACCTGCATCACCTAAGCCGTCGGGAAATGGGTCAAACTCCACACATAACACCTGAGGAGTGGAGATGGATGTCAGACCTATGTACCATCCTCCAAAACTTTGAGGACTCCACCAAGATGGTGAGTGGTGATGACGCCATTATTAGCGTCACCATACCGCTACTCTGCCTTCTAAAACGGTCTCTGCTGAAAAACAAAACCAGGCGGGAAGGCAGCATTTCGGTAGCCAAGAGCTTACAGAGGGATAAAGTCAAACTCTTAGCTTTGTCATGGGTCGCAGGAAATGGCCTTTTATTTGTCCACATCTGAGGGACAGAGATCTGGCTGCTGTGTGTAGACGGTGTTGAGTAGGGTGTCCCTGGAAAAAGGCAGATTTGTGAGGAAAGTGCAGGCGGAGACATGATGTTGCCTTCATCAAACGTTGGTGCTATCGATGTGTGAAAGAGCTGTACACACGCACTTGTTTCCCCTTCCAAACCAACTGACGACCTACCAAGCAAACTGCCTGTTGCGGTTACAGTGGTGGAAGTTGTGCGTGGAAAACCACGTGTGACAGCTGTCCCCACAGTCCTAGAAGATGAAGAGCGCGCGGATGCACTGAAAGGGGCAGGCCGTGGATGGTTCGCTCCGCTAGGCCGCATTGCAGCACGGTGAGCTTCCCACTGGGACATATGATATTTATTCATGTGACGATTCATGGAAGAAGTTGTCAAACTGCTGAGGTTTTGACCTCTACTAACAGAATCACGACAAATTTTACAGATCACATAATTTGGGCGATCTTTTTCTATGTCAAAAAAGGACCAGGCTAGGCAAGGCTTAGAGGGCATGCGACCTGCTGAGCCCCCCCGACTAGTGCTCAGAGGCAGAGTGGTGGCTGATGATGCAGTTGTAGACGTGCTACCAGTGCTCCGACTCTGTCCAGGAAGGCGCAAGGTAACTTCGTCGTCGGTTGCATCCTCCTCCACCGCCTCTGTTGACCTCCTCGAGTGCCTGACTGTGGGTTGACAGTAGGTGGGATCTAGAACTTCATCATCAATTGTTGTGTTTGCACTCCCCTCACCCTCAGACCGAGCCTCTTCTTGCCCTGACCGAATATTTAAGTTGTCATCCCAATCTGGTATCTGCGTCTCATCGTCATCAGTATGTTCCTCATTGTCTATAACCACAGGTGTTACAGTTTGTGACAAAGGGTCAACATTATGCTCAGAAACTTGGTCCTCACGGCCTGAATCAGAGTCACAAAGGTTCTGGGGATCACTGCAGACCATTTCCTGGTCTGTACTCACTGTAGCTTGGGAGCAGACCTCTGATTCCCAGGCTATAGTGTGACTGAACAGCTCTGCAGACTCAGCCATCTCAGTTCCACCATACTCTGCAGGGCTGATGGAGACTTCAGAGCTGGGAGAAAGCAAGTTTGATTGGGATGACAACTCAGAGGACTGGTGTTTTTTGGATGCAGTAGTTGAGGTGGCTGAGAGGGCACTTGTTGGACCACTTCAGATCCATTCAAACATTTTCCTTTTTTGGCCATCATCTACCTTTGTTCCTGTTGTTCGTGTCCGTAAAAAAGGGAGCACATTGGATTGTCCACGGTAAGTAGTAGACATCTTACTTTTGCTGGTAGATGGTTTATCTTCAGCATATGTTAATGGAGCTTTGCCACCTTCCCCACGGACAAACCCTTTTTTTCCTTTTACAACACGCCTCTGCCCCTTTCCACCAGCATCTGTCATTTTGCCACTCATGTTGATTGCGACAAGATTGTGCACTTAAAATGTGGTAGTAAAAATTGAGAGGTGGTGTAGATTGCAGCGGTGGTCTAGCTTTATTAACAGCAGAATAAACAACAATAATTATCCCTGACAATGCAACTACGGCACTTAAACTGGCAGCATAAATTGCTAGTATAATGGCTTAGTAACAATGAGTTTGAGTGTGCAATGCAGGCAGACGTGCTGCAAATATCTTTGCACTACTGGGACTATACAGAAGTCCAATAGCCACGTTTAGGATGCCACTAAGTTCACTCAGTGTTTACTAGTATAATGACTTAGTAACAATGAGTTTAAGTGTGCAATGCAGGCAGACGTGCTGCAAATATCTTTGCACTAGTGGGACAATACAGAAGTCCAATAGCCACGTTTAGGATGCCACTAAGTTCACTCAGTGTTTGCTAGTATAATGGCTTAGTTACAATGAGTTTGAGTGTGCAATGCAGGCAGACGTGCTGCAAATATCTTTGCACTACTGGGACTATACAGAAGTCCAATAGCCACGTTTAGGATGCCACTAAGTTCACTCAGTGTTTGCTAGTATAATGGCTTAGTTACAATGAGTTTGAGTGTGCAGTGCAGGCAGACGTGCTGCAAATATCTTTGCACTAGTGGGACAAAACAGAGGTCCAATAGCCACGTTTAAGATGCCACTAAGTTCACTCAGTGTTTGCTAGTATAATGGCTTAGTTACAATGAGTTTGAGTGTGCAATGCGGGCAGACGTGCTGCAAATATCTTTGCACTAGTAGGACAATACCGAAGTCCAACAGCCACGTTTAGGATGCCACTAAGTTTCCTCAGTGTTTGCTAGTATAATGGCTTAGTAACAATGAGTTTGAGTGTGCAATGCAGGCAGACGTGCTGCAAATATCTTTGCACTAGTGGGACAATACAGAAGTCCAATAGCCACGTTTAGGATGCCACTAAGGTCACTCAGTGTTTGCTAGTATAATGGCTTAGTTACAATGAGTTTGAGTGTGCAGTGCAGGCAGACGTGCTGCAAATATCTTTGCATTAGTGGGACTATACAGAAGTCCAATAGCCACGTTTAGGATGCCACTAAGTTCACTCAGTTTTTGCTAGTATAATGGCTTAGTAACAATGAGTTTGAGTGTGCAATGAAGGCAGACGTGCTGCAAATATCTTTGCACTACTGGGACTATACAGAAGTCCAATAGCTACGTTTAGGATGCCACTAAGTTCACTCAGTGTTTGCTAGTATAATGGCTTATTAACAATGAGTTTGAGTGTGCAATGCAGGCAGACGTGCTGCAAATATCTTTGCACTAGTGGGACAATACAGAAGTCTAATAGCCACGTTTAGGATGCCACTAAGTTCACTCAGTGTTTGCTAGTATAATGGCTTAGTTACAATGAGTTTGAGTGTGCAGTGCAGGCAGACGTGCTGCAAATATCTTTGCACTAGTGGAACTATACAGAAGTTCAATAGCCACATTTAGGATGCCACTAAGTTCACTCAGTGTTTGCTAGTATAATGGCTTAGTAACAATGAGTTTGAGTGTGCAATGCAGGCAGACGTGCTGCAAATATCTTTGCACTAGTGGGACAATACAGAAGTCCAATAGCCACGTTTAGGATGCCACTAAGTTTACTCAGTGTTTGCTAGTATAATGGCTTAGTTACAATGAGTTTGAGTGTGCAGTGCAGGCAGACGTGCTGCAAATATCTTTGCACTAGTGGGACTATACAGAAGTCCAATAGCCACGTTTAGAATGCCACTAAGTTCACTCAGTGTTTGCTAGTATAATGGCTTAGTAACAATGAGTTTGAGTGTGCAATGCAGGCAGACGTGCTGCAAATATCTTTGCACTAGTGGGACAATACAGAAGTCCAATAGCCACGTTTAGGATGCCACTAAGTTCACTCAGTGTTTGCTAGTATAATGGCTTAGTAACAATGAGTTTGAGTGTGCAATGCAGGCAGACGTGCTGCAAATATCTTTGCACTAGTGGGACTATACAGAAGTCCAATAGCCACGTTTAGGATGCCACTAAGTTCACTCAGTGTTTGCTAGTATAATGGCTTAGTAACAATGAGTTTGAGTGTGCAAAGGGCAGGAGGGTACAGTGGCAGGGTTGTGGGTCTCTGGGTAGAGGAAAGGAAGCCTGCCTTTCTATTCCTCCTAATGGGGAAATGCAGCGAGGAAATCCCTGACCTTAGCTACACAGATGCTGTCATCTTGTGTAGCTGTTAAACTCTGTTTTCACGGACCTGTCACCTATGGCTCTGACCCTGCCGGTATGAGCCCTTAAAAGGACTGATAGAAAGTGCTATCCTTATGCTGTACAGTGCTGTGTATGGAGCGTACACAGCAGTATCGGCGATAGGAGCTGCGCCAGTGATGACTGACCCCAAGGACGCAGAAGGCAGATAATGGCGTGCTGGAGGAAAATGTCTGGTTTTATAATGCAGGGACATGTGACATGGACATCCTATCACACATGCTGTTGCTTCTCTGGCTAAAAGTCCACTTAGCTGTGTGTGTGTCTGGGATTGGCTGACATGCTGGCCCGCCCCACTACACGCGCGCGCTTAGGGAAGGAAGACAAGGAAAAAAAAAAAAATGGCGATCGCCATTATCCATACAGCAGTGATCTGAATGTGCTGTTCCCGCACACTATACACTGAAATTTTATAATAGTGTGAGTCACAGAGTGACTTACACTATTACAGCGGAAAGCCAGCTAGGAATTAGCTGGTCTTTTTGCTGCTAGAACCGTTCTTAAACGTATCTAGAACTATCGAGCTTTAGCAAAAAGCTCGAGTTCTAGTTTGATCTAGAACAGCCCCCAAAATCACTCGAGCCACGAACTGGAGAACCTCGAACCGCGAACCGCGCTCAACTCTACCGAGCAGTCCTTGAGAAAATGCCCCATGAGAGTGCAGCACTCACAGATCTAATCCACTGCAGTGATCAAGCATTGCTGTGGATTAGATCAGTGATCAGACCACTGAAAGCTACTGTCCCATAAAGGGACTAAGTAAAAAAGTAAAAACAAAGTTTTAAAACTTAGTAACAATATTTAAAAAAATCAGAAAATAAAGAACAAAAAAATTCCAATAAACATGTATATGTACGTATGTAAAACAAAACCAAATAAATGGTACAGATAAAAACATCATCTTGTCCCGCAAAAAAACAAGCTGCCATACAGCTCCATCAAATAAAAAAGTGAAAGTTCTTAGAATACAGCAATGCAAAAAACATTTTTTTTCTATAAAATTGTTTTTATGGTGTAAAAACAGCAAAGCATAAAAAAAATATAAATGTGGTAGCACTGTAATAGTACTGAGCTGAAGAATAAAGCTGTCTTGTCACTTTTACGGCACGGTGAATGGCGTAAATAAAAAAAGCAAACAAAAAAACAATTCTTGAATTGATGTTTCTTCATGATCCTGCCTCAGGCCTCCGACACACTCACGTGAAAATCACGCACGTGCCGCAAGGCTTGTATTTACCCTGCGTGTTGTGTGTAGGTAAATACGTGTCTCTGGTACGTGCGGGTCACATGTGTTCTCCGTGTGCTATCTGCGATAACACACGGAGAAGCGGTAATTTGCAAACTCACCTGGTCCTTCCTGCTGTCCGTGGTGCTGATCTTCGGCCTCCAGCCCTGCCGTCTCCCCGCTGCTGCTGCTGCCGGCCACAGTGAAGTGAATATTAAATGAGCATAATGAGCAGCGGTCGGCAGCAAGTGACAGCAGCGGCAGAGACAGGAGGGCTGGAGAAGGTGAGTTAAGATTTTTTTTTTTCTCTGACATGTGTGTTTTCTCCGGCGCATGTCACACGGGATCGCATCCACACTACATCCGTGTGGTACGGGTGCGGGCCGTGTGACAGCCGTGCTGCGGGAACACATGGACATGTCAGCGTATTGGAAAACGCACACACGTACATTTGGACACGGACACACATTCCGTATTGTTTTACGTGTGTGTACCTGCTACAATAGGGTAGCATTGCTGTACGTGTCTCCGTGCCGCCGGTACGTTTAAAAAATGGCAAACACGTACCGGCGGCACGGATGTGTGTCGCAGGCCTCACAAAAAGTGGAATAAAAAGTGATCAAAAAATATTCTGTGGCCTAAAATGGCAGCAATAAACACTCCCAATCATCCCACAAAAACAAGCCCTCACATGACTCTGTCGGCAGAAAAATAAAAAAAAACTACAGCCTTCAAAATTCAGTAATGCAGTGATTTTGTAAAAAGTGTTTTTAGTGAGATAGTTGCCAAACCTAAAAAAATATATATAAACCTGATATCGCAGTAATCGTACTGACCAATGGAATAAAGTCACCAAACCACTGTGCAGTCATCAACAGTTTTGTTCACCTTTAAAAAGATGGACACCTCAGAACAGAGGCCAAACAGAGTCCGAAGTAACACTGCTGCCTTATTAGTGAATGGATCACATTGCAGGTTTCACCTGAATCAAGTATTTCGGAGATGGAGATGGAAACCCCGATGTAAGTGCTCAGCATAGAGTACAGGATAAATGGGAACTGATTCAGAATGTTCTGTTCAAAAATTGCCTCCAAATAGCATTCAACTCAACCAACGAAATCACCCCATTCAGGTCCATCATCAGTTAACAGAAATATAGGGGGCTTCCACATTACTGGTAGCACAAAGGCTCTGGAAAAAAGTTATGGCTCCCCCGCCCCCCTCAAAAATGTTATTTTTTTGTTCACTGCCCAATAGTATAACATTTTCAGACACATCTGCAGTGTCAATATGCTCACTGCACCCCTGGATGAATGAATTAAGTGGAACAGTTTGTAACATGGGGTCACTTGTGGGGTGTTTCTGCTGTTCTGGTACCTCCGTCAATGTGACATGGCACCCACAAACTATTCCAATGAAATCTGAACTCCAATATGGCGCTCTTTCTATTCTTCACTTTGTACTGTGCCTCAAAAGTAGTTTTAGACCACATATGGGGTGTTGGTGTACTCAAGAGAAATTGCACAACAGTTTGGATGGTTTATTATCTCCTGTTACCCTAGTGAATTTGAATCATGTGGGGTGAACACAATATTTTTTAGATAAAGAATTATTTTCATTTTCAAGACTCAACTTTATAAAATTCTGGGGTTCCAGGTGCTCAATGACCATCTAGATAAATTCCTTGAGGGGTCTAGTTTACAAAGGGTTATTTGTGAGGGAGCTCCATTGTTTAGGGACATCAGGGGCTCTCCAAATGCGACATGGCATCCACTAATGATTCCAGCCAATTTTGCTTTAAAAAATTCAAATGACGCTCCTTCCCTTCTGAATCTTGCCATGCACCCAAACAGTTGTTTTCTACCATATATGAGGTATCAGCGTACTCAGGACGAATTGCACAATACATTTTATGGTGCATTTTTCCTTGATACCCTTGTGAAAAAAGTTATCTGGCTGAAGTAACAATTTTGTGGTGAAAATGTATTTTTTTATTTTCACGTCTCAACATTATAAACTTCTGTGAAGTCGATGGGTGTTGAAGATGCTCACCAAACATCTAGATAAATTTCATGAGGAGTCTCATTTCCAAAATGGGGGTCACTGTCACTTGTGGGGGATTTTCACTGTTTAGGCACCTTAGGGGGTCTCCGAATGCGGCATGGCTTCCACTAATGATTCCAGCTAATTTTGCTTTCAAAAGTTCAAATGGCGCTCCTTTCCTTCCGAGCCCTGCCGTGCGCCCAAACAGTAGATTTCCACCACATGTGAGGTATTGGTTTACTTAGGAGAAGTTGCACAACAAATTCTATGGTGCATTTTCTCTTATTACCCTTGTAAAAATGCAAAATTTAATGAAAAAAGTAATATTTTTCAGGGAAAAAGTGCATTTTCATTTTTTCCTTCCACATTGCTTTGCTTTCTGTGAAGCACCTAAAGGGTTAATAAACTTCTTGGATGTGGTTTTGAGCACTGCGAGGTGTGCGGTTTTTAGGATGGTGTCACTTTTGGACATTTTCTGTTACCTAGGCCTCTCAAAGTAACTTCAAATGTGATGTGGTCCCTAAAGAAAATGGTTTTGTAATTTTTGTTGAAAAAATGAGAAATTGCCGATAAACTTTGAACGCTTCTAACTTCCTAACAAAAGAAAAATTATGCTTCAAAAATTGCCCTGATGTAAAGTAGACATGTGGGAAATGTTATTTAGTAATTATTTTGTGTGACATAACTCTTGGATTTATGGGCATAAAATTTCAAAGTTTGAAAATTGCTACATTTTTGCCAAATTTCCTATTTTTTCATAAACATAAAATATTGGCCTAAATTTACAACTATCATGAAATACAATATGTCACAAAAAACAATGTCAGAATCACCGGGATCCGTTGAAGCGTTTTAGAGTTAAAACCTGTCAAAAAGATACTAGTCAGAATTGCAAAAAATGGCCTGGTCAGTTAGGTATTTTCAGGCTTGGGGATGAAGGGGTTAAATAATGTTTAATAGAATGGATGACTCTTGCATCAGAGGCAAGATATAGTATTAATATTCATGTTTGTTCATATTTTTCTCCAAGTCAAACTATTAACTAAACAACAATATTCATACAGATTATTGATCACATCACTCATAAACATACCTTATATTCTTGAACCAGTAAGTACAACAAGGTAATGTCAATAGAGTTAGCCAAAACAGTAAGTTTATGACTGAAAAATGCATCTTGATGTTATCAGAAGCTGTGTGTAAATCATAACTATATACTGGAGGAGCTGATTCTTCTTTCTGAAGACTAAGGATGTGTTTTTCTAATTTTTTTGCTGAACTCGCCTCTGTGGTTATGGTGGCAGATATTTGACTTGTAGCCTATGGAAAAAATAAAAATATTATATGTCAAAATGTTATCGTGAGATAGGATCAATTTATTAGAAACATGGTTTCATCATAATTTACAAATTAAACAAAAGTTAGCACTCTACCATCTGGCCCCTATTCATCTACTACCCCTGGGTGTGAACAGGTAATTGAACTGCTACAACTACAAGAATGCAGAAAGAAAGGCTGGGCTCTCTGTATACATAGACTAAGGGCGCCGTCACACGGGACAATCTATCGGGCGATCGCACGTGCGATCGTACCCACCCCCGTCGTTTGTGCGGCACGGGCAATTAGTTGCCCGTGGCGCACAAAGTCGTTAACCCCCTGTCACACGCACTTACCTCCCGGACGACGTCGCTGTGGGCGGCGAACATCCTCTTCCTTAAGGGGGAGGGACGTTCGGCGTCACAGCGACGTCACACAGCGGCCGGCCAATAGAAGCGGAGGGGCGGAGATGAGCGTGATGTAACATCCCGCCCACCTCCTTCCTTCCGCATTCCCGGCGGGATGCAGGTAAGCTGTGTTCGTCGTTCCCGGGGTGTCACATGGAGCGATGTGTGCCACCTCGGGAACGATGAACAACCGGAGCACAAGAGGACCGACATTTTGAAAATGAACGACGTGTCAAAGAGCAACGATAGGGTGAGTATTTTTGCTCCTTCACAGTCGTTCGTAGCTGTCACATGCTACGATATGTCTAACGATGCCGGATGTGTGTCACGGAATCCGTGACCCCGACGACATATCGCCCGATATATAGTAGCGTTTGACGCCGCCCTAAGAAGTAACACTTCTGTCACCTTAATAGATAAACTCTTCCTGGCTTCAAAGGACCAGCCACAGGTAGACTGGAGTTCAGTTATGACTATTGGGGTTCTTGTCGCAGGCATAGTTATGGGAGACATAGTTTCAGTTTTGTAGCAAAATGGCGAACATAACATATCTACTCGCATCACTGTGAGGCCTGCCTATTAGCTTCAAATTAATATTGGTCCGATGCATGTGGCTATATACATCATATTTTTCATCTACATAAAACTAAAATAATAATAATAGGAAATATAGCATTAATGTCTCAAGGCTGGGACCTTCAGGGAGCCAGATATCCTGAAAAACAGGGATCCCATAATTTTTGGGACCCGAGACACTTCCCAATGACCAGTCTACAACTAAGGTTGCAAAAGAGAGGTACAGTATGTGGGAGTACTGTATGTAGTATGTGGGATATCTAATAAATTTTCTGAATTTTCATCACTGTTCAATCTCAAATAGCTGTAGCTCACTATAATATTGTTCCATATTTCAATAGGAGCGCTGCCCTCCAAAATTGTACCATCTCTGCAACCACAGGTCAAGTGCTTTTCCTTATTTATTCATTAATTTAATGTAACTGTATATACTGTATTGTCTTGACCCCTTTATAAAATCTTTTGTGTATATTTATAAACACCGCCTACTTTTCTAATAATTAAATATATAAAATATAATAGTTTTGTTCCTTTTGCTCTATAAATGGCATCCCTGAAGCTTTGTGAGGCCAAACATTACCAGTAAAGGATGACCAATCGGCCTGTCTAAATGAGCGGTGGTGGCACCTAGTTTTCTTGGGTTATTGCGGAGATTTGCAACAACTATTGTCTCCATACAGGAGGCATCTTGAAGCTGTCATCACCAGCAAAGCCTTTTGTATGAAGTATTAAATAACCTTCAGTAGGCGTGTTTCCCTGTGTCATTTCTCATTGCTACACATAACTTAATTAATGGACATCTATGGTTTGATTTCTTTGCCTATATGGATTGAATGAGTTGTTACCATCATCAGGTGAAAAATTCTTGTCAATAGCACCTTTAGAAATATATTTACTTAGAAAATTGGTGACTTGATCGATATTTATTTCCCCTGCTGTACATCACTCTGATGCATGATGCAACAATTAAAAGTTTAGGCCATCTTTATTCCATCGTGTTAAAATATACAAAAAAGGAGAGTTAATCTAAAAACAATAGGACATCCCATAAAAACCAATTCTTAATTAATTCTTACTTATTTTTTAATATTGCAAAACGAAAAAGTATCTTTCCATAAAATAGTGATTCCACACTACATAATGGTCCCCAAGTAGTCCCCACACTGTATAATGGCCCCCAAAGTAGGCCCAAAACTGTATTTTTTTTTTTTAAATTCTTTATTTATTTAAATGGAATCCAGATGAACATAACATGTCAATCCAAAGGCCTGATGGCCTAATTGCCATAACCAAAGAGCATTCAAAACAGGTGAAACAAAAGATTAGCATAAATCACAATGATATGACAACATATCGCCTGTTTGGTAGCATACACGAATGCAAGATTCCAGGGTTTTAAATATAAATGAAGAAACATGACAGAAGCTGTAGGAAGCATATAAAGAATATAATAAAATAGAACAAAGCAAAAGGGAAATAAGAAAATGGAGCGGATAAAAAGAAAGTAGAAAATAGAGGGGGGAAATAAAGAGACAAGGTAAAGGGGGAGAAAAGAGGAGTGCGGGAGGGGGTAGAGGGGGGGTACACAGGTACGGCAGTACTCCATCTCCCCGGCTCTGAGGATAACGCATCACTAGACCTACCATTACATCTCATCATGGGACCCCGGGCGGTCACCCAGCAACTCTCGATACTCCATTGTCTGTTGGAAATCCATCCACTCTCTCCACGTAGCCCAGAATTTCAAATAGGACTCATGCACAGAAGAAGTCAGATCCTCCATATGCATGAGTTCATTGGTTCTGGCTATCCATTGTGCAACAGTGGGTGGCGCTTGACTTTTCCATCTCTTTGGGATGCATGACCTGGCAACCATGATGAGGAATTTCTTCAGAGAGGATTTGTAGATCTCACAGTGATGAAGCAAGAAGGCGGCCGGCCCAATCTCCCCAGCAGTGCCAGACACTCTCTGGATGATGTCGGAGACACCAGTCCAAAACGGACAGATCACCGCACATTCCCAAAACCCATGTAATAATGTTCCCTCCTCCTTACCGCACCTACAGCAAGTGGGGTCAGCTGAAGGATAAATGGCGTGCACCTTAGTCGGTACCCTATACCATCTAGAGAGCAATTTGTAGCTGGCCTCCTGGAACCTAGAACTGATAGATGAACTGTGTGCGAGAGAAAACACTTGTTCCCTCTGGGCCGGGGTGAGAGCAATACCGAGGTGCCGTTCCCGTTGTATTATGAAAGGAGGAGGAGTCTGATCAGGGGGGGAGGGCAACATAGCGTAAACTCCCGAAAGTGAGTGGTGCACAGGGCCCCCACCCCCACATATTAGTTCAAATTGTGTCTTGGGAAGCAAAAGTGGGCCTTAGGAGGTAGCTTACTGAAGAAATGTGCGAGTTGCAAGCATCTCTACTGTCCTAACGGGGCTGGGGTCTGGCTAGCAGCTAATGTGGACACCGACGGCCACCTCGAATCGTCCCCAAAAACCTCCGCTCGGTCCCTCCCATTGCTCACCCAGAGTTGGAATATGTGGTCTATTTTACCTGGTTCGAACGAGGGATGGCTTAAGATTGGTGTCATCCTAGAATGGGAAGGATTCAAACCTGCGCGGACCTGAGCCATGTCGCAATATGTTACCGTTGGGCCAAGGGTCGGGTGTGATTTTAGCATCATGGAAGCCTCAGATAGTACCCACGGTAATTTATTTAAAGGTATTGGGGAGAAGGACTGCTCTATCTGCACCCATGCTTTCTGTGTATCGTTCCTGCACCAATCAATAATTCTGGTAAGGTGACCCGCCAAGTGATAAAGCCTTATATCAGGCAGCCCAATACCCCCTCTATGCTTGGCTCTTGACAGAATTGCTCATCTTATGCGAGCTGGTCTCCCCACCCATATACAAGAGGATTGGACCGATTTGAGAGTCTTAAAAAGGCAAGGGAAATCTTGATTGGGAGAGCTTGCAACAAGTACAAGATCCTAGGGAAAATGTTCATCTTGTAGATTTGGCATCTACCAAACCAGGAGAACAAAGATTTCCTCCTTCGGTCACAGTCCCTTCTAATCGAGGCAAGCAGAGTAGGAAAATTGTTTTGGAACAGGAGATTGAGGTCACTAGTAAGGCGTATGCCCAGATAGCTGAGAGATTGGGCCGCCCACCTGAAACTAAAGGTTGACTTTAACTCCTCCACTTCCTTGGGACAGAGATTAATGTTTACCGCTTCAGACTTTGTGAAATTAATTTTAAAATTTGATAGTTGAGAGTATACCTAAAATTCTTTAATCAAATTAGGGAGGGATATCCTAGGTGTGGAGATAAAGAATAGAAGGTCATCCGCAAATGCAGCTACTTTATGCATGGTCTGGCGAACTGCAATAACCGCGATATCTCTGCTAGCTCGTACATGTCTGAGGAAGGGTTCCAGAGTCAGGATGAATATCAGTGGAGATCACGGGCACCCTTGATGGGTACCATTCGAAATATTAAATGAATCCGAAAGGATCCCATTCACCAGTACCCTAGCTCAAGGAGCTGAGTAAAGAGATAATATCCTTAACATTCCATTCCCCAACCCCAGACTCCTGAGTGTGGCGTCCATAAATGTCCAGTCTACTCTGTTGAACGCCTTTTCGGCGTCGGTCGAGAGCAGCATGGACGGGATGCCCCCTGATTTAACCCTATACATTAGGTTTATGACTTTGATAGTGTTGTCGCGGGCCTCACGACCCGCAATAAACCCTGTTTGGGCTGAATGGATTATCCCTGGGAGCAAAGCAGCCAATCTGTTTGCAAGAAAGAATTTTAGCAAAAAGTTTAGTGTCCACGTTTAGAAACGATATTGGACGATAACTAGCGCATTGTGTCGGGTCTTTCCCCGCCTTATGTATTACCGTGATATGCGTCCTCAATGAATCCGCATTAGGGACAAAGTCCGCTTGAGCCCTGGAGTTGAAGGCCAACAAAAGATGTAGGGTTAGTATGTCTCTTAGATTTTTGTAGTATGGAAAGGGCAGACCATCAGGACACGGTGCTTTGTCAGGCTTGGACGATGCTATGGCATCCTAGAGCTCCTGGTTTGATATTGGAAGTTCCAACGCCGCCACCTCCGCATCCCTCATCCGCGGCATTTTTGCCTTTCTGATATAATCCACAATTTTACAATTCCGGGCAGTTGATGATTTTGGAAGGACGTTTTCCTCTAAATTATAAAGAGCCTCATAGAATTCTTTAAAGGTTTCCGCAATTTCCCGTGAAGAATGTAACAAGATATTTTGGGAGGACAGGGAAGCAATCTTCGAGATAAAGGTTGAGGCTTGTTGCTGTCTAAGGGCCCTCGCTAATGTCTTACTACATTTATTTCCATATTCATAAAAGTGTCGCCGACACCGAGCCAGGACCCCTTTTGCTTTAGATGTAAGCAATTTCCGCAGATCATCCCTAGCTGTAAAAAGGGCTCCACCCACCTCCACCGAGGATAGTTGTTTGCACCGAGTTTCTAGTTCTTTCAACTGCACTAAAAGTGTAGAAATCTCTAGCTCACGTTCCCTTTTTAGCCTTGCCCCCTGTTGGATAAATACGCCTCTGATGATGCATTTATGGGCCTCCCATTTTGAAGTTGGGGAACTATTCTCCAAAGTATTTATTGCAAAGTACGCTGCCAAGGCGTTTTGTATCACAGTTTGGACTTCAGGATTGTCCAAGAGGGATGTGTTCAGTTTCCACTGCCACTGGTGTGGAACTGGAGATTGTAGCAGTATTGTAACCGTACAGAGGGCATGGTCTGAGAAAGTGATATTTTCTATTTGAATTTGGGACACTCTAGCCAGATCATTATGTTTAATAAAGAGGTAATCAATTCTGGAATAGACCCCTTGGGCTGCAGAATAAAAAAGAGTAGTCCCTGTCCGACGGATGATGAAGCCTCCAAGTATCTTCCAGTTGATAATCGTGTATCATGCGTCTAGGCTTACGTAAGGCAGACAATGGGTGTGCGGATGAGCCCGTGGAGGTATCCTGGGCCGGATTTAAAGTTATATTGAAATCACCCCCTAAAATGAGCGTGCCCTCCACTAACTCCTCCATAGATTCCAGGAAGCCAGCCAGTGCCGTAATTTGACCCACATCGGGTAAGTACAGTGAGGCTAAGGTGTATGTATGCGAGGCGATCCTACCCTTAACCAAAAGCAGCCGACCCACGTCATCACTCCGAGAATCCAGAAACTCCCAGGGCACGGAACGAGAGATGAGGATACTTGTCCCACTGGACTTTGAGTTAGGAGAGAAGCTGTGATAAACCTCGGGATACCAACGACTCGACATCCTGAAAGGCTTGCATTTGCACATGTGCGTTTCCTGTAAAAAAGCAATTTGAACATGAGACCTTCTCAACATATTCATTAAAATAGACCTCTTGCTCGGACTATGTAGTCCCTTAACATTAATAGTTCTGCTTTTCATCTCAGCATTCACCTGGCTGTGCATGACTACCTATCGGGGTGGAGTTGCCCCCCCTGCATACAAAGACGGGGTAGGAAGGGTAGAGTGTAGAAAAGGAAGGGGAGGGGGAAAGAGGTCTAAAGTTTAAGGTGGATGAAAGCGGAAGTGGACGCAGAAAAAGGAAGAGAAGAGCAGAGAAACAAACAAAATAAGTAGCAAAACAGTGAATGAGAATATGTGAAATTGTATAGTCTCAACACACGTTTGAGACCTGGTGTCCTCAAATTGGAGGAAAACCCCTTGGGGTACAAGGAAAACCATGGGTCAGAGCTAGTCAGACTTAAGGCATAAATGAAAATACACAATGTGTTCTATCCAACTCCTCACTTTGCAGCTCTCCTTCATCAGGCGTCGAGGTGAGAGGCACTCCGCTTAAAAAAAACAAAACATTAACCAGTAACATTCCATGTCAAATATGAGAACATTCAAACTTGAGCTAATGCTAAATGTGGCACTGAGTCCATCAGTATAAATAAAGGCGAGAGTAGTCCACGCAGCGTAGAGATGCCCACAGGGCCCCCTTCCATACTACGAGGGCCAAGGAGTCACACAAACCCCTCTCGCCATCTGTAATTCCATCAGGAAGGACAAAGAGATTAAATCAGGTGCCAGACCATCAGTCCAGAGCTCCAACAGCGGGCTCCCCCACAATCGCTGACTCCCGTGTACTCCACTGTGGTCTCGGTGCCGTACGACTGCCTCTTCTCCTTCTTTGAGGGAAGCCGGGAGGTCTGTCCATCTGTAGCCAGTTGGGGATCTCAACTGCCAAGGTGTCCAAAAAATGAAAGAGACCTTCCAAATCCTCCGGGTGTTTCATGAGGAATTGTGCACCATTGTAACATACGATCAGGTGAAATAGATGCCCCCATCTATAGGAAGCTCCCTTTTCCTTAATTCTTTGCAGAACAGGCAGAAGCTGACACCTCATATAAAGGAAAAGAAAAAAGAGGAAAAGACGATCAAAGTCCTATTAAATGCAAACAATATTTTTTATTGATAAGGTCAGGAGGATAAACACCACAATGTGTAATTTAATTTAAAATCAATAACATGTGGACTAAGAATGGCTCTTCAATAATAGTTGCAAACTATGCCATCATTCATAGCATTTTATCACTATCTTGCAATATATAGGATGAAAATACATATATAGCCTCAAAATAATGCATGAAATAAACCTTTCAATATAAAGGAAGTATAATAGGTACTTTCCTCTTTAATCAATTGAAAGGTAGGAAGCAGGTATAGTTCATCAATCTAATGACACAATAGAACATACATAATCCTAAAAGGACATTATCAATTGTATCATGATTTAAAGAATCATATATAGGGAAAGGGATCCGCAGCTATATAAATTTATTTACCAGACCACAATGTGTCATATAGACATAGACCATCACAGATCCCATTGATCACTATATAGAAGGCTATTCAAGCTTATCTACCATTCAAACAATGCAAGTAGCCAACCCGACCACTAGATGTCAGCAGAGATTTACAAGAAGATATTCAGAGGTAATTTACCTGCAATAAGTGAAGCCAAACAAGTCCACGAACACGCCCTACGCGCGTTTCGGCAACGCCTTCATCCAGGGGCAATGCTCTGATGGTAACTGCAGTATTTTATACTAGCGTGCACAAATCAGGAAGCGGGCAACACCCATCGTGACGCATGCACTGCCATGGCAACCGCTGACGCCCCCGGCCGCCGTGTCATGTCGGGGCGGCACCCGATAATATCACATGACCGGGATGACATCCGTCCATAAAGATACGGCAGCCGGAGGGAACCAGGGAAGCCACAGCCCGCATGCGTACTGAGTGTCCGCATGCTGATGGTGAATATAGGCTGCACTGTACATGCAGCTCTTATACAAATCACATATAATATAATACTGCAATATTTTTGCATAGACATGTAGATACATATAATCATTCAACAATTCCATAGGGACTGTATCCAATAGTTAACTGTAGCTGAGATGGAGAAGATCCAGACCGGCCAATTATGTATATGATACAAAAATATGAGCCCAAAACGAGTTACCATCCTAGAAAAGTTAAAATATAAAAACATTAAAACCACAAATTACACAGATACCGATGTATTGTTTATGCATATGTATATGTATATACATACACATACCTAATAAATGCACATAAATATCTGTACATACATATAGGCAGCACTCAATTATATAAAAGGGACAAAACTGATGTTTTCATTGAGACCAGATGGATAAAGAGTGGACAATGTCCGTATCCATCTGGTCTCAAGTTGGGCCAACCGCTTGCCCAAATTGCCCCCTCTAATACCCATATCGACCATGTCGATGCCTCGAACCTTCAGAAGGGCTCCATTTGCCTGATGATGTTCTAAAAAATATCTAGGGATGGTTTTTAATGTAGATGTGTCAAAAACATCGGGTGCCGCCAAAATCCCCAACACATGTTCTCTTACACGGTCTTTTAGCGGTCTTGTTGTTAGTCCAAGACTAGGAGCACATCCACTAACCACCCTTCTCCTATTCATATCCCATAGTGTCCTCTGTGAACTTACGTCATGATGACTGTGCACCAAATAATCTTTTAGATTTTTAGACCTACGAAACGTTATTAGAAGTCTATTAGGGACAATTTTTGCCAAAATCGGATCGGCCTGTAAAACTGGCCATGCCTGCTCAAGACACTTACGCATAGAGTCAGATTCAGCGTGAAAGTTGGTAATCAATCGAACAGTGTCATTAGATATTTCCTTTTTCTGGGAATATAGTAGGGAATGTCTAGTAGAGTATTTTGCTCTATGATAGGCACATTTAAGTGCCCTCCTACCATATCACCGTTCACTAAAGCGGGCAATGAGATCCACTGACTGCCTTTCAAAGTCGGCATCCATGAAACATACACGCCGTAATCTTAGAAATTGTCCAATAGGAACCGCATTCACCATGAATTTCGGATGGGAGGAGGATGCATGAAGCAATACATTGGTGGACATAGGCTTTCTATACAGGTCTGTTTGTATAACATCCTGTTCATCTCTCTTTAATGTCACATCCAGGAACTCAATTAAATCATATGACCATTGATACGTAATTTTAATATTTAATTCATTAGTATTCAGAAAAATCATAAATTGATGTAATTCATCAGCAGTCCCCTACCAGATCAGGAAAGTGTCATCAATGTACCGCGCCCAAAAAAGGACGCGGTCCATCAATAACTCCTGATCTGACAGGAGGAGGTCCCTCTCCCACAGCCCCAGGAACAGATTAGCATAAGATGGTGCGTATGATGCGCCCATTGCTGTACCCTGGAGCTGCAGGTAAAAGGACCCCTTAAACGTAAAAAAATTATGCATCAATGCAAATTCAAGGAGTGACAAGAGGAAATTGCTGGTAGGCCTTGACATATTAGATGTGTCCAAAAAGAATTTAGTCGCTCGTAGACCGTCTACGTGTTTAATACTCGTATAGAGAGATTCAATATCTCCTGTAACCATATGGGTATTTTTACCAAGGTGTAGCCCGTCCACCTTTCTGAGGAGATCACCAGTATCTCTCAAGAAAGAAGGAAGGCACTCGACCATCGGCTGGAGATAATGATCAATCCATTTGTTAACATGTTCGAGATAATTGCCACAACCTGATATAATTGGGCGGCCAGGAGGTGTTTCCATATTTTTATGCAACTTTGGCAATAAATAAAAAGTTGAAATAGTTGGTTCTTTAATCTGTAAAGCAGTAGCCAAACTCTTGGTGATAACTTTGTCATCTAGCCCTTCCCCAATTATATCAGATAATAATTGTTTAAATTTCCCCAAAGGGTTGAAGGTAAGCCGCTTATAACATGTAATATTCTGAAGTTGACGAAGAGCTTCCTTCTCGTACATTGGGGTGGGCCAGATGACAACGTTACTACCTTTATCCGCTGGGTTAATAACCACTCCGGATATTTGTTGCAATTCACGTAGACGTGTGCGCTCACCCATAGACAAATTGTCATGGGTGATATTTTTAGGAATTTTTTTAAATTTCTTTGACACAATTTGTACAAACAAGTCAATATTGGTAGATGTAGAAAGGAGTGGAAATTTGGTTGACTTAGGTGCAATACAAGCCGGGATCTTACCTCCCTCCCCAGATGAATGTTCAATGGATAGTTCCTCAAGAATTTTCAAGGCCGATTGTTCCTTTTCTGATGGAAACAAAGAACATAATGTCTCATCATAAAAGTACTTCTTGAAAATCAAGGAACGTGCAAACAAATTTAAATCTTTTATGGCAGTGAATTCATTGAACCTCATAGTGGGGGAGAAGGAAAGACCCCTCGCAAGTAAAGACAAGTCAAAGGAGGAAAGATTAAGAGAACTCAAATTGATTACCTTTGATTTATCACTATCACCAGTTTTGGATTGATAACGCTTATGGGATCGATAATTAAAGTTTCCAATCACGTTTCTCCGTATCCCGGAACGTGTGATTCTAGTACCGGATTGACCATCAGAGGAATCACTAAGAGATGTGACAGATGTTGATGAATGTAGTTCATCACTTGGTGTAACTGATGTTGATATTTGTTTCTAATTCTAAATATTTTTATGCATAAGATCAGATTGATCTCTTCTAACTTTAGAAGATTGAGTCTCATGTATTTTATGAACCAAATTATCCAATTTCTTTCCCATGGACATCTCATATTCACTTAGCTTGTCTGCGGGGCACATGGACCTAAAGTTGGCTTGCTGTGATTCCAACTGTTGGTCCAATTTAGCTATAGCAGCAGTGTTAAGGTCCACCAGCAACCTCATCAGAGTGTTTGAACATGTATTGCAGGCCTCCTCCCATTGGGGAATGAAGGACTCATCTTCCACAGGGAAACTAGGAGTGAAACGTATACGTAACCCTCTTGGTATCAGATGTAATGTAATATACTTCTCAAGAAACATGCGGTTCCACCATAGTTTTGTTCGTTTAAACAGAGCCCTCTGAATCTCCGCAAATAAGGCATCACAATCCTGTTGGTCGTCATTCATCAGTACCGTGGTAGAGGATCCACCAAAAACCTTATCGATTTGTTGAAGCCAGGTATTTTCCCTAGCTATATAGTCCATGTTAGCCAACCAAAGGCCTGTGCAAAACACAGTAAAGATTAAGTATATACATAAAATTGGCAACTGATTAATCCCCATGATTATTCACAATTCATCATAATTATTTTATAACCATAATTTTGTGGAACAAATGGACAGTCTAAGGACAATCGTAATTACAGGAAAAGAAAAAAGAGGAAAAGACGATCAAAGTCCTATTAAATGCAAACAATATTTTTTATTGATAAGGTCAGGAGGATAAACACCACAATGTGTAATTTAATTTAAAATTAATAACATGTGGACTAAGAATGGCTCTTCAATAATAGTTGCAAAATATGCCATCATTCATAGCATTTTATCACTATCTTGCAATATATAGGATGAAAATACATATATAGCCTCAAAATAATGCATGAAATAAACCTTTCAATATAAAGGAAGTATAATAGGTAATTTCCTCTTTAAGCTTATCTACCGTTCAAACAATGCAAGTAGCCAACCCGACCACTAGATGTCAGCAGAGGTCGGCATAACCACCCATCCTAGGTTCCCATAAGGATTTACAAGAAGATATTAAGAGGTAATTTACCTGCAATAAGTGAAGCCAAACAAGTCCACGAACACGCCCTACGTGCGTTTCAGCAACGCCTTTGTCCATGGGCAATGCTCTGATGGTAACTGCAGTATTTTATACTAGCATGCACAAATCAGGAAGCAGGCAACACCCATCGTGATGCATGCACTGCCATGGCAACCACTGACGCCCCCCAGTCGCCGCATCATGTCAGGGCGGCACCCGATAATATCACATGACCAGGATGATGTCCGTCCATAAAGATACGGCAGCCGGAGGAAGCCAGGGAAGCCACAGCCCACATGCGTACTGAGTGTCCGCATGCTGATGGTGAATATAGGCTGCACTGTATGTGCAGCTCTTATACAAATCACATATAATATAATACTGCGATATTTTTGCATAGACATGTAGATACATATAATCATTCAACAATTACAGCTAGTAAAACTAGCTGTAATTGTTGAATGATTATATGTCTTTATGGACGGACGTCATCCCGGTCATGTGATATTATCGGGTGTCGGGTTCCTTATGGGAACCTAGGATGGGTGGTTATGCCGACCTCTGCTGACATCTAGTTATCGGGTTGGTTACTTGCATTGTTTGAACGGTAGATAAGCTTGAATAGCCTTCTATATAGTGATCAATGGGATCTGTGATGGTCTATGCCTATATGACACATTGTGGTCTGGTAAATAAATTTTTATAGCTGCGGATCCCCTTCCCTATATATGATTCTTTAAATCATGATACAATTGATAATGTACTTTTAGGGTTATGTATGTTCTATTGTGTCATTAGATTGATGAACTATACCTGCTTCCTACCTTTCAATTGATTAAAGAGGAAAGTACCTATTATACTTCCTTTATATTGAAAGGTTTATTTCATGCATTATTTTGAGGCTATATATGTATTTTCATCCTATATATTGTAAGATAGTGATAAAATGCTATGAATGATGGCATATTTTCCAACTATTATTGAAGAGCCATTCTTAGTCCACATGTTATTGATTTTAAATTAAATTACACATTGTGGTGTTTATCCTCCTGACCTTATCAATAAAAAATATTGTTTGCATTTAATAGGACTTTGATCGTCTTTTCCTCTTTTTTCTTTTCCTGTAATTACGATTGTCCTTAGACTGTCCATTTGTTCCACAAAATTATGGTTATAAAATAATTATGATGAATTGTGAATAATCATGGGGATTAATCGGTTGCCAATTTTATGTATATACTTAATCTTTACTGTGTTTTGCACAGGCCTTTGGTTGGCTAACATGGACTATAAAGCTAGGGAAAATACCTGGCTTCAACAAATCGATAAGGTTTTTGGTGGATCCTCTACCACGGTACCGATGAATGACGACCAACAGGATTGTGATGCCTTATTGGCGGAGATTCAGAGGGCTCTGTTTAAACGAACAAAACTATGGTGGAACCGCATTTTTCTTGAGAAGTATATTACATTACATCTGATACCAAGAGGGTTACGTATACGTGTCACTCCTAGTTTCCCTGTGGAAGATGAGTCCTTCATTTCTCAATGGGAGGAGGCCTGCAACACATGTTCAAACACTCTGACGAGGTTGCTGGTGGACCTTAACACTGCTGCTATAGCTAAATTGGACCAACAGTTGGAATCACAGCAAGCCAACTTTAGGTCCATGTGCCCTGCAGACAAGCTAAGTGAATATGAGACGTCCATGGGAAAGAAATTGGATAATTTGGTTCATAAAATACATGAGACTCAATCTTCTAAAGTTAGAAGAGATCAATCTGATCTTATGCATAAAAATATATATAATTGGAAACAAATATCAACATCAGTTAAACAAAGTGATGAACTACATTCATCAACATCTGTCACATCTCTTAGTGATTCCTCTGATGGTCAATCCGGTACTAGAATCACACGTTCCGGGATACGGAGAAACGGGATTGGAAACTTTAATTATCGATCCCATAAGTGTTATCAATCCAAAACTGGAGATAGTGATAAATCAAAGGTAATCAATTTGAGTTCTCTTAATCTTTCCTCCTTTGACTTGTCTTTACTTGCGAGGGGTCTTTCCTTCTCCCCCACTATAAGGTTCAATGAATTCACTGCCATAAAAGATTTACATTTGTTTGCACGTTCCTTGATTTTCAAGAAGTACTTCTATGATGAGACATTATGTTCTTTGTTTCCATCAGAAAAGGAACAATCGGCCCTGAAAATTCTTGAGGAACTATCCATTGAACATTCATCTGGGGAGGGAGGTAAGATCCCGGCTTGTATTGCACCTAAGTCAACCAAATTTCCACCCCTTTCTACATCTACCAATATTGACTTGTTTGTACAAATTGTATCAAAGGAATTTCAAAAAATTCCTAAAAATATCACCCATGCCAATTTGTCTATGGGTGAGCGCACACGTCTACGTGAATTGCAACAAATATCCGGAGTGGTTATTAAACCAGCGGATAAAGGTGGTAACGTTGTCATCTGGCCCACCCCAATGTACGAGAAGGAAGCTGTTCGTCAACTTCAGAATATTACATGTTATAAGCGGCTTACCTTCAACCCTTTGGGGAAACAATTATTATCTGATATAATTGGGGTAGGGCTAGATGACAAAGTTATCACCGAGAGTTTGGCTACTGCTTTACAGATTAAAGAACCAACTATTTCAACTTTTTATTTATTGCCAAAGTTGCATAAAAATATGGAAACACCTCCTGGCCGCCCAATTATATCGGGTTGTGGTAATTATCTCGAACATGTTAACAAATGGATTGATCATTATCTCCAGCCGATGGTCGAGTGCCTTCCTTCTTTCTTGAGAGATACTGGTGATCTCCTCAGAAAGGTGGACGGCCTACACCTTGGTAAAAATACCCATATGGTTACAGGAGATATTAAATCCCTCTATACGAGTATTAAACACGTAGACAGTCTACGAGCGACTAAATTCTTTTTGGACACATCTAATATGTCAAGGCCTACCAGCAATTTCCTTTTGTCACTCCTTGAATTTGCATTGATGCATAATTTTTTTACGTTTAAGGGGTCCTTTTACCTGCAGCTCCAGGGTACAGCAATTGGCGCATCATACGCACCATCTTATGCTAATCTGTTCCTGGGGCTGTGGGAGAGGGACCTCCTCCTGTCAGATCAGGAGTCATTGATGGACCGCATCCTTTTTTGGGCGCGGTACATCGATGACATTTTCCTGATCTGGCAGGGGACTGCTGATGAATTACATCAATTTATAATTTTTTGAATACTAATGAATTAAATATTAAAATTACGTATCAATGGTCATATGATTTAATTGAGTTCCTGGATGTGACATTAAAGAGAGATGAACAGGATGTTATACAAACAGACCTGTATAAAAAGCCTACTGTTGTGAATGTTAGTTATGTTTTGGCTGCTGGGAGGCTCCTTCTGGTGGCCAGGAATAGTTTGGACAGAGACCAGGTGTGTTGTGCAGTGGGTGTTTCCTTTGCTAACTCTCTGCTTATTTAAGTCCTGGTCTGATTGCAGGCTGTTGCCGGATGTCAGTTGTTCTTTGTATTTTTAGCCTGCTTAATCCTGCTCTACACCACATCTACTCCAGATAAGTGCTTGCTCTTTATTTATTGTCTGGTTCTTTTGCTTATCTGGGTTTGTCATTTGTTGTGGTTGGTTTCAGTTTATTTCCTTCCAGGGATTTTCCCCCTCAGTGAATTGTTGAGGAACTTCCTGCAGTTCTGTGTGGAGTATAGCTCCTTTGGGTCCATGTGTTTGTGGCTTTTTGAATTTGTAATGATTCCTGTTTTCTGTTCATTGGTATGACAAGGGCACCTGGTATAGGACGGAGTTCAGATCGAGCAATCTGAGGGCTTTTTTGTACTATCAGGAAGTTGGTATTTTGCAGGATTTTTCTCTGGCCACCATCAGTCCCTTTCCTGTCCTTTCCTATTTTAGTCAGCGGGGGCCTCACCTTTTGCTAATCCTGTCATCTACCTGTGTATTGTGTTTTTCCTATATCACCGCAGTCTTTGAATGTGGGGGGCTTGCTATTCTTGTCTATTTTCTGAGGCAGAGAGTTATTCATCTTTCCTACCTTTAGGATAGTTAGTTCTCCGGCTGGGTTCGCGGTGCACAGGATGTTAGTTCACCCCTCGGCTACTTCTAGTTGTGATGGTTAGTAAGGGGATGGCGGCCAGATTAGTTGCCAATGCTCTTGTCATCTTTTGCCAATGATTTGTGGTGGTCTTCCATGGTTCCGGATCATAACAGCTTACGTCCACCAATGTATTGCTTCATGCATCCTCCTCCCATCCGAAATTCATGGTGAATGCGGTTCCTATTGGACAATTTCTAAGATTACGGCGTGTATGTTTCATGGATGCCGACTTTGAAAGGCAGTCAGTGGATCTCATTGCCCGCTTTAGTGAACGGTGATATGGTAGGAGGGCACTTAAATGTGCCTATCATAGAGCAAAATACTCTACTAGACATTCCCTACTATATTCCCAGAAAAAGGAAAAATCTAATGACACTGTTCGATTTATTACCAACTTTCACGCTGAATCTGATTCTATCCATAAGTGTCTTGAGCGGGCATGGCCAGTTTTACAGGCCGATCCGATTTTGGCAAAAATTGTCCCTAATAGACCTCTAATAACGTTTCGTAGGTCTAAAAATCTAAAAGATCATTTGGTGCACAGTCATCATGACGTTAGTTCACAGAGGACACTATGGGATATGAATAGGAGAAGGGTGGTTAGTGGATGTGCTCCTTGCGGCGGGTGTGTCGCCTGTCCCAAAATTGAAAAATGTCAATCTTTTACAGATTCAAGTGGGACAAAAACTTTTAATATCACAAAGACAATTAATTGTAATACTCGGGGCGTAATTTATTACGCTACCTGTCCCTGTTCCAAAATTTACATTGGACTAACAACAAGACAGCTAAAAGTCCGTGTAAGAGAACATGTGTTGGGGATTTTGGCGGCACCCGATGTTTGTGACACATCTACATTAAAAACCATCCCTAGATATTATTTAGAACATCATCAGGCAAATGGAGCCCTTCTGAAGGTCCGAGGCATCGACATGGTCGATATGGGTATTAGAGGGGGCAATTTGGGCAAGCGGTTGGCCCAACTTGAGACCAGATGGATATGGACATTGTCCACTTTTTATCCATCTGGTCTCAATGAAAACATCAGTTTTGTCCCTTTTATATAATTGAGTGCTGCGTATATGTATGTACAGATATTTATGTGCATTTATTAGGTATGTGTATGTATATACATATACGTATGCATAAACAATACATCGGTATCTGTGTAATTTGTGGTTTTAATGTTTTTATGTTTTAACTTTTCTAGGATGGTAACTCATTTTGGGCTCATATTTTTGTATCATATACATAATTGGCCGGTCTGGATCATCTCCATCTCAGCTACAGTTAACTATTGGATACAGTCCCTATGGAAGATTGAAATATACTGAGAGTTATATATGTTAATATTTATATGGATTATTGTCACATTGGTTTCCAATATGATGTATCTATGTGTAATATCTACTATTATTGCTGCTGTTTGAATATCTATAATATGATGAGTGATGGGAGTTCCATTTCTGCCAATTTGTTTTACTAGCTGTAATTGTTGAATGATTATATGTATATACATGTCTATGCAAAAATATCGCAGTATTATATTATATGTGATTTGTATAAGAGCTGCACGTACAGTGCAGCCTATATTCACCATCAGCATGCGGACACTCAGTACGCATGTGGGCTGTGGCTTCCCTGGCTCCCTCCGGCTGCCGTATCTTTATGGACGGACGTCATCCCGGTCATGTGATATTATCGGGTGCCGCCCCGACATGACGCGGCGGCCGGGGGCATCAGCGGTTGCCATGGCAGTGCATGAGTCACGATGGGTGTTGCCCGCTTCCTGATTTGTGCACGCTAGTATAAAATACTGCAGTTACCATCAGAGCATTGCCCCTGGATGAAGGCGTTGCCGAAACGCGCGTAGGGCATGTTCGTGGACTTGTTTGGCTTCACTTATTGCAGGTAAATAATAATTATTAATTAATATCTTCTTGTAAATCCTTATGGGAACCTAGGATGGGTGGTTATGCCAACCTCTGCTGACATCTAGTGGTCGGGTTGGCTACTTGCATTGTTTGAACGGTAGATAAGCTTGAATAGCCTTCTATATAGTGATCAATGGGATCTGTGATGGTCTATGCCTATATGACACATTGTGGTCTGGTAAATAAATTTATATAGCTGCGGATCCCCTTCCCTATATATGATTCTTTAAATCATGATACAATTGATAATGTCCTTTTAGGGTTATGTATGTTCTATTGTGTCATTAGATTGATGAACTATACCTGCTTCCTACCTTTCATTGATTAAAGAGGAAAGTACCTATTATACTTCCTTTATATTGAAAGGTTTATTTCATGCATTATTTTGAGGCTATATATGTATTTTCATCCTATATATTGCAAGATAGTGATAAAATGCTATGAATGATAGCATATTTTGCAACTATTATTGAAGAGCCATTCTTAGTCCACATGTTATTGATTTTAAATTAAATGACACATTGTGGTGTTTATCCTCCTGACCTTATCAATAAAAAATATTGTTTGCATTTAATAAAACTTTGATCGTCTTTTCCTCTTTTTTCTTTTCCTGTAATTACGATTGTCCTTAGACTGTCCATTTGTTACACAAAATTATGGTTATAAAATAATTATGATGAATTGTGAATAATCATGTGGATTAATTGGTTGCCAATTTTATGTATATGCCTCATATAAAGGGTCCGGGAGGAAATGTCCGGGAAGAGCTTTATTTTTGACCCCTCATATAAAACTGTCCCGTGGGTCCAGGCATGTCTCAAAAATGGCCTCCTTGTCTGTGTAATAGTGTAGTCTGCACAGAACATCTTGTGGAAAGGAAGCATCTACGGGGCCCTGACGGTAGACACGGTGCACTCTGTCAATCACATATTGGGTTGTGAAGATGAGTGCTTCGGTCTATTAAAACGATAATAAAGCGACTGCCAGTAGTTAACATGAATATACTTTAATGCTGAGCTCCTGTTAACACACTACGCGTTTCAGCAATCCACTGTTGCTTTCATCAGGTATAGCAGGAGCACCTTACAGACATTACATTTATAGATAAAAAAGCCCACAAGTGAAACTTCTGGGTGTGCCATAGATTAGATCACTAGATCTTTAACCCATTAACCCCTTGGGATCGCACAGGTACTCTGAGATCCATGGTGCCAGTGGATTCAAGGAGCCAGGAGCTATACTAAGTCTGGACCCAGCAACCACACCAGCGGTAACAAAAGCGGAGATAGTCTCCTCAACTGGAGGATTCATACACATTCAACTGCCCCCGCACAACCTCTTCAGGTGAGCAAGTCCTTGTATAAATCTAAGATTTAATCCACGGGTGCTTCTCATATGCGCTTTTTCTCTTTTTATTCATATAATCTGGACACGGACAGCGTGGGAGTATCCCATTCAGCTGCATAAAGCACCCGAGGATTGAATTTATAAGAAAGATTGTTCAGAAAACCTTGATTGTGAGCAATTGAATAATTTATAAGTTACTATATAAACACTCTGACAAACTATTTTAAAAGGATAACATGACTGGTAACTAATCCTTAAAGGTATTTAAAAACCAACAGAATAATCAAGACACCACTAAAGGAGCATAAGACTTTAAACGGACTTTTTCATTTCTTTGATCAATCTATCACGGCTAGAGATTAATGATTATTAATGATTATTTTTTATAAAAGGATTTTTAATAATTACTTTATAATTAATAGATCAAAGTGTGTATATATATATATATATATATATACAGTATAATGCAAAAAATAGGAGCAGCACTTAACCTGTTGTGGTGCAAAGTCCTTCCAATCAGTCTCACCCGATTTCAATGAGCAGCAAAAAAAATGAAGGCAGCACACAGCTTCAATCTTGAATGAAAAAGCCTATTTAATGGCCCATATGATACAGCACGACGTTTCAGTCACAAGTGACTTTTTTCAAGCAGTACAATGCAATGCATTCAAGTGAGGGTTTAAATATCCTCACTGATTATAAATCTCGTTAATAAAATAACCAAATAACATGAATACAAACATAGATAGGACACACACAGTGTCCACATAATATCAATGCATAATCAAACATGAAATCTTACAGAAAATAGGTAAATCACCTTATACATAAGCACTGTAACAGTACATAAACAATTAACACACACCTGTAAGTACTAATAGACTCCTGATTGTCCTTTTCATGTTATGGAACCCAGCGTCTGCAGTGTGATTCCAAATTACACGTGCATGCATTGCTACTTCCTGGTTGCCTTCCCCACTCGCACATGTGCAGTAGCAGCCAAAATCGCCATGCTGGTACACCCAGCAGACCCAATACACCCAATGCATACACACTGGGATTCATACAAACATGAAAGGACTGCTAAAAAAAAACACATATGCTACAAAATTGGTGAAAACCTATCGTTCCACACCACTAACAGGCAAAAAAGATCTGTTAAGTCACCAAATAGTGAAAATGTATGATTCCCAAACATTATACTAAGATAAAGGGGTTCATCTATATAGACCCTCCTCCCACCAATACAAATAGTTTAATATCATTAAATAGATGACTAACAATGAAAAATAGAAAACAATGGGATATGTCTATATAGACCCTCCTCCTACAGTTTAATATCATTCAATATATGAAAAACTTCAATCTCCTAACAATACATAGAGATAAAGGGATATGTCTAAATAGACCCTCTTCCTACAAATACAGTTTAATATCGTAAAATAGGTGACTAACAGAATTTTTCTCCTACGCCTGACATATAATTATCAAAATTAAATAAAGTAGCAGAAAAAACAGGACCATCATCAGAAATCCAAAAGGACAATATTCATTATAAAACAGTGCTGCAGATTCTGTAAAAGAAAAGAAAATTCACTCATTACTCTAAAGCTGCTTGTATAAATGAAAAAAAAAACAATGACTACAACCTATATGATATATAGAATGCATCATAAAAAATATTCTATGTGGGATGAGGATGTATACGTCTGGGGAAAAAAGGGTTTATAAAAGATCACCCACCCTAAAATCTATATTTAATCCATTTGGTTTTAAGGTATTTAACCTAAAAATCCACTTAATTTCCAATTTTTTTAATTTTTTAATTCTATCCCCTCCTCTTCTCGTTACGGGGACATGATCTATCAGCCTGCATTTTAAATCTTTTTCTGTATGTTTTTGTTCTGTAAAATGTTTAGGAACAGGTAAATCCATTCTCTTTTTACGTATAGTTAATCTATGATTATTTAATCTGGTTTTAAAATCTGTTATCGTCTCACCTATGTACCACATTTTACAAGGACATTCTAACAAAATAAATAACAAATGCCGTGTCACATGTCAAAAAATATTTGATATGAATAGTTTCATTACTAATCGGATGTGTAAAAACATTCCCTTTGAACATGTAACTACAATTAACACATGAAAAACATGGGAAGCAACCTGTCCTTTTAGCCCCAGAAATTGTTGTTTGAATATCTCTTTTTGCAGAACCAATATCAGCACTAACAAGCATATTTTCAATATTTTTACTCTTCCGATATGAAAAAAGAGGAGGATTTTTAAATTCATCCACAAAGGGTAAACTGTTTTGCAACATATCCCAATGCTTAAGAATTATTCCCTCTATAGATTTACTCTCTTCGCCATATTTCATGATCATAGGAATCCTACCAACATGATGACTTTTTTTAGATAAATGACCATCAGATTTAATTTTTTGTCGCTGTAAAAGATCTTTAGGGTAACCTCTCTCAATAAATTTATTTAACAATTTATTAATGGCCAGTTCTGCACTAATTGGATCATTCTCAATCCTTTTTACTCTGAGCATTTGTGAAGTGGGAATGGCTCTAAAAAGGCTCCTAGGATGATGGCTATCAAAATGTAACAATTTGTTTCTATCTGTAGGTTTTGAATAAAGGGATGTGATCAATTTATTTTCTATTTTAGAAATCTCAACATCCAAAAACTGAATTTTTTTATGTGACCAAATTAATGTAAATTTAATAGTGTTATCCACCAGATTCAGGTATTTATGGAAATCCATCAATTCCTCTTGCGTGCCCATCCAGATAACAAATGTATCATCTATGTATCTCCACCACTTATACACTTTATTAAAGTGGTGTGATGCATAAATGAACTTTTCTTCCAAGACCGACATGACTAAATTTGCATATGCGGGCGCCATGGGCGCACCCATCGCGACTCCGCGTATTTGCAAGTAAAAGTCATCCCCAAACAGAAAATAGTTGTGTTTCAACAAAATATCAAGTAAATTAAAAATAAGTTTCTTACAAAATGTAGAGAAATGCGTCTCATCCAATTTTAATTTAACACATTGAAGACCCATATTGTGATCAATGGAGGTGTAAAGTGAAACTATATCAAATGATGCCAGAATAAATGAATGAGAGGCTAACTCCAATGATCTATGTTTATGTAAAAAATCTCCAGTGTCTCTAATAAAAGATCTAGTGTTGCAGGCCAGGGGATTAAGGATTTTATCTAGAAATATCCCAATGTGACTAAAGACTGATTCAACCCCAGAAACTATGGGTCTACCCGGTGGTTTTTCCAAGCCCTTGTGTATTTTAGGGAGTATATACAGTAGTGGCGTTAAAGGATTTTTAACAAGTAAATACTCAAGTAGTTCTTTATCAATGATTCCCCCACCTACAGCCTCCTCCAATACCAACCTAAGTTTTTTCTGTATCTCAAATTTAGGGTCAGAATCAAGTTTTCTATACACATTCAAATCCATCAACTGCCGTTGAATTTCAACCATATAGTCATCCTTATCCATTAAAACCACCGCTACCCCTTTATCTGCTGGTTTTACAATTATTTTTTTATCTTGTGAAATATCCAGCAGAGCACTATATTCCTCCTTTGTAAGGTTCGGTTGAGTGAATTCCTTCTTAGTCTCATTTTTTAAAAAATCCAACTCTTTTTTAACTGCCTGTATAAATGCCTCAATTACTGGTACCTCCACAACTGGAGTAAAATCACTCTTTCTACTGATGCCTACACTTTTCAAATTCAGCTCACTATCCTTTGTTCCCACCTCCATTTTTTTTATCATGAAACCAGTGTTTCAACTTAAAATTTCTAAAAAAAGACCAAATCAAGTTCTAATTCAAACCAATCTACATGTTGACAAATCCCATATGATAAACCTTTATTTAACACTTTTAACTGTACAGGGGTCAATACCTTGGATGATAAATTAATCACGGCTAGAGATTAATGATTATTTTTTATAAAAGGATTTTTAATAATTAATTTATAATCAATAGATCAAAGTGTGTGTGTGTATATATATATATATATATATATATATATATATCTATATATATCTATATATATCTATATATACACATCTTGGAAAAAAGAGGACTAATATGGATTTCTTCAAAAACAAACAATCAGTTATCACATAGGGAATCACTTATAACTAACATACTGGGTAATCAATTAGATAATACAGAAATCAACGTGGAAGATAATATTAGAATAAATGAGACAGAAAAGAAAAATATGGCTGAACTATTCTCGGAATATGAACGTAAATGTAAATTAGAGATCATTAATCATCTTGACAAAATATTTCTGGAGAGATATTTAATAGAAAATATAACCCCAGAAGAGTTTAGATTACCTCAGAAGTCCCCCTTCCCCGATGACATAGATTTTACAACTAAATGGGAAGAATATTCCTTATCTTGTTCAAAAGGAATGGTAAAAAAACTTATAGGGAAAAAGTAGATTTTGGGTACTCACCATAAAATCTCTTTCTTGGAGCCTTCATTGCCCCCAATGTATGCTGCTGGGACTAGGAGGTGACACTATGCAAATAAGAAAGTTGACTCCTCCCACGTAGTATACACCCACTGACCGGAGCTGAGGAGAACAGTTTGTGTAAAAGCAGTACGAGGAAAAGCTTGAAATCTATAACATTCCGGATCCATTGAAGTCTTAGAAAAGGGCGGGTGCTGTGTCCCCCAATGAAGGCTCCAAGAAAGAGATTTTACGTTGAGTACCCAAAATCTACTTTTCTCTATCGCTTCATTGGGGGACACAGGAAACCATGGGACGTCCTAAAGCAGTCCCCAAGGGTGGGAAGAGAAAAACCCGAACACAGGGTTAGCAGAGACAAGATTCTTTGACCGGAACCTGGTCCTAGACCCCGTAAGGAACCCCTACCCGGCCGGGGGCCAAAGTACAGGAGAAGAGTTAGAGTACTAGGGAGTACTAAAGAACTAGTGTAAAATGCGTGTGCTGGGGAATAGGATGATCAGGGAGAAACTGCATCCTCTGAAGTCTGTACCTAAGAAAGCTAAGGGTCTAAGGCGACTGACAGCAATGGGTCGGGCTAAGAGAGAAAGAACTCGACAGACCCTGGTACTACATTTGAGAGTGTAAGAATGAACGAAAAACTAGGGCACCTGGTAGAGGCAGGAGCCAGAAAGCGGAGGCCAAAGGAGCCTTGGCCCCTTATTGCCGCAGGATGACTAAAAGGGAAACCGACTGCCTAAAAGGTTACAAGGGAGTCGGGATACTCAAGAAGCGTGCAAGGGAATTCCGCCATAGGGGAACCTGACCCGTTGGTTCCACAGCACCAGAGGAAAGTGATCTGACCCTAGTGGAAGAAACAGCCTGCGGGCAGGTAAAATAATACGGGAGATAATTCTCCTGTGTATGGAAGGGGTTCAGAGAACCTGTGAGGTTGGGAGAAAAATGACAAGGTTAAGGAGCCAAAAGAATTCCCAGGACCGATCTCCACTATGACGTGGCAGACAGGAGGAGGGAATCTGAGCATCTACAATGACGTGACTGGGAAAAACTCGAACTCTGTAGTCGGGTACTGGGAGATCATTGCAGTGAATTATGGGAAGGAGAACCCCCATGGGGGAGAGCTCCTGAGAATGACAAAAAGGCACAAGACCTGGGATGTATGACCTGAAGTGGAGAAGGAAGACCCTTTCGAGGGGGACTTCAAGAAAAGGCTCGGACTACGTCGTCGGCTTAAGCGCTAACCGACCAGGGGAGTGACGCCTATCCCTGGAAGGTGGCAAGGAAGATGGGAGAGTGACGGGAGAATGAATAAAACATTCTTAATATTATTATAAAACGCGTCATCACGTCATAACTAGAAGTGACGACGAGGGGAAGGAAATGAGCGAGAATATGTGAGTCTAAATGGTCTGGCAGGAACTCTGCTTGAAAAGTGCAGGGATGCACAAGTGACTGAGACCAAGCGGTGGAGAGCGGACATGGAATCTGGAATGGCGGAGACTACGGAGAGATCTAGCATATCTCCAAGAGCCATCTAGAATGGCTATGAGGGAAGTGAGGCAGACCAGGGACAGAGGAAAAGAAGACCCCTCTTGGCCTGAAACTGAAGCAGGTCATGTCTAGGTATTGGCGAAGACTGGTAGATCAGACGGGGACCACTTGCTGTAGTGTTGAGTGTTCGGGTGGAAACACCCAGTGGCCTGAGTAATCAGGGCTCCCTGGAGGATTCTGTTGCGGAAAGAGGACAGAAGACAAACATTGGAACCTACAACCTGGCCGGAAGAGTGAGCCCAATGACTGGGCCATCAGGATACTAGAAGTCCCCTGGGGAGACTGGTCCTCTGTGGAATCGATGATTGGACGCTCCTGTGTCTGGTTCTTAACTTCATCTGTTGACTGAGAAGGGACTGAGGAATCTGAACTCTATCTGAAAGAGAGAGAATGTAAATAACAACCTATGAATTTGGACATGTACAGTACCTGGCCAGAACCCTAGTGGAGGGCGCAGCCAAGGCTGGTCTAAGCCAAAAAATAGGCGGATACCAGAAGTACTATGAACCACCCGAGGAGGGTGGCAGGAAGTAAAAACGGACAACATGCTGGTTAGCAGACAGAGCTGTACCCTGCTTACCTCATTTGGGAACCAAACTGACTGCTGCTTCAAGAAACGACGGAGCCAACGTACGGTCAAGAGAGAAGAAGCCTTACCTCGTGGTTACCTTAAATGCATGTGCGAGGTGGGAGAAGGTCTCGAGTCACTGGAAAGCGACCAAAAAAGAGCTGCTGCTGTGCCGCGTCATGGGGTCCGTGCTCTCTGCCGGGGGTGAAGCACACGACCCTCCGGTTAAATGTTCGCATATAGCCTTACCTCAAGGTTACTCCAGACGTATGGATGCAGATCACTGGGAAGTGAGGGTGGTTTGAAGTAGGAGAGAGTCCTGGGTCACTGGGAAGCAACCTATTGACAGTTGCAACCCTGCCGCATCATGGGGTCCCTGCAGAACCCAGTCCTCGCTTGAGTCGGAGATGAGGGAGATAGCTTACCCACTAGGTGACTCAGTCTGTTCGAATCACTGGGTCGAGAGTAGAGAAACACATACCTGTTACGGTATCCAGCCTCTGGTGTGGAGAAACACTATCCCATTGGATAGCGGGCAGGATCATCGATCAGGCGTACTGGCACTGAATGTGACAGCTGCTGCCGTGCCGCCTCATGGGGCAGAGATGGATGGAGCTCTCACCTCGGTCAGGGATGAGCGGAAAAGCTGAACAAAGCACTTAAGCCAGTTGCTGTATCTGGCATCTGGTTCAGATAAGTGCTGGCCCAAAGGCTAGTGGGCAGGCTCATCAAATCACTGTCACGCTGTAGTATACAGGTGTATATAGAAACGCTGGCACACAAGATAGAGGTCACATGCAAGAAAACACTAGCACACCGCATGGTGGGTAGGTGCATAGAGATACACTGGATAGTGGATGCTGGCACGGCTCATCAAATCCTTGTCACGCTGTAGTATACAGGTGCGTATAGCCAACAGGTACACAAGATAGGGGGCCCATTCAAGAAGCACTAGCACACGGATGGTGGGTAGGTACATAGAGACACTCTGGATAGAGGATACTGGCACCCTGGAAAATGGACCGACATATAGAGACATTGGCACACAAGCAAGTGGACAGATTTGTGGAACTGTCAATCTGGATGCTGGACATGGTGGTCTATATACAAAAAAATTCTTTTGTCCGCAGAAACAGACAGGTGCGAGTAGAGACCTAACACCCAAAACAGTGGGTAGGTTCCCACAACACTGGTACAGTGGTGTAAACAGGTGCGTAAAGAAACACTGGCGCACTGAACAGTGAGCCGGCTCGAGAGGACACTGGTACACCTGAGTAAACAAATGCGTGTAGTAACGCCGGCCCACTGAATAGTGGGCAGGATCCCAAAGGCACCTGTGACCTGTGTATTGGGGCAGACAGGTATGGCACAGACACTGGCACCTGGGTATTGGGGCACACAGACACTGGCACACTGGATAGTGGACAGGGACAGGGAAGCGCTGGCACGCAGATGTAGGCCAGTGCGTAGAGACGCTGACACACTGGATAGTGGACAAGCAGGAGGAAGACGCTGGCACACTGGATAGTGGGCAAGTACATGAAGACACTGGCACACAGGTGAAGACCACGGGCACACTGGTGTAGACCATTGCAAGCGAAACACTGGCACACTGGGTAGTGGACAGGCACATGGGAACACTGGCACACTGTATAGTAGACAGGTAAATGGAGACACTGGCACACTGGATAGTGGACAGGCTGAGGTTGAAAAAGTGGACGGGTCAATGACCCTGTGGTAGGCGGGTATATGACAGCAGATAGAACATGAGGAACATTAACCCACCAATAGTGACCCTACGTGAGGAACACTGACACACTAGGTAGTGGGAACAGGAAAGTAGGCAGGAGCACAAGATACACAGACAGTGGAAGTGGATAGGACCACAGTACGCTGGAATACCCCTAGAAATGGAGTGCGTGTAGGAGATTGGCATCTCGCACCTGTAGAAGGGGGGGGCTGTTGATATTCCCGGACTGAAGTAGCTCTATAGCCATGCGCTATGTGTTAGAGGGGGGACAGCTCATTGTAAGTGAACTGCACCCGGAATCTGGGGTAGGTGCTCACTCATGGAGTAATAACAACGGGAGAGCCGGTTTTGTGGTATGCTTAAGATTTTATTTTTTTTTTTTACTTTGCAGTCTTGCAGGGCCCGGGAGTAAAAAAGTGAGGCGAGCGGTGCTGGGCAGCCCGGAGCGGTGACTGAGGGGGCCCTGAGCCGCACTGGCTGCCTGCGGGGGGAGCTGAAGTTGCGGCGGTGGGGCTACTTACCGAGCCGGGAGGCTGGAAGTGCGGGCAGTAGTGATGTTCCCCGGGAGTCTCGGCGCCGGGAAGTGACGTCAGGCGCCAGGAAAGAGGGGGCGGCGGTTGCACAGGGGAGCAGGAAGAATTTGAAAAGCCCGCGCGCGCGGGCTGAATTCCCGGCTGGGGGCGTGGCCAGGAGAGCGCGGGGACACAGAGGGCCGCAATGAAGCCGGGGGCTAAATTTTAAGGTAGGCCCCGGAGGGGATGCCAGGCCGCAATGGAGCCGGGGCCGAAATTTTAAGGGTAGGCCACCGGAGGAGACGCCGGGCCGCAGTGGAGCCGTGGCCTAAGTTTTAAGGGTAGGCCGCCGGAGAAGACGCCGGGCCGCAATAGAGCCGGGGCCTAAATTTTAAGAGTAGGCCGCCATAGGGGACGCCGGGACGCAATGGAGCCGGGGGCTAAATGATAAGGGCAGGCCACCGGAGGGGACGCCGGGCCGCAATGGAGCCGGGGGCTAAGGTTTGAGGATAGGCCGCCGGAGGGGATAGTGGACGCCATGGCAGGGGGGCCGGTCGGGGGAATGCAGGGAGGCCACAGAACCGGGGAAATAACCACCGAGGGGCCTAAGGTGAGGGGTTCTAGGGGAGATATGGGACCCCCTGACCCAGGTGGAAAAGACTGTGGGGTTTCTATACCCGGGATCCCTCCCCATAACCCGGGACGGGGAAGAGGAGGGGGGAGTGGAGTACTTATCTGAGGTCCCGGCTTGTCTTGAGGTGATCCTGGATCCATCCTGGAAGGCGAGTGAAGACATCTCGACGGTCGTCCCGGGCATAGTCTAGGGGAGACCAGAAGGGTACCTCTCCATCCTGGGTACGGTCTTTGTCCTCCTACCCCACAATCAGGCTCGGGAGTGAGAGAGTTTGGGGAGGGGGGGCAAGGACCATCCGCCTGTCCCTCTGTGCGGATGCCCCCCAAACAGTCTAGAGAGTGTTAGGGGGGTAGGGTCCTGCCAGACAGACACGGAGGACAACAGAAGTGGCGGACGGACCCCACTTCTGTGCGACCGGTCTCTATGTGGGAGAGCAGGGTGAGCGATTACACCCTGTCGCCCGACGAGCTGTGTCTGAAAAACAAAGGAAAAAGATTAATAAAACACAACAATACAAACCTGAGGGGCTGAGAGCAGCACCTGCGTGTCCAACCTCCTCGGACACTAAGCAAAAACTGATCTCCTCAGCTCCGGTCAGTGGGTGTATACTACGTGGGAGGAGTCAACTTTCTTATTTGCATAGTGTCACCTCCTAGTCCCAGCAGCATACACCCATGGTTTCCTGTGTCCCCCAATGAAGCGATAGAGAAAATAGTTTAATAGTTGAAGAAGCCTTACATGAACTGAATAATTTAAAACAAAATCTGGATCTTTATTCATTCTCAGATGACTATAAAGAAATAGATTTAATATTGAAAGTTACACTTAACAAATATGAAGAAGAAATAATCAAGAAAAAAGCCATAAAATTCTTAAAGGATAGACATGAAACTTAAAAGGATAATGATATCAAGGAGGCTGAGACCAATCCCACGAATATAGAAACTATGAATAATACTAATAAAAACAAAGTCAGAAAAGAACAAAACAAAGTAGATCTAATAACAATAAAAAGAAATATATGAAAGATAAACATAAAGATTCATTACATTATTTGACATGTGAGAAACAAAAAGCCTACTATGAACAACATAAATCCAAATTGAAAAATAATAAGATAAAGAACTACGAACTAGTGGTCAATATTAATGAAAAACCCTCTCCCTTGGATTTAGATGAATCATCTATAACGTATAATTCTATTAATTATAACAAGACCACCCAAGGAAATAAGATAGAGCTACTATGTAATAATGATATTTTGGAAACATCGTCATCTACTATGGAAGTAAATGATTCAGAAACTAATAAAGCCTTTAATTCAGAACTAGATTCTACCCAGAAAAAAAACCCCATAGTTAATATGTCAACGCAAATTAATAAAACACATAACGAACATATAACAGTTGAGAATACCACACAATATCCTGATTTTTCATTATTAACAGTACATGAAGAAACAATTGTACAGGATCCCATACAATCCAATTTAATTGTACCATCCACTTCAATAGAAATATTTAATGACAATCGAATAGAAAAAATCCCTATTAGATATAATAATTCAGATAACATGAAAATTACTCATTTTTTTCAAGTGGTTCCAGCAAGACACCCCAAGAGAAAGAGAGGAGGAGGGGATGTAGAGGAGGAGTCAAATACAACCGTAAAAGAAGAAAAGAACAACCAAGAGATAATTCCGAAAAAAACAACATAGATCAAATAAACAATCTATCTGAATTAATAAATAAAGAAAAAGATAAAGAAAAAGAAAAAACAGGGATCTTCAATATTTCTAACTACATATTAACGGAAGATGAAAGGTCACTTCTGGAACATGGTCAGTCCTTCAGCCCCACCTCAGGATTAGACACATTCTCTTTATATTTAGATTTGAATGATTTTTTTAAGAAATGAACAACACAACGCCATTTCCTGATAGAAGAAGGAGGAAAACAGGGGCCCCATCCTAAATAAAAACAGGATGATAATCAAGAGTCACCGACAAAGGTGAAACATGTAGATCCAAAAAATGCTAAAAGTAAATTTTACCCAATACATCATAAAGGATCCCATGTCGAGACATTTCAACAATTAATACTAAAATATATTAGATCCTTTACCTACCCCAAGATGAGGAATAATTTAACAACAGGAGAAAAAAAGGCAATCACTACACTTCATGAAAATGAAAACATAATTATTAAAAGGTCAGATAAAGGGGGTGGTGTAGTGATAATGAACAGATTATGGTATATCAATGAAGGTAACAAGATCCTTAACGATTTAGATTACTACGAACCACTGGAACAGGACCCCTCAACTTCAAACCTTCATAGATATAATGCGATCATTAAAGATGCCTTTCAGAAAGGATTATTAAATAAAAAAAGAGAAACAATTTTTAGGTGTTACATATTATACAATGCCTTACTTCAATTTTTTACCCAAAATACATAAGGATCCAACCCCCCTTCCCGGGCGCCCAATTATTTCAGATGTGAACTCCATAACCAGTAACCTTTCTCACTTTGTAGATTTATTCTTACAAGGATATGTAGTCAAACAAGATTGCTACCTCAAAGACTCAACCCAATTAAGTAGGGAAATAACCAATCTACCTCCACTAAAGGATAGCATAGTTCTTAAAATGGATGTATGCTCACTTTATAATAATATAGCACATGAAAGAGGTTTACAAGCCATAGAAGAAACGTTAACAAAGGATATAGAGATATCTGACGTACAAAAAAACTTTTTGCTGGTGGCAATAAAATTTATTTTAGAAAATAACGTGTTCTCATTCGAAGGTTCCTATTATAGGCAGACCAAAGGCTGTGCGATGGGGACGAGATTCGCACCAAGTTATGCCAACATCTTCATGGGTGCATTTGAATCCATCTCCATCGCACGGTCTAAGTATGCAGAACACATAGCTTTGTACTGTCGTTTTATCGACAATCTCTTCATTATTTGGAAGGGTCCTATAATAAAGGCAAGAGAATTTGTGGAGGATCTTAATAGAAACAATTGGGGTCTATCCTTTACAGCCACCTACTCAGACAAAACAATACAATATTAGTTACATAGTTACATAGTTACTAATGTTGAAAAAAGATCTAGGTCCATCTAGTTCAACCTTCCTCCACCAGTTCTACACCTGGTCACCAAGTCATTTATAACCAACAATGTTTTGTGTACTGAGGAAATCATCCAGCCCTTTTTTAAAAGCTGTTATAGTATCTGCCATTACTACCTCTTGTAGTAGGGCATTCCACAGTCTGACTGCTCTAACTATAAAGAACTCTTTCCTATTTAGCTGTCGGAATCGCTTTTCTTCCACTCGCAGTGAGTGTCCCCTGGTCCTTAGTATTGTCTTTGGAAGAAATAAGTCATGTGCCAGTCCTTTATATTGACCACACATGTATTTATACATATAAATGAGATCTCCTCTGAGACGTGTTTTTTCTAAGCTACACATATCTAACTTTTTCAACCTGTCATCATATGGGAGGCCTTCCATCCCTTGTAGTAGTCTAGTTGCCTGCCTTTGAACTGACTCTAACTTCTGAATGTCCTTTTTAAAATGTGGAGACCAAAACTGGATCCCATATTCCAGATGTGACCTTACAAGTGATTTATAGAGGGGTAACAATACGTTGGGATCACGGGATCTAATCTCTCTTTTTATACACCCTAGAATCTTGTTTGCTTTTGCAGCTGCTGCTTGACATTGAGTGCTGCTACTCAGCTTATTTGTAATGAGAATACCCAAGTCCTTCTCCTGTTCTGTAGTCCCAAGTTTACTTCCATTTAATGTATACGCAGTTATAGGATTACTACGTCCTAGGTGCATTACTTTACATTTATCAACATTAAATCTCATTTGCCAAGTATCTTCCCATTCTGACATCTTATCCAGATCTTTTTGTAATATTGTACTATCAAGGTCAGTTTTTAATATCCTACATAGTTTGGTGTCATCAGCAAAGACTGACACTTTACTATTAATCCCATCTACAAGGTCATTAATAAGAAGATTAAAAAGAATTGGTCCTAGCACAGATCCCTGCGGCACCCCACTGTTGACTATAGCCCATTTAGAGAATATACCATTTATGACTACTCTTTGTTTCCTATCTTTTAGCCAAATCCTTACCCAGTTGTATATAGTTTCCCCTAGTCCTTGCTTCTGGAGCTTTAGTATAAGACTATTATGTGGTACAGTATCAAATGCCTTTGCAAAGTCCAAATAAATCACATCAGCTGCATTACCAATATCCAGGTTTGCACTTAGCCCCTCATAGAACCCCAACAGGTTGGTTAGACACGACTTAACTTTCATGAATCCATGCTGTCTGTCAGTTATTATATTATTTTCTGCAACATATTTTTGCATGTCATCCCTTAAAATGCCCTCAAAAACTTTGCATACTACTGATGTCAGGCTTACTGGACGGTAGTTGCCTGGATCTACCCTCTTACCTTTCTTAAATATCGGTACCACATCAGCAATCCTCCAATCCTGAGGCACCAACCCTGTTACAAGAGAGTCTAAAAAGATGAGATACAGCGGTCTGTCAATTACGGAGCTCAATTCCCTCAATAATCGTGGATGAATGCCATCTGGCCCTGGGGATTTGTCAATGTTTAATTTACTCAGACGTAGGCGTACTTCTTATTGTGTTAAATTAATTATATCTGGTGGGGAACTTTGATTTTTCACTTGTTGAATGATCCCTGGTACAGTCAGTTCCTTGGTGAACACAGATGAGAAATGCCTATTTAATATCTCAGTCTTTTGTTTGTCCTCTATAACTAACTTGTTATTATATTTTAAGGGGCCAATACTATCCTTTGTTTTCCTTTTGGCATTAATGTATTTATAAAAGATTTTGGGATTTATTTTAATATTTAGATTTACAAATCACGTTGGACGAACCAGGGAGGATCACAACATCCACCCACTTTAAACTTGTGGATGTTAATAGTTATCTGAGATTTGATAGTGGGCATCTACCTAGATGGATCCGGAATATCCCCTATGGGCAATACAGAAGAGTATGAAAAAACTGCACGGCTGATAAGGACTTTGAGGTAGAATCAAAGACCCTTAAAAAATGATTTCTGGAAAAAGGGTACCCTAAGAACTTATTATATGATGCCTTCAGAAGAAGGAACCCTCTCACTCAAGAAATACATGCCACCTCCTCACATCCCTTTTCCATGCTGCACAGCGAGAGGCCAGAGCCAACCAATGGGTACTGTAACGTTGCGCCCTGCAACGTGGGGGGTTTCACTCGCTTGCAGCGGTGTGAGGTAGCTTCAGCAACACACGTACACAGTCTCTTCATAAAAATTCTGGCAGTTTATTAAAAACACTCAGCATAAACTGCCCTCAAACATAAACAATAAGTCCATAATGGAAGTTTAGCAACTTCCCCACTCTCTGGCTCCTGCCAGCGTACAACTCTAGCCAAGGTTCCTTCCAGCACCCAGGGCCCTCTGCAGACCCCTGTCTGTCTCTCCTCCAGGAGAGATTCGGCCCTACAGCCCTGGCCTGGCTGCACTCACCTCAGACTCAATATCAGAGCCTTGTGATCAGCCTCCATGCAGGCTGATACACCCAAAGCTCCTGGCTCTGCTCTCACTTGTTTCCAGTCCACACACTGGACATCTAGAGCCAGTCTCTCTCTAGACTGCCCTAGACACACTTCATGCAGAACTCTCGGCTCTGCTCTCACTCTCTCCCAGCATACACGCTGGAAGTCTAGAGCTAGTCTCTAACTAGACTGCCCTAGACACACTTCTCCCAGGTTCAGAGACAGGATTGCTTTAACCCCTGGAGCCACACCCACAGGTGGTAAGGAGTGTGTAATCAGCATCACACACCCTTCCATGGCTCTGCATGTAATGCAATCCTGTGGAACCACAGGTCCCAGCCAGCTTCACATTGCAGAGCACCCACGCTTCTGCAAAACATACCGGCCCTTTGTAATACAGCCGGTTGATACCTCACATACCCTCCCCCTCTGTTCAAACCCGTAGGGGAGAACACTTGCCAATGACCTGGGGCCGCGAGACAGGGCATCCCCGCTGCCATGCCCCACCAGTCGAGAGGGCCGTCCAAGAGCAGTAGTCCCTGAGACATCGCCCAACACTGTCACCAAACTCTGTCTTGTCAACCTAGGGTTAAAGGACGTCCCATTTCCAGACCGTTCTCTCCCTGACCCCCTCCCAGGGTCACCGTAGTAGAGAGACATGTCCCCAGTCAAACCTACAGTCTTGTCCGAACCTAGGCCTTCTCGAGTACCCCCAAGGCTACTGTCGGGAACTCTAAGCTCATAGCGGCCACTATCTACAGTACATCGTAGGTTACCACTCTGTCGGCGATTCCTTTTATCGCACGTCTGAACTACTGGACTGACACGCCATCTTCCACTTCTTTCCCCTGAACAACGGGTGGAAGACGGCTGCTCTCCCCCACACAGTTGGCGAAGCTGCTCCTTAATTTTCAGGTTTTCTTGCCACAACCGCTCCATGTCACGTACATGGTGTACCCGATATTCAATAAGGCTTCGAATGTTTCCAAGACTCTCTACAGTCCCGACACAGACAAACGGAACCATACCAGCTTCCCTGGGTATCTTGCTCTCATTAGCAGCAGGGATTCTTAATCTCACCAATCCTGATTTATTCACCATGTCTTGCATGACTCGTCCGGTTTTTCCAATGACTCTCCCCACCAGAGCCCGGGGTACTTGGACAATATCTTCCGCCAGACTCTGCGCTTTCCTTTTATACTCTAGCTGTCTAGTGGCTTCTTCCTTTTGCAGTTGGACCTGCCACTTCATACGAACACATCTGAAGTGCATGTCCTTTAGAATAGCCACCCGCTGCCCAGTAATTTCACTGGTGGACAATATCACTAACTGTTCAGCCCCTGGGGTACAGTAGACCTCACACGCTTTCACAGCTCTCTTAAATTCGTCATGCATGCACTCGGTGGCACACGCTTCTCTTAAGTCCTCAGGTATATCCACCATGCACTTGACTACAGAAGTCTCATTCATCCCTGCCACATGCTTGTCAAGTTTAGCTTCCAAAGTCAGCTCTCTTTGGGCCTCCCCTGCTTCAACATGTTTGGTCAGGATTGACACTCGCTGCTCCATCTGCTCCAAGGCTCCCTGGGACTTGGACTGGTACTCTGCCAAGCGACTTCGGAGCTCAGCCACTTCTTTCTCCAGCTCCCTTACTCAACTCTCAGTAGCCTGCCTAAGAAGTATCTCTTGTTGCAGATGGTCTTTGCTCATCCTCTTGAATGAGTCTTCATTTGCGGACCTCTCTGGTCTACGACACACTATTTCTGAGGCTTCTTCCAACTCCGCTTCAGAACATTTGGGTTTCTTACTCTTCTTACCCATGACCGTCTCTATATCCTCCATCGTAGTTTTACCAAGCAGGTCAGGCAGGCTCCCAGTCCTGGATGAGACCTCTGGTCCAGACTTCACCTCCTCAGAGGCTCTCTTCACTTCAGCGCCAGCTGTTTCTTGGGTCTTCACTGCATTATCTTCACCTTCCTCTGGGGTCTCTGCAGTGCCACCCTCAGCCTGGGTGTCACACCCTTCAACATGGCACTCTGTTCCTTTTAGAGTTTTGGGGCTAAATTCGCTGTCATCCACTGCAGCACTTGGTAGTTCACCAGTCTGCTCACCACGACTGTTGGGGATTATTCCTTCCCCCACACTCTCTAGGATTCCCTTTCCTATACCACTCTCGTCTGACAGACTATCAACTTCACACTTTGAAATCATAGGGACCACCACCATTACGTCCTTGGTTGGCTCCTTCTCCGCACTTGCAGCGCGCTGATTTCTGTCATCACAATGTGTCAGTTCAATCTCTGATTCCTCAGTCTTTTGTAGGATATCACCGTCTGACTCCACCGTAGCAGGTGTTATTAGCATCATGTCTTCATTAACCAGGCATGTAACTTTCTCTGCACCCTCAGACGGCCTACACTGTGCCCCCTCTCGGCGCTTATTACGTCTTCGGCGTCGGGAGGAAGTTTTCCCCTTCTCGCCCATCTGTACCACACTGTACTCGTGTGTCACTTTTCTAGAGTCAGTGTCTTTACTGGAGTCATCATCACTCACCCTGGTATCCTGGACTATCATGTCCCCACTTAACCAGATGTCTGCCTCCCTTTCTGGAGCTACCCCGTTTTTAACGGTCACACTATCGGTTATTCCCTTAGTCCTTATGTCACTAAGTTGGGTCCGTCTATCATTTTCTTTGGTCACCCCTAACTTAGGACAGTCAATTTTAGGAGGTGCTATCTCCTCCTTACCACACATAACTGCACAACAAGGACCCCTTTTCACCTCCCAACGTGGTGGGGTTTCCTTTGGGCTGTTCCGGCTCTTACACAAGCAACCGTATACGTCCCCCTGCTTCCACAAGTGCACAAATAATTTAGAGTCCCAACCTATAATAATTGGGTGCAGTAAATCTGAGACTACTCCAACATCATGAGAACCACTGTCCCAGGCTGTCTTAATGACCACGCTGGAGACCGGGTATTCTGTCTCAATACTGTGGGTGCAGCCGACGTGGATCTTCCTTCCAGGAATCAAGTGGACATCAGAGGTGGCCCTCACCAGGGTCACCAAGCTCCTTGAGTCTACGACTCCTGTTACAGATTCCCCATCCACTTCCACGGAACACAGACGTGGCTTCTCGTCGGATGGGTGGTCTATATTGCAAACAGGACACTTAAGGCATGAACACTGTTGTCCCTGGCTACAGTCCATCTGCACCACTTCACCCTTGGATTTGGGATGCTCCGCTCTCTTTTGGGGGACCACCGCTTTCTGGGACTCCACCCCCTTATGGGCAACCACCCCTTTATGGGACTCCACCCCCTTATGGGCAACCACCCCTTTATGGGACTCCACCCCCTTATGGGCAACTATTCCCTTCTGGGACTCCGCCCCCTTTTGCGGTTTCCATGCAATGTCCTTAGCCCCCAGTTCACACCGTTTGCCCTTGTCTCCCTGGGCACCCAGTGTCCATACTGGCCCCCGAAGGGAACGCTCAAACTGGTCCATGGCTGCGACATCGCTACACACTGACAGCTCCTGCTGTCCCTGGACCAGGAACTGGTACAGCTCCTCCACAACGTCCGCAGGGACCATTCCCTCTTTTTCGCTTTTAGCCCCCACTGCTGTCACTGGACCTCCAGGCACATGCTGTTGGTGCTGCTGGCTCTGCAGCAGCTGGTTCAGGAGCTCCTCCATGCTTTCCGGGTTGTACCGCCCGTACAACCAGGATCTCCAGCCTGTGGTGTATCACTGCTCACCAAGCAGGGCCTTGCAATTCGGGCTGGCCTGGAACCTCCAGTCGCTGGACTCTCGCCACTGCAGCACGGGTCCCCAACGACCTGCTGATTCACCACCAGGTGCTTGAGAGCGCTGTCCCTGTTCGTGGACCCGCCGATCCACCGCCAGCTGCTTGAGTGCGCAGACAATTTTCGTGGACCCGCCGATCCACCGCAAACCGCTTCAAAAAATTTTCGTGGACCCGCCGATCCACCGCAAGCAGTCCGTATCCACAGGAATATGTCCTAGGCCGTTGCCCCTAGCAACCAGGCTGCGTTGCCCCTAGCAACCAGACCGCATGCCCGCATTCGAGACACCATATGTAACGTTGCGCCCTGCAACGTGGGGGGTTTCACTCGCTTGCAGCGGTGTGAGGTAGCTTCAGCAACACACGTACACAGTCTCTTCATAAAAATTCTGGCAGTTTATTAAAAACACTCAGCATAAACTGCCCTCAAACATAAACAATAAGTCCATAATGGAAGTTTAGCAACTTCCCCACTCTCTGGCTCCTGCCAGCGTACAACTCTAGCCAAGGTTCCTTCCAGCACCCAGGGCCCTCTGCAGACCCCTGTCTGTCTCTCCTCCAGGAGAGATTCGGCCCTACAGCCCTGGCCTGGCTGCACTCACCTCAGACTCAATATCAGAGCCTTGTGATCAGCCTCCATGCAGGCTGATACACCCAAAGCTCCTGGCTCTGCTCTCACTTGTTTCCAGTCCACACACTGGACATCTAGAGCCAGTCTCTCTCTAGACTGCCCTAGACACACTTCATGCAGAACTCTCGGCTCTGCTCTCACTCTCTCCCAGCATACACGCTGGAAGTCTAGAGCTAGTCTCTAACTAGACTGCCCTAGACACACTTCTCCCAGGTTCAGAGACAGGATTGCTTTAACCCCTGGAGCCACACCCACAGGTGGTAAGGAGTGTGTAATCAGCATCACACACCCTTCCATGGCTCTGCATGTAATGCAATCCTGTGGAACCACAGGTCCCAGCCAGCTTCACATTGCAGAGCACCCACGCTTCTGCAAAACATACCGGCCCTTTGTAATACAGCCGGTTGATACCTCACAGTACGTACAAAACAGATCATCAGAGTGGCCAAGATTGGGGTCATATGTCTCCTGTGACTGATGAAGGGGGGAGGAAGGAAGACCAGGTTGAGGATTGGATGGGCCAGCCTTCTGTGTATGCACAGTAGACCGTGTGGTCGTGAAAGATTAGTTGTTGCTTGACAAATGCGAAGAGGCCTTGTCTGCCATCAAAGACAGAATCTGCTCTTGCTCTTCTGGCTTCCACAAACGTTTACGTTCCAGACCGGGAAATTTGGCAAGGAACATAGTGGATGCATCAAGCTTCTTCTGACCTGACACAGACTCAGTGCCTTGTCGCTCACCACTGACAACACCGTGCCCACGTCCACGTCCCTTAACAACTGCCTTTTTTGTCATTTTGAGTTTTGCTGACATATTTGCAGATGTTAACAGTCCAACCCAAGAATGTTTTGACCTCAAAAATATTGTTGAGAAAGTACAAGTGAGTATTTTTTACAAGGCACCACAAAATGGTACAGTCCTGCTTTGTATTTGTAAAAGCCACTATATCTTTGTACCGTGTTAGCCAGTAGAGATAAAAAAAAGTTTGTTTAAAAGAACTGAGAGTCTTCAGTTATCAGTGGTTGATACCTTTTAATGGCTAACTGAAAAGATAGTAATAATAGCAAGCTTTCGAGACTACGCAGGTCTCTTCATCAGGCTCAATATAATACAAAATCTGAAGTCACATATTTATACACAACAGGACAAAGAATAGAGCAGTCAAGAAGACAAGTTATGAGAAGCAGAACTATCACTATGGCAAGGGGGCAAACTGTTGTGGCCATAAATATTGCTGCAGTTCATAGATAAGCAGTGTGAAAGCTTTATTGTCCTGTGATTGGGGTCTGGTCCAGGCTGTGATGCACATTTCTTAATTGATGTAAAAAGACATAAATCCATGTGACACATTCATTCCTGCTCTGAATGTGTCAAAGGTCATCATAAGTTTGTATTACCAGACTCTCCTGTCTCTTTGGGACTTGAAATTTCTACCTGTGGCCAAACATTTTTGTAACCCAGACCACAGCATCATGGACATGAAATTGCTGGTATTGAAAGGAAATGTCAAGTCCCAATGAGACAGGAGAGTCTAGGAATACAAACTTATGATGACCTTTGACACATTCAGAGCAGGAATGAATGTGTCACATGGATTTATGTCTTTTTACATCAATTAAGAAATGTGCTCCTCATAGCATCTGGGGGCATCACAGCCCGGACCAGACCCCAATCAGAGGACAATAAAACTTTCACACTGCTTATCTATGAACTGCAGCAATATTTATGGCCACAACAGTTTGCCCCCCTGCCATAGTGATAGTTCTGCTTCACATAACTTGTCTTCTTTACTGATCTATTCTATGTCCTGTTGTGTATAAATATGTAACTCTTCAGATTTTGTATTATACTGAGCCTGATGAAGAGACCTGCGTAGTCCCAAAAGCTTGCTATTATTACCATCTTTTCAGTTAGCCATTAACACTAGAAGTCCCAGAAATTTCGAGCTCCCCCCGATGTCCCGAAAGAGGGTCAAATGACATACAATAAACTGAATAGAACTAACTAGAAACTAAATGGCTAAACTCAATGGAAAACAACAACCTCCTGTGGTGCGACAGTAATGGCCTTAATTACAAAACAAAAGACGGTGATTATAGGAAGTTAGCTAAAATCCTTCAGGTCATTCGACCCGTCTCTGGGTTCCAAATGCAGAAATGTTAAATGACCCCTCTCTGGGACTTCTAGTGTTAAAAGGTATCAACACTGAGGACTCTCGGTTCTTTTAAACAAACTTTTTTTTTTAAAAGCCACTAGTAATGTATAAGTGTGGCTGACATGGATGGACGACACAAGTCATGATGTGAAACCCTGACTATTGTGAAACAGGAATGGTGCTTTACTGTATCAGGAAGAAAATGGTAGAGTCCTGCTTTGCATTTGTAAAAGCCACTAGTAACATATAAGAGTGGCTGACGTGGACGGACGGCGCAAGTCAGGCTGTGAAACCCTGACTATTGTGAAACAGGAATGGTGCCTTACTGTATCAAACACGACAAAATGATTGAGTCCTGCTTTGTGTTTGCAAAGGCCACTAGCAAGGTATGAATGTGATTGACGTGGATGGACGGCACAAGTCAGGCTGTGAACCGTCAACTATGGTGGAAACTACCTGATTCCCTTTCTAATCCAGAATCTCTGCCTCCCTGCTGTGACTATTCAGTGCTATCAGCTCTTAAAAGAGCTATTGTATTCTGGTTTCTGGACAGTATTATGTGGGTAGTGACACACACTGCTTTAAACACTTTCCCTGCTCGGAAATCTTTCCCTCTAAAAGCTACACTGACCTATGCTGCAGGCAGCCCTGAAAAGGACTATTTATATTATTAAGAGGCCTACACTCTCCCTAGCAGCTGCATGCTCTATCCCTACGCTGATACAGAGAACAGGCTACAGACGCAGATATAGGCAAAATGGCGACGGCAGGTATTTTATAGACCCTATTATGCTGAGTGACCAGCCAATCACAGCAATGCCACAACTAAGATGGCTGCGGCATTACTGTGATTGGTTAAGAAACCCAGCATCTTTATTGGCTGGAAGTCAGGTGCCAAAACAGCTGGGCGGGACATCCGGACATAGCGAGGTGAATACACTATTACTCGCAGTATAACGAATAGCTCTAGTACCGTACTATTTTGCGAATAGTAAAGAATACACTCGTTCATCACTAGTTGTGCAACAAAATATTAAGTTAAGGATACCATCATTTCTGTCTAGGCCTATTTCATGAGTTTTATTTTTTTTTAAATTCTGTGGAATTATGGTTGAAAAGCAATGTCTGACTTTCATTTGTTCATTTTCATAGATTTTTAATTTATTATTAATTTTGTCATATTCAAGATATTTCTCTGACCATTGTGGGTTTTTCTTTCATTAAACGAGGGGCACCAACAATTTTGACCATGTGTTTAACTGGCAAACAGGGCAGAGACAAGGTATTTTGGTGCCCTAGGCAGACAAAACCGATGGTGCCCCCCAATTCCCAGAGGAACCCTCAAGCCCCTAGGTAAAGGAATGGGTCAGAGACTAAACTAACAGAAACTATAACGCAGCCCCTGCACCTCCAAGGGGTAGCATTTTTACTTTATTTACTTAAGAATAACAGCAAAAGAAAACTAGAGTGATGTATTTTAGGGATGAGGCTCAACAGGAGGTGCATTTTTAAAGTTTTATATTCAATCATTCATTGTTTGGGAATAGTGATGAGCGACCTTCTCAATCAAGTAAACTGGTGCTCAGGTGCTGGGCTGTTGTTTTTCAGCCACTAAACATGCAGGGATTGCCTGCCAATCACGGTAATTCCGTAGCCATGTTGGCTACTGGCATTACTGTGATTGGCTGTATGGTGCCATTGGGTCTATATAAGACCCGATGACACCATGCTCATTGCATTGTACCTTGGAAATATTGTAGGGAAAGCTGCTGGACAAGGGATAGTGTATTAGAGTGATTAATTCCTCAATTCTTTAGGCCGCTTTACACGCAACGACATCGCTAACGAGATGTTGTTTTGGTCATGGAATTCGTGATGCACATCCGGCCTCGTTAGCGTCTTCGTTGCGTGTGAAACGTACGAACGACCGCTAACGATCAAAAATACTCATCTTATGTTGACACATCGTTCTAATCCCAAATATCGTTGATGGTGCTGGATGCGGGTTGTTCGTCGTTCCTGAGGCAGCATACATCGCTACGTGTGACACCCCAGGAACGACAAACAACACCTTACCTGCGTCCTCCGGCAACAAGGTGGGCGTCACTTTCTTTCGGCTGCTCTCTGCCCCTCTGCTTCTATTGGACGGCTGCTGTGTGACGTCGCTGTGATGCCGCACGAACCGCCCCCTTAGAAAGGAGACAGTTTGCCGGCCACAGCGACGTCGCTAGGCAGGTAAGTCCGTGTGACGGGGACTAACGATATTGTGCGCCACGGGCAGCGATTTACCCGTTACGCACAAACGACGGGGGCGGGTGCGATCGGCAGCGACATCGCTAGCGATGTCGCTGCATGTAAAGTGCCCTTTTGTTGCTGCTACGTTAACCCAAAAGTCCTTTTCAGGAGTGGTGGAGGAAGGTTGAACTAGATGGACCTAGGTCTATTTTTTAAACCTAAGTAACTACATAAGGGCTAACTGAAATGTATTCTATTATTTAATAATACTGCTTTTAGCTGTAATTTAGTGTAGGGCTAGCTGCTGGAAAAGGGATATTGTATTAGATACATATGAGAAGGGATTCTAGTCTTACAGACCTTGCTTCTGCTATTTAAAAAATCTATTCTATTATATAATAATACCACTCTTACCTGCATTTAGGGGTACTTTGCACGCTGCGACATCGCAAGCTGATGCTGCGATGTTGAGCGCGATAGTCCCCGCCCCGTCGCAGCTGCGATATCTTGTGATAGCTGCCGTAGCGAACATTATCGCTACGGCAGCTTCACACGCACTTACCTTCCCTGCGACGTCGATCTGGCTGGCGACCTGCCTCCTTCCTAAGGGGACGGGTCATGCAGCGTCACAGCGACGTCACACGGCAGGCGGCCAATAGAAGTGGAGGGGCGGAGATGAGCAGGATGTAAACATCCCGCCCTCCTCCGTCCTTCCGCATTGCAGCCGGGACACAGGTAGGAGATGTTCCTCGCTCCTGTGGCTTCATACACAGCGATGTGTGCGGCTGCAGGAACGAGGAACAACATCGTAACTGTCGCTGCACCGGCATTATGGAAATGTGGGATCCGACACCAATGATACGATAATGACGCTTTTGCGCTCGTTAATCTTATCAAAAAGGATTTGCACACTACGATATCGACTGCGACGCCGGATGTGCGTCACTTTCGATTTGACCCCACCGACATCGCACCTGCGATGTCGTAGTGTGCAAAGACCCCCTTAGTGTAGGGTAAGCTGCTGGAGTAGGGATACTGTATTAGAGGAATGTAGACTGGTATTATAGCCTTACAGAACTTGTTGCTGCCATGTTAACCCAAAAGTCCTTTTCAGGGCAAATTCAAAAATATTCTATTTTTTAATACATACCACTCTTAGCTGCAATTAGTGTAGAGAAAGCTGCTGGGGAAGTGATAGAGTATTGGAGACATCTAGGAAGTGATTATTGCCTTACATTCCTTTCTGCTGCTACATTAACGCAAAAGTTATTTTCAGGGCTAATTCAAATATATTCTATTCTCTAAAAAATACTGCTCTTAGCTGCAATTAGTGTATGGAGAGCTGGTGGAAATGGGGAAGTGTATTACAGACATAAGGACAGCGATTATTGCTTTACATTCCTTGCTGCTGCTACGTTAATCCAAAAGTCCTTTTCAGGGCTAATTCAAATATATTCTATTCTCTAATAATGACGCTCTTAGCTGCATACCTCATTTAAAATGTGCAAGGTGTGTGGTAATGGACGGGAAATTAGACATCCCGCTGATGGTGGTTCATGCAGAGGCCTTCTTCTGGTCTCCCACCGTGCAGGTTTCAAGAGGGACATGAGGAAATCGTGTGTGGTGATTTCCAAATATTTGAGCAGCCATGGTCACAATAAGGCTATGTGCGCACGTGTGCGCTCTGCACCGCACCTAAAAGGTGCGCTTCAGAGCGCAGCTGAAAAGCTCCGTTCTGAAGCGCATGGTGCCGGCAGAGAACGTGCGCTCTGCATGCTGCCTCTCCCTATAGACAGCATGCAAACTACACGGAAGAAGTGACATGTCACTTCTTAAAACGCAGCGATTCGGGCAGCAGCCGAATCGCTGCGTTCTAATATGCCACGTGCGCACGGCTCCTGCACAATCTCCATAGACTGTGCAGGGGACGCAGGACGCATGCAGTTACGCTGCGCTGCAGATCGCAGCGTAACTGCATGTAATACGCACACGTGCACACATAGCCTAAGACGATGGTGGTTAACGGCAATTGCTGTTTGAACAGGTGGATGATGATGCACAATTGCCAACAAGCCATGTTGTTAAGTCAACAAGTTAGCAGGATGACTAGAGTGTAGAACTGGAATACGAGGAGGTGAACGATGAAGTCATAGACACACCCTGGCAAGCTGGTTTGTGGAGGGAGCATAGCAGCACAGAGGGAAGTGATCTGCAGTACTAGAAAAGGCAGGAAGAGGCAGTGGGGTGGCCATATGGAGAATGTGGGCAATGGTTACTCAGAGCACCCACAGGGGGGAAGATCCCCTGCCAAGGGTTATGAGTTCCCCAGTCTAGCACTTTTTTAAAGAAAGTGCAGACAGAAAAAAATGGTGATTTGCAACCTGTGTCGTACTACGATCAGTAGGGGCTGACCACTACCAGTTTGACCACCACCAGTATAGTCAGGCACATGTAATCCAAGCACTCAATTAGGGAGGGCTGAAGGCCTGGGTCTACAATCAGTGTTTGCGGGTGACAACACTGCCTCTTCCCCATCCAGGACACTGGCATAGATGCTTCCCGCCCAACACCTATCGTTGCACATTTGCAACCACCATCAGCATCCATGTCCACTTCCTTGTCCGAGTGCAACGTTCAGTTGTCTCTACCCTGGGCCTTGGAACGCAGGCACCCACCCACAGGCCCAAAACACTAAACGGCCAAATTTCCAGACTGCTTGCACAGGAAATGTTGCTGCTTTGACTTGTGGACACTAAGGCTTTCTGCATGGCGGCAGCTGTCCCTCAGTACTCTGTCCTCAGCCACCACAGTTTTTCCCAGTGTAATGTCCTAGTCTTAAAGAAGCTTATAACATCACAAGTGCTGTGACCAACACAGTTATTTGGAAGGTCACTTAACAACCAAAACGTAGACAAGTGCTTGTGGCCAGAGAAACTAAATTTCCCTGATGGCACACTGGAAGAACCCGGTGGAGCATGGGACCAAGTCAGACCCTGTAACTGCACATGTGCTAGGATTGCGGGCCATGGGTCCATCCAAGTTTCCTCCACTTTTTTCTCCAGCCTGCAATCAGTTATCATGCACTTCGTGTGGGGAAGTAAGCGCCCGAGGATAGGCTTCACTACCCTTTGCAGACTTAAAAGCCAGGGGAGGGGCTGGATTGCCCAACTTTAAACTCTATCATAAAGCGGCTCCACTGATGCGATTACTAGATTGGCAATATCATGGGGCCACAAAGCAGTGGGTAAGCCTAAAACAAATGGACCACGAGATCCCCTTGGCATTACCTCCCTTGGATTAGCTTGGGCTCCAGGGGCCAGCCTCACTCTGAGGCTGATCTCTTGAGGATGACATTGAAAACGTGGGATTTAGAAATTAAAAGGGGTTGTCTGTCCAGGGGGCGCGGTTCCCTCTTCCCTATCTTTTCAAATCCATAATTTTGCCCTGGCAGTTGGGGCCGATGTTTCCCTGTGTCGGAGGAGGAGCGGGGACATGCGCTTCTTTCATACATACTTCAGGGATTCCCATTGTCCACATACGACTTGCTCTCTGCCTCTGCCTTGGGAGGGGCTATGCACTGTTTTGAATACTTCCAGATCAGGTCTTTCTTGACTTGACCAGGCCGGGGGGCACTATATTCTGCCAAAGCTCTTTCTTTTGTAAGAGGCTCCAGGACATACCCTGTCCCTTATCTATAACTTTTTGATTCAGAAGGGGGGTGTGGACGAGCTCAAATTTGTGGGGGGATGGAGTAGAGACTTGGGCGTGACTATCCAGGTTGAGGAATGGAGGACCGCTTTTTTCTTCGCCCACAAATTTTCTAGGGCTTGTTCAGTCCAGGAAAAAGAGAATTTTGTTTACTTACCGTAAATTCTTTTTCTTATAGTTCCGACATGGGAGACCCAGACCATGGGGTGTATAGCTTCTGCCTCCGGAGGACACACAAAGTACTACACTGAAAAGTGTAGCTCCTCCCTCCTAGCATATACACCCCCTGGATGACCAAATCTAGCCAGTTTAGTGCAAAAGCTGAAGGAGGACATCCACCCACAAGTAGAGACAGAGCAAAACCCGGAACAACCGGAACCTCTGACTACAACAACAGCCGGTGAAAACACACGGAACAAGAAAACTGCCAACAGGCAACAGGGAGGGTGCTGGGTCTCCCATGTCAGAACTATAAGAAAAACAATTTACGGTAAGTAAACAAAATTCTCTTTTTCTTCATCGTTCCTTATGGGAGACCCAGACCATGGGACGTTCCAAAGCAGTCCATGGGTGGGAATAAATAGAAAACTGAGAAGTAGGCGAAACCTAACTTCACAAGTGGGCGACAGCCGCCTCAAGGATGCGCCTGCCCAAGCTCGCATCTGCCGAAGCATGAGCATGCACTTGGTAGTGCTTTGAAAAGGTATGCAGACTGGACCAAGTGGCAGCCTGACAGACCTGCTGAGCCGTAGCCTGGTGCCTGAAAGCCCAAGAGGCACCGACAGCTCTGGTCGAGTGTGCCTTGATCCCCGGCGGGGAAGGCACTTGAGAACACTGGTAGGCATTGGAAATGGCCAACCTAATCCAGCGAGCCAGGGTCGGCTTAGAAGCCGAGAGGCCCTTACGCTGACCAGTGGTCAGCACAAAGAGAGAGGTGCACCGCCTAAGAGCAGCGGTGCGAGACACATAGATCCGGAGCGCCCGCAGCAGATCCAGAGTATGCAACGCTTTTTCAAAGCGATGAACAGGAGCCGGACAAAAGGAAGGCAGGGAAATATCCTGGTTAAGGTGGAAAGGAGATACCACCTTCGGAAGAAAGTCCGGAGACGGACGAAGAACCACCTTATCTTGGTGAAAAACCAAAAATGGTGACTCCGAGGAGATCGCAGTCAAATCAGTGACTCTCCTGAGGGAAGTTATGGCCACTAGAAAGACCACTTTCTGTGAAAGAAGAGACAAAGAAACCTCCCTAAGTTGTTCAAAAGGGGGTTTCTGCAAGGCCGTGAGGACCAGATTAAGGTCCCAGGGATCCAGAGGTCGCCGGTAAGGCGGAATGATGTGAGATGCGCCCTGCATGAAGGTGCGCACCTGAGCCAGCTGGGCGATACGCCGCTGGAACAACACTGACAGGGCCGAGACCTGTCCCTTGAGGGAATTGAGGGATAGTCCTAGCCGCAGACCAGACTGTAGGAAGGACAGAAGGGTCGGCAGGGCAAAAGGCCAAGGGGCGTGGCCAGAAGAACGACACCAGGACAGGAAAATTCTCCAAGTCCTGTGGTAAATTTTTGCCGAGGAAGACTTCCCAGCCTGAGTCATAGTGGAGATGACTTCGGGAGGAATGCCGGAAGCCGTCAGGATCCAGGACTCAAGAGCCACGCCGTCAATCTGAGAGCCGCAGAATTCTGGCGGAAAAACGGACCTTGTGAGAGAAGGTCTGGACGGTCCGGGAGATGCCACGGCACCTCTACGGACAGACGGAGCAGGTCTGGGTACCAAGCTCACCTGGGCCAATCTGGAGCAATGAGTATGACCCGACGACCCTCCATTTTGATCTTGCGCAGGACTCTGGGCAAGAGAACTAGAGTAGGAAACACGTAAGACAGATGGAACTGGCACCAATCCTGAACCAGCGCGTCCGCTGCAAAGGCCTGAGGATCGTGGGAGCGAGACACGTAAACCGGGACCTTGTTGTTGTGCCGGGATGCCATTAGATCCACTTCCGGAGTTCCCCACTTGCGGCAGATCGACCGGAACACTGCCGGATGCAGAGCCCACTCGCCGTTGTCCACGGTTTGACGGCTGAGATAATCTGCCTCCCAGTTTTCTACGCCTGGGATGTGGACTGCGGATATGGTGGACTTGGAGTCCTCCGTCCACTGAAGGATGCGTTGAACCTCCAACATTGCCAGGCGGCTGCGAGTCCCGCCCTGGTGATTGATGTAGGCAACTGCTGTCGCGTTGTCTGACTGGACTCGAATGTGCTTGCCCGCCAACAGGTGGTGAAAGACTACGAGAGCTAAGAGCACAGCTCTGATTTCCAGCACATTGATCGAGAGGGCTGATTCGGACGGAGTCCAAGTGCCCTGTGCTCGGTGGTGGAGAAATACTGCTCCCCAGCCGGTTAGACTGGCATCCGTGGTGAGGATCACCCAGGACGGGGCCAGAAAGGAGCGTCCCTGAGACAGAGAGAGGGGCCGAAGCCACCACTGAAGAGAGCTCCTGGTCTGTGGCGACAGAGCCACCAACCTGTGCAAGGAAGAAGTCCGCTTGTCCCAACAGCGGAGAATGTCCAGCTGCAGAGGACGCAGATGGAACTGGGCAAAGGGAACCGCTTCCATTGATGCCACCATCTGACCCAGCACCTGCATGAGGTGCCTGATGGAATGACGGCGGGGCCTCAACAGAGAGCGCACCGCCAGATGGAGGGACTGCTGTTTGACTAAGGGCAGCTTGACAAGTGCCGGCAGAGTCTCGAACTGCATCCCCAGGTACGTGAGTTCTTGGGTCGGGGTCAAAGTGGACTTGGGCAGATTGACAAGCCACCCGAATTGGACAAGAGTGGCGAGAGTGAGCGAGACACTCCGCTGACAGTCTGCGCTGGATGAAGCTTTGACAAGAAGGTCGTCCAGGTAAGGAGTCACTGCCAACCCCTGGAGGTGCAGAACCACAACCACTGCTGCCATGACCTTGGTAAATACTCGAGGGGCCGTGGCTAACCCGAAGGGGAGAGCCACGAATTGGAAATGTTCCTCTCCGACTGCAAAACGTAGCCAACGCTGGTGTGAAACTGCAATTGGCACATGCAGATAGGCATCTCTGATGTCGATAGATGCCAGGAAATCTCCTTGGGTCATTGAGGCAATGACTGATCGCAGAGACTCCATGCGAAAGTGCCGCACCTGAACATGCTTGTTGAGAAGCTTGAGATCCAGGATGGGCCGGAAGGAACCGTCCTTTTTGGGGACCAGGAAGAGATTTGAGTAAAAACCTCTGAACCGTTCCGTGGCGGGAACCGGTACAATCACTCCGCTGGCCTGCAAGGATGCCACGGCCTGAGAGAAGGCGGCGGCCTTGGAGCAGGGGGGAGTTGACATAAAAAATCTGTTTGGCGGGCTGGAAGAGAATTCTATCCTGTAGCCGTGGGAGATGATATCCCGCACCCACTGATCGGAGACGTGTTGAAACCACACGTCGCCAAAGTGGGAGAGCCTGCCACTGACCAAGGACGTTGCTGGCTCGTCCAGATAGTCAAGAGGAGGCTGCCTTGGTGGCAGCAGCTCCTGCGGACTTTTGTGGACGCGGCTTCTTGCGCCAGGAGGGCTTCTGGTCCTTGGCTGAGTTAGTGGACGAGGCCGAGGGCTTAGCCGACCAGTTGGAGGAACGAAAGGAACGAAACCTCGACTGGTTCCTGCCCTGGACAGGTTTCCTGGTTTTAGTCTGCGGCAAGGAAGTACTCTTCCCGCCAGTAGCCTCCTTAATTATTTCATCCAGTTGTTCACTGAACAGCCTGGACCCAGCAAATGGGAGCCCAGCAAGGTACTTCTTTGAGGAAGCATCTGCCCTCCACTGTTGAAGCCACAAGATCCTGCGGATAGCGAGGGAATTAGCGGAGGCCACCGCAGTGCGGTGAGAGGCCTCCAGCATGGCAGACATGGCGTAGGCTGAAAAGGCTGAAGCCTGGGAAGTTAAGGCAACCAATTCAGGCATAGAGTCCCTAGTGAGGGAATGCATCTCCTCTAGGGAAGCAGAGATGGCTTTGAGAGCCCACACTGCTGCAAAGGATGGGGAGAACGAGGCCCCTGCCGCCTCATAGACAGACTTGGCCAGGAGGTCAACCTGGCGGTCAGTGGGATCCTTAAGTGAGGTGCCATCAGCCACAGATACAACTGTCCGGGCTGAGAGTCTAGACACCGGAGGGTCTACCTTTGGTGAGTGAGCCCACTCCTTGACCACCTCTGGTGGAAAAGGATAACGGTCGTCAGAACCATGCTTTGGAAAGCGTTTGTCAGGACAGGCTCTGGGCTTGGACACGGTGGCTTGAAAACTGGAGTGGTTAAAGAACACACTCCTTGTTCTCTTAGGCAAGGTAAACTGGTGCTTTTCTGCCAGAGAGGGTTGCTCCTCTGATGCTGGCGGATTGAGGTCCAGTACAGAATTAATGGACGCAATCAAGTCACTCACATCTGCGTCACCCTCGGTCAGATCAATGGGGCACATGGAGGTAGCGTCCGAGCCCCCAGTAAAGATATCCTCCTCGTCCTGCGGGTCGACTCGTGAATCGGAGTCGCGGGACGAGGAAGGAGAGGGGTCCCTGCGTCTCCTCTTAGGAGGACGGGGTCTGGGAGCAGATGAAGAATCCTCTGTGAGCTCTGCAGAGCGAGCCGAAGCAGCAGAGGCACCCTGAGAAGGGGGCTGATGCATGGTCAGCAGAGTCCGGGACAGCTGTCCCATGGAGTCGGCGAAGGACTGGGAGATAGATTTAGAAAACACTTCAACCCAAGCCGGGGGTTCAGCCACCGAGGCCGGAGCAGCCGGAGGGACCACTGGGGAGACTCCAGGCTGAGGCACCACCATGTTAGAGCAGGCATCACAATGAGGGTATGTGCTCGGTTCAGGCAGTACGAGCTTACATGCAGTGCATATTGAGTACAGCCTTGCAGCCTTGCTCCTAGTGTGAGACATGCTGCTGAGGTGGAGGCTCTGCAGTAAAGAATACACTCCTTCAGAATGACCCCCAGAGAGTGTATAATAAAGTCCACAACCAGAGGTTGTGGCTTACCAGACCGTTTTATGTGCCCTCCGGATTCCACAGCTCGGACCCCCAGACAGATTGCAGAGATGCAGCAGCCAGCGCCGATCAGTGTGAGAACGCTGATAAAATGGCGCCGGAGTGAGGAGGGGGGGCGGGACATAGCCCAAGAGCGGGAACCGGAGGGCCAAGGGGATATACAGGGGAGGGAAACATCTCCTCAGAGAGGAGTGTCCTCCCCTGAGCTGAACGGCCGGTGGGTGGCGCCGCACTGTCCCTCTGCATGACTGACATGCAGGGGCAGTGAAAAATAAAACTAGGCCGCAGCCGAAGCCGGGGCCTAAATTTTAGAACGCGGCCGGCGCTCAGGCACCTTCGGCGCGGTTCTCTGGTGAAAACCGGAGAACCGGCCGGAAATGTCACAAATAGTACAAAACACACTCTCCCCAACATTAAAGTACAAGGGACCCCCCTGACAATAACGTCTCAATACTTAGCTTGTAAGACGCAGGGCTGGTCCCTGAGGGATGAGTGCTCCGTCCGGCAGGGTCCTGAAAGAGCTGCGGATGGAGACCGGTCTCCTGCAAAGCAGTGAGAACCGTGTTGGCTCCCACTTAAAGCCAGAGCCCGAGGGATGGCGAAGGAGCGCGGCATGTAAGGCTCCAGCCTTGAAATCAACCTTAACAACACCGCCGACACAGTGGGGTGAGAAGGGACATGCCGGGAGTCCAGGCTTGGACCCGCTTTTCTTCAAACTCTTTAAAATGAAAATCAGTGAGAATGCATGAATGTGGATGTGTGCCTCCTGAACACAAAGCATTGAACTGGCTAGATTTGGTCATCCAGGGGGTGTATATGCTAAGAGGGAGGAGCTACAGTTTTTAGTGTAGTACTTTGTGTGTCCTCCGGAGGCAGAAGCTATACACCCCATGGTCTGGGTCTCCCATAAGGAACGATGAAGAAAAGGGTTATAGAATTCTCACCAGCTGGTACCGCTGCCCTCATGCTCTACATGCAATCTTCCCTTCAGTGTCAGACAGATGTTTGCGGTGTAATCGCGAGAGGGGAGACATGTATATATGGTGGATCTGTAGCCTCATTAAGCCTTTTTGGAGTGGGGTCTTCACGGCATACAACAGCATTAGCGGGGAGGCCCTCTCTGGTTCTCCACAAATCGCTCTCTTATCTATCCTACCGGGGTCTGTTAAATCTCAGAAAATGGGACTATTTGCGGTCTTGCCTAGTGGCTGCCCGAGCCTTGATCCCCAGACACTGGAGATCCTCCTGTGCCCCCGCCTTGGATGAGTGGCTTGGGAAGATGACCTCCCTTTACAGAATGGAGAGTCTCACTGCTGAAATTCAGGACACTACCGAAAAATTTATTAAGATCTGGAGTAAGTAATCTTATTACTTACAGATCTTGCTGTAAGTAATACTTAATTTTTGGTGGATATTTTCCTCTTTTTGTTGCTATGTTTATATTTAGTGTAGGGACCTACAAGCATGAGGTTCCGTGACGCGGGTTGTAGGCTTACGTTTTTATGGCCATAAATACCAACAAAAACCTCATATTTATTTTTTTGGACAGGATACAGCCAGGCCCCTTTGTGTTGGCCTTGCACTGTAGAGTGTCTGTCCGTGCATGATACACAGTGGGGTATGGCTTGGCAGCCCGCCTGATCTAATAGTATGGGCGTCACCTAATAGGCTGCGGGTTTGTGACTGTGTTATCTGCATATGTGAACAGCGCTCTATGCAAGCCACTAGTGTGCAGTTTTATCATCTAGCAATCACCCTCCTCCATTCCATGGAGGTGTGTGTGTGATTTGCTCCTCCTGCACCTGTGACGCTTACACTTTAGTGGGGGTTTAGCTGTATCCTGCTAGAGTACTAGTTTTTGGCCAGGGCGATGTACACACTGCAGCCCATCTTGCTGTAAGTAATACTTAATTTTTGGAGGATATTTTCCTTTTTTGTTACTATGTTTATATTTAGTGTAGGGACCTAAAAGCATGAGGTTCCGTGACGCGGGTTGTAGGCTTACGTTTTTATGGCCATAAATACCAACAAAAACCTCATATTTATTTTTTTGGACAGGATACAGCCAGGCCTCTTTCTGTTGGGCCTTGCACTGTAGAGTGTCTGTCTGTGCATGATACACAGTGGGGTACGGTTTGGCAGCCCGCCTGATCTAATAGTATGGGCGTCACCTAATAGGCTGCGGGTTTGTGACTGTTATCTGCATATGTGAACAGCGCTCTATGCAAGCCACTAGTGTGCAGTTTTATCATCTAGCAATCGCCCTCCTCCATTCCATGGAGGTGTGTGTGTGATTTGCTCCTCCTGCACCTGTAACGCTTCCACTTTAGTGGGGGTTTAGCTGTATCCTGCTAGAGTACTAGTTTTTGGCCAGGGCGATGTACACACTGAAGCCCATCTTGCTGTAAGTAATACTTAATTTTTGGAGGATATTTTCCTCTTTTTGTTGCTATGTTTATATTTAGTGTAGGGACCTACAAGCATGAGGTTCCGTGACACGGGTTGTAGGCTTACGTTTTTATGGCCATAAATACCAACAAAAACCTCATATTTATTTTTTTGGACAGGATACAGCCAGGCCCCTTTCTCTTGGGCCTTGTGTGGCACCCTGGACAAGCCAGGTCATCACAGGTACTGCAACAACACACCCCACACCCCGGTTAGGCACATCAGTCACGCACAAATCCTTGTTGCCTCCCTCCAGGGGCTGATGTCCACACCAGGTGGGGTGGAGCCAGGCGGTTGGCCCCACCCACTGAGGAGTTCACAGTCCTGGAGGCGGAAAAAGGAAGGAGTTCAGTTAGGGAGAGTGAAGGAGTAAGTGGCAAGTGAGGAGCAGTCTGACCGTGTCCGGGTACGTGGCCCGGGCACATACAGCAAGGTTGGCAGATGGTGGTGGCCGTCTGCAGGAGAGGCCGATTGACGCGGAACCGTAGGACCGGGGTCGGGCGGTGGCCCGCCGGTACCGAACCGGGGAGCGAAGAAAAGCCAGCACCATTCGGCAGTGCCTAAAGACCCCGACCAGTCTTGGAGTCGCCGTTAAACCGGTCAAATCCGTTACCGACGGGAACCTCCGAGGTTTCCCAGCAGCAAAGACTCGATTGAAGGCAACCGTCCAAACCGTGAAGGGAAATACAGTCACCGCCAAGGCTACAATTCCCAGGGCCAGAGCCTGTGGGCAAAAGGAGCTCCTCCGGCGCCTATCCAAGCTGGGGAGCAGGTTACGAGTGGGAAGCCATCGGGGCCGAAAACACACTACAGGTGCAGGGAAAGGCAGCCACCGCCAACCTACCAGGAGTGACCACTGCAGCCGGCTGCGGGACCCGTCCATCCAGCCGTTTGTTTTACCAGAGACTCCGTATACATTATTGGCTGAGTGAGTACCACCGTGCCGTCTGGCACCGCGCTGCCCCCGCGACCCTGCACCCCACCAAACCCTGCCATCCACATTCCAGTCACCTCACCGGGCCCCGGGACCACCAAAACCCCCTACCCACGGAGGGGAGAGAAAACATCTCGGCTGCTCCCTGTCATCGCTCCCGGGATCCCCGTCCAGAGCAGCGGTGGTGTCCCAACCTCACCACAAACCGTGGGTGGCGTCACGGACCGACTTCCGAAACCCCAAAAACTATTCCCTTTCACTCACGGGCGAGGAGCGCTGCTCGAGTCCCCGGATCCGGCCCACCGCTCGAGCCACCGAGCAGCAAGCAGCAGGCAGCAGCAGCGCCGGACCCAAGCGTGGTGAGCGCAGCGCCCCCCCCCTTCCCGCCCGCGACACTTGCACTGTAGAGTGTCTGTCCATGCATGATACACAGTGGGGTATGGCTTGGCAGCCCGCCTGATCTAATAGTATGGGCGTCACCTAATAGGCTGCGGGTTTGTGACTGTGTAATCTGCATATGTGAACAGCGCTCTATGCAAGCCATTAGTGTGCAGTTTTATCATCTAGCAATCGCCCTCCTCCATTCCATGGAGGTGTGTGTGTGATTTGCTCCTCCTGCACCTGTGACGCTTACACTTTAGTGGGGGTTTAGCTGTATCCTGCTAGAGTACTAGTTTTTGGCCAGGGCGATATACACACTGCAGCCCATCTTGCTGTAAGTAATACTTAAGATCTGGAGTCCCTGAGTTCTTTTTTTGGATTCTCCGGACTTCAGGTCCCTCTTTGGGGCGAGTTGAGGCTCTACCTAGATCTTCCCTGCTAGTTATTCCCGGCCCTTCCTTGCCCTTCCCCATGATCCTTTTCCCCGTCATTATTCACTTTGTCTACCTCCCTCTTTCTTTCTCTCTTTTTCTCTTTTCCTTCGACTGACCATTATGTGCCTCTATGGTATGAATGGTAAATCTTTGCTGTTTATGTTATAGTTTGTGTGGATTTTATACCTTTATAATGGTTCAAGCCAGATTGACATAAATGTTCTTAAATGTTCTTTATTGTAACAAACTATATATGACTGCAACCATGCAAAGCCTTTCATGTTTCATTGCATTTTTTTTGTTTTGTCTCTATTTGTGTGTTTGGCTTGGTCTGCAGCCCTGCATATTGTAACTAACCTTAATTTTTCAATAAAAAAGAGATTAAATATAAAGTTTCCTCCACTTGTTACATTAGTTCCTGGTCCCTCTTCTCCTCCATCTCGGAATTGTCGTCCATATCAGTCACAAGGTGGAAGCACTGCCTTGGTGCAGCGGCAACAGGCTCTGCTGAAACTCTTAAATTTATATGACAAATAGCACACCACCACAGAGTTGTTTAAAGGTCTAACAGACAGATCTGTTGCCGCTGAACCTCCAAACAGGCATGGTCGTGTGCGACAATGGCCATAACTTGATGGCGGCTCTGAAGCTTGGTAAGCTGCCAAATGTACCATGCCTGGCCCATGTGCTCAAATAAGTGCTTCAGCGGGTTCAGAAAACCTACCCAGATTTGATTGAGCTTTTTGTGAAGGTACATTGTGTGTGCGTTGATTTCCGCACATTATCCACCGCTACCACCTGTCTGGCTGTGCTGCTGGAGTGCTTGCAAGTGCCTCCTCACTGACTTACTGGTTTGTGACCTGTCCATGCCCTCACAGGATTTTCAAAACATGATATCACACAGGAGGTGTACCAACCTCCACACACAGACCATGTTTGAAACAAACAATATCCATTTTATGATGTACCACACCCATGGGTGGGGGCATGTGAGCACAGCCAGACCGGCCCATCTCTTCAGCTGCTCATAAAACCCAGCCCTGACATGCACTAAGAACTCCCTAAATACTAAATATGTTTTGGCTTGCACCCAGGATAACCACCTTTGTGATATATACCTCCCTTTGACTACATGTCCAGCAGCCATTTTTCATACCTCCCTCCTCTGCTTAAAGCCATGGGGCTTGGCAACTTCCACCACTATACAAGAGAGTCTTGAAAGAGCATCGGTATTACCATACAGCTTCCTTGCTCAATGTTCAACATGGAAGCTGAAATCCTGGAAGACTAAAAACCAGTGGGTAACTTGGGCATTCTTCCCTTTTTCTTTCTCATACACCTAAGTGGGACATGGTCTGATACTAATCTAAAGGGTGCTTTACTCGCTGCGACATCGCTAACGATATATCGTCGGGGTCATGTCGTTAGTGACGCACATCTGGCGACGTTAGCGACATCGCAGCGTGTGACACCTAGGAGCGACAATCAACGATCGCAAAAATGTGAAAAATCGTTTATCGTTGACACGTTGCTCCGTTTCTAAATGTTATTGCTTATACAGAGGTATGATGTTGTTCATCGTTCCTGCGGCAGCACACATCACTATGTGTGACACCGCAGGAACGACGAACATCTCCTTACCTGCGTCCACCGGCAATGAGGAAGGAAAAAGATGAGCGGGATATTCCGCCCGCTCATCTCCGCCCCTCCTCTGCTATTGGGTGACCGTTTAGTAACCCCACAGTGACGTCGCTATGACGCCGAACGCACTTCCACTTGAAGGAGGGATTGTTCGGCGGTCACAGCGACGTCGCTGACAAGTTATGTGCGTCTGACGCTGCCATAGCGATAATGTTCGCTACGGCAGCGATCACCAAATGTCGCACGAACGACGGGGGCGGGTGCTATCGCACACGATATCGCTAGCTATTGCTGGCGATGTCGCAGCGTGTAAAGCACCCTTAAGCCTTCGGCCTACATAGTAGTGTCGTAACGTGTTTACCTCCATATTTTTATATGTGCTATACGATGGTTGGAATCAATTTTTAATGATTTTTGAATCGTATTTTATTACGTCGGTGCTGGATTATCTCTTTCTCCCCACTCCTCCTTTCGATGATACAGCTGTGGAAGCCAAACCACTTGTTCCGTGCACCGGACCAGAAGTTGGAGAGACTTGCTTTGGAGTGGTGAGCTGAACTATATATTTTTTTGTGTTTTTTTATACTAATCTAAGCCTTTGGCCTAAATGGTAGTGTCGTAACGTGTCCACCGCCCACTTTATGGCCAAGCATTCCTTTTCTAAAATAGAATAGTTGTTTTCACATGTCGACAGCTTCCTACTCAGGTAGGAATGGGGTGTCCTTCTCTATCTCTTGAGACAGGACCACTCCTAATCTGACTTCTGAGGTGACTGTCTGGTCAAGGACACCAGGACCAGCTGTGTAAACAGAGCTACCTTCAATTCTTGGAACGCAGTCTCCGCCTACGTAGTCCATGTGGAGACATGAGGGTCAGTGGGTGCTCTGGTCCGCTGGCCTGGCTGTCTTTATAAAGACTGCACGGATCAGGGTTCATCCCACTGAATGCTCGCACTACTTTCCCTTTGGCAAAACACAGCTCAGACAACACATGTGGGTGAACCACACATTGGTAAGACTTTATTGACTCACAAACAGGCAAAAACATATTGTGCATTCCCAGCAAGAACACAAGATGTTACAAACAACAGAATGTAACCCTTCCACTAGCCTGCAAAGGATTAAAGTCTTCATGACTTTGGGGTTTCCATGACCAACTATCCTAGTCCAACAGCACTCCCGCTTTTGGAGGGCAACCTCTGACAAGAGGTAGCAACAAGCTTATGAATCAGTTCTGTGATTCCCCAGCTAGAGCTGAAGTTCCTCAGCTGGGTGGCATGTAGAATAACACCACTAGTGACAGAAGTAAGCCCTTTTTGTACCACTCAGTTCTCTTACAGGATTAGTGGAAATAGTTGCTCTCAAATTGGTTGCAATTTCAATGCCAGTGCATAATGTTGATCTGAACAATGCAGTCAGAGGGGCTGAGGCAATACACATTTATAGACAATAAGGCTCCGATGAGTCTGGGAAATCAGAGTTAACTTCTCTTGATTTAACAAACAATAGGACCAATACTACTGACTAAGGCTATGTGCGCACACTGCGTTTTTTTGACGCTGCGTTTTTGTGCGTTTTTGGCCGCTAAAACCGCACAGAAACGCACCCGCGTCAAAAAAACGCGGCAAAAAACGCTCGCGTTTTGCCACGATTTGGTGCGTTTTTTTGCTGCGTTTTGCTGCGTTATTGCTCACTGCGTCTTTATGCGTTTTTTATCAGTGAACAAAAAAAAAGGTCCGATGTAATTTCCTTCTTCAATGTGTTCTTCATTCTTCACTAGTGTATGCAGAAGAGCAGACAGCTGCAGAACTACAAGGCTCAGCATACTCCATCCAATAGTGTATGCAGGAAAGCAGACAGCAGCTGTCGAACTACAAGGCTCAGCATCCTCCTTCCAGGACTGTATGCAGGATTTCTTTGCCCCCCCAAACAAAAAAAATGACGTGGGCTTCGCCATATTTTTGTATGCTAGCCGGGTACAGCAGGCAGGTTCGGGCTGCCCCCAACCCCCAGCTGCCTATTTGTACCCGGCTGGGAACCAAAAATATAGGGAAGCCCTTTTTTTAAATTATTTCAAAAGTTGTTCCTTAGCAGCGATGTTGCTAGCGATGTTGCTTAGTGTGACGTGGCCTTTAATTAAGAAAAGTTCACACCCACACAAGTGGCCAAATTCTGATTTGTCAGAGCCCACTTAGCCATAGCCGACTTTGTCTCCTTAAGGAGATCAGTCAAGGGTGCGACCACCATGACAAAGTTCGGGATGAACCTTCTGTAGTACCCCATGATTCCTAAGGAAGTGCTAGCCTGCTTCTTTTGAGAGTGGTCTCAGACAATTCTGGATCGCTTCCACTTTGTTGATCTGGGATCTAATTTCGCCTCTACCCACTACGTTGCCAAGGTATTTGGCCTCCTCTTTCTCCATGACACATTTTTTTGGATTTATAGAAAACCCCACTTTCTTTAGAGCATCGAACACCACCTGCATCTTTCTCAGATGACTTCTTCACTCTGGGCTGAAAATTATGATGTTGTCCAGGTATGTCACTGCATAATTCTTATAACGTGCCAGGATCTAGTCAATGGCCTTTTGAAAGGTGGCCAGAGCTCACTGCAGTCCGAATGGCATCCTGGTGTATTGGAAACATCTGTCAGGCGTAGAAAAGGCCATCTTCTCCTTGGGTTCTAGTGATATTGGGATTTGCCGATATCCCCTGGTTAGTTAAAAGGTGGTTATATACCATTCTGGCTTAAGCCTCTCGATAACCTCATTGAATTGAGACATTGAATATACATCGAACTTGGAGACCTCGTTCAGTTTCCGATAATCATTACAGAATCTAAATTATCCATATGGTTTTGGCACAAAGACTATTGATCTAGACCAGCCACTCTTGAATTCCTCATGAAACTTAGATTCAGCATTTGCTTCACCTCTTTGGAGATCACCTCTAGCCAAGCCACGGGAATCCGGTAGGGCTTCAAGTTCACATGCATATGGGGTTCCGTCAAAACCTCATGTTCTATAATCTGGGTACACCCCGGCAATTCTGAGAACAGGTCCCTGTTCTGCTGGAGCAACTGTGCACTGCTGTTTTTGGGCCTTCAACAGTGACACTATCACGGTATCATCTTCAATGTCAGCTTCCTGCTTGGCCACCAAACATGAAGTTTCAATGGGTTCCGTGTCTTACCACGGCTTCAAAAGAGTGATGTGGTATACTTTGTACAAACTCCGTCTACAAGTACAAGTTTATCTACCACTTCATTGCCCTACAATTTCACCACAAACGTGCTCTCAACTGTTGGAATTAGCACGAGCACTCGGTCCCCGGAGTTGAATTACCTCATCCTCGCTGACCAGTTATAGACCCTTGCTTGAGCCTCTTGCACCTGGATGTTCCTTTACAATGGGCATTACATTTGCAATTCTCTCCTGTATGTAGGGGACGTACGCCAATCATTTTTCCAGGGACCAGCTGGATAGGGAATGTGATCCTTACTAGGGTCACCAAACTCCCTGAGTCTAGTAGTAAAATCATTCACACCCCATTTACTTTTACAAGACATGCTTGTGGTTCCTCATTAGGTGTGTAGTCCACACTGCAGCCTGGATATGTGTAATATAAATGCTGTCAACCCAGGCTATAGTACATCTGCTATGTCATCTGGGGATAACAGGTGGCTATATGACCTTGGCTATGACATCTCAAGCAAATTAACTCTTCAGTTGAGTCCTTCAGCACTACCTCAGCCACCCCTTTGGATCTTGGATATCCAGCTTGATTTGGGTATGCATCCCCTGTTGGGAATCCCAGTATGGGGAGTGTAAGTTCTGTAGCCTTCCCAAACAATCCTTTACTACCTAGAAGTGTTCCCCCAGCCCGATCAGGCTATCGGCATTTCAGGGATCATCCTGGGCAAACCATGTCTGCAGTGGCCTCAGAAGGGAGTGAAAAAAATGGTCCATCACAACACGCTCTACCATCTGCGCTGGGGAGAGGATTCTGGCAGCAACCACTTTTGGTCTAGATGTAGCAAGTCGAACATCTGAGAGCAAGGGGGTTTATCATGGAGATACACCCAGGGGAGCCAATATTTTGGTTTTTAGATTGCCATAATATTTTGCGTCCTGTAAGCCCAGGTCGTAATACGCTTTTCATGTCTCCCCGGTTAAACATGGTGCCAGCACCTCCGCCCACTGCTCCTGCGGCAACTTCATCCGCTCTGAGACCCTTTCATAGGCCATTACAAATGCCTCAACATCATCCCCTGGGGTCTTTTGGGACGCATGCAGTTACGCTACGCTGCAGATCGCAGCGTAACTGCATGTAATACGCACACGTGCGCACATAGCCTTACTGCTGCAGGGCTTGCTGTTGCTGCAGCGGAGTTTGCTATTGGTGTATATTAGCGTGCAACAGCTGCTTGATCAGCTCCTCCATTTTGTCTGACCGTGCTTCCTAACTTCTGGCCGCCTTTACCCAAGACACACTGCACGCCTGTAGAAGTCACACGTGTTCCCTGGGAAAGTTCTGCACTCTAGCACCAAATGTGATGTTCTGACTTGCTCAGTTGCGCATTGGAGGCAAACACAGGAAGGGTTTTCAATAAAATCCAGCAGGTTTATTATATCCTCAAAACTTTTCAAGGAAAGAATAACAAACAAAAACAGCCTTTTCTGGCACAAAGTAATCAACGTAAAGTAAATAAGGCTAGTTTCACACTTGCGTTGAACGGCATCCATCACATTGCGTTGTGTAACGCATGTGACAGATGCCTTGCAAAAAGTGTGATAATAAAGGCCACGGATTCCAGTGAAATAACGCATTAAGTAACGCATGCGTTAAGATTTCTTTGGGCCGAGAGAGAGAGCACCCATCATCCCCGCACACAGCCCGACATCACCGCACACAGCCCGACATCCCCGCACACAGCCCGACATCCCCGCACACACCCCGACATCCCCGCACACAGCCCGACATCCCCGCACACAGCCCGACATCCCCGCACACAGCCCGACATCCCCGCACACAGCCCGACATCCCCGCACACAGCCCGACATCCCCGCACACAGCCCGACATCCCCGCACACAACCCGACATCCCCGCACACAGCCCGACATCCCCGCACACAGCCCGACATCCCCGCACACAGCCCGACATCCCCGCACACAGCCCGACATCCCCGCACACAGCCCAACATCCCCTCACACAGCCCGACATCCCCGCACACACCCCGACATCCCCGCACACACCCCGACATCCCCGCACACAGCCCGACATCCCCGCACACAGCCCGACATCCCCGCACACAGCCCGACATCCCCGCACACAGCCCGACATCCCCGCACACAGCCCGACATCCCCGCACACAACCCGACATCCCCGCACACAGCCCGACATCCCCGCACACAGCCCAACATCCCCGCACACAGCCCGACATCCCCGCACACAGCCCGACATCCCCGCACACAGCCCGACATCCCCGCACACAGCCCGACATCCCCGCACACAGCCCGACATCCCCGCACACAGCCCGACATCCCCGCACACAGCCCGACATCCCCGCACACAGCCCGACATCCCCGCACACAGCCCGACATCCCCGCACACAGCCCGACATCCCCGCACACAGCCCGACATCCCCGCACACAGCCCGACATCCCCGCACACAGCCCGACATCCCCGCACACAGCCCGACATCACCGCACACAGCCCGACATCCCCGCACACACCCCGACATCCCCGCACACACCCCGACATCCCCGCACACACCCCGACATCCCCGCACACAGCCCGACATCCCCGCACAAAGCCCGACATCCCCGCACACAGCCCGACATCCCCGCACACAGCCCGACATCCCCGCACACAGCCCGACATCCCCGCACACAGCCCGACATCCCCGCACACAGCCCGACATCCCCGCACACAGCCCGACATCCCCGCACACAGCCCGACATCCCCGCACACAGCCCGACATCCCCGCACACAGCCCGACATCCCCGCACACAGCCCGACATCCCCGCACACAGCCCGACATCCCCGCACACAGCCCGACATCCCCGCACACACCCTGACATCCCCGCACACAGCCCGACATCACCGCACACACTCCGACATCCCCGCACACAGCCCGACATCACCGCACCCAGCCCGACATCACCACACACACCCCGACATCACCGCACACAGACAGACATCACCGCACACACCCCGAGATCCCCGCACACAGCCCGACATCCCCGCACACACCCCGACATCCCCGCACACAGCCCGACATCCCCGCACACAGCCCGACATCCCCGCACACAGCCCGACATCCCCGCACACAGCCCGACATCCCCGCACACAGCCCGACATCCCTGCACACAGCCCGACATCCCCGCACACAGCCCGACATCCCCGCACACAGCCCGACATCCCTGCACACAGCCCGACATCCCCGCACACACCCCGACATCCCCGCACACACCCCGACATCCCCGCACACACCCCGACATCCCCGCACACAGCCCGACATCCCCGCACACACCCCGACATCCCCGCACACACCCCGACATCCCCGCACACAGCCCGACATCCCCGCACACCCCCCGACATCCCCGCACACAGCCCGACATCCCCGCACACATCCCGACACTACAGCCCTCATCATTTCTGCACACATCCCGACACTACCGCACCCATCATCACCGCACACACACACCGGCATTACCTCAGTGACGTACCCGCTGACAGCGCCATTCACTTCAGTTGCTGCGTGGAGCTCACAGGAGCGGCGGTGTTCTACTGCCACTCCTGTCAGCTTCATGTAGCAGAGCTGGATGTGTTGCGGGACCTCTGGATTATGTCGGACCTGGAGGGGTATTTGGGGATTTTAATAAAGTGGTAAAAGCGGGTTTTTTCTGTCTTTTATTCCAAATAAAGGATTTTTTCGGGTGTGTATGTTTATTTTCTTTAACTTACAGGTTAATCATGGAGGGTATCTCGGGGAGACGCCTGACATGATTAATCTAGGATTTAGTGGCAGCTATGGGCTGCCATTAACTCCTTATTACCCCGATTTAACAACGCACCAGGGCAAATCGGGAAGAGCCGGGTACAGTCCCAGAACTGTCGCATCTAATGGATGCGACTATTCTGGGCGGCTGCTGGCTGATATTGTTAGGCTGGGGGGCTCCCCATAATGTGGGGCTCCCTATCCTGAGAATGCCAGCCTTCAGCCGTATGGCTTTATCTGGCTGGTATTAAAATTGGGGCGTACCGCACGCCGTTTTTTTTAATTATTTATTTATTTATTGTACTGCATGATATAGACACACCCACCGGTGGCTGTGATTGGTTGCAGTGAGACAGCTGTCAGTGTCAGCGTGGGGGCGGGTCTGGCTGCAACCAGTCATAGGCGCCGGTGGGCGGGGAAAGCAGGGAATACGAGATTGAATAATGGGCGGCCGGCTTTTTCAAAAGAGGAAAAGCCGCCGGAGCAGTGTGACAGCCGTGCAGTGTCGCGCCCGTGATCGGTGAGTATGAGAGAGGAGGGGAGAGAGGAGGGAGAGGGGGGACAGAGACCAGGAGTGATTTTAAACGATTTCGATCGTTCTGCTGGACATGCTGAGCATGTGCAGTAGAACGTGACGAAATCCGTCAGCGGATTCCGCCGCTTAGCGCATAGCGGCGGAAACCGCCACCATAGACAATCATTAGACACCGTGGCGGATTCCAACGAAATCCGTCATGGTGCGCTATTTTAACGCTCAAAAAAACGTTACATGCTGCGTTCAATCCACTAGACGCAGCGTCAAAATAACGCCGCTGCGTCGTCCAGCGGATGCAACGCAGACACTGCAACGCGTGCAACGCGTTACAGTGTGTCATCCATACAACTCTATGGAGAATAGCGCGGTCCGTTAACGGACTGCGCTATTCTCCATAGTGACGGAATGCGCTGAACGCAAGTGTGAAACTAGCCTAATCCGTATTGTGAGGCATCAACCGGCAGCATTGTAAATGGCCGGTATGTTTGGCAGAAGCATTGGTGCTCTGCAATGTGAAGTTGGATGGGACCTGTGGGTCCACAGGATTGCATTACATGCAGAGTCATGGAAGGGTGTGTGAGGGTGATTAAACACTCCTTACCACCTGTGGGTGTGGCTCCAAGGGTTAAAACAATCCTGTGGTTCTGAATCTGTAACAGAGTGTCTAGGGCAGTCTAGGGGAGACTGGCTCTAGACTGTCAGTGTGTGTGCTGCAGAGGGTGAGAGCAGATGCAGGGTGTTTGCTCTGCTAAGGAGACCTTCTGGAGAAGGTATGGGCTTTAAAGTCTATGTGTGTGTCTATGTAACCTAGTATGGTTTATGGAGCTGTTAATAAACCATATGGGCTGTTAAAGTGACAAATTGCTCTGGCGTGCTTTAATCCCGCTACCTTACGCGTGGTCCCCCATACGCTTGGGGCCCACGTTGTCACATTATGGTGGAGAATGCAGGCATGCGGTCTGGTTGCTAGGGGCAATGCAGCCTGGTTGCTAAGGGCAACGGCCTAGGACGTGCCTGTGGATACAAACGGTTTGCGGTGGATCGGCGAGACCACAGAAATATTTGAAGCAGTTGGTGGTGGATCGACGGGTCCACGAAAATTTTTGTCTGCGCACTCAAGCAGCTGGCGGTGGATCGGCAAGTCTGCGGGGTTCCGTGCTGCAGCAACAGGAGACTAGCGACTGGAGGTTCCAGGCCAGCCAGGAATTGATGTGCCCTGCTTGGTGAGCTGTGATACACCACAGGCTGGAGATCTTGGTTGTACGGGCGGTACAACCCGGAAAGGTTAGTGGTACTCTAACTCCCCCTCTTTAGACCACCGGGTATTACCTATTGGAGCGCCCCTCCTGTTTGTTTTCTTGTTTCAGCATGGAGGGAGCTCAAATGGGCGCTATGGAGGTGCTGTACCAGTTCCTGGTGTGTGGACCGCAGGAGCTAACTGTGCACAGAGATGTGGCAGCAGTGGACTGGTTGATGAACTCTCTTCTGGGGCCAGTACGAACACAGGGAGCCCAGTGAGATAAAGGGGAACTGTGGGAACTGGGGTCTAAAGACACTATAAGGGAGTCTCTGAAAGCCCAAAAGGGGGTGGTTGCCCAAAAGGGGGTGGAGGCCCTTAGTGGAATAGTTGCCCACAAAGGGGTGGAGCATTCCAAATTCTAACAGGTGGACTATAGCAAGGGGAAATGGGGTTCACCTTACATATGTCCTACCTTTGGTATAGGCTATCCATCTGGTATCAAGCCACAGGAGTGCTACGTGGAATTGAATGGGACAATAGTGTCTGGTCTGTTAGACCCGTGGAGGCGGCTGACCTTAGTGGGACTCATACCCAATCTTTATTTTATGGTCTGTAGGAAAATAGAAGGTAGCTGTGTGCATGGGACCACTAAAGAATATCCCCTGGCCAGAGTGATAATTCAGATGACCAAGCAACTGGAGTGTCCAGATGTGGGTGTGGTTAAGGATTTGCTCCATCCAATTATTATAGGTTGGGGCTCCAAATTATTTAGGGACTTATGGAAGACAGAGGCCGGGACCGATTGTTCAGGAATGAGTCGGAGTCCGCTTAAGGAAGCCTCTCTTCCTTATGAGGCTACACAGATTCCCTGTAGTATATTGAGGGGTAATGAGGAAATGGTACCTCCTAAAAAGGACTGTCCAGAGGTAGGGTGACCAAGGGAAATAGAGGGTCTCCCCAACTTAGTGAAGTGTCGTCTCCAAAGGGAAGTGACAGTGTGACTACTAAAATTATAGTAGCTCCAGAAAAGGTTGGCTGACACCTCGTTAAGCGGGAACATGTTAGTCCAGGACACCAGGGGGAGTGACGATGACTCCAGTAAAGACACTGACTCAAGAAAGGTGATGAACGAGTACAGTAAGGGACAGATAAGTGAGAAGGGTAAAACCTCCTCCCGACACCGAAGACGTAATAAGCACCGAGAGGTAGCGCAAGGTATACTTTCTGAGGGGGCAGAGAAGGTTGAGTTTCTTGTTGAGGAAGGCTCGTTGCTAGGGACAACTGCCATTGTAGAGTCAGACAGCAGGGTCCTGCAAGAGAAAGAGGAATATGAGCTGACACATTGTAACAAGAGAAATCAGCGGGCTGAAATTGCAGAAAAGGAGGTGACCAAGGTAGTAATGGTGGTGTCCCCTATGATTTCCAAGTGTGAAGCTGATCGTCTGTTGAGTGTGAGCCCTATAGGATATGAAATCCTGGAATGCACTGTAGGAGATGACATCCTAGAGAGTGGTGATGGGGAGAAAAACCACAAAGATTATGGTGAGCAGACTGGTGGTCCATCCAGTGCTGGGATGATGGACAGTGAAAATAGCGCCAAAGCTTTACAATGAAAAGAGTACCACACTGAAGGGTGTGATATCCTGGCAGGAAAGGAAAAAAAGGCTCAAGGTGTCACTGCAGAGACCCCAGAGGAAGTTGAAGGTAATGCAGTGAGCACCCAAGAGAGCCTACATGACCTGCTTGGTAAAACAAAGATGGAAGATATAAAGATTGTTTTGGGTAAGAGGAGTAATAAACCCAAAAGCTCTGAAGCCGAGGCTAGTGCACTGGCAGGCGGTGACGTGCTGACAGAGAAACCGACACATCAGGACAACAGTGGTCCAAGGGATGAAGCCATGGAGAAGGAGCCGGCCCCAGAGTTGAAAGCGGTATCCTCTCCCGCTTCTGAGCAAGCTGATGAACCACCTATCTGTGAGGCGGCTGAAGGTGAAGCAGCTGAAACCCAAGAGAGGGTTGACTATGACATAGTCGCACCCCATGAAGAGGCCGGAGGTGTAGAGGTCGAAGAAGCCTCTGAAAAAGTGTGTCATGGACCAGATAGGTCTGCAAGTGAAGACTCAATTAACGAGATGGTCAAAGACCATCTGAAACAAGAAATACTTCTTAAGCCTGCTTTACATGGTACGATCTATCGTGCAATTTCACGATTGATCGTACCCGCCCCCGTCGTTTGTGCGTCACGGGCAATTAGTTGCCCGTGGCGCACAAAGTCGTTAACCCCCCTTCACACACACTTACCTGCTGTGCGATGTCGCTGTGGGCGGCGAACATTCTCTTCCTGAAGGGGGAGAGACGTTCGGCGTCACAGCGACATCACACAGCAGCCGGCCAATAGAAGCGGAGGGGCGGAGATGAGCGGGACATAAACATCCCACCCACCTCCTTCCTTCCGCATAGCCGGCGGGTTCCGCGGGACAGAGGTAAGCTACTGTTCATCGTTCCCGGGGTGTCACACGGAGCGGTGTGTGCTACCCCTGGAACAATTAGCAACTGGCGCCATTTTAATTAAACGAGATTATGAAACCGAGCAACGAGTACACGACTCACAATTTGTGAGTGATACTACGTCGCTCGGAGGTGTCACACAGCCCAACGTCACAAGCGATGCCGGATGTGCGTCACAAAAAACGTGACCCCGATGATCTATCGCATGATAGATCATTTCGTGTAAAGCACCCTTTAGGCAGGCTACTGAGAGGCGAGTAAGTGAGCTGGAGAAAGAAGTGGCAGAGCTCCGAAGTCGCTTGGCAGAGTGCCAGTCCAGGTCCCAAGTAGCCTTAGAGCAGATGGAGCAACAAGTGTCTCTCCTAGCCAAATATGTTGAAGCAGGTGAAGCCCAAAGAGGTTGACAAGACAGTCATGTGGTGTCAGCAAAGAAGGTTGAGACGTCTTTGGTCAAGTGCATGGTGGATGTACCGGAAGACTTGAGAGAAGCGTGTACCAAGGAGTCCATGCATGAAGAGTTTAAGAAGGCTGTGGAAGCATGTAAAGTGTACTGGTTGCCAGAGGCTACACAATTAGTTGTATTGTCCACCACTGAAACCACAGTGAAGCGGGTGGCTATCCTGAGTGACATGCACTTCAGATGTGTTCGCATGAAGCGGAAGTTCCGGTTGCAGAACGAAGAAGCCGCTAGACGGCTGGAGTATCTGAGGAAAGCTCAGAGTCTGGAGAAGATGTCATCCAGATACCCAGTGTTCTTGTAAGGAAAGTCATCAGGAAAAATGGACGAGTCATGCAAGAATTGGTGGACAAGTCCGGAGTGACGAGATTAAGAATTCCAGATGATGTCGAGGACAAGATACCCCGGGAAGGTGGTATGGTTCCGTTCGTCGGTGTCGGGACTTTAGAGAGTCTTGGAAACGTACGAAGACTTCTTGAATATCATGTGAACCATATACGTGACATGGAGCAGTTGAGGCAAGAAAATCTGAAAATTGAGCAGCAACTTCGCCACTTGTGTGGAAGACATCAGCCGTCTTCCACCCGTTCGTCAGGGGAAAGAAGAGAAAAATGGAGTGTTGATCCGGTAGTTGGGACACGCGATACAAGAAATCGCCGACAAAGAACCAACCTACGATGTCCTGTAGGTAGTGGCCACTATGGGCTTAGAGCAACTCCTGTCAGCTTGCAGCTTAGAGTTCTCGACAGTAGCCCTGGGGGTACACGAAAAAAACCTAGGTTCAGACCGGACCATAGATTTGACTGTGAACAAGTCTCTCTACTGCGGTGACCTTGGGAGGGGGTCAGGGAGAGAACGGTACGAGAATGGGATGTCCCTTGACCCTCGATTGCCAAGTTGGGGTTTAGTGACAGTGTCGGACAATGTCTCAGGGACTAATGATCTTGGGCGACTTAGACGGCCCTCTCAACCGGTGGGTCAAGGCAGCATGGATGACCTGTCTCGGGGCCCCAGCTCGTTGGCAAGTTTTCTCCCCTACGGGTTTGAACAAAGGGGGAGGGTATGTGAGGCATCATCCGGCAGCATTGTAAATGGTCGGTATGTTTTGCAGAAGTATTGGTGCTCTGCAATGTGAAGTTGGATAGGACCTGTGGTTCCACAGGATTGCATTACATGCAGAGTCATGGAAGGGTGTGTGAGGCTGATTAAACACTCCTTACCACCTGTGGGTGTGGCTCCAAGGGTTAAAACAATCCTGTGGTTCTGAATCTGTAGCAGAGTGTCTAGGGCAGTCTAGGGGAGACTGGCTCTAGACTGTCAGTGTGTGTGCTGCAGAGAGTGAGAGCAGATGCAGGCTGTTTGCTATGCTAAGGAAACCTTCTGGAGAAGGTATGGGCTTTAAAGTCTAGTCTATGTGCAAAAGCCTAGCTGGAGCCAGGGGGAATCTGGTGAGGACACTAGCCACCTTCAGAGGAAGGTAGCCAGGATTGAAACCAGTGTCTAAATACTGACAAGGGTCAGGGACACCTGTGTGGAAATCCAACACTGTTTGGACTTTATATTATGTGTTGGTCTTTGAGGAGAAAGCCAAGGAACGGCATCTTTATGTTATGTGACCTAGTATGGTTTATGGAGCTGTTAATAAACCATATGGGCTATTAAAGTGACAAATTGCTCCGGCGTGCTTTAATCCCGCTACCTGACGCGTGGTCCCCCATACGCTCGGGGCCCATGTCGTCACAGTATGTATATCTGTAGGGTTCACCCACACAGGATTTCCCAAACACAATGTCCCACAGAAAGTGTTTCATCCTCGACACACAGACTATGTGTGTGACAGAGTTTCCATTTTAGGACAAGTACCACACCCATTTGTGGGGGTATGTGAGCAGCCAGACCCACCCATCTCTCTGGCTGCTTGTAAAACCTGACCCGCCTTAAGAACATTTTTTAGTACTAAATGTACTAGAGCTTACACCCGGGTTTACTGTACATCAAAGAGAATACCCACCCTCTGCGATACATACCTCCCATCAACTACATGTCCAGCAGCCATCTTACAGTGTCAATATGAAAATGTGGACTCTGGAGGCTGAGAATTCTTTTCTTTCCTTGAAGCAGGCCTTCTCTCCAGGACTGTATAGACCAGAAATCAATAAACAGTTTTTCCTGGAAGTAGATGCTTCTTCCTCTGGGGCCGGGGCGGTGTTCACTTAGAAATCTCTCTCTTTCTCTCTCTCTGGGAAGATGGTAACCTGTGCTTTTTTCTCCAAGGACTTTTCAGCACCTGAACGCAACTATTGTATTGGCAATCAAGAGTTGCTGGCCTGGCAATAAAAATGGCTTGGAGGAATGGCATTATCTACTTGAGGGTGCTTTCCATTCCACCATCATCTACAGCGACCAAAAGAACTTAGCCTACATGCAGTCTGCAAAAAGGCTGAACCTCCACCAAGCCCATTGTTCACTGTATTTTGCCCGCTTCAATGTTAGTCTCCATTTTCAGCAGACAGACAAGAACCTTTTTATCAACTGACCAAGAAGAGGACCCTCAACATGTCATTCAGCCCCCAAGATGCTTATTGTGGCTCTGGTAAACTTGTCTTGGGTCCCACCCGGAAAGACTTATGTCGCAAAGGCAGAGAGGAGGCTGTTGCTGCAGTGGGGTCACTTGTTGGCTAGTCAGGCCAGGCAGAAGAAGATAACTCTTCTCATCTCATGACATTATTGGTGGCCAACTGTGCGCAAAGACATTGAGGACTTTGTTTCCTCCTGTCCTTTATGTGTTCAAAATAAAATCCATAAACAGCTTCCCTCTGGTTCGCTGTTACCACATCTCATGCCTTCTGCTCCCTGGCAGCACATCACAATGGACTTCATTACAGATCTTCCTTTGTCTTCAGGGTGCTCACTCATTTTGGCTGTAGTGGACCATTTCTCCAAAATGGCTCATTCTACTCCTCTCTCTGGTCTTCCATCTGCGCCCTTGCTCACTTAGAAGTTCATTTAGCACATTTTTCACCTCCACGGGTTACTCTTCCCATTGTTTCCGATAGAGGAGTTCAATTCACATCCAGGTTTTGGAGGGCTACCTGCAAGTTGCTGCATATATCTCTGGACATCTCTTCTGCCTACCAACAGAGGAAAAATGGTTAGGTGGATCAGGTCATCCAGATCCTAACTAATTTCCTAAGGTATTTTGTCAATGCACCCCACAACGATTGTGTAAAGCTGCTGCCTTGGGCGGCGTTCTCATATAACAACCATGTGAGTGAGGCTTCAGTGAGTTCTTTGTTCTTCATTGTATATAGACAACAGCCCAATATCACCTATCTTGTGCATACTACATCCGGCATCCCTGCATCCGCTGATCTCGCCAAGAGCTTCTCTAGAATCTGGGGGACACCAAAACCAAACTGGAGAAGTCGTATGAATGAATAAAGAAGCATGCAGACAAGAGACGCTTGGGCCCACTCTGTTGTCATCTGGGAGACAAGGTATGACTTTCCACAAGGTACTTGATAAAGACTATCAGGTCGAAACATTGCTGTGGATACACTTAGATGGAATAAATATGGACTTAAATTTTTTCAACCAATGGGATGCTGTAATCCTTTGATTTATGGTATACCAGCTGTAGTACCCGGGCGTTGCCTGGGAAAGTAACTGCGTCTCTCCCAGTCTCTGTCTGTGTGTCGCTGTCTGTCTGTCTCTTTCCTTGTCTGTCTGTTTATATCTCTCTGTATTTGCATCAGTCTGTCTCAATCTCTGTATCTGTCTGTCTCTCTCTGTCTCTTTGCCCGGGCTGTCTCTTTGCCCTGGCTATCTCTGCGCCCGGGCTGTCTCTGTGCCCGGGCTGTTTCTGTGCCCGGGCTGTCTCTTTGGGCATCTGTCTCTTTGCCCGGCTGTCTCTTTTCAGGGCTGTCTCTTTGCCAGGTCTGTCTCTTTGCCCAGTCTGTCTCTTTGCCCAATCTGTCTTTTTGCCCGGGCTGTCTCTTTGCCCGGGCTGTCTCTGTGCCCGGGCTGTCTCTGTGCCCGGGCTGTCTCTGTGCCCGGGCTGTCTCTGTGCCCGGGCTGTCTCTTTGGGCATCTGTCTCTTTGTCCGGCTGTCTCTTTTCAGGGCTGTCTCTTTGCCAGGTCTGTCTCTTTGCCCGGTCTGTCTCTTTGCCCGTCTGTCTCTTTGCCCGTCTGTCTCTTTGCCCGTCTGTCTCTTTGCCCGTCTGTCTCTTTCCAGGTCTGTCTCTTTGCCTGGTCTGTCTCTTTGCCTGGTCTGTCTCTTTGCCTGGTCTGTCTCTTTGCCTGGTCTGTCTCTTTGCCCGGCTGTCTCTCTGTCTGTCTGTCTTTTTCTGCCTCTATCCGTCTATCCTAACAATTTATTAAGTTCCTATAGCAACCACTGACAGTTGCTATTTATAGCCTATAGCTCCCAGCTCCATTCAGTTTAATGGCTGTAGAATTTTTGTAGCGTAACTGGAAAGCACGGGGTTAAATTTTCCCTCCCAAACATAGTCTATGACGTTCCCTGGGTCACATGGAGTGTCTGTGCAAAATTTCGTGATTGTAAGTGCGACGGTGCGGATTCCTTTAGCGGACATACACACATACACACACACTCACACACATACACTGAGCTTTATATATTAGATTTAGAATAAGGAATAAGGATGTCTCCAAAGTATATAAAACTTTCAATATATTCAAAATCTTTAAAAATCCATGATAAGTCTGTGTCATTCAAACATGTTTCAGGCACTGGGCCCTTGTTCACTGAGTGTCGCACTGATGCATGGTACCTTCACGACTGGTACCTTCCCCTCTGCCTTTAAACATGCAACAGACTCACACCTATCCTAAAGAAACCTTCCCTCGATCCAACCTCTACTACCAGCTATTGCCCCATATCACTACTCCCACTTGCCTCAAAACTCCTGGAACAGCATGTCCATGCTGAACTTTCCTCCCACCTCTCCTCTAACTCTGTCTTTGATAACCTACAGTCCGGCTTCCGTCCACATCATTCTACCGAAACTGCTCTGACTAAAATTACGAATGACTTACTTACTGCCAAAGCTAACAAGCACTTCTCTATACTCCTACTTCTAGACCTGTCCTCAGCCTTTGATACCGTTGACCACTCCCTCCTATTACAGACCCTCTCTTCCCTTGGTGTCAGAGATCTTGCCCTCTTTTGGATCTCTTCATACCTTTCAAATCGCACTTTCAGTGTCTCCCACTCTCACACAACCTCTTCATCCCGCCATCTCTCTGTTGGCGTCCCTCAAGGCTCTGTCCTAGGACCCTTACTTTTTTCTATCTACACATTTGGCCTGGGACAACTCATAAAGTCCCATGGCTTCCACTACCACCTATATGCCGACGACACCCAGATCTACCTCTCTGGCCCAGATGCCACATCTCTGCTGTCCAAAATCCCGAAATGTCTATGTGCTATATCCTCCTTCCTCTCCTCTCGCTTCCTAAAGCTCAATGTGGCCAAAACTGAACTAATCATCTTTCCTCCGTCTCACCTACACTCTCCACCTGATCTATCTATTACAATAAATAACACCATGCTCTCGCCAGTACCCAAAGTTCGCTGCCTCGGAGTGACCTTTGACTCTGCCTTATCCTTCATACCACACATCCAATCCCTCACCACCGCCTGCTGTCTTCAACTCAAAAATATTTCCAGAATCCGCCCTTTCCTCAATTCGCAATCTACTAAAATGCTAGTGCATGCCCTCATAATCTCCCGCCTCGACTACTGTAACATCCTCCTCTGTGGCCTCCCTGCCAACACGCTCGCCCCTCTCCAATCCATCCTTAACTCTGCTGCCCGACTGATCCACCTCTCTCCACAATACCACCCCGCTTCTCCCCTCTGCATGTCCCTCCACTGGCTCCCAATCTTCCACCGTATCCAATTCAAACTACTAACACTGACCTACAAAGCTGTGCATAATCTCTCTCCTCCGTATATCTTCGAACTAATCTCCCACTACACTCCAACACGTCACCTCCGGTCCTCCCAAGATCTCCTTCTCTCCTACTCCCTCATTCGCTCCTCACGCAACCGACTCCAAGACTTCTCCCGAGCATCCCCAGTCTCCTGGAACTCGCTGCCTCAACACGTCAGACTATCCCCTACGCTTGCAAACTTCAAACGGAACCTGAAAACCCACCTGTTCAGAAATGCCTACAATCTACAATGAACTCACTGCCGCCCGACCACCGTGCGGAGCTGCCGACCACCGTGCTGAGCTGCCGCCCGACCACCGTGCGGAGCTGCCGCCCGACCACCGTGCGGAGCTGCCGCCCGACCACCGTGCGGAGCTGCCACCCAATCTACACCCCACCTACTGTCTCCTCCCCATAATCCTATAGAATGTAAGCCCGCAAGGGAAGGGCCCTCTTCCCTCTATACTAGTCTGTCTACTGTAACTTGTATATGTATTCTGTATGAAGGGGGTTCTCATGTACAGCACCATGGAATTAATGGTGCTCTATAAATAAATAATAATAATAATAATGCATGGGAAAACATTTAAAATACAAACAACCAATCATGGAGAGACTGCTCATGATCAAAATACATTGAAAACAGGTTTTGAACTGCACATTTAGAAATATAAACAATAAATAAATAAAGTATCATTCCTGAAATTCATCCCTCTTGGGTATTTAGTGGTCAAATTTGTGATCCAGAAAGCTTCTCTAAATAGAAGATTTTTACGCCAGTCTCCTCCTTGGACTGGACAATTAACTATTTCCACACCAAAGAAGACTAAATTGTCAATATTTCCATTGTATTGTTCAAGAAAATGTTTGGTAACTCCAGAATACATAGTATTATTACTAGCAATGTTAGAAAGATGTTCGGCAAAACGTCTTTTTAGCTTCCGTATAGTACAGCCTATAAACCGTATTTTTCGTTTTATAAGACGCACCGGATTATAAGACGCATCCCAAATTCAGAGGAAAAAAAAAAGGTAAAAATATATATATATATGGGGTCTGTTTTATAATCCGGTGGTGTCCTACCGCTGTGCTGGGGCTGCAGGTTCTGCTCCGCGCTGACTCTGCTCTGTGCTGCTCTGTTCTGTCCTGGCTCTGCGTCGTGCTGGCTCTGTTCTGCACTGCTCCGTGATGGTTCTGCTTTATGCTGGCTCTGCCCCATGCTGGCACTGTTCTGTGAGGGGGAAAGCAAGGCACGGGTTATTCTGAAGATGTGCTTCAAACAAATGGCGTTCGGAGGCAGTGCATGCTCAGATGGAGCTCTTGAGCCAAGAGTTCCATGTGCGCACGTGCGGACTCTGGGCGCCATTATTTGAAGTCCTTACCACTGACATCCTCAAAATGGCTTGCACCTCGCCGGCCACTGCCGCCTCCGCCGACCACAGCAGAAGCGCTGGCCACCGCCGTCCACAGCAAAAGCCCTGACCACCGCTTACCACAGCAGCTGCGCCAGCCACTGCCGACCACTGCAGAAGCGCCGGCCACCGCCGACCACAGCAGGTGCGCCGGCCGCCGCCGGCCACAGCAGAAGTGCCGGCCTCCGCCGACCACAGCAGAAGTGTCGGCCGCCGCCGACCACAGCAAAAGTGCTGGCCGCCGACGACCACAGCAGAAGACCGGCTGCCGCACACAGCAGCTCCGCCGGCCACAGCACAGAGCCCCTGCCTCCTCTGACCCCTCTCAATCACCACCTGGTAAGCTACATTCGGATTTTAAGACGCACCCCTCATTTTCCTCCCAAATTTTTGGGAGGAAAAGTGCGTCTGATAATCCGAAAAATACGGTATTTCACATTACAGGTTTTACATTCATTACAATAGATCACATAATTACTATCACAATTTATGAAAGAATGAATTTATGTGGGTAATATTATTGGTTCTTTTGACATACTTGCCAACATTGCACTTGGTACTGTGACATTTGTAATAACCTGTAGTTGATAACCATGTTTTGTTGGTGGGCGGTGCTGTATAAAGACTTGGAGATGACATACTATTTAAAGCTCTACATTTTCTCGCTACACATGTGATCTTATTTTTCAAAATCTGATTTAATACGGGGTCTTGATAAAGAATAGGAATATGCCTGTGTATTATTCTTTTTATCTCCGCAATTTGTTGGCTGAATGGAGTGCTAAAATAGATTCCACCATGTTTTTTCTTGGTGTTTTTTTTTTTTACTGATTGTATACATAAAGGGATATGGTTAAGTCTGTTTTCAGCCACATTATTAAAAGCTTTTGATATAGCATGCTCTATTTTTATTGGAACAATTTCTACTTATACAGATAAATTCTCCTTGGGATTGTTTATCTAGGATGGTGACTATTCGCTTTCAAAATAATATTACCGCTGATGGGTTTACGGTAATTGAGATAATGTACTTTCTGTTTCTAAATATCACCAAACAGCATTATATTCAGAAAATTAACCTTTTGCGTAGGATCAGAATTGGTGAATTTCAAAGCAAAATCATTGTCACTGATATACGAGAAAAATTGAACTGTCGACGATGTCCTGATGCCATATTATCAGTACATCGTCGACATACAGTTAGGTCCAGAAAAATTTGGACAGTGACACAATTTTTGCGAGTTGGGCTCTGCATGCCACCACATTGGATTTGAAATGAAACCTCTACAACAGAATTCAAGTGCAGATTGTAACGTTTAATTTGCAGGTTTGAACAAAAATATCTGATAGAAATTGTAGGAATTGTACACATTTCTTTACAAACACTCCACATTTTAGGAGGTCAAAAGTAATTGGACAAATAAACCAAACCCAAACAAAATATTTTTATTTTCAATATTTTGTTGCGAATCCTTTGGAGGCAATCACTGCCTTAAGTCTGGAACCCATGGACATCACCAAACGCTGGGTTTCCTCCTTCTTAATGCTTTGCCAGGCCTTTACAGCCGCAGCCTTCAGGTCTTGCTTGTTTGTGGGTCTTTCCGTCTTAAGTCTGGATTAGAGCAAGTGAAATGCATGCTCAATTGGGTTAAGATCTGGTGATTGACTTGGCCATTGCAGAATGTTCCACTTTTTTGCACTCATGAACTCCTGGGTAGCTTTGGCTGTATGCTTGGGGTCATTGTCCATCTGTACTATGAAGCGCCATCCGATCAACTTTGCGGCATTTGGCTGAATCTGGGCTGAAAGTATATCCCTGTACACTTCAGACTTCATCCGGCTACTCTTGTCTGCTGTTATGTCATCAATAAACACAAGTGACCCAGTGCCATTGAAAGCCATGCATGCCCATGCTATCACGTTGCCTCCACCATGTTTTACAGAGGATGTGGTGTGCCTTGGATCATGTGCCATTCCCTTTCTTCTCCAAACTTTTTTCTTCCCATCATTCTGGTACAGGTTGATCTTGGTCTCATCTGTCCATAGAATACTTTTCCAGAACTGAGCTGGCTTCATGAGGTGTTTTTCAGCAAATTTAACTCTGGCCTGTCTATTTTTAGAATTGATGAATGGTTTGCATCTAGATGTGAACCCTTTGTATTTACTTTCATGGAGTCTTCTCTTTACTGTTGACTTAGAGACAGATACACCTACTCCACTGAGAGTGTTCTGGACTTCAGTTGATGTTGTGAATGGGTTCTTCTTCACCAAAGAAAGTATGCGGCGATCATCCACCACTGTTGTCATCCGTGGACGCCCAGGCCTTTTTGAGTTCCCAAGCTCACCAGTCAATTCCTTTTTTCTCAGAACGTACCCGACTGTTGATTTTGCTACTCCAAGCATGTCTGCTATCTCTCTGATGGATTTTTTCTTTTTTTTTCAGCCTCAGGATGTTCTGCTTCACCTCAATTGAGAGTTCCTTAGACCGCATGTTGTCTGGTCACAGCAACAGCTTCCAAATGCAAAACCACACACCTGTAATCAACCCCAGACCTTTTAACTACTTCATTGATTACAGGTTAACGAGGGAGACGCCTTCAGAGTTAATTGCAGCCCTTAGGGTATGTGCGCACGTTGCTTTTTACCTGCTTTTTACCTGCTTTTTTGCTGCTTTTTCTTCTGCGCTGTTTAATGCCAAAATGGATGTGTTCTTCTATTCAAGCAAAGTCTATGGGAATTTGGGTTTCTTGTTCACACTATGTTGTTCAAAATGCTGCCTTTTTGTGGCAGAACTTTGGTCAAAAACTCAGCTTTGCAGTGCAAAACCCAAATGGCAAAAACAATTGACATGTTGCTTCTTTGAAAAGCTGAGTTTTTGACCAAAGTTCTGCCACAAAAAGGCAGCATTTTGAACAACATAGTGTGAACAAGAAACCCAAATTCCCATAGACTTTGCTTGAATAGAAGAACACATCCATTTTGGCATTAAACAGCGCAGAAGAAAAAGCAGCAAAAAAGCAGGTAAAAAGCAGGTAAAAAGCAACGTGCGCACATACCCTTAGAGTCCCTTGTCCAATTACTTTTGGTCCCTTGAAAAAGAGGAGGCTATGCATTACAGAGCTATGATTCCTAAACCCTTTCTCCGATTTGGATGTGAAAACTCTCATATTGCAGCTGGGAGTGTGCACTTTCAGCCCATATTATATATATAATTGTATTTCTGAACATGTTTTTGTAAACAGTTAAAATAACAAAACTTGTGTCACTGTCCAAATATTTCTGGACCTAACTGTAGCTACCGTTCCAAACTATATTATTTTTAAAAGGATTATTATCAGAAAAAAATCGCAATCTTCTCCCATCATGCGACAAACAAAATAGCTAATGATGGCCTGCGGAGACACCATCACATGTTTCTCAACGCTGGCAGGAAACTAGCCAGGTCTTTCACCAGGAAGGAACAACCACGGGAAGGGCAGTCTCCAGTCAAGGAGACCACCTATCCCAAACATGGTATCCATCCACAGACAGCTGTTTCGGGGTATTTGCCCCTCATCAGTGTGGAGTAGGAATCTGGCTAGTGGGAGTATTGCCTAGTAAATTACTATGTGACTATGTGTGTTTCCTGCCAGCGTTGAGAAACATGTGATGGTGTCTCCGCAGGCCTTCTTGCTTTGAATATTTCCCAGGGGACATTGCTCTAGAATCACTGCGTTGAGAAACACGTGGTGGTGTCTCCGCAGTGGTGGATGTTGATCTCCCTAAGGTCAACCATCCTTGCTCACATAGTCATTTACTAGGCAATGCTCCCACTAGCCAGATTCCTACTCCACACTGATGAGGGGCAAATACCCCGAAACGGCTGTCTGTGGATGGATACCATGTTTGGCATAGGTGGTCTCCTTGACTGGAGACTGCCCTTTCCATGGTTGTTCCTTCCCGGTGAAAGACCTGGCTAGTTTCCTGCCAGCGTTGAGAAACATGTGATGATGTCTCCGCAGGCCTTCTTGCTTTTAATAACTCACGGATAAACCGGTAAGGATAAAATTACATGTGAGAAACAGACTGGGAAACAACTGATGAGTCTGGCAGTGACTGTATCACTGATCACGAGAACAGTGCAGCAGCCAATCAGTGAACTCAGCAGCTCTCAGCGGGGCGGTCACTCTACACTGGCAGAGCTCACTGATTGGCTGCACTGTCATCGTGACATCGGCAAAACAATCAATACAAGACACCAGCAGCAGAGTCTGGCCAGTGGTCCCAGGGATGTATTTTTTTTTATACTGAAGTGCACTCTTAGACAAAGTTTAACTGAAAGTGAAAAACCCCTTTAAGGTTTTCATAGGGGTCACTATGACTGGTGGCATTGTCCTATGGTTACAGTTCAGTACAGTGTCAGGATAGGAGCACCATGCAGCAGGTATCTGTATACAGTGTCAGGATAGTGTCAGGACAGGAGCACCGTGCAGCAGGTATCTGTGTACAGTGTCAGGACAGGAGCACCGTGCAGCAAGTATGTGTATACAGTGTCCGGACAGAAGCACCGTGCAGCAGGTATCTGTATACAGTGTCAGGACAGGAGCACCATGTAGCAGGTATCTGTACACAATGTCAGGACAGGAGCACCGTGCAGCAGGTATCTGTATATAGTGTCAGGACAGGAGCACCATGCAGCAGGTATCTGTATAGTGTCAGGACAGGAGCACCGTGCAGCAGGTATCTGTATACAGTGTCAGGACAGGAGCACCGTGCAGCAGGTATCTGTATACAGTGTCAGGACAGGAGCACCGTGCAGCAGGTATCTGTATATAGTGTCAGGACAGGAGCACCGTGCAGCAGGTATCTGTATACAGTGTCAGGACAGGAGCACCGTGCAGCAGGTATCTGTATACAGTGTCAGGACAGGAGCACCGTTGAGCAGGTATCTGTATACAGTGTCAGGAGAGGAGCACCGTGCAGCAGGTATCTGTATACAGTGTCAAAACAGGAGCACCGTTCAGCAGGTATCTGTATACAGTGTCAGGAGAGGAGCACCGTACAGCAGGTATCTGTATACAGTGTCAGGACAGGAGCACCGTTGAGCAGGTATCTGTATACAGTGTCAGGAGAGGAGCACCGTGCAGCAGGTATCTGTATACACATACTGCACAGTCCATGAGCTGGAGGAGCTGACAAGACAGAGTGACGGCCGGATTAACAGGGCAGAGATGCAAGGCAATGTCACAGACGTGCACATCTCTGAACTCCCCCTCCCCCACTGTCAGGTTCAGTCACAAGTCAGGGGTCACAATATTTCTGACTTTCAGGACCCTGAAGCCCATTGCACTGCACAGGGAGGGAGGGGGATTCTATCACTGATATAAAATAAGGAACAGGACAGACGTTCTCCAGTCCTCACATGAAACAGTCACCTCATGAGAAGTGCTATCCTGAGTCTCCTGCCCCCTACTCACCAGAAGCACAGCCTGCAGTGTGTGTGCTGAGCTGCTGTACTCTTCTGTCTGGCAGCCGCACATCTCACTGATCCGCAGAGGGTGACTGGAGGTGCAGAGCTTCTTCCTCCTCAGCGCTGCCATTCTCCTTTAAGATTCCTGTGTGAAAGAAATCTGCATTTTGATTGGAGGAACCTCCCACAGCAGCCCCCTGCTGATTCACCTATTAGCGCTTTACTTTCATTTTCTCCTGCTCTTTCTGATCTCTGTGCCCTCACATCACCCCAGTAAATGCCGGATTTACTAACTACTTTTCCCTGCTCTACCTTAGCTACAGGTGGGCCCCCTCTGAGCGCGGGGCCCAGGGCAACCGCTCCCTCTGCCCCCCTGCTAGCTAAGTTACTTTGTTATATACTTTGTAGTGCTAAATGGTGCAGAATACAAGAAAATAGGTTGACAATGTCGCAGGACTCAAACTGCAAATTTTTAGTCCATGTGAATAGGTTCATACTTTTAATTACCGCATGGGTGTCTTTCAAAAAACCTGGAGTTCTCTCAATGAGGGGCTGAAGGTGAAAATCAACCCATCTGCTCAGTCCCTCATTGAGAGAACCTATAACCGAAATTATAGGTCGCAAGGGTGGGGGGAAAACAGGTTTGTGTGTTTTAGGGAGACCATGGAAAATGGGAGAAAAAGAGTTATCTGGAATAATGGATTTCATAGTGTTTTTATTGAATACACCTAACCTTTCCCCTTGTTCATAGAACAATGTCAAAGATGATTTACAATCATTTGTGGGATCTGATGGAATACATTTATATGTGTCATTATCATCAAGTATGTTATATACAGTGGAACCTTGCGTAACGAGAGCAACCCATTCTGGGAGTGTGCTTTTTAACCAAGTTACTCGTTCAGCAAAGCAAGATTTCCCATAGGACAATTCGTTCAACAACTTGTTAAATGTCCCATCCTGGTGCCATATTGTGCCATTCCATACACGTACAAACATGCACAAACACGCACAAACACAGATTATGCTCACCTTACCTTCCATTCCCTCGCCGGTCTCCTGGAACTTGCAGTTCGCCCGTACAAGACGTGTATCGGGTAACCAAGGCAACCGATGCCGGACCTTCCGCACTCAGCGTGCTGATGTCAAAAGCAGGAGCCGCTTGCCTCTGATTGGCCAGCACACTGCCTTTGAGTAGCGCCTGACAGGGGAAGTTCCTCCCTTGTTGCGATGGTTACCAGATACACATCCTGTGGAGGGAGAACCTTCCCCTATCAGCCGCTACTCAAAGGCAGCGCGCTGGCCAATCAGAGGCAAGCGGCTCCTGCCTTTGACGTCAGCGCGCTGAGTGCGGAAGTTCCGGCATCGGTCGCCTTGGTTACCCAATACATGCAAGTTACAGGAAGCCGGCGAGGGAACGGAAGGTGAGGTGAGCATAATGTGTGTGCGTGCTTGTTTGTTTGTGTGTGCTTGTGTGTGTTTGTGTGGACTGCAAGAGCAGGTTAGAGAGCGGTGGATGTTCGGAACTGGAAGTGTGTGCGGTGAGTATTTTGCTCGTACAGCAAGGCTTTTTCGTAAACTGAATTACAAATTTACAGAAAGCTTTGCTCATTAGGCGAAATACTCGCTAACTGGGTTACTCGTTAAGCGACGTTCCACTGTACATGTTTTTACACAATGCTGAGTCCATTACAACTACACAACCTGCTTTATCTGATTTTTTGATGACTAAATTGGCATTTTTGCTCAGGTGGTTAATTGCTTTCCATTCAGATATCGGCAGGTTTTGTTTGTTGGAACTATTAACAGAAACTTTTTCATGAAGAATTTTTAATTCTCTCTCAACAACATGTTGAAAAGAAGATAAAGCATCAACCGAGGATTCTTTAGGGTAAAAATTAAGATTAGGAATGTGGAAGTGATTGGAATCAGCCTGTAACAAATGAACATCATTACTTTCATTAGACAAATTCTCTAATGTTAATCTGGCACATTGTTGCGAAAATAGAAATTCAGCATTATTAGACACTATATTATTCAACCTCCCATCATCCAAATTATTAGAATTATTAGTGGTACTAGGATCAAGATCAGCATTGAAAAAATGTATTTTTATCGTAAGCAAACAAGAGAGTTTATGTCCAGTAAAGTCTGAAAAAGATCGAAGTTTTGACATAATACAAAATTCATACCGCTTTCTCATACATTTATTTGTGGTTTAGACAAAATTGTGGGTGTCAAAACAAGTACACTTGAAATTACTTCTTTCTTGGTATTATTTATCTCCTTGGGTATTTTTGTGGGTCTGGGAGATCTATTGGAATATCTTGTCTCCCTTTTCCTCTGGAGTTTTTTTGCCTCCATGTTGGTTTACTCCTCATGAGAATAAATTGAAAGTATTATATACTTTGGAGACATTCTTTTTCCTTATTCTGTATTGGACCGACAGCTTAGACCATGGATTTATCTCCAATCAGCTAAATAAGCGGGTATATTACTCTACTGAACATGGTGAGACAAAAAAACTTTTCCTTGTATAGGACATGGCTAAAATTATATGTGCCACGTGAGTCTGGATTCTGGACTACATAACATATGTGCTCGGATTTTGGTTTTATATATATATATATATATATATATATATATATACCCGCATTGTGATTTTCCAATATTCTGAGCAACACTAATTGTCCGTAATGGAACATATACAAACCAAGTTACCAAAAGTATTTGGTAATACTGCCTGACAAATTATCCAGACAGGAATTACGTACCTGGTGGGACAGGAACACACTTAATTCTTATGTTGAAAGATCTATGATACTGAGAGGTCTCAAAATAAAAAAAGTTCCTACATACATTTTTTTCTGAATCGTTTTTAACAGAATGGAATAACATATCACACACACCAAAACCCGCACAATCAACAGGCAACCCTGGCACACAAGTCAGACTAAAGAACTGGGACGGGATTCCAGAATTGCTGAGCGCAGATGGAAGAGGTCTCATTCCACTGAGCACTTCATTGCATATAAAGAGTCCCTCACCACCTTCAAGTCCACACTCACTGCTGCAAAACAAACCTACTTCTCATCCCTCATATCCTCTCTCTCACAACCCTAAACAGCTATTCAACACTTTCAATTCTCTCCTTCGTCCTCCAGCACCACCTCCCTCTCCTCTCATCTCAGCTGAAGACTTTGCCTCTTTCTTCAAGCAGAAGATTGACAACATCAAAGCAAGCTGTGGCCCACAATCACCACAGCCTCTCATCATAGCTACTCAGCCCTCTTCCTCCAAATCCAGCTTCTCCACCATGACAGAAGACAATCTTTTCACTCTACTCTCAAGATCACATCTAACCACCTGTGCACTTGACCCACTCCCATTGCACCTCATCCCCAACATCACCGCAGTCCTCATTCCAGCCCTAACCCATCTCTTCAACCTATCATTAACAATTGGTGTATTCCCTTCATGCTTTAAACATGCCTCCATTACACCCATCATCAAAAAGCCCTCCCTTGACTCATCCTCTGTGTCAAACTATCGCCCCATATTCCTTCTGCCCTATGCCTAAAAACTACTGGAACAGCATGTCCATCTTGAATTGTCCTCATACCTCTACTCCTGCTCCCTCTTTGACCAGCTACAATCTGGCTTCTGACCGCATCAATCTACTGAAACTGCCCTAACCAAAGTCACCAATCACCAACTACCTGCCAAAGCCAAGCGACACTACTCTGTCCTCCTCCTCCTGGACCTGTCCTCTGCCTTCGACACAGTACACCACTCCCTCCTACTACAGATTCTCTCATCTCTGGGCATCACAGACTTGACCCTATCTTTGATCTCCTCATACCTAACCGACCAAACTTTCAGCGTCTCCCATTCTCACACCACTTCCTCATCTCACCCCCTATCTGTCTGTGTCCCCCAAGGTTCAGTTCCTGGACCCCTGCTGTTCTCCATCTACACCTTCGGCCTGGGACAGCTCATAGAGTCCCACGGCTTTCACTATCATCTCTATGCCGATGACACACAGATCTACCTCTCTGGACCTGCCATTACCTCTCTACTAATCAAAATTACACAATGTCTGTCTACTATTTCATCCTTCTTCTCTGCGCGATTCCTGAAGCTTAACATGGACAAAACAGAATTAATTGTCTTTCCTCCTCCTCACTCAACTCCTCCAACAAGCCTTTCCATCAAACTTAATGGTTGCTCACTCTCCCCAGTCTCACAAGCTCGTTGCCTTGGAGTAACCCTCGACTCTGCTCTATCCTTCAAGCCACACATCCAAACCCTCTTCACCTCATGCAGACTACAACTCAAAAATATCTCCCGGATCCATGCTTTCCTTAACCAGGAATCAGCAAAAACATTAGTACATGCCCTCATAATCTCCCGCCTTGACTACTCCAACCTCCTGCTCTCTGGCCTCCCTTCCAACACTCTTGCACCCCTCCAATCTATCCTAAACTCTGTGGCCCGCTTAATCCACCTCTCCCCTCGCTATTCCCCAGCCTCGCCACTCTGCCAATCCCTTCACTGGCTTCCAATCGCCAAACGACTCCAGTTCAAAACATTAACCATGACATACAAAGCCATCCACAACCTGTCTCCTCCTTACATCTGTGACCTAGTCTCCCAGTACCTACCTGTTTGCAACCTCAGATCCTCACAAGATCTCCTTCTCTACTCCTCTCTTATCTCTTCTTCCCACAATCGCGTCCAAGATTTCTCCTGTGCCTCTCCCATACTCTGGAATGCTCTACCTCAGCATATCAGACTCTCCCCTACTGTGGAAGGCTTCAAGGAGGAACCTGAAGACCCATCTCTTCCAACAAGCCTACAACCTACAATAGCCCTCAGTCCAGTACACCACTGCGCAACCAGCTCTGTCCTCACCTATTGTACCATCACCCATTCCCTGTAGACTATGAGCCCTCACGGGCAGGGTCCTCTCTCCTCCTGTACCAGTCTGTTTTGTATTGTTAATGATTGTTGTACGTATACCCTCTTTCACTTGTAAAGTGCCATGGACTAAATGGCGCTATAATAATAAATAATAATAATAATAATAATATTGTCCCAATGCTCCATTAACCTAATGAAATTAATTATAAAAGAGGAAGAAGTGAAATTTAAAGCTATAACAGCTTAAATGGATCAGATGATTGCTTCTGTGGATAAATATAAAGGTTCCCAAGAATTTGATATTCTTAATAATAAAATGACTCCAATATTGGAAGCCAATATTATGGCGATAAAAAAGACAAAGTTTCATAGAGACTGCCTTGATTATAAATATGATAAAGTTTATTGTTGGAAAAGAGACTATTCAGCTTCTACTCCAAAATCTATATTGAACAGCTCTAATTGATACAACCAATCCAAACAAGTGAACTTTACTACCTCAGATGCAGAAACTTCAGAATCCATAGGTGACTGTTCAGACTACAATGCTGACAATTCTCGTGCGGAGTATACCAACACAGGAGCAAAAAAACTCCAGAAAACAAGGAAGACAAGATATTCCAATAGATCTCCCAGACCCACAAAAATACCCAAGGAGAAAAATAATACCAAGAAAGAAGTAATTTCAAGTGTACTTGTTTTGATACCCACAATTTTGTCTGAACCACAAATAAATGTATTAGAAAGGGGTATGAATTTTGTATTATGTCAAAGCTTCGATCTTTTTCAGACTTCACTGGACATAAACTCTCTTGTTTGCTTACGATAAAAAGACATTTTTTCAATGTTGATCTTGATCCTAGTACTATAATAACTAATAATGCTGAATTTCTATTTTCGCAACAGTATGCCAGATTAACATTAGAGAATTTGTCTAATGAAAGTAATCATGTTCATATGTTACAGGCTGATTCCACCCCAAACACATTAAAAAGTCGATTGTCTACAGCCAGGCCCTCAGATATAATCGTATCTGTTCCAGCCCTGCAGACAGGGATGAACACTTAACCCATCTTAAAAGGACATTTCTAAACCAAGGCTACCACCCCACCTCCATAGATGACCAGATCATTAGAGCAACAAGGACCCCTAGAAGTGAACTGCTTCACTTAGGCTGATTCCAATCACTTCCACTTTCCTAATCCTAATTTTTACCCCAAAGAATTCAGGGTTGATGCTTTATCTTCTTTTCAACATGTTGTTGAGAGAGAATTAAAAATTCTTCATGAAAAAGTTACTGTTATTAGTTCCAACAAAAAAAACTGCCGATATCTGAATGGAAAGCAATTAACCACCTGAGCAAAAATGACAATTTAGTTCTCAAAAAAATCAGATAAAGCAGGTTGTGTAGTTGTAACGGACTCAGCATTGTATGAAAAATAAGTATATAACATACTTGATGATAATGACACATATAGTATTCCATCAGATCCCACAAATTATTGTAAATCATCATTGACATTGTTATATGGAACAAGGGGAAAGGTTAGGTGTATTTAATAAAAACGCTATGAAATCCATTATTCCAGATAACCCTGTTTCTCCCATTTTCCACGGTCTCCCCAAAACACACAAACCTGTTCCCCCCCCCCACCCTTGCAACCTATAATTTCGAGTATAGGTTCTCTCAATGAGGGACTGAGCAGATGGGTTGATTTTCTTCAGCTTCTCATTGAGAGAACCCCAGGTTTTTTGAAAGACACCCATGCGATAATTAAAAGTATGAACCTAATCACATGGACAAATTTGTGTCCTGCGACATTGTCAACTTATTTTCTTGTATTCTGCACCATTTAGCACCACAAAGTATACAACACCATTTACTAAAATATAGTGCTTATGACTGTAAAATACATACCAAAGGAGTCCCGCTTCTCACCATCATTAGCGATTTTGTTTGTCGCATGGTGGGAGAAGTTTGCGATTTTTTTTCTGATAATAATCCTTTTAAAAATAATATACAGTCAGGGCCAGAAATATTTGGACAGTGACACAAGTTTTGTTATTTTAGCTGTTTACAAAAACATGTTCAGAAATACAATTATATATATAATATGGGCTGAAAGTGCACACTCCCAGCTGCAATATGAGAGTTTTCACATCCAAATCGGAGAAAGGGTTTAGGAATCATAGCTCTGTAATGCATAGCCTCCTATTTTTCAAGGGACCAAAAGTAATTGGACAAGGGACTCTAAGGGCTGCAATTAACTCTGAAGGCGTCTCCCTCGTTAACCTGTAATCAATGAAGTAGTTAAAATGTCTGGGGTTGATTACAGGTGTGTGGTTTTGCATTTGGAAGCTGTTGCTGTGACCAGACAACATGCGGTCTAAGGAACTCTCAATTGAGGTGAAGCAGAACATCCTGAGGCTGAAAAAAAAGAAAAAATCCATCAGAGAGATAGCAGACATGCTTGGAGTAGCAAAATCAACAGTCGGGTACATTCTGAGAAAAAAGGAATTGACTGGTGAGCTTGGGAACTCAAAAAGGCCTGGGCGTCCACGGATGACAACAGTGGTGGATGATCGCCGCATACTTTCTTTGGTGAAGAAGAACCCATTCACACCATCAACTGAAGTCCAGAACACTCTCAGTGAAGTAGGTGTATCTGTCTCTAAGTCAACAGTAAAGAGAAGACTCCATGAAAGTAAATACAAAGGGTTCACATCTAGATGCAAACCATTCATCAATTCCAAAAATAGACAGGCCAGAGTTAAATTTGCTGAAAAACACCTCATAAAGCCAGCTCAGTTCTGGAAAAGTATTCTATGGACAGATGAGACAAAGATCAACCTGTACCAGAATGATGGGAAGAAAAAAGTTTGGAGAAGAAAGGGAATGGCACATGATCCAAGGCACACCATATCCTCTGTAAAACATGGTGGAGGCAACGTGATGGCATGGGCATGCATGGCTTTCAATGGCACTAGGTCACTTGTGTTTATTGATGACATAACAACAGACAAGAGTAGCCGGATGAATTCTGAAGTGTACCGGGATATACTTTCAGCCCAGATTCAGCCAAATGCCGCAAAGTTGATTGGACGGCGCTTCATAGTACAGATGGACAATGACCCCAAGCATACAGCCAAATGAGTGCTAAAAAGTGGAACATTCTGCAATGGCCAAGTCAATCACCAGATCTTAACCCAATTGAGCATGCATTTCACTTGCTCAAATCCAGACTTAAGACGGAAAGACCCACAAATAAGCAAGACCTGAAGGCTGCGGCTGTAAAGGCCTGGCAAAGCATTAAGAAGGAGGAAACCCAGCGTTTGGTGATGTCCATGGGTTCCAGACTTAAGGCAGTGATTGCCTCTAAAGGATTCGCAACAAAATATTGAAAATAAAAATATTTTGTTTGGGTTTGGTTTATTTGTCCAATTACTTTTGACCTCCTAAAATGTGGAGTGTTTGTAAAGAAATGTGTACAATTCCTACAATTTCTATCAGATATTTTTGTTCAAACCTTCAAATTAAACGTTACAATCTGCACTTGAATTCTGTTGTAGAGGTTTCATTTCAAATCCAATGTGGTGGCATGCAGAGCCCAACTCGCGAAAATTGTGTCACTGTCCAAATATTTCTGGACCTAACTGTAGTTTGAAATGGTAGCTATGTCAACATTGTACTGATAATATGGCATCAGGACGTCATCAACATAGTTCAATTTTTCACGTATATCAATGACAATGATTTTGCCTTGAAATTCACCAATTCTGATCCTACGCAAGAGGTTAATTTTCTGAATATAATGCTGTTTAGTGATATTCAGAAACAGAAAGTACATTATCTCAATTACCATAAACACATCAGCGGTAATACTATTTTGAGAGCGGATATCACCATCCTAGACAAACAATTCTATACCCCGAGGAGAATTTATCCGTATAAGTAGAAATTGTTCCAATTAAAAAAATTTTCTTGAAGATAGTAAACTGACAACTTCCCAGCTGTTAGAGGCTATAATAAGCATGCTATATCAAAAGATTTCAATAATGTAGCTGAAAACAGAGTTAACCATAACCATTTATGTGTATAAATATACATATACACATTGTATAATCAGTATAAAAACACAAAGAAAAAACATGGTGGAATCTATTTTTTTTTTGGCCTGCGCTCATAATATATATTAGTGCTCACTTCAGTTATCCTATTTAGTAATATGAAGTTTTTTTCTGAATGTAAACACAGCTCCGCCACTTTCGGCCATGTTTTTCCATCTCCTATATAAGCAAGTCCTTGGTTACCCCTCTCCACACACAGCAGTTTTGAATTGCAATGAGATGACACACAGTTAGGGTCATAGAGCTAGGGACCCCAATAAAGAGATATACCTTGATGAGGTTTTGGGGCTCAGTTACATTGATCAATGTGATTGCTAAATATCTCCTTTTTCCTAATATTCATGGCAGGTATGCATTTCATTATTCACACTTTCAAGTTAGCAAGTGGCATTTTTCATTGCATGCTTCAATATTTTTCAGTATGCTTATGGCATTATACCATTATCTAAGTTTGATGTGCAGCTTTATTCTGCTGTATCATGCATACACAAGCATGCTCCCTATTTCTTAAAGGGGCAGCGCACATGTCTAAAGTCTTCCCCAGCCTATTGCTGGCAGGCTCAGTATATTTTAGGCATCTTTATTTTATGGGATGTGCCTGAGCAATAGGTCCTATATCAGTCAGTTGCTCTGTGAACCTTATCCACTTCACTCTAAATCCTACACCTGACCTGTTCCCTGTACCTGTTAGTGTCATGTCTCCTGCCTGTGTTCCTGTACTTGTACTTGTCCAGAGTACTCGTACCCATGTTCCAGCTTTTACCTGCTGTCCAGCCTGTAACAACCCACCAGCATGTACCAGCTATCCTGCCTGTATCAGCTTATACCTGCTGTCCTACCTGAACCAGCCATCCATCCTGAACCAGCCATCCAGCCTGAACCAGCCATCCAGCCTGAAAAAGCCTGTACCTGTTGTCTCGTCTGATACCCTGAATCCGAACCTGCAGTCCTGGCCCCTTGGTCAGCTGCTGAAAAACTGGGCACTGCCTACAGTCATGGACAAAAGTTTTGAGAATGACACCAAATGATATTTTCACATGATCTGTTGCCCTCTGGTTTTTAATTGTGTTTGTCTGATGTTTACAACACATACAGAAATATAATTGCAATCATATTATGAGTACCAAAAGGTTATATTGACAGTTAGAATGAGTTAATGCAGCAAGTCAATATTTGCAGTGTTGACCCTTCTTCTTCAGGACCTCTGCAATTCTCCCTGGCATGCTCTCAATCAACTTCTGGACCAAATCCTGACTGATAGCTGTCCATTCTTGCATAAGCAATGCTTGCATTTTGCCAGAATTTGTTGGTTTTTGTTTGTCCACCCGTCTCTTGATGACTGCCCACAAGTTCTCAATGGGATTAAGATCTGGGGAGTTTCCAGGCCATGGACCCCAAATCTCTATGTTTTGTTCCATGAGCCATTTAGTGATCACCTTTGCTTTATGGCTCTTGGACAGTTGGGAGAAGTTGCTCTTGGAGGACATTCTGGTACCATTCTTTATTCATGGCTGTGTTTTTAGGCAAGACTGTGAGTGAGCCGATTCCCTTGGCTGAGAAGCAACCCCACACATGAATCGTTTCAGGATGCTTAACAGTTGGTATGAGACAAGACTGGTGGTAGCGCTCACCTCTTCTTCTAGTAATAAGCTGTTTTCCAGATGTCCCAAACAATCGAAAAGGGGATTCATCTGAGAAAATGACTTTACCCCAGTCCTCAGCAGTCCACTCCCTGTACCTTTTTCAGAATAACAGTCGGTCCCTGATGTTTTTTCTGGAGAGAAGTGGCTTCTTTGCTGCCCTCCTTGAAACCAGGCCTTGCTCAAAGAGTCTCCACCTCACAGTGCGTGCAGAAGCACTCACACCAGCCTGATGCCATTGCTGAGCTAGCTCGGCACTGCTGGTAGTCCGATCCCGCAGCTGAAATAGTTTTAAGATACGGTCTTGGCATTTGCTGGTCCTTCTTGGGCGCCCAGGAGCCTTTTTGGCAACAATGGAAGCTCTCTTCTTGAAGTTCTTGATGATGAGATAGATTGTTGACTGAGGTGCAATCTTTGTAGCTGCGATACTCTTCCCTGTTAGGCCATTTTTGTGCAGAGCAATGATGGCTGCATGTGTATATTTAGAGATAACCATGGTTAACTGAAGAGAAACAATGATACCAAGCACCAGCCTCCTTTTAAAGTGTCCAGTGGTGTTATTCTTACTTAATCATGACTGATTGATCGCCAGCCCTGTCCTCATCAACACCCACACCTATGTTAATGGAACAATCACTAAAACAATGTTAGCTGCTCCTTTAAAGGCAGGAATGCAATGATGTTGAAATGTGTTTTGGGGGTTAAAGTTCATTTTCTTAGCCAATATGACTTTGCAAGTAATTGCTGTTAAGCTGATCACTCTTTATGACATTCTGGAGTATATGCAAATTGCCATTAGAAAAACGTAACCAGTAGACTTTGTAAAAAATAATATTTGTAGCATTCTCAAAACTTTTGGCCATGACTGTAGAGTGGTACCTCATGGCTACCTGCATCACAAGCTTAACCACTAGTGATGCGCGAGTATGTCTCTCGCTTAGGTTAAAGCAATGTTTTCAGATCTAGTGTTTAAAATAAAATTCTCCCCTGGAAAGGCACCCCAGTGAGAGCCACTCATAGTCTCTGAATGTCTCTCACTTAGGTTAAAGCAATGTTTTCAGATCTAGTGTTGAAAATAAAATTCTCCCCTGGAATTGCCCTCTTTACAGCTGGCTGAATGTGGGCGGAAAACTGAAGTGCTCAATCATTAACTTTCATAATATTCGTTACTCGAGTTGAGCACTTACATTGTGTCTGCCCTGCTCGACTCTAGGACCAAGCACCCAGAGCATTATAGTGCTTGCCCATCTCTACTAACCACGCAATCAGTGACTCTAGTGAAGACCAGGTAGTCACTTAGGCGGGCTTTGCACGTTGCGACATCGCAAGCCGATGCTGCGATGTCGCACGTGATGGTCCCCGCCCCCGTCGCAGCAACGATATCTTGTGATTCCTGGCGTAGCGAACATTATCGCTACGCCAGCTTCACATGCACTCACCTGTCCTGCGACGTCGCTGTGGCCGGCGTCCCGCCTCCTTCCTAAGGGGGCGGGTTGTACAACGTCACAGCGACGTCACACGGCAGGCGGCCAATCAAAGCGGAGGGGCGGAGATGAGCAGGATGTAAAAACATCCCGCCTACCTTCTTCCTTCCGTATAGCCGCCGGCGGCAGGTAAGGTGATGTTCCTCGCTCCTGCGGCTTCACACACAGCGATGTGTGCTGCCGCAGGAATGAGGAACAACATCGCACTTGTTGCGGCAGCGTAATTCTGAAAAACTTGGAGCCTACACCGATGATACGATAACGACGCTTTTGTGCTCGTTAATCGTATCATCTAGGATTTACACACTACGATGTCGAAAGTGGCGCCGGATATGCGTCACTTTCGATTTGACCCCACCGACATCGCACGTGCGATCTTGCAACGTGCAAAGCCGCCCTTAGTCCTGACCCTCCAAGGTAAGCCTGGTCAGGTGGGTCCACCCCAGAGATGAGTGAACTGGTTCGAAAAAGGCTGGTCAATCTCAAATTCAGCACAAGCCTTGGCTTGTTCGGTTCAGGATCGGATTTCTGAACACTTTTCTCAATAATTCGCAAAGTTCAGCTTCGTTCTGTAACAATTTGCGTTTAAACTATTGCAGAAACTTTCCATCCACTTCCAGCCGCCTCACAGCCATGTCAAGTATTGTCATGGCTGTGATTTGCCAGGGAAATCACTGTAAAAAAAAAAAAAAGAAAGCAAAATGGTTAAAAGGATTTACTTACCAGTGTCTGCATGGCTGTAACACTACTCTTCCAGATTTGCTTATTATCGGTCATGCATATTCACTGTTTCCCCACCAACCGTCTGTGACAGTGTCTGTAACTGGCTGCAGTTAGACTGCCAGCGTCTCTGATTGGTTGCCCTCCCAGTAGCTGTCTGTTTGAAGTGTAAAAATAAATAAATAATAAAAGAAATGGCATCCAGTCCCCTGTATATTGATACCCAGATAAAGCATATGGCTACAGGCTGCAGCCCTCAGCTGTTCATATCATCTTGACTGTGTATCAAAATACGAGGGACCCCATGCAGCTTTTTAAAAATTATTTAAATAATTTAAAAAAATGGTGTGTGGTCCCACCCAATTTTGCTACCCAGCCATGATAAAGCTGATAGCTGCGGGCTGGCATTCTCAGACTGGGGAAGCCCATGGTTATTTGGCCCTCCGAACCTAAAAATAGCAGCCTGCAGTCACCCAGATTTGTTGCATCCATTAGATGTGACAATTCTGGCACTTTACCCATCTAATCCCGATTGCCCTGGTGTGGTGGCAATTGGAGTAATATAAAGGGTTAGTGTCAACTCAAAGCTGCTACTAATCCCTAGATAAAAAAATGAGAGATTCACCATAATGCACACGAAGTCCTATGACGATCCTAGCTCTGTTGCATCCTGAACTTGCAGCGCGCTGGCACAGAGCAGGACTGCCCGCTGCAGCTACAGGCAAAGACTGACTGAGCCGCAGCTGTGAGCAGTGATATCACCGAGTTGGTGTGTGGTCACAGCTGGAAGTTTCCATGGTACCCCAACCTGTGACCGCAGGTAAACTCAGGTGAACTGATTGAATTCAGAGATCTTCCCTTAAGTGAACTAAGTTCAATTAGACCTGCATCTCCCACCAGAAAACGGTGTTTTTTTGCCAAGAGATGCAGAATTGGTCCTGAAATTTATACACCACATTCCTGCACCAAATCTGCATATTCTGGCAAAAAAAACAACACATCAATACTGCATCAAAACCGCTTTTAGATGTGTTTTTTTTTTTCAAAAGATAAAGATTTGGTGCAGAATTTGGTGTATAAATTTCAGCACCAAATCTGCATCTCTTGGCAAAAAAATGAACAAAAACAGTTTTGATGCTGTTTTGTTGCTGTTTTCTGCCAGGAGATTCAAATTTGGTGCAGAAATCTGGAGCAGACATTTCAGCACCAAATTTGCATCTCCTAGCACAAGGGTGGGGAACCTTTTTACTGCCGGGGGCCATTTGGAAATTTCTACCGACCTTCGGGGGCCGCACAAAATGATCAACTTGAAAATTACCCTGCTATATTTGGTCAAATAATTAATTTACTCACCCCTACTGTGATGACTGGAGCTGTTTCTCTTTGGTGCGGCTGTGATGTTTGGTGATATTGATCATGTTGTTTCTAACAACTGCTTTTCCAGGTTTGTCTCGTTCTGGAGAGGCTGGGGGAATAGACATTACAGGAGACGCTGGGGCAAATAAATTACAGGAGACGCTGGGGCATACACATCAGAGGAGACGCTGGGGGTACACACATCACAGGAGAGGCTGAGGGTGCACACATCACAGGAAAACCTGGGTGCATATACATCACAGGAGGGGCATATACATTACAGGAGAGGCTGGGGCATATACATCACTGTGGGGCACGCATAGTACAGGGGGGCCGGACATTACTGGAGAAGCATAGACATCACCAAAGGAGCACGGACAGCATTGGGGGGGCATGGACAACAGTGGTAAGTACACAGCTTCTGAGAGAAGGCACACAGCACTTGGGGGTGGCACACAGCACTGGGGAGTACAGAGCACTAAGGAGCACAAACAGCACAGACATGACTGGGGACACAGACAGCACTGACGGTGGCATGGACAGCACTGGCAGCGACACAGACAGCATTAGGAGTCACGGATAGTACTGGGGGATCATAAACATCATCAGGGGGGCATAGACAGCACTAGGTGGGCACGAACAGCACTAGGGGGCCCATACAACAGTGGGGGTTACACAGCACTGAGGGGGCACACAGCACTGGGGGCTGCCACACAGCACTGAGGGGGGCACACACACTACGAGGGAGTACATAGCGCTGGTAGCTGCCAGAGAGCACTGGAGTATGGCACACACACTATTCGGGGTACACAGCACTGGGGGCACAGCACACACAGCACTGGGAGCAGGCACACACACAGCACTGGGGGCTGGCACACACACAGCACTGAGGGTTGGCACACACACAGCACTGGGGGTTGGCACACACACAGCACTGGGGGCTGGCACACAGCTTCTGGGGGCTGGCACACAGCTTCTGGGGGCTGGCACACAACACTGGGGGCTGACACACAGCACTGGGAGCTGGCACACACTACAAGTTGGTACACAACACTGGGGTCTGACACATAGCACTGGGAGCTGGCACACAGCACTGGGACCTGGCACACAGCACTGGGACCTGGCACACAGCACTGTGACCTGTGTTGTGAACCTCATCTGTGTGGGTGCTGTTCTGAAGATCCCTCTGGTGGCCAGGAATGGTACTAGAGCTATTCTGAGCTGTTGACTCAGACAGATGTCAGTGTTAATTGGGAATTGGGGAAGTCGTATTGCAGACAAGTCTGGTCTATATAGCAGAGCACTTTCAGCCTGGCGGTTGCCGATTATAATTGTATATTCCCTGTCTCTGTTCCTGGCCTGGAGATTTGTCCCTTCCTTTATCCCTGAGCAAGACATCAGCAGATAAGTTTCAGTTTTGCCTTGCTTTCTGGTTTACACCTTTTCGTGTTGTTTGTCCTTGTTTTTGCTGTGTATCTGTTTTCTTGCAGGTGAAGCTTGGTTTCATTTGTGCTGTGAGCATGGTGTTTTCCCCTGTGCTGGCTTTCTTGCAAGAAAAGGGATTTTAATCCCTGTCTGATTTGATTATTTGATTTTCTGTATTTTGTGTTCTTTTGGTATTTTTGTTCTCCCATTGTTAACAGGGGCACCGGGTATAGTGGGGGTGAGGTTGTATGCTCTCAAGGGACTTTTTGCTACCAGGAGTTTGGTATTTTGCTATAGGGATTTTGCACTGACCACAATCAGTTCTCTTTCCTTTCCTTTCCTTTGTATCTAGTTAGTTGGGCCTCGCCTTTGCTAATTCTGTTTTTCCCATCTGAGTATTGTGTTTTTTCTATATCACCGTAATCTTTATATGTGGGGGGCTACCTACTCCTTTTTGGGACTGCTCTGAGGCAAGGTAGATTTCCTCATTTCATTCTGTGACGCGTAGCTAGTTTCTAAGGCTGTGATGTGGTGTCTAGGATTTTAGGAACGCTCCACGACTGCTTCTAGTGATAGTCAGGGGATTGCAGTCAGTTTAGATTCCAACTACTCCTGTTTTTTGGTGTTTTTTCACCTATGGGAGATTTTTTTTGTGGTCTTCCATGGTTACCGGATCATAACAGACCTGGCACACAACACTGGGACCTGGCACACAGCACTGGGACCTGGCATACAGCATTGGGACCTGGCATACAGCATTGGGACCTGGCACACAGCACTGGGACCTGGCACACAGCACTGAGACCTGGCACACACACTACTAGGTGGTACACAGCACTGAGGACTGCCACACACACACTACTAGGGGGTATACAGCACTTGGTTGCTGCCTCACAGCACAGGGGTGGGAGGAGGAACTCCCAGGTCTGGGAGGCACGTGCAGCAGGGAGGTCGGTAAGCTGCTTCTCCTCTTGTTCTGTGAATGGGAGGGCAACTCGCACTGCTTATCTCGCCCACAAGGTAAGCCCTGACCAGCGCAAGGACATCATGGTATGCGCACGTAGTAGTGTGCACGTCCTCGCATCAACATTAGGATTTAAAGGGCCAGCAGTCGGTAATACTGCAACTGCCGCCTAAGCACTGCGGTCCCCGGGAATGTGGAAAAGTCATCACGCCGGAGGTCACCCTGCCCCCCTGTGCTAGCAGAAAACTGCACTGAAGAGTCTTCAAAACCATTTATTTGCCAAGAGATGCAGATTTGGTGCTGACATTTATACACCAAATTCCTTCAACAAATCTGCATCTTCTGGCAAAAAAACCAAAACTAAACAAGATGCGGTTTTGATGCGGTATTGATGCATACAATTTTTTTGCCAGGAGATGGAAATTTGGTGCAGGAATTTGGTGTATAAATTTCAGCACCAACTCTGCATCTCTTAACAAAAAACAAAAGTGGTTTTGTGCCAGGAGATGCAGGTCTGATTAAACTCCCAACTATATATTTGGCCCATATTGTAGGCTGAGACATTGTCGGTGTGTGTATCTTTAAGTGTGGATCTATAAGTGTGCTATAATGAATTAGGCCAGAATTGGGCCGGAAGGGACTGGAAAGTAATTGCATACATAGTCACTTTAAACAATGTTTGTGTTTCTTTTCACTTTCACCCCAATAATACTTCACTTTCTACTTATCCCTTCGATCCCTAAACCCTGTAATGAACTGGTTATCTCTCCCTCTATCCTTCCCACACATCTCACCCTCTCCTCAGATCTGTTCCTTCATATAACAAAATATGTCTCCATACACACATGACTACCTCATGACCTTTCCTGCTCCCACCTACTAACACTCTCGCTGCTTCTCCTCATTTCTGGAGATATTTCTCCAAATCCTGGCCCACCTTATCACATCATCACAGTCACTTCTAACTGCCATCTACGATCTGTGACTAATTTTCGCACGTTTCTAACCTTATACCCATTTACCCAGCCCCCGCTCCTCCAGTCCCCCTAACAAAAGCTCTATGGAACGTTCGCTCTGCAATAAACATTCTTACATCCATGATCTTTTCATCTCTAATAAACTTTACTTTCTCGGCATAACAGAAACCTGGCTCACCCCCTCTGCGCAGCCTCTCCTGCTGCTCTAACTTATGGTGGTCTCCATCTCTCTCACACCTCCCGCACCAGTAACAAGCATGGTGGAGTTGTTTCTCTCCTGTTAGAAAAATGCTTCTTCACCCCAATTCCACTACCAACCTCTACGTATCTATTCCACCTCTAACCAGCTGTCATTTACCGCCCCTCTGGGCCAGCCACCACCTTTCTCGACCCCTTCACCACCTGGCTACAAAATTTCCTTTTCACAGACATTCCCACCATCATCATGGGTGACTTTAACATCCCCATGGACACCTCCCACTCATCTGTCTCTAAACTTCTAACACTCACTTCCACCTTCAGCCTCTCCCAGTGGTCCTCTGCAGCTACTCACAAAAATGGCACAAGCTTGACCTCATCATAACTCGCCTCTGTTCCCTATCCGACCTCTCAAGCTCATAATTCCCACTGTCTGACCACAACCTACTAAAATTCTCTTCCCTCTCTTCTCAAAACACACAACCCCCCTCCACAAACTTTCTTACCCACGCATAAAATCTCAAACACCTTGATTTACATTCACTTTCTCAGTCCCTTCTCCCTCTTGCAGACATTGCTTCTTTACATGATGCAGATGCTGCAGTCACTTTATATAACACCACTATCTCTGCAGCTCTCAAATCATCCGCCCCCCTCACTCATACCAAAACACTCACGAGCAACAGGCAACCTTGGCACATGAGCCAAATTAAAGAATGGAGACGGGCTTCCAGGATTGCTGAGCACAGATGGAAAAGGTCTCATTCCACAGAGCACTTCACTGCATACAAACAGTCTCTCACCACTTTTAAGTCAGCACTCACTGCTACAAAACAAACCTACTTCTCATCCCTCATATCCTCACTATCTCACAACCCTAAATAGCTATCCAACACTTTCAACTCTCTCCTCTGTCCCCCGGCACCACATCCCTCTCATCTCATCTCAGCTGAAGACTTTGCCTCTTTCTTCAAGCACAAGATTGACAACAGAGCTAGCTTTGGCCCACAATTCCCACAGCCCCGCCTCAAAACTACTGAGCACTCTTCCTCCAAATCCAGCCTCTCCACCATTATAGAAGATCATCTTTCAACTCTACTCTCAAGAACACATCTCACCACCTGTCCACTTGACCTACTCCTGTTGTGAATATCATCAGAGATGTTGCTGTTCCAAGAGTGTTTCTGGGCTCCCTCTGGTGGCCAGTGCTGGTAGGGAGTCTGAGGCTATGTGCCCACGTTGCGTATTTGCATGCAGTTACACTGTGTATTGCACCGCAGCGTAACTGCATGCGTCCTGCATCCCCAGCACAGTCTATGAAGATTGTGCATAATCCATGCATACGTTGCGTTTTAGAACACAGCGACTTGCATGCTGCCAAATCACTACGTTCTAAAAAGCAAAATGTCACTTCTTTTGTGCGCTTTGGATGCAGGTCCCGCTCTGTCTATGGTGGGGGCTGCATCCAGAGTGCATGAAATCGGTTTTCACTGCATCCATTACGCAGTGTTTCTGCAGCGATTTGAAGCGCACATGTGGTGTTCAAATCACTGCAGAAATTTCTGCAGGGACACAATGCAACGTGGGCACATACCCTGACTCTGCATCTGTCGCTAAGACAGGTGCAGGAGATGATTGCTGTTCCAGGAACCCTATGGAGTCCACCCTGGGGAAAAAAAAGAAGGCGGTTTGTCTAGCCTTTGCTAGTGATAACTGTTTCTGTTCCATAAGAAAATGTCCTGAATTTTGTCCTCCAGCCCTGAGGCTTTTGCCTTTCCCTGTAGGTTCTGTTTTTGCATTTTTTCTGCTCCTTTTCGGATTCTCCAGGAATGATTTCTACAGTGTTTTTTTCTTTCCTTTGCATCGGTTTTGTTTCCATATCATCTTGGTCTGCAGCTATGCCTAATAAGTATTTTTGTTTTTTCCTTCTGAGCTTTAATTAGTTCTCATGCACCTTTTTGTTTCTTGCATGTGAATAAGAGCTCTCCCTGCAATTTGTTTGGAGGACGATTTATTCCCAGCAAGAAAGGGAGTTTTGCTCCCAGTCTGATCGAGAGTTCATATTTTCTGTATCTCATGTATTTCACAAGAGTTCCTGATATAGTGGGGGGAAAGATCATGTGATGTGTTAAAGGAATTTTTGATTATCACGTGTTGGTATTTTTTTTTAGGGTTTTTACTTGCTGCAACCAGCAAATCTATCCTATCCTTTTGTATCTAGCTAGCAGGGCCTCACTTTGCTTAACCCTATACTTTTCATTTGTGTGTTGTGTTTTCTTATATCACTGTTGTTATATTTTGGGGGCTTGTCTCTTTCCTTATAGTTTTTTCAATAGGTCAGTAGTGTCCTGGATGTAGCTGGTTGTATCCCTTACCAACGGTTTAAGGATACCCTCTACCCATCCAGAGACTTGTTCAGTGAGGGTGCCCACACATGAAATGATGGGTCTTCCTGGGTTTCCAGATTTGTGAATTTTGGGAAGCATGTAGAATGTGCCTATTCTTGGACTCACCGGTATCAGTTCATCAGTTATTATGGATATGTCAGGCAGACCAGAGGCCAACTTGTTAAGTTCCTTGTAATAGTCCTGTGTAGGGTCAGACTCCAATTTCTTATAGTAGCGTGTGTCCATCAGTTGTCTGTGTGCTTCCTTCATGTAGTCTGATTTGTTCATCATGACTATTGCACCCCCTTTGTCTGCAGGTTTAATGATGATTTCTTTGTTGGTTTTCAAAGATTTTATGGCCCTTCTCTCCTGGGCACTGATGTTGGATGGTTGCCTTCTGTGTGTTTCTAGGAAAGTGGGTCCCTCTTGTAGTCACCTACAATCCACATCTGGAGGTGTTTAGAGGAGCTGCACGGAAACTACAACCATTACTGCAAAAAGATGCCCGGTTAAAATCTATTTTTCCAGACCCCCCACTTCTGTGTTTTAGACAGCCCCCAAATCTAAGAAGCATCATTGTCAGAAGCTCCCTGTCCTCTCCAACACCAACAGGAACATTTCCCTGCAACCAGAAAAAATGCGAGACCTGTCCATTAATATTGACAACAGACAAGATAAAGATTCCCAGATCACATCAGGACTACAAGATCCCAGGTACCTTCAGCTGCACCACAACCAATGTGGTGTACTTAATTATATGTACCAAATGTCCAACTGGGGATCTGTAGGTAGGGGAGACCGGACAACAGCTCAGGACAAGGGTGAATTCTCACCGCCACACAATTAGAGAAAAAAGGATGGATCTACCTGTGGCCAAACATTTTTGTAACTCAGACCACAGCATCATGGACATGAAATTGCTGGTATTGAAAGGAAATTTCAAGTCCCAGAGAGATAGGAGACTTTGGGAGTACAAACTTATGATGACCTTTGACATATTCAGAGTAGGAATTAATGTGTCTCATGGATTCATGTCTTTTTACATCAGTTAAAAGATGTGCTCCTCTGACCATCCGAGCGTGTCACAGCCTGGACCAGACCCTGATCAGAGGACAATAAAACTTTCACACTGAACTGCAGCAAAATTTATAGCCACAGCAGTTTCCCCCCCTGCCATAGTGATAGTTCTGTTTTATAAAGCTTGGTTGTTTTTTTTTTGTTTTTTTTTTTTACTGCCCAATTCTATGTCCTGTTGTGTATAAATATGTGACTCTTCAGATTTTGTGTTATACCATGCCTGATGAAGAGACCTGAGTAGTCTCGAAAGCTTGCAATTATTACCATCTTTTCAGTTAGCCTTTTTGTGGCAGAAATTTGGGCAAAAGCTCAGCTTTGCAGTTCAAAACTCAAATGGCAAAAACAATTGACATGTCAGTTGTTTCTGCCATTTGAGTTTTGAACTGCAAAGCTGAGTTTTTGCCCAAATTTCTGCCACAAAAAGGTTCATTTTTGAACTGCAAAGTGGGTTCAAGAAAAACAAATTCCCATAGACTTTGCTTGAAAAGCAGAACACATCCATTTTGGCATTAAACACTGCAGTTGAAAAAGCAGCAAAAAAGCAGGTAAAAAGCAGGTAAAAAGCAAAGTGGGGCCCTAGCCTAAAGCTACATATACTGCAGGCACTGGGAATCGAGCTCAAACTTTTTAGGCGCAAAATCACACCCTGCAGATAGTGACCTCCATAATTGGCACACAGGAGAAATTTATATGCCATGGATAAAACAACTAAATTCTCAACATAGCCACACATGTGCACCGCATAGGAGTCGCACACACTGCAGGTAATGTGAATCAAGTTTGTAAAATCCCACATTTAGAGGCAAATTCCCATGCTGCAGATAGTTGCTTACTAAGTCAGCACTTGGAAATAAATTAATATACTGCAGATGAAACAATTAAATTCTCAATGTGAGTGCACATGTACAGCAATAAAATCGCACATGTGCAAGCAGTGTTAACTTACTCCAAAAAAAGGGGGGGGGGGAATTATTAAATTGTGTTGCTTACACCCTGAGTCAATTTTAGCAAAATTAGTGGTTGGAAGTTAATTTATGTATTGCGGAAGAATAAATAAACTGCAATATAACAGCATGAAAAGGCTTATTTATTGTGTGTTTTTAATAATAGATCATGAGGTCTCTCGGAGATTCAGACCATAAGGAAAGGTGGTTCCCAGTCTGAATATCCACCAGACCTCTCTTTTGCGCAAAATATTTTCTATATTACCTCCTCTGTGTGATCTATGTATTTTTTTCTATGCCATATACCTGCAAAGTGTAAATTTTTCCATTATGTTTATTAATAAAATGTTTTGATAACTGGGAGATACCTCTGGATATTTTTTTATGTTATATCATACAAATGTTCTTTTATACGTATATGTAATTCCCATTTAGTACTGCCAATTTATTTTAGTTTACAAGTTGTGCATTCTGCCAAATAAACTATATACGTGCTTCTACAATTTATAAAGGTTTTAATTGCATAACTGCTGCTAGCATTATTATTGCTAAAATATATGTTTTTTTGGGTGGTTATTGGACATAATTTACAATGTTTCCTTGCACATTGATAAAATCCTTTTAGAGATAACCAGTTAGTGCCTATGAGATTCGATGTCTTACTGTTAATTTCACTTGGGGATAGTTTGTCACCCAGGGAAGTTGCCCTCCTGGCAACCACTCTACAGTTATCTAGAATTCTTCTCAAGGTTGTGTCTTCTTTTAATATGTTTAAATTACGATAAAAAATCTTGCGTATGTCTTCAAATTGATTACTGTATTGTAATGCTCAGGTAATAGCTGAATTGGCGGTAAACCGATTTTTGGATATATTCTGAATGGGAACTTTAAGTAAACTATTTTTAGATTTTGCAATTTTTTGTGCTCTGCTGAGCATCCAATTTTTATATCCTCTGTTTTTGAGTCTTGATTTTATTGTGTTTATTTCAGTTTGAAGGGTTATTTTTGAATTACAGTTTCTATATGCCCATTGGGTTTTCCCCACCGGTATGGCCTTAATGGTATGCATGGGATGATGGCTTGCTGCATGCAATATTGTATTTCCTGATATTTTTTTTCTATGGGTGCTTGTTTCGATGTTTCCATTACTCTTACCCGTCATCCGCAAATCAAGAAATTTCACAACATGCTGCTGAAACTCCACCTTAAATCTTAAGTTGAGAGGATTGTTGTTTAAATAAGTAGTGAGGTCCGATACGAGAGGTCCACCGCACGCCCACACAAGGAGGACGTCATCGATGAATCTCCCGTACCAGACCACACGCTTCAAAAATGGATTAATGTCACTGTAAATATACATTTCTTCCCACCAACTCATAACAAGATTTGCGACTGACGGGGAATATTTGGCACCCATAGATACTCCGGTTTTCTGAATAAAAAACTTTTAATCAAATAAGAAGTAATTATTCGCTATCAAAAACTTGATGGCTTCTAATATGAACACGATTTTTTCACTATCAAAGTTGGAATATTTTGTTAAATGATGATGAACAGCCATTAATGTTACTTGCTGTGGTATTGAGGTATATAAAGAGATAACGTCTGCTGTTATCCAGCCATAATCTTTTTGCCATTTGATGTTTCTAATCCCATCTAAGGCTAGGTTCACACACTGCGTTTTTTTGACGCTGCGTTTTTGTGCGTTTTTGCGGCAAAAACCGCACAAAAACGCACCCACGGCAAAAAACTGCAGCAAAAAACGCACGCGTTTAGCCGCGATTTGGTGCGTTTTTTGCTGCGTTTTTGCTCACTGCGTCTTTATGCGTTTTTTATCAGTGAACAATGCCATTAAAGGTTGTTGAAAAAAAAAGGTCTGATGTCATTTCCTTCTTCAATATGTTCTTCATTCTCCACTAGTGTATGCAATAGAGCAGACAGCTGCAGAACTACAAGGCTCAGCATGCTCCATACAGGACTGTATGCTGGAGGGAGAGGCAGAGGGAGCAGAACTACAAGGCTCAGCATACTCCATCCAATAGTGTATGCAGGAGAGCAGACAGCAGCTGCAGAACTACAAGGCTCAGCATCCTCCATCCAGGACTGTATGCAGGAGTTTTCTGCCCCCAAAAAAATGACGTGGGCTTCGCCATATTTTTGTATGCTAGCCGGGTACAGCAGGCAGGTACAGGCTGCCCCCAACCCCAGCTGCCTATTTGTACCCGGCTGGGAACCAAAAATATAGGGAAGCCCTTTTTTTTTTAATTATTTCATGAATTTCATGAAATAATTTAAAAAAAAAATGACGTGAGCTTCGCCCAATTTTTGAGTCCAGCCGGGTATAACTAGGCAGCTGGGGATTGGAATCCACAGTGCAGGGTGCCCATGCTTTCTGGGCACCCCCGCTGTGAATTGCAGTCCCGCAGCCACCCCAGAAAATGGCGATTTCATAGAAGCGCCATCTTCTGGCGCTGTATCCAACTCTTCCAGCTGCCCTGATGCCGGGTGGCTCGCTGGGTAATAATGGGGTTAGGGCTAGCTGTATAGCTGGCCCTAAGCCCGAAATTCATGGTGTCACACCAATATTATAAATGCATACAGTCGCACACTGAAAAAGCCAAAAATGTAAAAGGGAAAATATGGCACTGCATTACTGCAAAAGAGAGATATTTAGTTTATGTATTGGCCAATGCATGTAAGCCCGGAGACCAACGGCAAGGTAAATCTCTGTAATCCGGGAACCTAACTTAAAATGCCACTATCTAGGTTAAAAACATCCTTATCTGGGCAAAATGCCACTATTTGGACTACAAACCTCCATGTATGGGCAGCTAGGCTCCTGCTATAATGGTTATGAACACAGCCAGGTCTTAGGGCGGCGTGCTCAGTCAGAAAAAGACTCACTAGAAATATCAAAAAACTGACCCGCACATCCAACAAATGTGAACAGGTGCTAACTGAAAAAACATAGTAACTATAAATGCATACAGTCGCACACTGAAAAAGCCAAAAATGTACAAGGGAAAATATGGCACTGCATTACTGCAAAAGAGAGCCTGCAGTAATGCAGTGCCATATTTTCCCTTGTACATTTTTGGCTTTTTCAGTGTGCGACTGTATGCATTTATAGTTACTATGTTTTTTCAGTTAGCACCTGTTCACATTTGTTGGATGCGCGGGTCAGTTTTTTGATATTTCTAGTGAGTCTTTTTCTGACTGAGCACTCCGCCCTAAGACCTGGCTGTGTTCATAACCATTATAGCAGGAGCCTAGCTGCCCATACATGGAGGTTTGTAGTCCAAATAGTGGCATTTTGCCCAGATAAGGATGTTTTTAACTTAGATAGTGGCATTTTAAGTTAGGTTCCCGGATTACAGAGATATACCTTGCCGTTGGTCTCCGGACTTACATGCATTGGCCAATACATAAACTAAATATCTCTGTTTTGCAGTAATGCAGTGCCATATTTTCCCTTGTACATTTTTGGCTTTTTCAGTGTGCGACTGTATGCATTTATAGTTACTATGTTTTTTCAGTTAGCACCTGTTCACATTTGTTGGATGTGCGGGTCAGTTTATTGATATTTCTAGTGAGTCTTTTTCTGACTGAGCACTCCGCCCTAAGACCTGGCTGTGTTCATAACCATTATAGCAGGAGCCTAGCTGCCCATACATGGAGGTTTGAGTCCAAATAGTGGCATTTTGCCCAGATAAAGATGTTTTTAACCTAGATAGTGGCATTTTAAGTTAGGTTCCCGGATTACAGAGATATACCTTGCCGTTGGTCTCCGGGCTTACATGCATTGGCCAATACATAAACTAAATATCTCTCTTTTGCAGTAATGCAGTGCCATATTTTCCCTTGTACATTTTTGGCTTTTTCAGTGTGCGACTGTATGCATTTATAGTTACTATGTTTTTTCAGTTAGCACCTGTTCACATTTGTTGGATGTGCGGGTCAGTTTTTTGATATTTCACACCAATAATAGACATGGCCACCATGAATTTCTAGTAAAGATAAAAAAAACACAACACACAGAAAAATATTTTTATTAGAAATAAAACACAACACAATTAGTGACTCCATCTTTATTGAAATAAAGAACCCCCCTCCGCAGTAATCCTGGGTCAAGGGTCCCGCGCCGTCCAATCCGGATCCAATATCATCTGATCGGTTTGCTGGAAGGCAAAGCGATCAGATGATGTGTCAGGTTCTAGGCGCTGAAGCACATCACACATCAGCTGATTGTATAAAAGCCGTTTATACAATCAGCAGATGCATCGGTGCAAAAAAAACCCAACTCACTCATGTGCTGATTACCGGCAGCTCCTGGAGCGATGGGGCGGGAGTCTGATCCTGTCCGATCGCTGCAGCAGCTGCCGGTAATCAGGGATGAAGTCTCCTGACGCATCCGCTGATAGCTTAAACCGGCCGGGCGCCCGCGTCACCGCGATACTTACGATCACCTGATGCGTCAGGTGACTGCATCAGGTGATCCATCGCCAAGTCCTGCATCTATCGGAGGTGTCCCAGCCGTCTGCACACAGCCGGAGCGGCGATACCGTGAGAGGAGATGGGAGCGGGTATGGCACCGGGACCCTGCAGACAGGTGAGTATAACTTTTTTTTTTTTCTACTGTTAACTTTTGTTTTCGCAGCTGCTTCCACCTCCTGCCCATACATGACGCCGCACGGCAGCATACATGCACAGGACTGGAGGTGGTCGCGGCGGTGACAGTACCGGGAGGATTCACGCTTCTGTGTTTACTGACAGAAGGAATCCTCTTCCTGTACATGTCACTTTACTACCCACCTCCTGTGTTTATAGCTGCGTTTTTGGTCTTAGAAACGCACCAAAATGCACCTATTTGCGTTTCTCATTGCGTCTTTCAACATCCCATTGCACTCAATGGATGAAAAGCGCAGTGAAAAACGCGGGAATAATTGACATGCTGCGTTTTTGTGGCACCACAAAAACGCAGCTGAAGAAAAACGCTGTGTGCAGACAGCAAAAATGAAAACTCATAGACTTTGCTGGGGAAGCAAAGTCATGCACTTTTCTGAGCAAAAACGCACCCGAAAACTGCGCAAAAACGCCGCGAAAAACGCACTGTGTGAACTTACCCTAAGACACTAATAGTGTCCCTAAGGTATCTTGGCACAGGACGGGCCAGAGGCTGCAGCACGGAATCAATCCATAGTCCCAGCCTTTCACCCGCCGAGCCAATGCCTGACACTATGGGACGCATGGGAGGTGGATTTTCTCCTTTATGGGTTTTAGGTAACCCATATAAGATGGGTATTTTGGGGATATTAATTTTGAAATACTCTGCATGTTTTTCACTGTAACAACCAAGGGAGGCCCCTTCATTTACCAATTTATGGATTTTTTTATTTATAGTAAGGGTGGGATTGGTGACAACAGAAATATAGGTATTCTTGTCTGATAACAAGAGATGTATCCAATTAATATAGTCAACTCTGTCCATTATTACCACCGATCCCCCCCTTATCAGATTTTTTAATCACAATGTTTCGATTATTTTCCAATTGACAAAGTGCCTCCCTCTGCTGGACATTCAAATTATTTAGATTGGTGTTCTTACCAGAGCCATGCAGTAATTTCAAATCTCTCTCCATGTTTTTTTGGAAGTTGATTATGGCTTCACATCTCTCATTTATTGGATAAAAATCCGGATTAGGGACACGAGCTACAATATTGCTACTTATGGGAGGCTCTAGTTTATGTTGATCACTCAGATTCTCCAACGTTAATAAAGCAAATTGTTCTCTGAAATCAAGATTTTCATACACATTTTCATGCTTAACCCTGTCAGTGTTTAATTCTGTGTCAGCCCCATTACAGAAGTGTTTCTTTACAACAACATTACGAACAAATTTGTTTATGTCACACAATGTACCAAAAAAATCAAAGTTGTTAGTTGGAGCAAAATTTAAACCTAGTGTAAGAAGTGCTCTCTGTGTTTCTGATACATTGCATGAAGACAAATTAATGACATCAAAATTCACATTTGAATGTAAGTCCTCTTTGGACGTAGGGCATAACCTTTTGGATTTATGCTTCCTACCTCCTCTTCTACATTTCTTTTGGGATTTTTCCGTTTTTTGTAGTAGTTTTTTGACGGTTGAAATGTTGATTCATCAGATGATTCATCAGTGGTATACCCCATGGAAGTATCCAGGTCAGAAGAACCAAATGAGACTTTGGATTTCATTTTGGGAGTTTTTAGTATAGGATGTATTAATAGCATCTATTTGCGTTCTCCCATCTGCCCAAATCATAGACTTGGTTAGATGAGTAGTCATGTAAGGCTCTATTCAACTTGCGTTTTTTTCATGTCCATAATATTTGATTCAATTTTATCTACAGATGCTTGTATGCGGTTGATGGTTTCTAGATAGTTTTCCTCATAACCAGTAGATTTTAATGTGGACTTTGCTTCATCTAGATTTATTTGAGTCTCTTTAAGTGTGAGTTCTTCGTGTTCAATAATTAAACCAATAAGTTTCAAGGAACATAAAGATAATATTTCATTCCATTTGGAGACAAAATTTTCAGAGTAAATTGTGTTGCGGACTTTTTTCAACCGTAAGCCCCTTGGAATAATGGATCTTTCAGCATAATTTTTTAAGGTGGTTACATTCCACCAAATTCTATTTTCTTTTTCTGCTAGTTTTTGCAGTATTTTTACAGATTCATCACTTCATGTAGAAATAGCAGGTACATCCATGTCTGTGGCACCAAAAAGTAGCTTTGCTTTATCTAAGCGTTGACTACAGCCATTCATTGTAGTTGTTGGATGAATACAATGGGTTAAGTCCAGAAAACCAAACAAAGTTGTCTGCTTAAACAATGCGGAGAGCAAAACAACGGGAGTCCCGAAAGGCAGAATTGTAATCCAAAAAGCACTAAAACAACACGCGCCTCTGATGTCGGAAGTGTTGCTATATTTCTTAAACTTACCATTGAAGATATTTGTAGCATTAATCCGCAAAGCAGTCCACCGGTATCTAACCTGTAAGCATGCACATCGACTAGCTATTAAGACCCTTTGTAAAGGCCCTTCCCTTATATGAGAGGGATACAACCGACCTGTTTAATAAGATCGACGGGATTGTACTTGAGATCCAATTTATGTATATCAGCTCACCGTGTACACGCTCACTCCTGGCCTCTCCCTAAAGCACGGACAGGCACTGCCACAGCCCGATATTGCAAATAAAGCTCTTCAGGCGAGGAAAGCAGTACTAAATGGGAATTACATATACGTATAAAAGAACATTTGTATGATATAACACATAAAAAAATATCCAGAGGTATTTCCCAGTTATCAAAACATTTTATTAATAAACATAATGAAAAAATTGACACTTTGCAGGTATACGGCATAGAAAAAAATACATAGGTCACACAGAGGAGGTAATATAGAAAATATTTTGCGCAAGAGAGAGGTCTGGTGGATATTCAGACTGGGAACCACCTTTCCTTATGGTCTGAATCTCCGAGAGACCTCATGATCTATTATTAAAAACACACAATAAATAAGCCTTTTCATGCTGTTATATTGCAGTTTATTTATTCTTCCGCAATACATAAATTAACTTCCAACCACTAATTTTGCTAAAATTGACTCAGGGTGTAAGCAACACAATTTAATAATTCCCCCCCCCCCTTTTTTTGGAGTAAGTTAACACTGCTTGCACATGTGCGATTTTATTGCTGTACATGTGCACTCACATTGAGAATTTAATTGTTTCATCTGCAGTATATTAATTTATTTCCAAGTGCTGACTTAGTAAGCAACTATCTGCAGCATGGGAATTTGCCTCTAAATGTGGGATTTTACAAAATTGATTCACATTACCTGCAGTGTGTGCGACTCCTATGCGGTGCACATGTGTGGCTATGTTGAGAATTTAGTTGTTTTATCCATAGCATATAAATTTCTCCTGTGTGCCAATTATGGAGGTCACTATCTGCAGGGTGTGATTTTGCTCCTAAAAAGTTTGAGCTTGATTCCCAGTGCCTGCAGTATATGTAGCTTTATGTGAAACTCATGAAGGGCCGTATCGCGGACTTAACTGCTCTATTCACAGCATGCAATCTGATCTGATAGTGCTAATCCAGCAAGTCACCATCCTACTGAGCCCTAATCAATATGCACAATTGTGTTGCCACACTCTGAGTATAATAGAAGCAAGGGATACATTTCAAATGACAGTTTAATACAGATACCTATGAACTGAAATAAAACTAAGGGTAAGTTCACACAGTGCGTTTTTCGCGGCGCTTTTGTGCGTTTTTCGGGTGCGTTTTTGCCCAGAAAACTGCATGACTTTGCTTCCCCAGCAAAGTCTCTGAGTTTTCATTTTTGCTGTCTGCACACAGTGTTTTTTTTCAGCTGCGTTTTTGTGGTGATCAGCATGTCAATTATTCCCGCGTTTTTCACAGCGTTTTTCATCCATTGAGTGCAATGGGATGTTGAAAGACGCAATGAGAAACGCAAATTGTTATTATAGCTGCGTTTTGGTGCATTTTGGTGCGTTTCTAAGACCAAAAACGCAGCTATAAACGCAGGAGGTGGGTAGTAAAGTGACATGTACAGGAAGAGGATTCCTTCTGTCAGTAAATACAGAAGCGTGAATCCTCCCAGTACCGTCACCGCTGCGTCCACCTCCAATCCTGTGCATGTATGCTGCCGTGCGGCGCCATGTGTGGGCGGGAGGTGGAGGCAGCTGCGAAATCAAAAGTGAACAGTAGAAAAAAAAAAAGTCATACTCACCTGTCTGCAGACTCCCGGTGCCATGCCCGCTCCCAGCTCCTCTCACGGTACAGCTGCTTCGGCTGTGTGCAGTCTCCCCGGGTACATGCGATGAATACAGGACCTGGCGCTGATCACCTGATGCAGTCACCTGACGCGTCAGCTGATCGTAAGTCTCGGGGTGACGCCAGCGCTCGGCCGGCTTCACCTATCAGTGGACGCCGTCAGGAGACTTCATCCCTGATTACCGGCAGCTCCTGCAGCAATCGGACGGGATCAAACTCGCTCTAAAAGCTGCCGGTAATATGCACATAAGTGAGTATTTTTTTTTTTTTTGCACCGATGCTTTAGCTGATTGTATAAACAGATTTTATATAATCAGCTGCTGTGTGATGTGATTCACATCCTGGATCCTGACATCATCTGATCGCTTTGCCTTCCAGCAAACCGATCAGATGATATTGGATCTGGATTGGATGGCACGGGACCCTGACCCAGGATTACTGCAGAGGGGGGCTCTTTATTTCAATAAAGATGGAGTCACTAATTGTGTTGTGTTTTATTTCTAATAAAAATATTTTTCTGTGTGTTGTGTTTTTTTTTTTTTTATCTTTACTAGAAATTCATGGTGGCCATGCCTAATATTGGCGTGACACCATGAATTTCGGGCTTAGGGCCAGCTGATAATATAAAGCTAGCCCTAACCCCATTATTACCCAGCGAGCCTCCGTCACCAGGGCAGCTGGAAGAGTTGGATACAGCGCCAGAAGATGGCGCTTCTATGAAAGCGCCATTTTCTGGGGTGGCTGCGGACTGCAATTCGCAGCGGGGGTGCCCAGAAAGTATGGGCACCCTGCACTGTGGTTTCCAATCCCCAGCTGCCTAGTTGTACCCGGCTGGACACAAAAATTAGGCGAAGCTCACGTCATTTTTTTTTTAATTATTTCATGAAATTCATGAAATAATTAAAAAAAAAAGGGCTTCCCTATATTTTTGGTTCCCAGCCGGGTACAATAGGCAGCTGGGGGTTGGGGGCAGCCCATACCTGCCTGCTGTACCCGGCTATCATACAAAAATATGGCGAAGCCCATGTAATTTTTTTTTGTTTGGGGGGGCAAAGAAATCCTGCATACAGTCCTGGAAGGAGGATGCTGAGCCTTGTAGTTTGACAGCTGCTGTCTGCTCTCCTGCATACACTATTTGATGTATTGGATGGAGGATGCTGAGCCTTGTAGTTTGACAGCTGCTGTCTGCTCTCCTGCATACACTATTGGATGGAGGATGCTGAGCCTTGTAGGTCTGCTCCCCCTGACTCTCCCTCCAGCAAACAGTCCTGGATGGAGCATGCTGAGCCTTGTAGTTCTGCAGCTGCTGTCTGCTCTCCTGCATACACTATTGGATGGAGTATGCTGAGTCTTGTAGTTCTGCAGCTGTCTGCTCTCCTGCATACACTAGTGGAGAATGAAGAACATATTGAAGAAGGAAATGACATCAGACCTTTTTTTTTTGTTCACTGATAAAAAATGCATAAAGACGCAGTGAGCAAAAACGCAGCAAAACGCAGCAAAAAACGCACCAAATCGCGGCAAAAACGCGTGCGTTTTTTGCCACGTTTTTGTGACGCGGGTGCGTTTTTGTTCGGCTTTTGCCGCAAAAAACGCACAAAAACGCAGCGTCAAAAAAACGCAGTGTGTGAACCTAGCCTAAAGTAGCTTTTGCTTAGTATAAATTGCAACTTATACCTTACTCATGTTGACACAGTCTAAAATCACGAAAATTGGCCTTTCTAAACAATATAAATTCACTATAATAGAGAATTTGTATAAAAATGGATGAATTGGGTTTATCTGTATTTAGAAATATTCTTGGAAAAATATGGTTAATTAATCGTATATGCATATAGAATGGCATTTGGTTTGAGAATATTCATTCTTAATCTGAATTTCATAATGTAATACAAATGGAAATGAAAAAATATAGAAAAGTGAATGTATATGTATGTTTGTATATGCAGATATATACAGTATATATGCATATGCCCTTGTGTATGTATATGTGCACATACACAAATATATATATATATATATATATATATATATATATATATATATTTGTGTATTATAACCAGTATTATAGAATATACATTTAAAGAAATTTAAAGAAATTGATTATTTACTTGTATTATATAAAAAAAATATATATATTTTTTGTGAAAGCAATACTTTTAACATGTATGTCTGGTGCTCAAGTAATTTAAACACTTGTGTTGTCAATCAGTAATTGTATATAAACCTTGTAGTGCCGCCTTCCCAGCATCATGATTATTGGTGATTGTTTCACCTGAAACGCGTAGTGCTGTGCTGGTCATGTCATCCGTTGTCTGCATGCTGAAATAAAGACCATGGCTTTCCTCGCCTGAAGAGCTGGATGTTCCTCCTTTCTTTATTGTACTTGAGCCTGATGCAATTTTGCCTTCAATCGATGTTGAGACATTCTACAGTAGTATCTGACATGCGTCCGGACTTAAAGTGGTTAGACCTTTTTTAGGGACTCGAGGTACAGTACAGACCAAAAGTTTGGACACACCTACTCATTCAAAGAGTTTTCTTTATTTTCAGGACTCTGAAAATTGTAGATTCACATTGAAGGCATCAAAACTATGAATTAAAACATGTGGAATGAAATACTTAAAAAAAGTGTGAAACAACTGAAAATAGGTCTTATATTCTAGGTTCTTCAAAGTAGCCACCTTTTGCTTTCATTACTACTTTTCACGCTCTTGGCATTCTCTTGATGAGCTACAAGAGCTAGTCACCGGAAATGGTCTTCCAACAGTCTTGAAGGAGTTCCCACAGATGCTTAGCACTTGTTGGCCCTTGTGTAGCTTTTGTAAGTGAATCTCACCCTCTAATATGTTTGACAGTAGTACTACACATACAGTATTCCCAAATAAACAATTTGACAATTGTAGAACAATGGGTGTGGTGTATCTCTGCCCCCTAATTTGCAATGGAAAAACTAAACATCAACTACGTGTTCACATCAGCGAGCATCTGGTGGACAGCAGGCATAGATGGGATACACCACTTGCACAACATACTAATACTGTATAGTACATGGGGGGGGGATTTAGAATCTCTCACCTTGAGACCATCCCACAGTCTCCTAGACAAGGAGACTGGAACAGAAAGATACTCAAATGCAAAACGAAATTAATTTTTTTGATGAACTCCTTGAGCCCAAAGTGGATTAATGAACAACTAAGCTTTACTAGCTTTTAGTGTTCTTAATTTTTTTTTTTTGTGTAGCACTTCTGAGCCTATACTGTATAGATCTTCTGATCGAAGCTTTTTATCTTGGTCCCATTTGGTACTGATTGTTAATGTGTTTATTACCAATATATTACTATTAGTATTTATTAGTGTCAGCTTTTTCATTTTACTGTATAGGGTGAAAAAAAATTCTGTGCATCTTATGGTAATATTTGTTAATCTCAGTGTTATATATTACTTACGTTGCATATTTGGGCCTGAAAATTGTTTTATGTCCTCTTTTTATTTCATTGAAAGGCCCTGCACTATACTAGTATTCTATAATATGTGTATGGTTTATGTATAATTTCTTCAAATGAACTGTAGTGGGACATATTTTCGGTCCCTTTATCATTTAGTATGCATCTTCTAACTATGTGTGGCCACCCTTTATCTAATTATATTACTATACCCATCTTTGGAGCGCTATGCATCCCACTTCTATCTATGGAACGCATTTGAGTTCCATTTTATTGTGTGACCTGTATTATGTTCGCTGTTCATACTTATTGTAACTCCAGTTACACTCTTATCGGAAGGTCATAAGTTAGTACAACAAGATCTCCTACCTTGGAGCACTCAGCGCTCTACTTTTCATTATGGAACACATTTGTGTTCCTTTTCTATCATGTATCTTGCATCACAGTCATTTATTATATCTACCTCACTTCCAATTTTATCATTACTGGACGTTTTATCATTTGGAATGCATTTGCATTCCACTGCTCCTTTCCGGAGCGCATCTGCATTCCACTCCATTGTATTATACACTGTTTGGATCTTTGGTCACCGCATTATTAGTAAGCGCTTATTTAATTCTATTCATTATATTGGCAATCATGCCTTTTATATTAAGGTGCATTGGTGCATTCTATCCTGGCTATACATTTGGGTCGCATCCTTCTCTGCACTTCTTGGTTCTTGCTTCTTGATTCAAGCCTCATCTTCACTCCATACACGTTATATAAGGTGGGCTGATTCTGGTTTCTTCAGAGTGCAACTTCAAGCACCTTGAACACATCTGATCCTGGGATGTGACATCTGTCACCCTGGATCTTTATTATATTCTGTACCCGATGAACCTTGTGTACTTTACAGTGGGAAAAGGTGTTTTTGGGCCGATTATTTGAGAAGTCAGACTGCAAAAGCTCGTTTTTAGATGAGTAGCAACTGTTTTTCATCTGATATATTGGTGTTTAAGTTATATTTATCTGTTGGTGACTATTTGATACCCATTTTAATTGTATGTTGGTGCACATTAGAAACTGAGTGCAGGCTGATATAGGGAATTGTAGGCAGGGCCGGCTCCAGGTTTTTGTGGGCCCCGGGCGGAAGAGTCCCAGTGGGCCCTATCCACACGCAGACACACACATACTCAGATACGTACATGTACGTACACATATTGTGACGTATCAACCGGCTGTATAACAAAGGGCCGGTATGTTTTGCAGAAGCATGGGTGCATAGGGCTTGTGCAGAAAATATACCCTATGGGAACAAACATGCTAGAAATAGGAGGAAACCCCTATGGCTAAATAGAGCTGTAAGGGAAGCAATAAAAGAAAAACAGAAAGCCTTAAAAGAATTAAAGAGGGTAGGTAGTGATGAGGCATTATATAATTATAGAAAATTAAATAAAATATGTAAAAAGCAAATTAAGTTAGCTAAGTTTGAGACAGAGAGACTCATTGCGAGAGAAAGTAAAAATAATCCTAAAATATTCTTTAACTACATAAACAGTAAAAAACTGAAAAGCGATAGTGTTGACCCCCTTAAAAATAGTCTTGGTGAAATGGTGGAAGGGGATGAGGGTAAAGCCAACCTGCTGAATGACTTTTTTTCTACGGTTTTTATACAAGAAAATGCCATGGCAGATGACATGACCAGTGATACCATAAATTCACCCTTGAATATTACCTGCTTAACCCAGCAGGAAGTACGCCGCCGCCTCGAAATCACTAAGGTTGACAAATCTCCGGGCCCGGATGGCATACACCCCAGAGTACTACAGGAATTGAGTTCTGTGATAGATAGACCATTATTTTTAATCTTCTCAGATTCCTTAATAACAGGGTCGGTACCGCAGGACTGGCGCATAGCAAATGTGGTGCCAATATTCAAAAAGGGGACAAAAACTGAGCCGGGAAATTATAGGCCGGTAAGTTTAACCTCTACAGTTGGTAAAATCCTTGAGGGTTTCTTGAGAGATGCTATACTGGAGTATCTCAAGAAAATAACCTTATGACAGAGTATCAACATGGGTTTATGAGGGATCGATCCTGTCAAACTAATTTGATCAGCTTCTATGAAGAGGTAAGTTCAAGCCTGGACCAGGGAAATGCAGTGGATGTTGTGTATATGGACTTTTCAAAAGCTTTTGATACGGTGCCACACAAAAGGTTGGTACATAAAATGAGAATAATGGGGATAGGGGAAAATATGTGTAACTGGGTTAAAAACTGGCTCAGTGATAGGAAACAAAGGGTGGTTATTAATGGTACGTACTCGGACTGGGTCTCAGTTCATAGTGGGGTACCACAGGGGTCAGTATTGGGCCCGCTTCTTTTCAACATATTTATAAATGACCTTGTTGGGGGCATGCGGAGTAGAATTTCAATATTTGCAGATGATACTAAACTCTGCAGGGTAATCAATACAGAGGAGGATAATTTTATATTACAGGGAGATTTATGTAAATTGGAGGATTGGGCTGAGAAGTGGCAATTGAAGTTTAATGTAGATAAATGTAAGGTCATGCACTTAGGTAGAGGAAATAACATTTATGATTATGTACTTAATTGTAGAACACTGGGTAAAACAGACACAGAAAAAGACTTGGGTGTATGGGTGGATGGTAAACTTCACTTTAGTGGACAGTGTCAGGCAACTGCTGCCAGGGCTAATAAAATAATGGGATGTATTAAAAGAGGTATAAGTGTTCATGAAAAAAATATAGTTCTACCTCTGTACAAGTCACTAGTGCGACCGCACTTGGAATACTGTGTACAATTCTGGTCACCGATATATAAGAAGGACATAGCTGAACTGGAGAGGGTGCAGAGAAGAGCGACCAAGATTATTAGAGGAATGGGTGGGCTGCAATACCAAGACAGGTTATTAAACTTGGGGTTATTTAGTCTGGAAAACGAAGGCTTAGGGGGGATCTAATCACAATGTATAAATATATGAGGGGACAGTACAGAGACCTTTCCAAAGATCTTTTTACACCTAGGCCTGCGACTGGAACACGGGGGCATCCGCTACGTCTTGAGGAAAGAAGGTTTAATCATAATCACAGACGAGGATTCTTTACTGTACGAGCAGTGAGACTATGGAACTCTCTGCCGCATGATGTTGTAATGAGTGATTCACTACTAACATTTAAGCAGAGCCTGGATGCCTTTCTTGAAAAATTTAATATTACCAGTTATGTATATTAGATTTTATGACAGGGTATTGATCCAGGGAACTAGTCTGATTGCCGGATGTGGAGTCAGGAAGGAAATTTTTTCCCCATTGGAACTTGTTTGCCACATTGGGTTTTTTTTTTGCCTTCCTCTGGATCAACATGTTAGGCTACGGGTTGAACTAGATGGACTTGAAGTCTCCCTTCAACCTTAAAAACTATGATACTATGATACTATGATATGCTCTGCAATGTGGAGTTGGCTGGGACCTGTGGTTCCACAGGATTGCATTACATGCAGAGCCATGGAAGGGTGTGTGATGCTGATTACACACTCCTTACCACCTGTGGGTGTGGCTCCAGGGGTTAAAGCAATTCTGTCTCTGAACCTAGGTGGAGTGTGTCTAGGGCAGTCTAGATAGAGACTAGGTCCAGACGTCCAGTGTGTGTACTGGAAACAAGTGAGAGCAGGGAGCTCTGAGTGTGTGTCTAGGGCAGTCTAGATAGAGACTAGCTCCAGACATCCAGTGTGTGGACTGGAAACAAGTAAGAGCAGGGAGCTCTGAGTGTGTGTCTAGGGCAGTCTAGATAGAGACTAGCTCCAGACGTCCAGTGTGTGAACTGGAAACAAGTGAGAGCAGAGCCGGGAGCTCTGGGTGTATCAGCCTGTGTGGAGGCTGAACACAAGGCTCTGATATTGAGTCTGAGGTGAGTGCAGCCAAGCCAGGCCAGGGCTGTAGGGCCGAATCTCTCCAGGAGGAGAGACAGACAGGGGTCTGCAGAGGGCCCTGGGTGCTGGAAGGAACCTTGGCTAGAGTTGTACTCTGGCAGGAGCCAGAGAGAGGGGAAGTTGCTAAAAGTTCCATAATGGACTTATTGTTTATGTTTGAGGGCAGTTTATGCTGAGTGTTTTTAAATAAACTGCCGAAATTTCTATGACAGACTGTGTACGTGTGTTGCTGAAGCTACCTCACAACGCTGCAAGCGAGTGGAACCCCCACGTTGCAGGGCGCAACGTTACAATATTTAAAGATAAACTCACAAAAATACATATAAACAGACAAATCTATACAGTCATATACACTGACATACATAGATACACATCATACATGCATACAGACAGACACACACAGCTCTGCTGCATACCGACAGACACATACAGCTCTGCTGGCTTCATATAGACAAACAGACACAAACACACAGCTCTGCTGCATACAGACAGATACACACACACACACACAGCTCTGCTGGATTTATATACACAGAGACACACACAGTTCTGCTGCATACATACAGACACACACAGTTCTGCTGCATACAGACACACACAGTTCTGCTGCATACAGACACACACAGCTCTGCTGCATACATACAGACACACACAGCTCTGCTGCATACATACAGACACACACAGCTCTGCTGCATACATACAGACACACACAGCTCTGCTGCATACATACAGACAGACACACACAGCTCTGCTGCATACATACAGACACACACTGCTCTGCTGCATGCATATAGACACACTGCTCTGCTGCATACATACAGACCCACTGCTCTGCTGCATGCGTACATACATACAGACAGACATACTGCTATAATAATAATAATAATATGCTGCATACATGAGAGAGGTTAGAACAACCAACATACACGGAATTTTGAGACATGCAATACTATGTACATGGATAGAGCCATATACAGAACATAAATGCAAAGAAAAGAAAAACCTGTACAATGGCAAGTCGTGAAAATATATATAGGTTTATTACATTAATCAATTAAGTCAAACATGCATAAAAAGATTAAAAAAGAGGATTTAGGTGAGAGGACCAGCAGGTGGCACACTCACTCCACAGCTCAGTGACCAATAGTACAAAGGTATTGAGACGAGGTAGCTGCACAAAAACACCACACATGAGTGTCCCAACGGATACCACACAAACAATTAGATATAAATGTCTGCCATAATGCATGCCCCAAGGACCAGGTGTCCGAAATCAGAAAGGTATATGTGGTACCCAAAGTACAACAGGTGGGCACAATTGAGTCAGCAAAGCACTCTACAAAGAGGATATATCATATACCTAAGTCGTGGAGTGAGGATCCAGGCAACCCCGACCTATAGGTTTCGATCTAATGCCTTCTTCCGGGGGTGGCCAGGTGGTCAGTGCGCCACCTGCTGGTCCTCTCACCTAAATCCTCGTTTTTAATCTATTTATGCATGTTTGTCTTAGTTGATTAATGTAATAAATGTATATATATTTTCACGAATTGCCGTTGTACAGGTTTTTCTTTTCTATGCATACATACAGACACAATGCTCTGCTGCATACATACAGACAGACACACTGCTCTGCTGCATACATACATACACAGCTCTGCTACATACATGCATACACACACTGCTTTGCTGCATGCATACACACACACTGCTCTGCTGCATGCATACACACAGCTCTGCTACATACATACAGACACACACAACTCTGCTGCATGCATACAGACAGACACACACACTGCTCTGCTGCATACATACATACAGACACACACTGCTCTGCTGCATACATACAGACACAGCTCTGCTATATACATACAGACACACACAACTCTGTTGCATGCATACAGACACACACTGCTCTGCTGCATACATACAGACACACTGCTCTGCTGCATACTTACATACAGACACACTGCTCTGCTGCATACATACAGACACACTGCTCTGCTGCATACATACACAGACACTGCTCTGCTGCATACATACATACACAGCTCTGCTACATACATACAGATACCCACACTGCTCTGCTGCATACATACAGACAGATACACTGCTCTGCTGCATGCATACATACAGACACACACACTGCTCTGCTGCATACAAACATACAGACAGACACACTGCTCTGCTGCATACATACACAGACACAGCTCTGCTGCATACATACATACAGACACACTGCTTTGCTGTATACATACATACACAGCTCTGCTACATACAGACACACACAACTCTGTTGCCTGCTTACAGACAGACAGACACACACACTGCTCTGCTGCATGCATACATACAGATAGACAAACTGCTCTGCTGCATACATACAGATAAACTGCTCTGCTGCAGACATACAGACAGACACATTGCTCTGCTGCATACATATAGACACACTGCTCTGCTGCAGACAGACAGATAGACACACTGCTCTTCTGCAGACATACAGACAGACACATTGCTCTGCTGCATACATACAGACACACTGCTCTGCTGCATACATAGAGACAGACACACACGCGGCTTTAGGGGGCCCACACACACGCGGCTCTGGAGGGCCCACACACGCGGCTCTGCGGGGCCCACACACGCGGCTCTACGGGGCCCACACACGCGGCTCTACGGGGCCCACACTCGCAGCTCCGGGGGGGCAGCCCAGACAGCTCACTGGGGCCCATAAATCAGGGGGCGGGGAGGGCACATACAGATCGAGTGGGGGGGTGTAGCACATACCGCTCAGGTCACAGTGGAGAAAGGGCCCACAGCGCTGGAGGGAAGCACTGTGCTGGGGGTTGCTGGCTGGTACTGTGCCTCCTTCATCTATGGGACTGAGCAAGATGCCGCGCGGTAGCTCCGCCCACAGATGAAATTCAAACCAGACCGTTCACGCTGTGGTCTGCGCGCCCTAAAGGGATGGCAGCCGCAGATTCCTGCCGAGGACTGCTATCCCCGGAACTTGGCCCGGGGCAGCAGAACTGATGAGGCCGAGTGGGCCCCCCCGGCTTTCCGGGAGCCCGGCATTTGCCCGGGTATGCCGGGTGCTGACGCCGGCCCTGATTGTAGGGATTACCATCGGTGAATGGGGGCACCCCAACCCTAGGGTGTCATACCCTTCATTGCTAGGTAGGTATTTATTGGCCAATTTAACCCCACAATTGCAAATTGGCTAATACATAGATTATAGCCTCTTTTCTCACCCTGCCCTTACTAATAGGGATGTATATTGGTACTCTGACCTATTAGACTTTGCCTGGAGCATGGTTTCATAGGCATTCTGTGAGTGTCACACTGACAGATGTAATGCATTGCAATGTACAAGGTGGCCATAAAATAACCTATGGTGTCTGGAGCCATGTGCAGATTGACCGAGTGAATTGAATTGGCTGAAAATTGGTATGTATGCTATTCAAAGCATGGGGAAATGGAAGGCATCTTGAAAAAATGTTTATACAAAAACTCCCCACCAGGTGAAAATGTGGTGCTGTTCAGTGAGCGCACCTTGCAACTCAGTCTGCAAGATACCAGTCTTTGCCGGATCATGTGCTGTTAGTTCGGTTGTTCTATCAGAATGCCAGGAATGCTACAGCTGCACTGAGAGACTTTTGTAATTTGAAAGATCTTCAAACACATAGCAGTCCAGTAGGTTCCAATGCACCGAGACAGATGATGACACGTTTTGAGGCAACAGGGTTGCTGAGTGTTCAGCAGGGCGCAGGCGACGACCGGTAAGCAGAGAGGTTGTGGAGGATATTGCCACTGCCATCTTGGAACAGGGCATGAAAAACCCTACCGGGAACAGCAGTAGATGCAGTGTTTCCAGGCAATTGGGGCTCCCATACAGCACAGTGTGGAAAGTTCTCCGATAGCTCTTGCGGGCAAAACCGTACAAAATTAGCCATCATCAACAACTTCTTCCTCATGATATTGATACCCGCATGATATTTGCATTCATGTTTCTGGCGAGAGTGGAAGTGGATGGCAATTGACAATGGAATGTTCTGTGGTGCGACGAAGAGCATTTTTACATGAATGGAACTGTGAACACACAAAACAGTCACATGTGGGCTACTGAAAATCCACATGTGGTTGAGGGGGTTCCGCAGCATTTGCCAATGATAACTGTTCGGTGTGGCTTCACCTCATCATTCATCTTTGGACTGCTCTTTTACGAAGAAATGAGGCCAACTGGGGTTGCTATCTTTTCCGAGACAGCAGCGAGATACTAGACAATGTTGGAAACAGTAGTCTTTCCGCAACTCCAACAGTGGCAGTGTGTTTAGATGACTGCCTTCATGCATGATGGAGCACCTCTTCACATCATAAATCGTGTGAAGAATGTTCTGTGTGCACATTTTCCCAATGACAGGATATTGAGCACCTCCTTCCCTAACGCATGGCCACCGCATTTGCCCGATCTCAATCTTTATGATTTCTGGTTGTGGGGACACTTGAAAGAATGTGTTTACTTGGGGAAATGTCCACACCCTGGCTGACCTCAAAGACTGCATCATTTTGGAAGTGCGCAGCATCCCACCAGACATGTTACACGCAAGCGTCAAGCGTGTTCTGCATAGGATGAACATGATCACCATGCATGATGGTGGCCATATTGAACAGTTATGCTAGTCTGTGGCACAATTGTGACAGCTTCAATTATCGACACACGGTTTTTGGGCTCGCTCATTATACAGTGCCACTTTTTCACCTGGTGGGGAGTTTTGGTATAACATCTTTTTAAAGCTGCCTTCCGTTTTCCCATGCCTTGAATAGCATACATACCAATTTTCAGCCAATTCTGTCCGCTGAGTAAGTCTGCACACTGCACCAAACACCTTAGGTTATTTTATGGCCACCTTGTCTTATACCAGCGATCAGAGTAATAAAATTTAAAATTTCATATAGAAACTTAGTAAAAAAAAAAAAAGGAAAAACTATTGTTAAAATGTAAAAAAACCCCCAAATAAATAGAAAATGTAAAAAAAACCCAGAACATTATACCAATAAATGCATGTATTCATGTAAAAACAAGATTAAACAAAAAAACGTATTTGGTGTCGCTGAGTCGAGAAGAACCTTAATCTATAAAACTGTCACACCAGGTAACCCTTTCAGCAAACACCGTAAAAAAGATAAAAACATGGAAAATAAAATGATGCGTTATCATTATACTTCCGGAAAAAGTGGAATACAATGCGATTAAAAAGTCATATGTATATAAAAATTGGTACAGCTGAGACAGTTATCTTGTAATGCAAAATTAAGCCACAATATGTCAATCTAATGGCAAAAGAAGATCAGTATATTAAAACATAACTCATAATTTGGAAGTGAAACAAGAGCTAGCACTCTAAATTAACATCTGGCCCCTGTTCAGCTAGGACCCCCAGGTGTGAACAGGTAATTAAACTGATACATCTGCTGGATAAAGGTACCGTCACACTAAGCAACTTACCAGCGATCCCAACAACGATAGGGATCGCTGGTAAGTTGCTAGGAGGTTGCTGGTGAGATGTCACACTGCGACGCTCCAGCGATCCCACCAGCAACCTGACCTGGCAGGGATCGCTGGAGCGTCGCTACACGAGTTGCTGGTGAGCTCACCAGCAACCAGTGACAAGCCCCCAGCGCCGCGTGGAAGATGCTGCGCTTGGTAACTAAGGTAAATATCGGTAACCAACCCGATATTTACCTTGGTTACCAGCGCGCGGAGCTACACGTGCAGAGAGCAGCGCACACTGAGCGCTGGCTCCTTGCTCTCCTAGTTACAGCACACATCGGGTTAATTACCCGATGTGTGCTGCAGCTACATGTGCACAGAGCAGGGAGCAGCGCACATCGCTTAGCGCTGGCTCCCTGCTCTCCTGGCTACAGCACACATCGGGTTAATTACCCGATGTGTGCTGCAGCTAAATGTGCACAGAGCAGGGAGCAGTGCACACTGCTTAGCGCTGGCTCCCTGCTCTCCTAGCTACAGCACACATCGGGTTAATTAACCCGATGTGTCCTGCAGCTAGCTACATGTGCACAGAGCCGGCACTGACAGTGAGAGCGGCGGAGGCTGGTATCGAAGGTAAATATCGGGTAACCAAGGACAGGGCTTCTTGGTTACCCGATGTTTACTGTGGTTACCAGCCTCTACAGAAGCCGGCTCCTGCTGCCTGCACATTTAGTTGTTGCTGTCTCGCTGTCACACACAGCGATCTGTGCTTCACAGCGGGACAGCAACAACTAAAAAATGGCCCATGACATTCAGCAACAACCAACGACCTCACAGCAGGGGCCAGGTTGTTGCTGGATGTCACACACAGCAACATCGCTAGCAACGTCACAAAAGTTGTTCGTTAGCAGCGATGTTGCTAGCGATGTTGCTTAGTGTGACGGGGCCTTAACAGACACAAAGCGTGGCTTCTGTATGCTGTAAAGCTGGGTTTACACACTGAAACTTTCTAGCGATCCCACCAGCGATCCCAACCTGGCCGGGATCGCTACAAAGTCTCTGGTGAGCTGTCAAACAGGCAGACCTGGCCAACGACGCAACAGCGATCCGGACCTGCAGAGCGACCTAGCTGGTTGTTGGGGACGTTGTAAAGCAGCTTTTTGAAAGGGAAGTCGCTGTAAAGTCCCCTTTACACACTGAAACTTTCTAGCGATGCATGCTGCACAGCGGGAAACAAAGGACCTAAGAATGGTCCTGAACGATTTGTAGCGATCACAACTTCACAGCAGGGGCCAGGTCGCTGATGTGTTTCACACACTGCAATGTCGCTGGGGAGGTCACTGTAATGTCACAAAACCGGTGACGTTACAGCGATGTCGTTTGCGATGTTGCAGTGTGTAAAGCCACCTTAAAGCTGAGAAGCGATGAATGTATCACTTCTGGAACTAAATCAGTGTTCAAAAAACACAGTAGACAGGAGGACACCACTTTTCTTGTTATGAATATTTGAGTTCTTGTGGTAGACAATTATGGGAGATATATTTTTGGTGTCATGACAAGATGGTGAACGTAATGCATTTACTTGCATCATTGAGAAGTTCGCCTAGGAGGCCAAATAAAATCTGGAAGATGAATGACAATATATATCATATTTCCTACATATAGAAAGGTATACTCATGAAAGGAAATATGGCTTTAAAATCTTCCATCTGGAACCACCAGGGGCAAAGATATTCTGACAGTTTGAGATGCATTTTCTAAAGACCGGAGTGGAGCCAGATCCCATGACCAGTATCAACTAGGGTCACCAAGGGGAGCTATGTGGTAGAGACTTTTCTTTAACACATATAGATTGTGATTTGATGCCTTTGTTTAATACAAGAGGATACAGGTCTCTGTAGGACTATTCCACATTTATTTGGGGATCTTATCTCCATAAATCTGTGCCATTGCCTAGACATCAGGTCTAGTACTTTTGGTTTGATTATTTATTTTATTTTTATGTAACTGTATATACTGAATTGTTTTGCCCCCTTTGCAACATCTTTTGTATATTTTTATCAACACAGCCTACTTTATAGATTAAATATACAGTGTGTCCACCCATATCTTGTCCACCGCCATTAACTTGAGAACGGCGGCAGCTATAGGCATAGAAGTGGTGTCTAGTTATATTAAAGTAGCCATGCGTTACGTAATGAAATCACATATAGCGCCACCTGGTGGAAAACACGAAGTTAGCATTTTTATTTCGAAAACTGAACGAGATAGAGAAAAAAGTGAATTACAAAGTTGTAGGGCATCATCAATTCAATACAAATCGACACCTTGCATACAGAAATGCTATGATTAGAATGTGTAAAACTCACAAGGCTGCGGACATGAAGCGATACCTCATGGAGACCTTCCTACAAGTCATTGGGTATGGTGGCTGCGTGGAGTGGCCTCCACGCTCACCTGACCTGACCCCATTGGACTTCTTTCTGTGAGGTCACATCAAACAGCAGGTGTATGCGACCCCTCCACCAACATTGCAGGACCTACGACGATGTATCACAGATATAATCCTAAAAATGACCACTAGTAGTTAATAATGTAGTCTAATGAAATCGATAGACACAGAGTTATGCAAAAACAATATATATATTTATTATTTATAAATAGTTAGAGAGCACACAGTGCATGAAGTGAATTTTAAAACCATGCATACATATGACAGGACAGTGTGTTGGATCTATCTTAGTAATGGCGCTGGTAGACCAAAATGGAGGAGGCTAGTAATGTACGCCGTTGGTCAAGTTTACAGTCAATGTTGATAAAGATATATATCACACAAATATATAAATATTAATGTTAGAATTTCTTCAAAAGATATTAATATAGGACCAATACATCAGCATTAGATATTTTTTGTGTTTAAGGGTGTGACCCAAATTGTAGAATATACAATACTGGCGTACAGTGTAGATTATAAACGTCCTAAAGAACAGTGCATAGATCTTCAGATATAAAAAATCAGTAAACATAGGATAATTTCTCCCAGCATATTATGATGTGCATATATGGATCATCAATCAGGTCAAATGATTAAATCACATAGGTCATTATTGACATCATAGATTTACATAGCACAAAAGACAATGGTATGTCCTAGTATGTAGCACATTAATCATCAGCATAATATAATTTTCATCAAGGAATGTACCATCCAGAATCTGGGATAATATAATTTTCATCTAAGGGTGTACAACCCAGAATATAAGATGGAAATTTAAACTGTGAATGTGCTACACACAGTTCATAGGTCAGTATTTACTCATAGAATACATTTCCCAACATAGTGTGGTATATACGTACAGACCATAGAACAAATCAATCATTTGAGCTTATCAGTAAGAGTAAAGAGTTGAGCTAACACAGAGAAGTATAATGTGTCCCAATATAAACACATCAATCATGCTCCAAACATCCTAAATAGTAAGGCATTGGTAATATTGATCAGCAGTATATAGGAACAAGGAAGCCCCATAGTTATAACATACCAGCTGTAGCCATTAGATCCTCAGCACACTGCCCCGCACCTGACGCGTTTCGCAAGAGCTTCGTCTCAAGGAATACGCCATATTCCACAATTCCACGACAGCTATCACTGTGATTAATCTCTAAAACTCCCTATTCTCTATCAAACAGATCATCTGACTATTGTTGGCCAGGTAGCCAGCAATTAATAAAGGGAAATTGATTTGGATAAGACTTATCTGAGATATCTTCAAAGGTAGATGTGCCTTCAATTAGGCATTAGTAGATCAATGTCTAACATTTCTCAATTGCTTGATGCATTTTCCCCACTTAATTTTTGGGGTTCATCAGGAGACTGGAGTGGTCACCACATGCTGGCAGTGTTGAGGAAATTTATGGTGATTGTGCTCTACTTCAGTCTCCTGATGAATCCTAAAAATTAAGGGTCCGGAAATGCGTCAAGCAGTTGAGAATTGTTAGATATCGATCTATTAATACCTAATTGACGGGACATGGGGACACATATGAGGTTCTGATGGTCTGGCACCTGAGGGGCTCTGGCACCCACAAACCAAAACAGCAAAATCTGCACTATACTATGGCACTCCTACTCTTCTGAGCTTTTCGCTGTGCTTTAAAAGTAGTTCCTGGTTACATGTTGGGTATTTGCTTACTCTGGAGAAATTGCACAACAATCAGTGCAGTGCCTCTTTTCCTATTAGTCCTTATAAAAATTAAAAACTTGGGGCTAAAACAACATTTTACACAGAATCTGTCAAGTGATTTTCTAGTATAGTACTAATTTTATCATTAAATAAGACTTAAGCAGCTCTTTTAAGCTCCAGAGAATTCAGTGTGACATAGTAACTAGTCAAGCATATGTAAATGCAAACTGGATATGCCCTGCTCACCTTCCCATTTCTCAGTGCTGGCATCAGTGATAGTAAATTTGAACTGAATTTGCACTGCTGCCCCCACCCATATTACCTCCCACCTCTTAGCAGTGATAGTTAATGCACTGGAAGGTGGGTGGGGGGAGCAGTGCATATGCAAATTGTATTTGCATACATTTGACTAGCTGTCACTAGACACTGAATTCTCAAGAGTTTACAGCAAGATAACAGGAGAAGCTAGATCAATAAAAGTTACTGATCCTAAAAGGTCTGCTTAAAGGCCACGTCTCACTAAGCGATATCGCTAGCGGAATCGCTGCTGAGTCACGGTTTTTGTGACGCAACAGCGATCTTGCTAGCGATGTCGCTGTGTGTGACATCCAGCAACCACCTGGCCCCTGCTGTGAGGTCGCCGGTCATTGCTGAATGTCCTGGGCCATTTTTTGGTTGTTGCTCTCCCGCTGTGAAGCACACATCACTGTGTTTGACAGCAAGAGAGCAACGATCTGAATGTGCAGGGAGCAGGGAGCCGGCTTCTGCGGTCGCTGGTAACCAAGGTACACATCGGGTAACCAAGCAAAGCGCTTTGCTTGGTTACCGGCTATTTACCTTGGTTACCAGCATCCACAGCTTCTAGAAGCCGGCTCCCTGCTCCCTGCACACGTAGCCAAGGTACACATCGGGTAACTATAAGCAAAGCACTTTGCTTAATAACCCGATGTGTACTATGGTTACCAAGCACAACGTTGTTACACGGGTCGCAGGTGGCTGATCTCTGATCGCTGTGGAGATCTGCCTGATTAACAGCTCACCAGCAACCATGTAGCGACGCTACAGCGATCCCTGCAAGGTCAGATCGCTGGTGGGATTGCTGGAGCGTCGCTAAGTGTGACGGTACCTTAAGCCCTATTTAAAGATAACAATAGTATTGCACTAGAAAATCACCTGACAGATTCCCTTTAATGGTAAAAATGTAATTATTCTTTCTTTTCCACCCAATGGTATAAACTTCTGTAAGGCACATGTCAATGTGCTCAATGCACCTCTAGATGAATTCATTAAGGGGTGTAGTTTGCAGTGGGGTCACTTATGGGATGTTTGCTTTTTTTTCTTGCATATCAGGGGCTTTGCCAATGTGACCTGGCAACTTCAAACAATTCCAGCAACAACTGCCCTCCAATATGGCACTCCTTCCCTTCTGAGCTTTGCATTTTGACTCAAAAGTAGTTATCGATTTCATATGGGGTGTTGGTATGCTCAGTAGAAATTGTGTAACAAATTCTACCATTCGTTTTCTCTTGTTACCAGTTTTGTAAATTGACAACTTTTGGCTAAAGAAACAAGTTATTGAAAAAAAATGTGATTTTTTTTCATTTACTTAGCTCAATGTTATATAATTCTATGAATAATCTGTGGGTTACATTCTACACCCCTAGGTGAATTTCTTGAGAGGTGTAGCGTAGCTTCCTAAATGGGATCACTTGTGGGATTTCTGCTGTTTGGCAAATCAGGGGGTCTCCAAACATGACATGACATTCAATATCTATTCTAGCTAAATTTAGGTCCACTCATCAAATGGTACACCTTTCCTTCCTATCCCTGCCATGTGTCCAAACACATATGGGGTATTGGTGTTGTCAGGAGAAATTGCACATAAAGTGTATGGTCCAATTTCTCCTGTTACCCTTGTGAAATTCAAAAAATTGGGGCTAAAGCAACATTTTATGGGAAAAAATGTATTTTCTCATTTCCACAGCTCACTGTTATAAAACTCTGTTAAGAACCTAAGAATTCAAAGTGCTCAACACACTTCCAAATAAATTACTTGAGGGGTGTAGTTTCTAAAATCGGGTCTCTTGTGAAGGGTTTCCACTATTTATGCCCATCACAGACTCTGCAATCGCAACATGACATCCATTGTCTATTTCAACCAATTTTGCATTCCAAAAGTCTACTGGAACTCCTTCCCTTCCAAGCTCTGCCGTGTGCCCAAGGAGTACCACATTTTGAGTGTTGGCGTACTCAGGAGAAATTGCACAGCAAATTGTACTTCCATTTTCTCCTGTTACCATTGTGAAAATGCAAAACTTGGGGCTAAAGCAATATTTTTGTTGGAAAAAGTAAAATTTAAATTTTTTCATTCCACATTGCATTAATTCCAATGAAGCATGTAAAGGGTTAATAAACTTCTTGACTACGGTTTTGTGCACATTTGAGAGGTGCTGTTTTTAAAAACGTGTAAATGTGGGGTATTTTTTGTCACATAGACCCCTTAAAGTAATTTCAAATGTGATGTGGTTCCTAAAAAAAAATCATTTTGTAAATTATGTTGGAACAATGAGAAATTGCTAACAAAAAATTAAGTTTAAAAAATGATGCTAATCTAAAGTAGACATGTGGCAAATGTTATTTATTAACAAATTTGTGTAACATACCGTATTTTTCGGACTATAGGACGCACCGGACCATAAGACGCACCCTGGTTTTAGAGGAGGATATAGGAAAATAAAATTTTTAAGCAAAAAAATTTGGTCATGACACACTATTATGGGACGAGGATCTGCTAATGACACTGTATGGGGGTAATTTAAAAAAAAAAAATGGTGTGAGGTTCCCCCAATTTTGATAACCAGCCAAGATAAAGTCTCACAGCTGGGGGCTCGTATTCTCAGGATGAGGAGATTTATTCACATTATTGGGAGCCCCCCAAGCCTAAAAATATCAGCCAGCAGCCACCCAGAATTGCCGCATCCATCAGATGCGACAGTCCTGGGACTTTTCCCAGCTCATCCCGATTGCCCTGATGCGGTGGCAATTGGGGTAATAAGGAGTTAATGACAGCAGCCCATAGTTTGCACTAAGTCCTAGCTTAGTGATGGCAGGCATCTATGAGACACCCTCTCATCACTAAGCTGTAAATGAAAGTAAATAAAAACAAACACCCCAAAAATCCTTTATTTGAAATAAAAGACAAAAAAACACCCTCTTTCACCACTTTATTAATCCCTAAAACACCCAGGTCCGATGTAATCCACACGATGTCCCACAACGCATCCAGCTCTGCTACATCTGACAATCACAGAGAGCAGCCATAGAACACGACTGCTCTCTGTGAGGGTCAGGCAGCAAGTGAAGTGAGCCGTCGGGATCAGCGGTGACTCCAGCTGTCACCGCACATCTTGACTGAATTCACCGCGGATCTCGCGGTCACCTCAACCACGGCGGGATTTGCGGTAAGAGCTGGAGGACTCCCCCTGTATACTCACCTCTCCTTACTCCACGCAGCATCGCTCGCTTCCTGTCTGTGCCTGCTGACCTGTGTGGAGCCGTGTGTACAGCAATGATGTCATCGCTGTGTTCACCGCTCTCTACACAGATCAGCTGGCACACAGACAGGAGGACACCGCGATGCTGCAGGGGAACGGTGAGTAAACTGTACTTATTCACTGCCCCCCGTGCTGATGATGATGCGCGGGGGGCAGTGAATACAGCCGCACATGATAACTCCAGGCTGTAGTTGCCTGGGGCGACCACACGGGATGGGTCTTTAGTATGCACGCATCCCCCGCCCACCTGTCAGCACCGGTTTCAGTGCTGAGAGATGATGGGCGTGCATATCAAATGAGCAGGCCCACGTGGTCAGGGTAGCGCTGCTACAGCCTGCTCCTGCCTCTGATGACCAGCTCCACCACCACCGCACCCGCCTTCAGCCGCTCCACCACCACCGCACCACAGCCATCGGACTATAAGACGCACCCCCCACTTTTCCCCAAAATTTTGGGGGGAAAAAGTGCGTCTTATAATCCGAAAAATAAGGTAACTATCTGGTTTAAGGGCATAAAAATGTAAAAAATTACAAAAATCTTAACTTTTTTGTAATTTTTTTATATTTTTATACATAAATGCAAATCATATCAACCAAAATTTACCACTAAAAGTACAATATGCCGCAAAACAATTTAAGAATCATTTTTATATGTAAAGTATTCCAGACATATTACCACAAAAAGTGACACTGGTCAGAATTGTAAAATTTGGCCTGGTTAGGAAGGTTAATGTAGGCTACTGGGTAAAGGGTTAAAGTAGAAAAAATTGGGCAAGTTTGGTATCAACCTAATGGTACTTAAAAGGAGAATCATATTGCCAGGTCATTTTTACCACACAATTTATGCAGTTAGAACAATTCCCCAATAAACCATGTCAGAATTACAGTATTTTTGCAATTTAACCATATTTGAAACTTCTTTCCACTTTCCATTAAAATGAAATGTCATTCAAAAGTACAATTCATCCTACAAAAAACAGGCAATCATATGTATTTACAGACAGAAATATAAAAAAGTTTGAACTTTTGGAAGGGAAAGAAAAAAATGGAAATTGACCATGTCGGGTAGGGGTTAAAATGCCCACATTGCTTGTAGTGCATGAAAAATAAAAAAGGCAGTTATTAATATGCTGTTACTGCAATTTATCACAGATCATTTAATTCATAGTTACACTCACTATGCAGGTACAGCACCTTCCTACATGACTTGAATCTTTGGACTATTATTCACAAACTGAGATTACCACTTCCACTTTCAATGTACTTCAATTCTGCAGTAGTAGACTACAGCGATCTTTCTCTTCCTTTTGTAGATTGAGTTTTGCACAATGACCTCCTATCCCTAGGCCTTAAAAGGCTGAAATGGTGCTACTTGTCTGGCCCTCATCTGTTATACTGACTGTGATATCCCACTGCTAGCCCAAATAATATAGCTGCAGGGGATTTTGTGGAAGACAGCAATGACAAAGATAGCTCACTCTCTGTCTTCAGCAGTGAGTGACAAAGGTTATTTTCTTTTCCATGATCCTCGAAAATTCTTGTAATTTGCGCAGATCTAGAGATTTGAGGAAATTAGACCTGAAGTTGATCCTCCGCTCTTTTGTAGTTAGTGTTCATTATTTGTAAAAGTAGAGTTTAATAGATGACTTGTATGCCTGACAAGGTTTAAATGCAAGTAAAATATATCTTTGTACCGTGTTAGCCAGTAGAGATAAAAAAATTGTTTAAAAGAACAGAGTCCTCAGTGGTTGATACCTGATACTAAGGTTTAAATGATACTTACTAGGTTTTCTGAACTTGAGAGTCTCCATAGATTAGCCTGCAACTTTGCAACCTGGGAATACACAATGCATATTTTAATTAGAAAACTACAAAACTAAGTATATTTACAAAAACTCAAAATTTCCAGAGTACTAGAAAAATGTCCTACTGACAAATGTTCAGGCCACTAGGTGTCTGCCTTCTGAGCAATTTGCTGTCAACTGCCTGTTTTTAAAACTAATGAATCTTTAGTTAAGGGGGTTGTCTGGCCTTAAGGGTACTTTACACACAACAATATCGCTAACGATATATCGTTAGGGTCACTGTGTTCGTCACGCACATCCGGCGCCATTAGCGATATCGTTGTGTGTGACTAAAAGGAGCAACGATCAACGATCGCAAAGCGTCAAAAATCGTTGATCATTGACACGTCGCTCCTTATCATAATCGTTGGGAGTGCATGCCGCTGATTGTTCGTCGTTCCTGCGGCACCACACATCGCTATGTGTGACACCGCATGAACGACGAACATCTCCTTACCTGCGTTCACCGGCAATGAGGAAGGAAGGAGGTGGGCTGCATGTTCTGGCCGCTCATCTCCGCCCCTCCTCTGCTATTGGGCGGCAGCTTAGTGACATCGCTGTGACGCCACACGAACCTCCCCCTTAAAGGAGAGATTGTTCAGTGTCTCCAGCGACATCGCTAAGCAGGTATGTGCATGTGACGCTGCTGTAGCATTATTGTTCGCTACGGCATCGATCACCCCCATGACGAAACAGCGACGTAGACGGGTGCTTTCGCGCACAACATCACTAGCGATAGCAAGCAATGTTGCAGCGTGTAAAGCACCCTTTAGAGTTAGGAGGAGAGGCAAACAGGGAAGCTGCCCAAGAGTTCCATTACATTGGGGGCCCCAAGCATCTACAGGAGAAGCTACACTAATCACAGTAGGTTTCGATGTGGAGACTGCTTAAGGACCTTTGATGACATCATGATCACGTGATCGGTCATGACACCATGATGTCACCAGAGGTGTTGTTCTTTGCAAGACTTTTGACCTTTGGTGAGATCACTATAATGTGACTGTTACTGTGACCATGAATGATGTCACCTTTGGGAGGACTGGAAAAGTGATGTAATGATGGTAAGTCCGCTAAAGTGCGCGTGTCTGTGTGTAGAATGTATGGGCTCCTGCTGGTATATATTACCCCTTCATGACATACGCCATACATGTATGGCACAAGTTGGAAGCAGGTGTATGGAACGGGCTCACCGAGTGGACTCGCCCTATACTCTGTAGGTAATGATTATGTGCTACAACCAGGAAAAGCCTCTAAAATGTTGAACCTCTTATTTTAACCTGTTAAATCCTACTGTCAAACTGTGAAAGCAGCATTAAAAGGCACTAGCATGCGTGTGCACGATTCTAAGCGCTCATTGGCGTGCCTGTGACGTGACTATGGGTCACCAATGGGTTACTATGACAGTAGGGGCTCTGTTAAGACCTCCATGCTTATCATTGTAGTGCTCCTTTGAAACTCTGCCTGTGACAGGGCTTCAAAGGAGACTGCGATTTTCACTACATGCAGGTTATAGTGGCCTAATTGGACTATAAAGAAAAGTAAAAAAAATGTTTAAAAAAAAAATCTGAAACAAAATTAAAAAACCATAACAGTTCAAATCACCCCACTTTTATTCCATTCAAAATGAATATTATATATCTACACAGTCATATGAAAAGGTTTGGGCACCCCTATTAATGTTAACCTTCCTTTTTTCTTTATTACAATTTGGGTTTTTGCAACAGATGTGTGAGTGTGCAAAATGTTGTGGCTGTAGCGTCGACGGTGCAGATGCCAATCTCAGACACACGCACACACACACACACACACACACACACACACACACACAGCTTTATATATTAGATACCGTATCTACCAGGAGGTCATACATTCTGACTATTATATATCACTAGGAACCCATATATTGTGATGTCCTCACTAATATATACCTTACTGCAGCCTATGCATTCTGATGTCATCACTAATACAGTCATATGAAAACGTTTGGGCACCCCTATTAATGTTAACCTTTTTTCTTTCTAACAATTTGGGTTTTTGCAACAGCTATTTCAGTTTCATATATCTAATAACTGATGGACTCAGTAATATTTCTGGATTGAAATGAGGTTTATTGTACTAACAAAAAATGTGCAATCCGCATTTAAACAAAATTTGACCGGTCCAAAGGTATGGGCACCCTTATCAATTTCTTGATTTGAACACTCCTAACTACTTTTTACTGACTTACTAAAGCACTAAATTGGTTTTGTAACCTCATTGAGCTTTGAACTTAATAGGCAGGTGTATCCAATCAGGAGAAAAGGTATTTAAGGTGGCCACTTGCAAGTTGTTCTCCTATTTGAATCTCCTATGAAGAGTGGCATCATGGGCTCCTCAAAACAACTCTCAAATGATCTGAAAACAAAGATTATTCAACATAGTTGTTCAGGGGAAGGATACAAAAAGTTGTCTCACAGATTTAAACGGTCAGTTTCCACTGTGAGGAACATAGTAAGGAAATGGAAGAACACAGGTACAGTTCTTGTTAAGCCCAGAAGTGGCAGGCCAAGAAAAATATCAGAAAGGCAGAGAAGAAGAATGATGAGAACAGTCAAGGACAATCCACAGACCACCTCCAAAGACCTGCAGCATCATCTTGCTGCAGATGGTGTCAATGTGCATCGGTCAACAATACAGCACACTTTGCACAAGGAGAAGCTGTATGGGAGAGTGATGCGAAAGAAGCCGTTTCTGCAAGCACGCCACAAACAGAGTCACCTGAGGTATGCAAAAGCACATTTGGACAAGCTAGTTACATTTAGGAAGAAGGTCCTTGGACTGATGAAACAAAGATTGAGTTGTTTGGTCATACAAAAAGGCGTTATGCATGGAGGCAAAAAAACACGGCATTCCAAGAAAAGCACTTGCTACCCACAGTAACATTTGGTGGAGGTTCCATTATGATTTGGGGCTGTGTGGCCAATGCCGGCAGCGGGAATCTTGTTAAAGTTGAGGGTCTCATGGATTCAACTCAGTATCAGCAGATTCTTGACAATAATGTGCAAGAATCAGTGACGAAGTTGAAGTTACGCAGGGGATGGATATTTCAGCAACACAATGATCCAAAACACCGCTCCAAATCTACTCAGGCATTCATGCAGAGGAACAATTACAATGTTCTGGAATGGCCATCCCAGTCCCCAGACCTGAATATCATTGAACCTCTGTGGGATGATTTGAAGCATGCTGTCCATGCTCAGCGACCATCAAACCTAACTGAACTGGAATGGTTTTGTAAACATGAATGGTCAAATATACCTTCATCCAGGAACTCATTAAAAGCTACAGGAAGCGACTAGAGGCTGTTATTTTTGCAAAAGGAGGATCTACAAAATATTAATGTCACTTTTATGTTAAGTTGCCCATACTTTTGCACCTGTCAAATTTTGTTTAAATGCGGATTGCACATTTTCTGTTAGTACAATAAACCTCATTTCAATCCAGAAATATTACTGAGTCCATCAGTTATTAGATATATGAAACTGAAATAGCTGTTGCAAAAACCCAAATTGTTATAAAGAAAAATTGTTAACATTAATAGGGGTGCCCAAACTTTTTCATATGACTGTATCTATATATATATATATATATATATATATATATATATATATATATATATATAGATATATATATGTATATATATATATCTATATATATATATATATACACACAGTACAGACCAAAAGTTTGGATACACCTTCTCATCTCTAGAACAACTGTTAAGAGGAGACTTTGTGCAGCAGGCCTTCATGGTAAAATAGCTGCTAGGAAACAACTGCTAAGAATAGACAACAAGCAGAAGAGACTTGTTTGGGCTAAAGAACACAAGGAATGGACATTAGACCAGTGGAAATCTGTGCTTTGGTCTGATGCGTCCAAATTTGAGATCTTTGGATCCAACCACCGTGTCTTTGTAGAAAAGGTGAACGGATGGACTCTACATGCCTGGTTCCCACCGTGAAGCATGGAGGAGGGGGTGTGATGGTGTGGGGGTGCTTTGCTGGTGACACTGTTGGGGATTTATTCAAAATTGAAGGCATACTGAACCAGCATGGCTACCACAGCATCTTGCAGCGGCATGCTATTCCATCCGGTTTGCATTTAGTTGACCCATCATTTATTTTTCAACAGGACTATGACCCCAAACACACCTCCAGGCTGTGTAAGGGCTATTTGATTAAGAAGGAGAGTGATGGGGTGCTACGCCAGATGACCTGGTCTCCACAGTCACCAGACCTGAATCCAATCGAGATGGTTTGGGGTGAGCTGGACCGCAGAGTGAAGGCAAAAGGGCCAACAAGTGCTAAGCATCTCTGGAACTCCTTCAAGACTGTTGGAAAACCATTTCCGGTGACTACCTCCTGAAGCTCATCAAGAGAATGCCAAGAGTGTGCAAAGTAGTAATGAAGGAAAAGGTGGCTACTTTGGAGATCCTAGAATATAAGACATATTATCAGTTGTTTCACACTTTTTTAAGTATTTCATTCCACATGTTTTAATTCATAGTTTTGATACCTTCAATGTGAATCTACAATTTTCAGAGTCCTGAAAATAAAGAAAACTCTTTGAATGAGAAGGTGTGTCCAAACGATTTGTCCTATCTGCGCTATTTTCCTGCGATAATGCTGTTCTGAATTGCTTGGACCATTATATTTTAATGAATTTATGAATAAAAAGAAAGAAAAAATTTTTTAACAGCATCCTGGATTGCTCACGTTATTGCTGGATTTTGCTTTGTTGTTGTTCACATTTGTATGGATAGACTCCTGCGTCCTGATCCGGGCACAACGGAGTTAACCAGGTGAGCTGAGGATCCAGGTGATTCACTGGAGTGAGCTGGTCTACATTGTTGGACATATATATATATATATATATATATATATATTATATACATATATATATATATATATATATATATATATATATATCCATATATATAATATATATATGTATATATATACTAGCTGTACTATCCGGCTTCGCCCGGGTTAATAACTGTTAACAAAATAGAATGTATTAACCAAAAGTTATTCTGCACACAAAAACCACAAAACAAATAGACAGAAATGTAATTATTAAAAGCAAAAACTAAGCTAATAGAAGCATTTCACAACATATATTTCAACACCACAGATATTCCACACAGATTTAACTAAATTGGCCAAGTATTGTGCTTGGTCTGTCTCTTTCCCCGTCTGTCTCTTTCCCCGTCTGTCTCTTTCCCCGTCTGTCTCTTTCCCCGTCTGTCTCTTTCCCCGTCTGTCTCTTTCCCCGTCTGTCTCTTTCCCCGTCTGTCTCTTTCCCCGTCTGTCTCTTTCCCCGTCTGTCTCTTTCCCCATCTGTCTGTCTCTTTCTTTGTCTGTTTCTATCTCTCTGTTTCTTTCCCCATCTGTCTCTTTCCAGGTCTGTCTCTTTCCCAGGTCTGTCTCTTTCCCAGGTCTGTCTCTTTCCCCGTCTGTCTCTTTCCTCGTCTGTCTCTTTCCCCGTCTGTCTCTTTCCCCGTCTGTCTCTTTCCCCGTCTGTCTCTTTCCCCGTCTGTCTCTTTCCCCGTCTGTCTTTTTCCCCGTCTGTCTTTTTCCCTGTCTGTCTCTTTCCCCATCTGTCTCTTTCCCCATCTGTCTCTTTCCCCATCTGTCTGTCTCTTTCTTTGTCTGTTTCTATCTCTCTGTTTCTTTCCCCATCTGTCTCTTTCCCCGGTCTGTCTCTTTCCCAGGTCTGTCTCTTTCCCAGGTCTGTCTCTTTCCCCGTCTGTCTCTTTCCCCGTCTGTCTCTTTCCCCGTCTGTCTCTTTCCCCGTCTGTCTCTTTCCCCGTCTGTCTCTTTCCCCGTCTGTCTCTTTCCCCGTCTGTCTCTTTCCCCGTCTGTCTCTTTCCCCGTCTGTCTCTTTCCCCGTCTGTCTCTTTCCCCGTCTGTCTCTTTCCCCATCTGTCTGTCTCTTTCTTTGTCTGTTTCTATCTCTCTGTTTCTTTCCCCATCTGTCTCTTTCTAGGTCTGTCTCTTTCCCAGGTCTGTCTCTTTCCCAGTCTGTCTCTTTCCCCGTCTGTCTCTTTCCCCATCTGTCTGTCTCTTTCTTTGTCTGTTTCTATCTCTCTGTTTCTTTCCCCATCTGTCTCTTTCCAGGTCTGTCTCTTTCCCAGGTCTGTCTCTTTCCCAGGTCTGTCTCTTTCCCCGTCTGTCTCTTTCCTCGTCTGTCTCTTTCCCCGTCTGTCTCTTTCCCCGTCTGTCTCTTTCCCCGTCTGTCTCTTTCCCCGTCTGTCTCTTTCCCCGTCTGTCTCTTTCCCCGTCTGTCTCTTTCCCCGTCTGTCTCTTTCCCCGTCTGTCTCTTTCCCCATCTGTCTCTTTCCCCATCTGTCTGTCTCTTTCTTTGTCTGTTTCTATCTCTCTGTTTCTTTCCCCATCTGTCTCTTTCCCCGTCTGTCTCTTTCCCCGTCTGTCTCTTTCCCCGTCTCTCTCTTTCCCCGTCTGTCTCTTTCCCCGTCTGTCTCTTTCCCCGTCTGTCTCTTTCCCCATCTGTCTCTTTCCCCATCTGTCTGTCTCTTTCTTTGTCTGTTTCTATCTCTCTGTTTCTTTCCCCATCTGTCTCTTTCCCCGGTCTGTCTCTTTCCCCGGTCTGTCTCTTTCCCCGTCTGTCTCTTTCCCCGTCTGTCTCTTTCCCCGTCTGTCTCTTTCCCCGTCTGTCTCTTTCCAGGTCTGTCTCTTTCCCAGGTCTGTCTCTTTCCCAGGTCTGTCTCTTTCCCAGGTCTGTCTCTTTCCCCGTCTGTCTCTTTCCTCGTCTGTCTCTTTCCCCGTCTGTCTCTTTCCCCGTCTGTCTTTTTCCCCATCTGTCTCTTTCCCCATCTGTCTCTTTCCCCATCTGTCTCTTTCCCCATCTGTCTGTCTCTTTCTTTGTCTGTTTCTATCTCTCTGTTTCTTTCCCCATCTGTCTCTTTCCCCGGTCTGTCTCTTTCCCCGTCTGTCTCTTTCCCCGTCTGTCTCTTTCCCCGTCTGTCTCTTTCCCCGTCTGTCTCTTTCCCCGTCTGTCTCTTTCCCCGTCTGTCTCTTTCCCCGTCTGTCTCTTTCCCCGTCTGTCTCTTTCCCCGTCTGTCTCTTTCCCCGTCTGTCTCTTTCCCCGTCTGTCTCTTTCCCCGTCTGTCTCTTTCCCCGTCTGTCTCTTTCCCAGTCTGTCTCTTTCCCAGTCTGTCTCTTTCCCAGTCTGTCTCTTTCCCCGTCTGTCTCTTTCCCCGTCTGTCTCTTTCCCCGTCTGTCTCTTTCCCCGTCTGTCTCTTTCCCCGTCTGTCTCTTTCCCAGTCTGTCTCTTTCCCCATCTGTCTCTTTCCCCATCTGTCTCTTTCTTTATCTGTTTCTATCTCTCTGTTTCTTTCCCCATCTGTCTCTTTCCAGGTCTGTCTCTTTCCAGGTCTGTCTCTTTCCCAGGTCTGTCTCTTTCCCCGTCTGTCTCTTTCCCCGTCTGTCTCTTTCCCCGTCTGTCTCTTTCCCCGTCTGTCTCTTTCCCCGTCTGTCTCTTTCCCCGTCTGTCTCTTTCCCCGTCTGTCTCTTTCCCCGTCTGTCTCTTTCCCCGTCTGTCTCTTTCCCCGTCTGTCTCTTTCCCCGTCTGTCTCTTTCCCCGTCTGTCTCTTTCCCCATCTGTCTGTCTCTTTCTTTGTCTGTTTCTATCTCTCTGTTTCTTTCCCCATCTGTCTCTTTCCAGGCCTGTCTTTGTCTGTCTCTATTTCTCTGTCTCTTTTCCCGTCTGTCTCTATCAAGGTCTGTGTTTTTCCCCATCTATCTTTGTCTGTCTCTCTGGCTGTCTCCTTCTTCCCTGTCTGCCTGTCTCTGTCCCTGTCTGCATGTCTGTCTGTCTCTTTCCCCATCTGTCTCCTTCCCCATATGTCTCTTTCCAGGTCTGTCTCTTTCCAGGTCTGTCTCTTTCCAGGTCTGTCTCTTTCACCGTCTGTATGTCTCTTTCCCCATCTGTCTCTGTCTGTCTCTTTCCCTGTCTGTCTCTATCTCTCTGTCTGTCTCTCTGTCTCTTTCCAGTTCAGTCTCTTTCCAGTTCAGTCTCTTTCCAGGTCTGTCTCTTTCCAGGTCTGTCTCTTTCCAGGTCTGTCTCTTTCCAGGTCTGTCTCTGTCCCCGTCTGTCTCTTTCACCATCTGTCTCTGTCTGTCTCTTTCCCAGTTTGTCTCTTTCACCGTCTGTGTCTGTCTGTCTCTTTTACCGTCTGTCTCAGTCTGTCTCTTTCCCTGTCTGTCTCTGTCTGTCTCTGTCACCGTTTGTCTCTGTCTGTCTCTTTCCCTGTCTGTCTCTATCTCTCTCTCCTTCACTGCCTGTCTCTCTGTCTGTCTCCCCACCAACATCTTATTACCTCATATATAAGCTTCTTATACTACGAATGTCTTTTGTTCCTATAGCAACCAATCACAGCTCCTACTATTTACCTGTAGTTCCAGGCTCCATTTACTTTAATGGAGGCATGTTTTTTGGAGAGTAACTGTAAAGCGCGGGGTTAAATTTTCCTGTCAAAACATAGTCTACAACGTTCCCTGGGTCACATGAGGTGTCTGTGCAAAATTTCGTGATTGTAAAAAATGTGATGGTGTGGATACACTTTTCGTTTCACTTTTTCCTCATTATGTAGATAGGGGCAAAATTGATTGGTAAATTGGAATGCGCGGGGTTAAAATTTCGCCTCACAACATAGCCTATAACGCTCTCGGGGTCCAGATGTGTGAGTGTGCAAAATTTTGTGGCTGTAGCTGCAACGGTGCAGATGCCAATCCCGGACATACACACATACATACATACATACATTCCGCTTTATATATTAGATATATAGATACTGTATGTATATATACATACAAGTGGTATTGCCAAGTTCAGAAGACTTCGATCTATCAAAATATAAAAATTATTAACCCAATTGGTAAACACAAAAAAAATTACAGAAAGACAAAATTACGTTTTTGGTCACTGTAATACCACAAAAAATGCTCCAACAAGCAATCAAAAAAAATCACATCTATTCCAACACTGTCATCAATAAAAATGTAGTCTTGTCCTGCAAAAATAAGCCATCATACAGCTCCACCCCCAATTTTATTTTTGTTTTTGCAAACTTCTGTTTTTTTCTTACTACTAAAATAATGAAAAAACTGGATGTTTGATATCACAGTAATGGTACGGAAGAGATGAGTCAGATTATGAGGATATTTTTACCACAAAATGTAAAACATAAAAATAATTCCCCAATATACATGTCAGAATTATGTTGGGTCTTTTTTCACAATTTCTCCACATTTGGAATTTTTTCCCTGTTTTCCAATAAATTGTGTGATACACTGAATGTTGTCATTTAAAAGTACAACTTTTCACGCTAAAAACAAATTCTCATATGTCTATGTGGACAGAAAAATCAAAAAGTTATGGTTCTGGGAAGAAAGAGCGCAAAAAACGAAAAAGCAAAAATGAAAACTGGCCCCGTCGTGAAGGGGTTAATGAGGACTTCAGAATGTATGGGCTCCTGGTGGTATATACTAGTGAACACATCAGAATTTATGGGCTCCTAGTAGGTATATACAGTCATATGAAAAATATAAACCTACAACGGACTCATAGTCACATATTAAATAATAGAAATCAATCTCCAAGTGGATTTATCATATCACTTTATTTTATTATCAAAAAAATATATTTTTATGGATACACAAAGTGCAGAAGATGCAGTATAAAAACAGACTATACGTATAAGGTAAACAGCACACAGGGCAGTGCGATCAAGATGACCAACATGGCGAATGCATTAGACCAATTAATGAAAATTGTTGTACATAAATGGGGGCTATTTCTGGATACAGTAAGGGGGATACATATACAAATGATTGTTCTAATAAAGTGCTTAATCACAGTACCTCAATACTATAATAGTTTAATAGTTTTTTTAAGGTTGAAGGGAGACTCTAAGTCCATCTAGTTCAACCCGTACCCTAACATGTTGATCCAGAGGAAGGCAAAAAAAAAAAACCCCAATGTGGCAAACAAGTTCCAATGGGGAAAACATTTCCTTCCTGACTCCACATCCGGCAATCAGACTAGTTCCCTGGATCAATACCCTGTCATAAAATCTAATATACATAACTGGTAATATTAAATTTTTCAAGAAAGGCGTCCAGGCTCTGCTTAAATGTTAGTAGTGAATCACTCATTACAACATCATGCGGCAGAGAGTTCCATAGTCTCACTGCCCGTACAGTAAAGAATCCTCGTCTGTGATTATGATTAAACCTTCTTTCCTCAAGACGTAGCGGATGCCCCCGTGTTCCAGTCGCAGGCCTAGGTGTAAAAAGATCTTTGGAAAGGTCTCTGTACTGTCCCCTCATATATTTATACATTGTGATTAGATCCCCCCTAAGCCTTCGTTTTTCCAAACTAAATAACCCCAAGTTTAATAACCTGTCTTGGTATTGCAGCCCACCCATTCCTCTAATAATCTTGGTCGCTCTTCTCTGCACCCTCTCCAGTTCAGCTATGTCCTTCTTATATATCGGTGACCAGAATTGTACACAGTATTCTAAGTGCGGTCGCACTAGTGACTTGTACAGAGGTAGAAGTATATTTTTTTCATGAACACTTATACCTCTTTTAATACATCCCATTATTTTATTAGCCCTGGCAGCAGCTGCCTGACACTGTCCACTAAAGTGAAGTTTACCATCCACCCATACACCCAAGTCTTTTTCTGTGTCTGTTTTACCCAGTGTTCTACAATTAAGTACATAATCATAAATGTTATTTCCTCTACCCAAGTGCATGACCTTACATTTATCTACATTAAACTTCAATTGCCACTTCTCAGCCCAATCCTCCAATTTACATAAATCTCCCTGTAATATAAAATTATCCTCATCTGTATTGATTACCCTGCAGAGTTTAGTATCATCTGCAAATATTGAAATTCTACTCCGCATGCCCCCAACAAGGTCATTTATAAATATGTTGAAAAGAAGCGGGCCCAATACTGACCCCTGTGGTACCCCACTATGAACTGAACCCCACTAATACTGATGTTATATATTATCATATCAAACTTTTGTCATATTGTACATATCCCCACTATAGACCAAAACTGTGGACACAGATAGTGCATAAATACAGTTATCTGTTATATGCAAAAAAGAAAAGGAAAGCAACCAGATAAAGTGCTTAATTATAGTGCTTAAATACTAGTATAATATATTGTCATATTGCACTTATATCAGATTGCACATATCCCAACCATTATAATCATAGATGATCAATATATACACAAGTACTTGGGTCCAGACCTTGCTCCCCAGCATGAAACATAGATCAAACCGATAGTATCATATTGAATGGGTTAAGTAAAGCACAAATGTGCAATCAGTATCTGCTCTATAATTTGCCCATTCAGCCAGCTCTCTAGATAGTATGGGGAGTCTCACCCCTCAAGATAAGCACCTGATGTTGCCATGCCCGGTCTCTTGGTCACACCGCCCTGCACCCCCTGGGCAACATCAGGTGCTTATCTTAAGGGGTGAGACTCCCCATACTAGCTAGAGAGCTGGTTAAATGGGCAAATTATATGGGCCATTCATATAAATTATATATGGGCACATTTATTATTATAAATGTGCTTTTGCATACCTCAGGCGACTCTGTTTGTGGCATGCTTGCAGAAACGACTTCTTTCACATCACTCTCCCATACAGCTTCTCCTTGTGCAAAGTGCGCTGTATTATTGACCGATGCATATTGACACCATCTGCAGCAAGATGATGCTGCAGGTCTTTGGAGGTGGTCTGTGGATTGTCCTTGACTGTTCTCACCATTCTTCTTCTCTGCCTTTCTGATATTTTTCTTGGCCTGCCACTTCTGGGCTTAACAAGAACTGTACCTGTGTTCTTCCATTTCCTTACTATGTTCCTCACAGTGGAAACTGACAGTTTAAATCTCTGAGACAACTTTTTGTATCCTTCCCCTGAACAACTATGTTGAATAATCTTTGTTTTCAGATCATTTGAGAGTTGTTTTGAGGAGCCCATGATGCCACTCTTCATAGGAGATTCAAATAGGAGAACAACTTGCAAGTGGCCACCTTAAATACCTTTTCTCATGATTGAATACACCTGCCTATGAAGTTCAAAGCTCAATGAGGTTACAAAACCAATTTAGTGCTTTAGTAAGTCAGTAAAAAGTAGTTAGGAGTGTCCAAATCAAGAAATTGATAAGGGTGCCCATACTTTTGCACCAGTCAAATTTTGTTTATATGCGGATTGCACATTTTCTGTTAGTACAATAAACCTCATTTCAATCCAGAAATATTACTGAGTCCATCAGTTATTAGATATATGAAACTGAAATAGCTGTTGCAAAACCCAAATTGTTATAAAGAAAAAAGGTTAACATTAATAGGGGTGCCCAAACTTTTTCATATGACTGTATTAGTGATGACATCAGAATGCATAGGCTGCAGTAAGGTATATATTAGTGAGGACATCACAATATATGGGTTCCTAGTGATATATAATAGTCAGAATGTATGACCTCCTGGTAGATACGGTATCTAATATATAAAGCTGTGTGTGTGTGTGTGTGTGTGTGTGTGTGTGTGTGTGTGTCTGAGATTGGCATCTGCACCGTCGACGCTACAGCCACAACATTTTGCACACTCACACATCTGGACCCCGAGAGCGTCATAGGCTATGTTGTGAGGCGAAATTTTAACCCCGCGCGTTCCAATTTACCAATCAATTTTGCCCCTATCTACATAATGGGGAAAAAGTGAAACGAAAAGTGTAACCGCACCATCGCATTTACAATCACGAAACTTTGCACAGACACCTCATGTGACCCAGGGAACGTCGTAGACTATGTTTTGACAGGAAAATGTAACCCCGCGCTTTAGTTACTCTCCAAAAAACATGCCTCCATTAAAGTAAATGGAGCCTGGAACTACAGGTTATTAGTAGGAGCTGTGATTGGATGCTATAGGAACAAAAGACATTCATAGTATAAGAAGTTTATATGTGTGGTAATAAGATGTCGGTGGGGAGACGGATAGAGAGAGACAGACAGAAATACAGACAAAGAGACAGACAGAGACAGACAGGGAAAGAGACAGACACAGACAGACGGGGAAAGAGACAGACCTGGAAAGAGACAGACAGAGAGACAGAGATAGAGACAGAGATAGAGACAGAGATAGAGACAGAGATAGAGACAGAAAGATAGAGACAGAGATGGAGAGACAGACGGAGAGACAGACAGGGAAAGAGACAGAGAGATAGAGACAGACAGGGAAAGAGACAGACAGGGAAAGAGACATACCTGGAAAGAGACAGACCTGGGAAGAGACAGACCTGTGAAGAGACAGATGGGGAAAGAGACAGATGGGGAAAGAGACAGACAGTCATGCAGACAGGGACAGAGACAGGCAGACAGGGAAGGAGACAGCCAGAGAGACAGACAAAGATAGATGGGGAAAGACACAGACCTTGATAGAGACAGACGGAAAAAGAGACAGAGAAATAGAGACAGACAAGGAAAGAGACAGACAGAGACAGGCAGACAGGTAAAGAGACAGACAGAAAAAGACACAGACAAAGAGACGGGGAGAACGACGGGGAAAGAGACAGACCTGGGAAAGACAGATGGGGAAAGAAACAGAGCGATAGAGACAGACAAAAAAAGAGACAGACTGGGAAAGCGACAGACGGGAAAAGCAACAGACGGGAAAAGCGACAGACGGGGAAAGCGACAGACGGGGAAAGCGACAGACGGGGAAAACGACAGACGGGGAAAGCGACAGACAGAGCACATTACTTGGACAATTTAGTTAAATCTGTGTGTAATATCTGTGGTGTTGAAATATATGTTGTGAAATGCTTTTATTAGCTTAGTTTTTGCCTTTTAATAATTACATTTCTATCTATTTGTTTTGTGGTTTTTGTGTGCAGAATACATTTTTGTTAATACATTCTATTTTGTTAACAGTTATTAACCCGGGCGAAGCCGGGTAGTACAGTATATAAGTTACAACAACAGAATGTATGGATTCCTGGTGGGTCTGTATGTATGTACATCAGCGGGTGTAGTTTTATTTCTCCCTATACCACATACTACTTAATATGTCACACTTTGGCCTTTGGGCCAAATCTGGCCCGCAGGCCAATTTTATTTGGCCTGCGATGCTATTTTGTATGGAGAAGTAATCAAAATATTCCGTATAATGCCACTATTATACATTCATGCAGATCAAAAACCCCCAATAAGAACCCACAAAGATTCAAATAAAAGGGAATAGTGACCGATTAATAATATAAAATGTAAATTTTATTTATTTTTTAACCATTAAAAACATCATGTACATTAGGGGTGGGGAACCTTTTTACTGCTGGGGGCCATTTGGAATTTTCTACCAACCTTCGGGGGCCGCACAACATAATCTTAAAAATGACCCTGCTTTATTTGATCAAACAATTAACTCATCGTGGCGGCTGGAGCTTTTTGTTTTTGGTGCAGCTATGATATTAGGTGATATTGTTGCTTCTCACAACTGCTTTTTCACGTTTGTGTCAGCTGAGACTGCTCTATATACATCACAAAGGAGACGCTGAGCCCATATACATCACAGGAAATGCTGAGGGCATATACATCACAGGAGATGCTGAGGGCATATACATTACAGGAGATGCTGAGGGCATATACATCACAGGAGATGCTGAGTGCATAATATACATCACAGGAGATGCTGAGGGCATATAAATCACAGGAGATGCTGAGGACATATACATCACAGGAGACATTGGGGGCATATACATCACAGGAGACATTGGGGGCATATACATCACAGTGGATGCTGAGGACATATACATCACAGGAGATGCTGAGGACATATACATCACAGGAGATGCTGAGGGCATATACATCACAGGAGATGCTGAGGGCATATAAATCACAGGAGATGCTGAGGACATATACATCACAGGAGATGCTGAGGGCATACAGATCATTTGAGATGGCTGGGAGGACATCACTGGGGGGGGTTGGGAGGCCTAGACATTACTGGGGAGGGCTGGAAGGCCTATACATCATGGGGAAGGCAGGGAGGCCTAGACCTTACAGGGGAGGGCAGGGAGGCCTAGAAATCACTGGGGAGGGCAGGGAGGCCTAGACATCACTGGGGAGGGCTGGGAGGACTAGATATCACTGGGGAGGGCTGGGAGGACTAGACAATACTGGGGGAGGGCTAGTAGAACTAGACAATACTGGGGAAGGCTGAGAGAATTAGACAATACTGGGGAGGGCTGGAAGGACTAAATACTGGGGAGGGCTGGGAGGATTATACATCACTGGGGAGGGTTGGGAGGAATATATATTGCTGGGAGGATTATATATCACTTGGGATGGCTGGAAGAAATGTAAGGACATCGCTTGGGGTACAGACATATAGGGGGGGCACAAGCAGCCCTGGGGAGGCCGCAGGGGCACAGGCAGCAGTGTGGAGGCCGCAGGAGCACAGGCAGCAGTGTGGAGGCCGCAGGGGCACAGGTAGCACTGCCGAGGGCACAGGGACACAGGCAGCAGTATCGAGGGTGCAAGGACACAGGCAGCAGTATCGAGGGTGCAAGGACACAGGCAGCAGTATTGAGGGTGCAGGAACACAGGCAGCAGCGTCGAGGGCGCAGGGACACAGGCAGCAGTGTCGAGGGCGCAGGGAGTGTCGAGGGCGCAGGGACACAGGCAGCAGTGGGGAAGCCCCAGGACCACAGGCTGCCGGGGGGAAGACTGAGGAGCACAAGCTGCCGAGGGGAGGACCGAGGCGCACAGGCTGCCGTGAGGAGGACCGAGGAGCACAAGCTGCCATGGGGAGGACCGAGGAGCACAGGCTGCCATGGGGAGGACCGAGGAGCACAGGCTGGAGGGTCAAACAGGCATGGGAGCACAAACAAACCAGTGTGGAGGCCGCAGGGGAACAGGCAGCAGTGTCGAGGGCGCAGGGACACCGGCTGCCGTGGGGAAGCCCAAGGGGTACAGGCTGCCGTGGGGAGGACCAAGGAGCACAGGCTGCCGTGGGGAGGACCGAGAAGCACAGGCTGCCGTGGGGAGGACCGAGGAGCACGGGACGCTGTAGGGGCACAGGCTGCCATGGGGATGTGCAGGGGAACACACAGGCCTTTGGACACTGGAGGGGCACACAAGCATGGGAGCACAAACAAACCTGTTGGACACTGAGGCAGCAGCTCCTCTTCTGGAACAAGAGCGAATCGAGCGCATACTCCACCCAGAAGGCATGTCATCACGCTAGCATTGGCTAGCGTGAGGACGTAAGCCTCACAGGATCTAAAAGGCCAGCAGCAAGACACAGCTGCCACCCAAGTACTGCGGTCTTTGGAATCTGCCCGGGGGCCGCAGAAAAGGTCATCGCGGGCTGCATACAGCCCGCGGGTCGAAGGTTCCCCACCCCTGATGTACATAATAAATATAAGAAATAAATACTGGACTGGATCAAATTCCCAAATGTTAGCAGCGGATTATCAAGTTATAAAGTGCCTAATGCAATGACCATATTCTAATAATAAATAGTTATCTATAACAAAGTGTTTAGTGCAATGACTTTATTGTAATAATGGATAGTTATATATAACCAGATGTTTATGTAAGTGAAAAGGTATTCCCCAGGCTTAAAACATGCCAAATAGATATAAATAGATCTAATGTATAAAAATAGTATGGGGGCACTTTACCTTTAAATTGGTCAATGATCCTGTATACCGCTAAACCCCGACGCGCATTTTTAAGCAATTTCTTCAGGGGGCATTTTGTATGTAGGACTAGTTGGAACACATTATTCTGTATGGAGGGCTATGTGGGGCTCATTATTCTGTATGGAAGGCTATCTGAGGCCCATTATTTGGTAAGAGGGCTATAAAGGTCCCTGCCCGTGAGGGCTCACAGTCTACAAGGGATAGGTGAGGATACAGTAGGTGAGGGTAAAGCTGATTGTGCGGCGCTGTATCAGACGGAGGTTTACGGCAGGTTGTAGGCTTGTCGGAAGAGGTGGGTCTTCAGGTTCTTTTTTAGGCTTGTCAAGGTAAGTGAGAGTCTGATGTGTTGTGGCAGAGCATTCCAGAGTATGGGGGAGGCACGGGAGAAATCTTGGATGCGATGGTGGGAAGAGGAGATGAGAGGGGAGTAGAGAAGGAAATCTTGTGAGGATCGAAGGTTACATGCAGGTAAGTAGCGGGAGACTAGGTCACAGATGTAGGGAGCAGATAGGTTGTGGATGACCTTGTAGGTCATGGTTAGGGTTTTGAACTGGAGTCATTGGGCAATGGGAAGCCAGTGATGGGATTGGCAGAGAGGAGAGGTCGGGGAGTAGCGGGGGGACAGGTGGATTAGCCGGGCAGCATAGTTTAGAATAGATTGTAGGGGTGCGAGACTGTTAGAAGGGAGGCCACAGAGCAGGAGGTTGCAATAATCCAGGCGGGAGATAATAAGGGCATGTACTAGGGTTTTTGCAGCTTCTTGGGAAAGGAATGTTCAGATCCGTGAAATATTTTTGAGCTGGAGGCGGCAGGAGGTGAAGAGGGCTTGGGTGTGTGTCTTGAAAGAGAGAACAGAGTCTAGGAATACTCCCAGGCAGCGAGCAGGTGGGATCAGGGAGAGCATGTGCACGCCCAGTCGTCGTGACATCACATGAAGCTGCAAAATCACAGCAGGAGCGGTCACATGACTGCTCTGAGCCAGGAGAGAGGGACTGACAAAAGGGAAGGTAAGTGGTTACTATCTACTTACCTGCCCCGATGTAGCCCAATAGTGTAATAAAAGAAAATAAGCAAAATAAGCAGGATAACCCCCTTAAAAAGGGGAGTAGTATTAGGAGAACTGATCTGGAAAATGCCAAAAATGGAGGCTGGTGATTTGATAAAAGCAGCTAAGGAGCTGAGAGGGAGGGGTGTGCAGCTAACTGTTGTATATAAATCAATGGGCTTAAATGAGGTAACAAGGATCTTAGAAGTCAAGTTCTCGTCTGACATGTAACTACTGCACATGGGCCAGGTTCTGGTGTTTGGTCTTCTTAGTAGAGATGAGCTAACCTTTGGAGGTTCGGTTCGCCAGGTACATTCAAATATTAGATAAGGTTCTGATAGGGCAGCAAGAATTTGTCACAATGACCTGCAGACTCTCCTGTGACTATTACACAAGCCGTACCAGCCTGTACCAATCATTTTTATAATTTTATTACTATAACAAATATAAACTGCATGCAGGTATAACTTTATTGCTACACTTTATTGCTATATTAAGCATATTGATGAGAAATTGCTTATTTGTACAAAATATGCTGACCGAAACTACAGATGTCACATGTAATATTAGATCATAATAGACTTTGCCTACAACAGGACCAAACAAAGCCTATATATACAGTGCCTACAAGTAGTATTCAACCCCCTGCAGATTTAGCAGGTTTACACATTCAGAATTAACTTGGCATTGTGACATTTGGACTGTAGATCAGCCTGGAAGTGTGAAATGCACTGCAGCAAAAAAGAATGTTATTTCTTTTTTTATTTTATTTTTAAATTGTGAAAAGTTTATTCAGAGGGTCATTTATTATTCAACTCCTCAAACCACAAGAATTCTGTTTGGTTCCCCTAAAGCAGAGGTTCCCAACTCCAGTCCTCAAGGCACACCAACAGTGCATGTTTTCAGGATTTCCTTAGTATTGCACAGGTGATAATTTAATCACCTGCAAAGGTGCTGAATCCAACACCCATGCAATGCTAAAGAAATCCTGAAAACATGCACTGTTGGTGTGCCTTGAGGACTGGAGTTGGGAACCTCTGCCCTAAAGTATTAAGAAGTATTTCAGGCACAAAGAACAATGAGCTTCACATGTTTGGATTAATTATCTCTTTTTCCAGCCTTTTCTGACTAATTAAGACCCTCCCCAAACTTGTGAACAGCACTCATACTTGGTCAACATGGGAAAGACAAAGGAGCATTCCAAGGCCATCAGAGACAAGATCGTGGAGGGTCTCAAGGCTGGCAAGGGGTACAAAACCCTTTCCAAGGAGTTGGGCCTACCTGTCTCCACTGTTGGGAGCATCATCCGGAAGTGGAAGGCTTATGGAACTACTGTTAGCCTTCCACGGCCTGGACAGTCTTTGAAAGTTTCCACCCGTGCCGAGGCCAGGCTTGTCCGAAGAGTCAAGGCTAACCCAAGGACAACAAGGAAGGAGTTCCGGGAAGATCTCATGGCAGTGGGGACATTGGTTTCAGTCAATACCATAAGTAACGTACTCCACCGCAATGGTCTCCGTTCCAGACGAGCCCGTAAGGTACCTTTACTTTCAAAGCGTCATGTCAAGGCTCGTCTACAGTTTGCTCATGATCACTTGGAGGACTCTGAGACAGACTGGTTCAAGTTTCTCTGGTCTGATGAGACCAAGATCGAGATCTTTGGTGCCAACCACACACGTGACGTTTGGAGACTGGATGGCACTGCATACGACCCCAAGAATACCATCCCTACAGTCAATCATGGTGGTGGCAGCATCATGCTGTGGGGCTGTTTCTCAGCCAAGGGGCCTGGTCATCTGGTCCGCATCCATGAGAAGATGGATAGCACGGCCTACCTGGAGATTTTGGCCAAGAACCTCCGCTCCTCCATCAAGGATCTTAAGATGGGTCGTCATTTCATCTTCCAACAAGACAACGACCCAAAGCACACAGCCAAGAAAACCAAGGCCTGGTTCAAGAGGGAAAAAATCAAGGTGTTGCAGTGGCCTAGTCAGTTTCCTGACCTTAACCCAATTGAAAACTTGTGGAAGGAGCTCAAGATTAACCTCATAACGACGGCCGTACGACTTAAAGCGGCGGCAAAACAGGGTACTTATTCTGTTCCGCCGCTTTAAAGCGGCGGCCCGAAAAAACCCTGTAGCGCCCCCCAGCGACCGAAAATCTCGGGGGTTTCAGCTACCGGGGGTAGCTGAGACCCCCCAGATTATGAATCGGGGTGTTTTTTTTGGACCCCGATCATGTGATCGGCGGTATACACTGTATACCGACGAACACATGAAAAAAAAAGAAATGGCCGGTAAAACTGATTTCTTTTTCATCTGACATGATCAAACATGTCAGATGAGAAAGAAATCTAACCCCCTAGTGCCCCCAAAGCCCCCGGTACCGGAGAGTCCCCCCACCCCCACCCCTACCCCCACCGGACATCCAAAATGGCGCCGAAGCGCACAGAAAACTGCTGCCGGCGCCGGCTCTGCAGTCATTTCCCTCCGATCTGAAATGATCAAACATTTCAGATCGGAGGGAAATGTCCTCCCCCTGACTCCTCCTCCGGTCCACCGGAGCCCTCTGGTCACCGGAGCCCCCTCCGGTTCTCCAGAGCCACCACCCCCCCTCCCCCCTCCGGAGCGTGGAAGATGGCGGCGCACAGCGCGCGGCCGCCTTCATTCTGCTCTTTCTGCCGCATGTGACACGTCACATGCGGCAGAAAGGTGTCCCCAGGTCCCACTAGGTCACCCCCCGTCACCCCCCCGTCCCCCCCCCCCCAGCCCCCGGTTATACGTTACCTGGCTGCTGGTGCTCCGGGCCCGCGATTGCCGCCTCCTTCTTCAAAGCTGGCGGCGCATGCGCAGACAGCGGCTGTCAGCTGGATCCCTGCAAGCAGGGATCCTGCTGACGTCGCAACTGCACAAGCTACTCCACTGTGGACCGGGGGAGGGTAAGTGCGGTAATCTGCAGTCACACTCCTCACATGGAGAGACTGCTGTTCCAGAAAATGGGGGGTACGATCTGTGAGCGTGCCCCTCATATTCTGGAATGAGGTTACTGCAGGTCACTCTGCCCTAGGTTGGACCGGGGCAGTGTGAGTGCAGTATTCTCAGATTACTGCACCCACACTGCTCATGGAGAGCTTGCTCTTCCAGAAAATGGGGGATACGTTCCCTGAACGTGCCCCCCATATTCTAGAAGATCCAGAGTCGGCGTGGGACCTCCAAAATGGATTACAGCGACCGGAATTTCTTTATTTTCAATAAATTGGTAAAAGAGGAATGTTTCGGGGAGTGTTTTTTCAAATAAATTTTTTTTTTGTCTTTTTTTTTTCTATTACTGACTGGGTTAGTGATGTCGGGTATCTGTTCAGATGCCGTGACATCACTAACCCCATGGCTTGATGCCAGGTGACATTACAGCTGGTATCAACCCCATATATTACCCCGTCTGCCACCACACCAGGGCGCGGGATGAGCTGGGGCGAAGCGCCAGGACTGGCGCATCTAATGGATGCGCCACTTCTGGGACGGCTGTGGCCTGCTATTTTTAGGCTGGGAAGAGTCCAATAACCATGGCTCTTCCCACCCTGAGAATACCAGACCCCAGCTGTCCGCTTCACCTTGGCTGGTGATCTAATTTGGGGGGGACCCCACGTTTTTGTTTTGTTTTTTTTTAAAAAAAAAACGCCTGGGGAGCCCTCCAAATTGATCACCAGACAAGGTGAAGCTGTCAGCTGTGGTTTGCAGGCTACAGCTGTCTGCTTTACCCTAGCTGGCTATCAAAAATAGGGGGGACCCCACGTCGTTTATTTTAATTATTAATTTTTTGGGGGGCTAAATACAAGGCTAGGCACACTTTAGTGCCACATGAAAGGCACTAAAGGGCGCCAGCTTAGAATATGCAGGGGGTGGGACGTTATATGTTTGACATCTATCCATTCATCCATTGTAGCATTTTAGGCTGTGCGCCCACAATTGGGATTTGCAGCGTTTTGGGCGCAGTGTTTTCCCTGCGTCCATAGCGCTGCGTTGTGCAGTAGAAGCATAGTGGAAGGATTTTTAGAAATTCCATGCCCAATGTGCTTGCCCAATGTGCTTCTTTTCTCCGCAGCATACACTGACCTGTGGTGCATCTTCCCGAGCCTCAGCATGTCAATTTATGCTGCGGAGACAAGAGTGTTCTCTGCAGGTAGCATAGAGCTCCACAGCAGCCTGAACCAAAATCGTGGGCATGGGCAGCTGCGTTCTCCCGTGGACAACACTCACATCTCTGCAGGAGGCTGACACTGTGTACTAGACGCCGTGTCGCTGGATCATGGCCACATAGCCTAAAAGTGAGACATTTGTTGCTACAGCAACATTTTTGTGAAGTACCTGTGGATTCAAAATGCTTACTACTGAATAAAATCCAGTTTCCAAAATGGGGTCACTTGTGGGGGGTTTCTGCTGTATAGGTACCCAAGGGGCCCTGCAAATGTGACATGGTGCCCGCAATTTATTTCAACTTTTCCAGAATTCAAATGGTGCTCCTTCCATTCCAAGCCCTCCCATTTATCCAAACAGAGGTTTTTGGCCACATGTTGGGGTATCTCTGTGCTCATAAGACATTGGATAACAACCTATTGGGTCCATGGTTTGTTGTTGTCTCTTGAAAAAGTAAGAAATTTGATGCTGAAGCAACATTTTTTGTGAAAAAAATGAAAATTTTCAATATGGCAACCTAAGCTTATCAAATTCTGTGAAGTACTACTGGATTCAAACTGCTCACTATACACCTAGATAAAAGCCTTGAGGTGTCTTGTTTCCAGAATGGAGTCACTTGTGGGGGACCGCCACTGTTTAGGCACCTGAGGGGCTCTCCAAATGCAACCTGGCGTCCGCTATTGATTCCAGCCAATTTTGCAGTCAAATGGCACTCCTTCCCTTCCGAGCCCTGCTATGCGCCCAAACAGTTGATTTCCACCACATATAAGGTATCGCCAAACTCAGGAGAAATTGCACAATAAATGTTATGCTGAATTTTTGCCTTTTACTCTTGTAAAAACAAAAGCTACCTGGTTGAAATAACAATTTTGTGGTAAAATTTTTTTTTTTTTTTTTCATGGCTCAACGTTATAAAATTCTGTGAAGCACCTGGGGGTTCAGGGTACTCACCAAACATCTAGATAAATTCCTTGAGGGGCCTAGTTTCCAAAATGGGGTCACTTGTGCGGGGTTTCTGCTGTTTAGGTACCTTAGGGGACCTCCAAATGCGATATGGTGCCCGCAATCTTTTTCAGCCAAATTTCCTTTCCAAAATTCAAATATTGCTCCTTTCGTTCCAAGCCCTCCCATTTGTCCAAACAAAGGTTTCAGACCACATGTGAGGTACCACCGCGCTCATAAAAAAGTGGTTAACAAACCTTGAGGTCAAATTTTTGGAATTACCTCTTGAAAAAGTGAGAAAATTGATGCTAAAGCAACATTTTTGAGAAAATTATTAAAATTTTCAATATGACAACGTAACGTTAACAAAATCTGTGAAGTACCTGTGGATCTAAAATGCTCACTATACCCCTAGATAGAAGCCTTGAGGGGTCTAGTTTCCAAAATGGTGTCACTTGTGAGGGATTTCTTCTGTTTAGGTACCTTAGCGGACCTGTAAATGCAACATGGTGCCCGCAATCTATTTCAGCCAAATTTGCTTTCCAAAATTCAAATATTGCTCCTTCTGTTCCGAGCCCTCCCATTTGTCCAAACAGAGGTTTCTGACCACATGTGGGGTATCGGCGCGCTCATAAGAAAGTGGGGAACAAGTTTTGGGGTCCATTTTGTTGTGTTATTTCTTCTAAAAGTGAATAAATTTGGGTTAGAGCAACATTTTTAGGTAAAATTTAATTTTTGCTTTTTTTCATTCCACATTGCTTTTGTTCATGTGAAGCACCTGAAGGGTTAATAAACTTCTTGAATGTGGTTTTGAGTACTTTGGGGGGTGCAGTTTTTAGAATGGTGTCACTTTTGGGTATTTTCTGTCATCTAGGCCTATTGAAGTCACTTCAAATGTGATGTGGTCCCTAAAAAACTGGTTTTGTAAATTTTGATGTAAAAATGAGAAATTGCTGATAAACTTTGAACCCCTCTAACTTCCTAACAAAAAAAAATTTTGTTTCCAAAATTGTGCTGATGTAAAGTAGACAAGTGGGAAATGTTATTTATTAACTATTTTGTGTCACAGAAATCTCTGGTTTAACGGTATAAAAATTCAAAATTTGAAAATTGCTAAATTTTCAAAATTTTTGCCAATATTCAATTTTTTTCATAAATAAACACAAAAAATATTGTCCTAAAATTGGTACTAACATGAAGTCCAATATGTGACGAAAAAACAATCTCAGAATCACCGGGATCCGTTGAAGCGTTCCAGAGTTATAACCTCATGAAGTGACACTGGTCAGAATTGCAAAATTTGGTCTGGTCATTAAGGTGAAAATTAGCTCCGTCACTAAAGGGTTAAAGGGAAGGTATCGCAAAAAAAGAATAATAATAATAATAATAACTGAAAAAATGTAAAGTAATAATGTTTAACCCCTTTAGGACGAAGCCAGTTTTGTACTTAATGACCAGGCCATTTTTTGCAATTCTGACCAGTGTCACTTTATGAGGTCATAACTCTGGAACGCTTCAACGGATCCCGGTGATTCTGACATTGTTTTTTCGTGACATATTGTACTTCATGATAGTTATAAATTTAGAACGATATTTTTTGCTTTTATTTGTGAAAAAATCGGAAATTTGATGAAAATTTTGAAAATTTTGCAATTTTCAAACTTTTAATTTTTATGCCCTTAACCCAGAGAGTTATGTCACACAAAACAGTTAATAAAAAACATTTCCCACATGTCTACTTTACATTAGCGCAATTTCTGAAACAAAATGTTTTGGGGTTAGGAAGTTAGAAGGGGTCAAAGTTCATCAGCAATTTCCCATTTTTTCAACAAAATTCACAAAACCATTTTTTTAGGGACCACATCACATTTGAAGTGACTTTGAGAGGCCTAAGTGACAGAAAATACCTAAAAGTGACACCATTCTCAAAACAGCACGCCTCAAAGTACTCAAAACCACATCCAAGAAGTTTATTAACCCTTCAGGTGCTTCACAGGAACTAAAGCAAAGTGGAATGAAAAAAAGCAAAAAATAAAATTTTACCTAAAATGTTGCTCTACCCCAAATTTATTCACTTTTAGAAGAAATAACACAACAAAATGAACCCCAAAACTTGTTACCCACTTTCTTATGAACGCGCCAATACCCCACATGTGGTCAGAAACCTTTGTTTGGACAAATGGGAGGGCTCGGAACAGAAGGAGCAATATTTGAATTTTGGAAAGCAAATTTGGCTGAAATAGATTGCGGGCACCATGTTGCATTTACATGTCCGCCAAGGTACCTAAACAGCAGAAACCCCTTACAAGTGACACCATTTTGGAAACTAGACCCCTTAAGGCTTCTATCTAGGGGTATAGTGAGCATTTTGGATACACAGGTACTTCACAGATTTTGATAACGTTACGTTGTCACATTGAAAATTTTCATTTTTTTCTCAAAAATGTTGCTTTAGCATCAATTTTTTCACTTTTTCAAGAGGTAATTCCAAAAATGTGACCCCAATGTTTGTTACCCACTTTTTTATGAGCGCGGTGATACCTCACTTGTGGTCTGAAACCTCTGTTTGGACAAATGGGAGGGCTCGGAACGGAAGGAGCAATATTTGAATTTTGGAAAGGAAATTTGGCTGAAAAAGATTGCGGGCACCATGTCGCATTTGGAGGACCCCTAAGGTACGTAAACAGCAAAAAAACACCACAAGTGACCCCATATTGAAAACTAGGCCCCTCAAGGAATTTATCTTGATGTTTGGTGAGTACCCTGAACCCCCAGGTGCTTTACAGAAGTTTATAACGTTGAGCCATGAAAATAAAAAAATAAAATTTTACCACAAAATTGTTACTTCAACCAGGTAGCTTTTTTTTTCACAAGGGTAACAGGAAAAAAATCACCATGAAATTTATTGCGCAATTTCTCCTGAGTTTGTTGATATCTTGTATGTGGTGGAAATCAACTGTTTGGGCACACTACAGGGCTCAGAAGAGAAGGAGTGCAATTTGACTGCAAAATTGGCTGGAATCAATAGCGGACGCCATGTTGCATTAGGAGAACCCCTGAGGTGCCTAAGCAGTGGAGGTCCCCCACAAGTGACCCCATTCTGGAAATAAGACCCCTCAAGGCTTTAATCTAGGTGTATATTGAGCATTTTGAATACACGAATACTTCACAGAATTTGATAAGCTTAGGTTGCCATATTGAAATTTTCATTTTTTTCACAAAAATGTTGATTTAGCGACACATTTTTCACTTTTTCAAGAGGCAACAACAAAACGTGTACCCCACAGGTTGTTATCTAATTTCTTGTGAGCGCAGGGATACCACACATGTGGCCAAAAACCTTTGTTTGGATAAATGGGAGGGCTTGGAATGGAAGGAGCACCATTTGAATTTTGGAAAAGTTGAAGTAAATTGCGCGCACCATGTCACATTAGCAGGGCCCCTTGGGCACCTATACATCAGAAACCCCCCACAAGTGACCTCATTTTGGAAACTGGACCCCTCAAGGATTTTATTCAGGAGTATAGTAAACATTTTGAATCCACAGGTACTTCACAAAACTGTTGCTGTAGCAAAAAATTTCTCACTGTTAAGGGGGCTTTACACGCTGCGACATCGCTAATGCGGAGTCGTTAGGGTCACGGAATTGGTGACGCACATCCGGCCGCATTAGCGATGTTGCTGCGTGTGACACCGATGAGCGATTTTGCATCGTTGCAAAAACGTGCAAAATCGCTCATCGGTGACATGGGGGTCCATTCTCGATTATCGTTACTGCAGCAGTAACGATGTAGTTCGTCGCTCCTGCGGCAGCACACATCGCTATGTGTGACGCCGCAGGAACGAGGAAGCTCCCCTTACCTGCCTCCCGGCCGCTATGAGGAAGGAAGGAGGTGGGCGGGATGTTCCGGCCACTCATCTCCGCCCCTCCGCTTCTATTGGGCGGCCGCTCAGTGACGTCACTGTGACGCCACACGGACCGCCCCCTTAGAAAGGAGGCGGTTTGCCGGTCACAGCGACGTCGCCGGGCAGGTAAGTATGTGTGACGCATGTGCGCGATGTTGTGCGGCATGGGCAGCGATTGCCCGTGTCGCACAACAGATGGGGGCGGGTACCCACGCTAGCGATATCGGGACCGATATCGCAGCGTGTAAAGTAGCCTTTAGGCTATGTGGCCATGATCCAGCGACACGGCGTCTAGTACCCAGTGTCAGCCTCCTGCAGAAATGTGAGTGTTGTCCACGGGAGAACGCAGCTGCCCATGCCCACGATTTGGGTTCAGGCTGCTGTGGACTTTAGTTCTATTCTACCTGCAAAGAACACTCATCTCCACAGCATAAATTGACATGCTGAGGCTCGGGAAGCTGCGCCACAGGTCGATTTATGCTGCGGAGACAAGAAACACAGTGGGCACGGGATTTCTAAAAATCCTGCCACTGTGCTTCTACTGCACAACGCAGCGTTATGGACGCAGGGAAAACACTCTGCGCCCAAAATGTTGCAAACCCTGATTGTGGGCACACAGCGTAAAATGCTACAATGGATGAATGGATAGATGTCAAACATATATAACGTCCCACCCCCCTGCATATTCTAAGCTGGCGCCCTTTAGTGCCTTTCATGTGACACTAAAGGATGCCTAGCCTTGTATTTAGCCCAAAAAAAAAAAAAATAATTAAAATAAATGACGTGGGGTCCCCCCTATTTTTGATAGCCAGCTAGGGTAAAGCAGACAGCTGTAGCCTGCAAACCACAGCTGACAGCTTCACCTTGTCTGGTGATCAATTTGGAGGGCTCCCCAAGCTGTTTTTTTTTTTTAATTATTTATAAATAAATAATTAAAAAAAAAAAACAAACGTGGGGTCCCCCCAAATTAGATCACCAGCCAAGGTGAAGCTGACAGCTGGGGTCTGGTATTCTCAGGATGGGAAGAGCCACGGTTATTGGACTCTTCCCAGCCTAAAAATAGCAGGCCGCAGCCGCCCCAGAAGTGGCGCATCCATTAGATGCGCCAATTCTGGCGCTTCGCCCCAGCTCATCCCGCGCCCTGGTGCGTTGGCTAACGGGGTAATGAATGGGGTTGATACCAGGTGTGTAATGTCACCTGGCATCAAGCCCAGCAATTAGTTATGTCACGGCGTCTATCAGATACCCGACATAACTAATTGACAGTAATAAAAAAAAAATTGACAACAAAAAAAAATTTATTTGAAAAAACACTCCCCAAAACATTCCCTGATTGACCAATTTATTGAAAAGAAAAAAAAAAAATCCACAATAATCCATTTGGACGTCCACGTCGCCTCTGGACCTTCTAGAATATGGGGGACACGTTCAGGGAACGTATCCCCCATTTTCTAGGAGGGCAGACCCTCCATTTGAGGAGAGTGGGTGCAAAGAATCTGCACCCACTCTCCCCGGGTCACAGCTGCAGACTCTGTGCAGCAGCAGCCAGCGTCCTGAACACAGGAAGCTGTCATCTGCTCGGCACATGTGACCGGAGTCTGCAGAGAAGGAGCCGGAGGAGGGGGCCGCGGGGGATCAGCACTCCGGTATGTATGACACCGGGGGACACCGGGGGACACCAGGGGGGGGGTAGGGGGGGACCCGGCAGGGCCTAGGGAGCAGGTTTCTGTCGTATGTGTTATGGCACATACGACAGAAACCATAGGAACACTGTAAATGCGGCCGGCGCGCTGCTGTGATCGCCGGTGCGCGCGGCCATCTTGGATTTTCGGGAGGGGGTTGGGGGTCGGGGGGGGCACTTTGGGGACACCGGGGGACCGGAGGGAACCGGGAAAAAGATTTATCTCCCATCTGGCATGTTTGATCATGCCAGATGGGAGATAAATCATTTTTTACCGGCGCGGTCATTTACTATAACTTGATGATCGGTATACGGTGTATACCGGTCATCAGGTGAGTGGGGACCGGAAAAACCGGCCCGAATCATGATCTCCAGGGTCTCAGCTACCCCCGGCAGCTGAGACCCCGGAAATTTTCTGACTCTGGGGGGCGCTAGACCCTTTTTTCCGACCGCCGTTAAAAAGCGGCGGATCGGAAAAAGTACCCTTATTTACCGCCGTTAAAAGGCGTATCGGCGGTCGTAAAGGGGTTAAATGTTTTGTTTAAATATTTTTTTTTTTTTAATTGTGCAAAATATAAAAAAAAAAATTAAAAAGTTTGACATTTTCCACTGTTAAACACTAGGGGGAGCAGCTTCTGAAATCCTACTGAATTTCCACTGTATAAAAAGCTCAGATTACAGCCTGCCGTAAAGTGGGCGGAGTCTGCTCTCCTGTGTGTGATGGCAGGCCTCCCTCTCCTAATCGGAGTGTATACAACAGATAACAGAGAATGACATGTAAGGACACAATGCACAGCCATTTTCCTGGTGACCAGAAATGTCTAAAATGTCACCAAGGACAGCAGGAGTATCACACAGGAGAGAATTAGATAAACGGCTCAGCAGACAGTATCACACAGGATAGGATTAGATACACGGCTCTGCAGACAGTATCACACAGGATAGGATTAGATACACGGCTCTGCAGACAGTATCATACAGGATAGGATTAGATACAGAGCTGTGCAGACAGTATCACACAGGATAGGATTAGATACACAGCTCAGCAGACAGTATCACACAGGATAGGATTAGATACACAGCTCAGCAGACAGTATCACACAGGATAGGATTAGATACACGGCTCTGCAGACAGTATCACACAGGATTGTATTAGATACACGTCACTGCAGACAGTATCACACAGGATAGGATTAGATACACGGCTCAGCAGACAGTATCACACAGGATAGGATTAGATACACAGCTCAGCAGACAGTATCACACAGGATAGGATTAGATACACAGCTCAGCAGACAGTATCACACAGGATAGGATTAGATACACGGCTCAGCAGACAGCATCACACAGGACAGGATTAGATACACAGCTCAGCAGACAGGATCACACGATAGGATTAGATACACAGCCCTGCAGACAGTATCACACAGGATAGGATTAGATACACGGCTCTGCAGACAGTATCACACAGGATAGGATTAGATACACGGCTCTGAAGACAGTATCACACAGGATAGGATTAGATACACGGCTCTGCAGACAGTATCACACAGGATAGGATTAGATACACGGCTCTGCAGACAGTATCACACAGGAGAGGATTAGATACACGGCTCTGCAGACAGTATCACACAGGAGAGGATTAGATACACAGTTCAGCAGACAGTATCACACAGGAGAGGATTAGATACACAGCTCTTCAGACAGCATCACACAGGAGAGGATTAGATACACGGCTCTGCAGACAGCATTACACAGGACAGGATTAGATACACAGCTCAGCAGACAGTATCACAAGATAGGATTAGATACACAGCCCTGCAGACAGTATCACACAGGATAGGATTAGATACACAGCTCTGCAGACAGTATCACACAGGATAGGATTAGATACACGGCTCAGCAGACAGTATCACACAGGAGAGGATTAGATACACAGCTCAGCAGACAGTATCACACAGGATAGGATTAGTTGCACAGCTGTGCAGACAGTATCACACAGGATATGATTAGATACACGGCTCTGCAGACAGTATCACACAGGATAGGATTATATACACAGCCCTGCAGACAGTCTCACACAGGATAGGATTAGATACACAGCTCTGCAGACAGTATCACACAGGATAGGATTAGATACACGGCTCTGCAGACAGTATCACACAGGAGAGGATTAGATACACGGCTCTGCAGACAGT